>NC_044052.1:0-608209 GCF_902167405.1 Gadus morhua
CTTGACCATATTAGCTTTTATACAGGGGGAGGACTAAGGAGTGAGAGCGCTGCCGTGGCCAGAGACGGACTTGTACAGAAACAATGATTAGATCCATAATGAATGAATGAATACGTTATTCCAGACTCAGAGTTACATATTTGAACGCAATGCATTACACTGCTTGGCGTCATCGTTTTGCGTGATCTTTTGAAGAAGAAACGTAGCGTTGCAAAACCTGGGATGGACTAAGGTGGACCGCCGTCATTGCAGCTCTCTGCTCGTCACTACACTGTCCACAGTTTCACAAATAGAGTTTGAGGAGACTCGTCAGATCTTGTATGTTGCTTAAAATTCTCCAAACAGTGGGCGCTAAAGATCAGCGCACGGTAGGCCATTGCATCCAATGAGCTCGAGTTGAAAAGTATATGCTTACAGCACCTGGTATTCCCAGGCGGTCACCCATCCAAGTACTAACCAGGCCCGACCCTGCTTAGCTTCCGAGATCAGACGAGATCGGGCGTGCCTAAGGTGGTATGGCCGTAAGCATTATAGACTTGACCATATTAGCTTTTATACAGGGGGAGGACGTAAGGAGTGAGAGCGCTGCCGTGGCCAGAGACGGGACTTGTACAGAAACAATGATTAGATCCATAATGAATGAATGAATACGTTATTCCAGACTCAGAGCAACATATTTGAACGCAATGCATTACACTGCTTGGGCGTCATCGTTTGCGTGATCTTTTGAAGAAACGTAGCGTTGCAAAACCTGGGATGGACTAAGGTGGACCGCCGTCATTGCAGCTCTGCTACGTCACTACACTGTCCACATGTTTCACAAATAGAGTTTGAGGAGACGTCGTCAGAGTCTGTATTTTGCTTAAATTCTCCAAAACAGTGGGCGCTAAAGATCAGCGCACGGTAGGCCATTGCATCCAATGAGCTCGAGTTGAAAAAGTATAATGCTTACAGCACCTGGTATCCCAGGCGGTCACCCATCCAAGTACTAACCAGGCCCGACCCTGCTTAGCTTCCGAGATCAGACGAGATCGGGCGTGCCTAAGGTGGTATGGCCGTAAGCAATTATAGACTTGACCATATTAGCTTTTATACAGGGGGAGGACGTAAGGAGTGAGAGCGCTGCCGTGGCCAGAGACGGGACTTGTACAGAAACAATGATTAGATCCATAATGAATGAATGAATACGTTATTCCAGACTCAGACCACATATTTGAACGCAACGCATTACACTGCTGGGGCGTCATCGTTTGCGTGATCTTTTGAAGAAACGTAGCGTTGCAAACCTGGGATGGACTAAGGTGGACCGCCGTCATTGCAGCTCTCTGCTACGTCACTACACTGTCCACATGTTTTCACAAATAGAGTTTGAGGAGACGTCGTCAGAGTCTGTATGTTGCTTAAATTCTCCAAAAGTGGGCGCTAAAGATCACGCACGTAGGCCATTGCATCCAATGAGCTCGAGTTGAAAAAGTATAATGCTTACAGCACCTGTATTCCCAGGCGTCACCCATCCAAGTACTAACCAGGCCCGACCCTGCTTAGCTTCCGAGATCAGACGAGATCGCGTGCCTAAGGTGGTATGGCCGTAAGCATTTATAGACTTGACCATATTAGCTTTTATACAGGGGGAGGACGTAAGGACGAGAGCGCTGCCGTGGCCAGAGACGGGACTTGTACAGAAACAATGATTAGATCCATAATGAATGAATGAATACGTTATTCCAGACTCAGAGTTACATATTTGAACGCAATGCATTACACTGCTTTGGCGTCATCGTTTGCGTGATCTTTTGAAGAAACGTAGCGTTGCAAAACCTGGGATGGACTAAGGTGGACCGCCGTCATTGCAGCTCTCTGCTACGTCACTACACTGTCCACATTTCACAAATAGAGTTGAGGAGACGTCGTCAGAGTCTGTATGTTGCTTAAATTCTCCAAAACAGTGGGCGCTAAAGATCAGCGCACGGTAGGGCCATTGCATCCAATGAGCTCGAGTTGAAAAAGTATAATGCTTACAGCACCTGTTATTCCCAGGCGGTCACCCATCCAAGTACTAACCAGGGCCCGACCCTGCTTAGCTTCCGAGATCAGACGAGATCGGGCGTGCCTATGGTGGTATGGCCGTAAGCAATTATAGACTTGACCATATTAGCTTTTATACAGGGGGAGGACGTAAGGAGTGAGAGCGCTGCCGTGGCCAGAGACGGGACTTGTACAGAAACAATGATTAGATCCATAATGAATGAATGAATACGTTATTCCAGACTCAGAGTTAACATATTTGAACGCAATGCATTACACTGCTTGGGCGTCATCGTTTGCGTGATCTTTTAGAAGAAACGTAGCGTTGCAAAACCTGGGATGGACTAAGGTGGACCGCCGTCATTGCAGCTCTCTACTACGTCACTACACTGTCCACATGTTTCACAAATAGAGTTTGAGGAGACGTCGTCAGAGTCTGTATGTTGCTTAAATTCTCCAAAACAGTGGGCGCTAAAGATCAGCGCACGGTAGGCCATTGCATCCAATGAGCTCGAGTTGAAATAGTATAATGCTTACAGCACCTGGTATTCCCAGGCGGTCACCCATCCAAGTACTAACCAGGCCCGACCCTGCTTAGCTTCCGAGATCAGACGAGATCGGGCGTGCCTAGGTGGTATGGCCGTAAGCATTTATAGACTTGACCATATTAGCTTTTATACAGGGGGAGGACGTAAGGAGTGAGAGCGCTGCCGTGGCCAGAGACGGGACTTGTACAGAAACAATGATTAGATCCATAATGAATGAATGAATACGTTATTCCAGACTCAGAGTTACATATTTGAACGCAATGCATTACACTGCTTGGGCGTCATCGTTTGCGTGATCTTTTGAAGAAACGTAGCGTTGCAGAACCTGGGATGGACTAAGGTGGACCGCCGTCATTGCAGCTCTCTGCTACGTCACTACACTGTCCACATGTTTCACAAATAGAGTTTGAGGAGACGTCGTCAGAGTCTGTATGTTGCTTAAATTCTCCAAAACAGTGGGCGCTAAAGATCAGCGCACGGTAGGCCATTGCATCCAATGAGCTCGAGTTGAAAAAGTATAATGCTTACAGCACCTGGTATTCCCAGGCGGTCACCCATCCAAGTACTAACCAGGCCCGACCCTGCTTAGCTTCCGAGATCAGACGAGATCGGGCGTGCTAAGGTGGTATGGCCGTAAGCAATTTATAGACTTGACCATATTAGCTTTTATACAGGGGGAGGACGTAAGGAGTGAGAGCGCTGCCGTGGCCAGAGACGGGACTTGTACAGAAACAATGATTAGATCCATAATGAATGAATGAATACGTTATTCCAGACTCAGAGCAACATATTTGAACGCAAATGCATTACACTGCTTGGGCGTCATCGTTTGCGTGATCTTTGAAGAAACGTAGCGTTGCAAAACCTGGGATGGACTAAGTGGACCGCCGTCATTGCAGCTCTCTGCTACGTCACTACACTGTCCACATGTTTCACAAATAGAGTTTGAGGAGACGTCGTCAGAGTCTGTATGTTGCTTAAATTCTCCAAACAGTGGGCGCTAAAGATCAGCGCACGGTAGGCCATTGCATCCAATGAGCTCGAGTTGAAAAAGTATAATGCTTACAGCACCTGGTATTCCCAGGCGGTCACCCATCCAAGTACTAACCAGGCCCGACCCTGCTTAGCTTCCGAGATCAGACGAGATCGGGCGTGCCTAGGTGGTATGGCCGTAAGCATTTATAGACTTGACCATGTAAGCTTTTATACAGGGGGAGGACGTAAGGAGTGAGAGCGCTGCCGTGGCCAGAGACGGGACTTGTACAGAAACAATGATTAGATCCATAATGAATGAATGAATACGTTATTCCAGACTCAGAGTTAACATATTTGAACGCAATGCATTACACTGCTTGGGCGTCATCGTTTGCGTGATCTTTTGAAGAAACGTAGCGTTGCAAAACCTGGGATGGACTAAGGTGGACCGCCGTCATTGCAGCTCTCTGCTACGTCACTACACTGTCCACATGTTTCACAAATAGAGTTTGAGGAGACGTCGTCAGAGTCTGTATGTTGCTTAAATTCTCCAAAACAGTGGGCGCTAAAGATCAGCGCACGGTAGGCCATTGCATCCAATGAGCTCGAGTTGAAATAGTATAATGCTTACAGCACCTGGTATTCCCAGGCGGTCACCCATCCAAGTACTAACCAGGCCCGACCCTGCTTAGCTTCCGAGATCAGACGAGATCGGGCGTGCCTAAGGTGGTATGGCCGTAAGCATTTATAGACTTGACCATATTAGCTTTTATACAGGAGGAGGACGTAAGGAGTGAGAGCGCTGCCGTGGCCAGAGACGGGACTTGTACAGAAACAATGATTAGATCCATAATGAATGAATGAATACGTTATTCCAGACTCAGAGTTACATATTTGAACGCAATGCATTACACTGCTTGGGCGTCATCGTTTGCGTGATCTTTTGAAGAAACGTAGCGTTGCAGAACCTGGGATGGACTAAGGTGGACCGCCGTCATTGCAGCTCTCTGCTACGTCACTACACTGTCCACATGTTTCACAAATAGAGTTTGAGGAGACGTCGTCAGAGTCTGTATGTTGCTTAAATTCTCCAAAACAGTGGGCGCTAAAGATCAGCGCACGGTAGGCCATTGCATCCAATGAGCTCGAGTTGAAAATAGTATAATGCTTACAGCACCTGGTATTCCCAGGCGGTCACCCATCCAAGTACTAACCAGGCCCGACCCTGCTTAGCTTCCGAGATCAGACGAGATCGGGCGTGCCTAAGGTGGTATGGCCGTAAGCAATTATAGACTTGACCATATTAGCTTTTATACAGGGGGAGGACGTAAGGAGTGAGAGCGCTGCCGTGGCCAGAGACGGGACTTGTACAGAAAACAATGATTAGATCCATAATGAATGAATGAATACGTTATTCCAGACTCAGAGTCACATATTTGAACGCAATGCATTACACTGCTTGGGCGTCATCGTTTGCGTGATCTTTTGAAGAAACGTAGCGTTGCAAAACCTGGGATGGACTAAGGTGGACCGCCGTCATTGCAGCTCTCTGCTACGTCACTACACTGTCCACATGTTTCACAAATAGAGTTTGAGGAGACGTCGTCAGAGTCTGTATGTTGCTTAAATTCTCCAAAACAGTGGGCGCTAAAGATCAGCGCACGGTAGGGCCATTGCATCCAATGAGCTCGAGTTGAAAAGTATAATGCTTACAGCACCTGGTATTCCCAGGCGGTCACCCATCCAAGTACTAACCAGGCCCGACCCTGCTTAGCTTCCGAGATCAGACGAGATCGGGCGTGCCTAATGTGGTATGGCCGTAAGCAATTATAGACTTGACCATATTAGCTTTTATACAGGGGGAGGACGTAAGGAGTGAGAGCGCTGCCGTGGCCAGAGACGGGACTTGTACAGAAACAATGATTAGATCCATAATGAATGAATGAATACGTTATTCCAGACTCAGAGCAACATATTTGAACGCAATGCATTACACTGCTTGGGCGTCATCGTTTGCGTGATCTTTTGAAGAAACGTAGCGTTGCAAAACCTGGGATGGACTAAGGTGGACCGCCGTCATTGCAGCTCTCTGCTACGTCACTACACTGTCCACATGTTTCACAAATAGAGTTTGAGGAGACGTCGTCAGAGTCTGTATGTTGCTTAAATTCTCCAAAACAGTGGGCGCTAAAGATCAGCGCACGGTAGGCCATTGCATCCAATGAGCTCGAGTTGAAAAAGTATAATGCTTACAGCACCTGGTATTCCCAGGCGGTCACCCATCCAAGTACTAACCAGGCCCGACCCTGCTTAGCTTCCGAGATCAGACGAGATCGGGCGTGCCTATGGTGGTATGGCCGTAAGCAATTATAGACTTGACCATATTAGCTTTTATACAGGGGGAGGACGTAAGGAGTGAGAGCGCTGCCGTGGCCAGAGACGGGACTTGTACAGAAACAATGATTAGATCCATAATGAATGAATGAATACGTTATTCCAGACTCAGAGTTACATATTTGAACGCAATGCATTACACTGCTTGGGCGTCATCGTTTGCGTGATCTTTTGAAGAAACGTAGCGTTGCAAAACCTGGGATGGACTAAGGTGGACCGCCGTCATTGCAGCTCTCTGCTACGTCACTACACTGTCCACATGTTTCACAAATAGAGTTTGAGGAGACGTCGTCAGAGTCTGTATGTTGCTTAAATTCTCCAAAACAGTGGGCGCTAAAGATCAGCGCACGGTAGGCCATTGCATCCAATGAGCTCGAGTTGAAAATAGTATAATGCTTACAGCACCTGGTATTCCCAGGCGGTCACCCATCCAAGTACTAACCAGGCCCGACCCTGCTTAGCTTCCGAGATCAGACGAGATCGGGCGTGCCTAAGGTGGTATGGCCGTAAGCATTATAGACTTGACCATATTAGCTTTTATACAGGGGGAGGACGTAAGGAGTGAGAGCGCTGCCGTGGCCAGAGACGGGACTTGTACAGAAACAATGATTAGATCCATAATGAATGAATGAATACGTTATTCCAGACTCAGAGCAACATATTTGAACGCAATGCATTACACTGCTTGGGCGTCATCGTTTGCGTGATCTTTTGAAGAAACGTAGCGTTGCAAAACCTGGGATGGACTAAGGTGGACCGCCGTCATTGCAGCTCTCTGCTACGTCACTACACTGTCCACATGTTTCACAAATAGAGTTTGAGGAGACGTCGTCAGAGTCTGTATGTTGCTTAAATTCTCCAAAACAGTGGGCGCTAAAGATCAGCGCACGGTAGGCCATTGCATCCAATGAGCTCGAGTTGAAAAAGTATAATGCTTACAGCACCTGGTATTCCCAGGCGGTCACCCATCCAAGTACTAACCAGGCCCGACCCTGCTTAGCTTCCGAGATCAGACGAGATCGGGCGTGCCAGGGTGGTATGGCCGTAAGCATTTATAGACTTGACCATATTAGCTTTTATACAGGGGGAGGACGTAAGGAGTGAGAGCGCTGCCGTGGCCAGAGACGGGACTTGTACAGAAACAATGATTAGATCCATAATGAATGAATGAATACGTTATTCCAGACTCAGAGCTACATATTTGAACGCAATGCATTACACTGCTTGGGCGTCATCGTTTGCGTGATCTTTTGAAGAAACGTAGCGTTGCAAAACCTGGGATGGACTAAGGTGGACCGCCGTCATTGCAGCTCTCTGCTACGTCACTACACTGTCCACATGTTTCACAAATAGAGTTTGAGGAGACGTCGTCAGAGTCTGTATGTTGCTTAAATTCTCCAAAACAGTGGGCGCTAAAGATCAGCGCACGGTAGGCCATTGCATCCAATGAGCTCGAGTTGAAAAAGTATAATGCTTACAGCACCTGGTATTCCCAGGCGGTCACCCATCCAAGTACTAACCAGGCCCGACCCTGCTTAGCTTCCGAGATCAGACGAGATCGGGCGTGCCTAAGGTGGTATGGCCGTAAGCATTTATAGACTTGACCATATTAGCTTTTATACAGGGGGAGGACGTAAGGAGTGAGAGCGCTGCCGTGGCCAGAGACGGGACTTGTACAGAAACAATGATTAGATCCATAATGAATGAATGAATACGTTATTCCAGACTCAGAGTTACATATTTGAACGCAATGCATTACACTGCTTGGGCGTCATCGTTTGCGTGATCTTTTGAAGAAACGTAGCGTTGCAGAACCTGGGATGGACTAAGGTGGACCGCCGTCATTGCAGCTCTCTGCTACGTCACTACACTGTCCACATGTTTCACAAATAGAGTTTGAGGAGACGTCGTCAGAGTCTGTATGTTGCTTAAATTCTCCAAAACAGTGGGCGCTAAAGATCAGCGCACGGTAGGCCATTGCATCCAATGAGCTCGAGTTGAAAAAGTATAATGCTTACAGCACCTGGTATTCCCAGGCGGTCACCCATCCAAGTACTAACCAGGCCCGACCCTGCTTAGCTTCCGAGATCAGACGAGATCGGGCGTGCCTAATGGTGGTATGGCCGTAAGCATTTATAGACTTGACCATATTAGCTTTTATACAGGGGGAGGACGTAAGGAGTGAGAGCGCTGCCGTGGCCAGAGACGGGACTTGTACAGAAACAATGATTAGATCCATAATGAATGAATGAATACGTTATTCCAGACTCAGAGCAACATATTTGAACGCAATGCATTACACTGCGTGGGCGTCATCGTTTGCGTGATCTTTTGAAGAAACGTAGCGTTGCAAAACCTGGGATGGACTAAGGTGGACCGCCGTCATTGCAGCTCTCTGCTACGTCACTACACTGTCCACATGTTTCACAAATAGAGTTTGAGGAGACGTCGTCAGAGTCTGTATGTTGCTTAAATTCTCCAAAACAGTGGGCGCTAAAGATCAGCGCACGGTAGGCCATTGCATCCAATGAGCTCGAGTTGAAAAAGTATAATGCTTACAGCACCTGGTATTCCCAGGCGGTCACCCATCCAAGTACTAACCAGGCCCGACCCTGCTTAGCTTCCGAGATCAGACGAGATCGGGCGTGCCTAAGGTGGGTATGGCCGTAAGCATTATAGACTTGACCATATTAGCTTTTATACAGGGGGAGGACGTAAGGAGTGAGAGCGCTGCCGTGGCCAGAGACGGGACTTGTACAGAAACAATGATTAGATCCATAATGAATGAATGAATACGTTATTCCAGACTCAGAGTACATATTTGAACGCAATGCATTACACTGCTTGGGCGTCATCGTTTGCGTGATCTTTTGAAGAAACGTAGCGTTGCCAGAACCAGGGATGGACTAAGGTGGACCGCCGTCATTGCAGCTCTCTGCTACGTCACTACACTGTCCACATGTTTCACAAATAGAGTTTGAGGAGACGTCGTCAGAGTCTGTATGTTGCTTAAATTCTCCAAAACAGTGGGCGCTAAAGATCACGCACGGTAGGCCATTGCATCCAATGAGCTCGAGTTGAAAAAGTATAATGCTTACAGCACCTGGTATTCCCAGGCGGTCACCCATCCAAGTACTAACCAGGCCCGACCCTGCTTAGCTTCCGAGATCAGACGAGATCGGGCGTGCCTATGGTGGTATGGCCGTAAGCAATTATAGACTTGACCATATTAGCTTTTATACAGGGGGAGGACGTAAGGAGTGAGAGCGCTGCCGTGGCCAGAGACGGGACTTGTACAGAAACAATGATTAGATCCATAATGAATGAATGAATACGTTATTCCAGACTCAGAGCAACATATTTGAACGCAATGCATTACACTGCTTGGGCGTCATCGTTTGCGTGATCTTTTGAAGAAACGTAGCGTTGCAAAACCTGGGATGGACTAAGGTGGACCGCCGTCATTGCAGCTCTCTGCTACGTCACTACACTGTCCACATGTTTCACAAATAGAGTTTGAGGAGACGTCGTCAGAGTCTGTATGTTGCTTAAATTCTCCAAAACAGTGGGCGCTAAAGATCAGCGCACGGTAGGCCATTGCATCCAATGAGCTCGAGTTGAAAAAGTATAATGCTTACAGCACCTGGTATTCCCAGGCGGTCACCCATCCAAGTACTAACCAGGCCCGACCCTGCTTAGCTTCCGAGATCAGACGAGATCGGGCGTGCCTAAGGTGGTATGGCCGTAAGCAATTATAGACTTGACCATATTAGCTTTTATACAGGGGGAGGACGTAAGGAGTGAGAGCGCTGCCGTGGCCAGAGACGGGACTTGTACAGAAACAATGATTAGATCCATAATGAATGAATGAATACGTTATTCCAGACTCAGAGCAACATATTTGAACGCAATGCATTACACTGCTTGGGCGTCATCGTTTGCGTGATCTTTTGAAGAAACGTAGCGTTGCAAAACCTGGGATGGACTAAGGTGGACCGCCGTCATTGCAGCTCTCTGCTACGTCACTACACTGTCCACATGTTTCACAAATAGAGTTTGAGGAGACGTCGTCAGAGTCTGTATGTTGCTTAAATTCTCCAAAACAGTGGGCGCTAAAGATCAGCGCACGGTAGGCCATTGCATCCAATGAGCTCGAGTTGAAAAAGTATAATGCTTACAGCACCTAGGTATTCCCAGGCGGTCACCCATCCAAGTACTAACCAGGCCCGACCCTGCTTAGCTTCCGAGATCAGACGAGATCGGGCGTGCCTAAGGTGGTATGGCCGTAAGCAATTATAGACTTGACCATATTAGCTTTTATACAGGGGGAGGACGTAAGGAGTGAGAGCGCTGCCGTGGCCAGAGACGGGACTTGTACAGAAACAATGATTAGATCCATAATGAATGAATGAATACGTTATTCCAGACTCAGAGTTACATATTTGAACGCAATGCATTACACTGCTTGGGCGTCATCGTTTGCGTGATCTTTTGAAGAAACGTAGCGTTGCAAAACCTGGGATGGACTAAGGTGGACCGCCGTCATTGCAGCTCTCTGCTACGTCACTACACTGTCCACATGTTTCACAAATAGAGTTTGAGGAGACGTCGTCAGAGTCTGTATGTTGCTTAAATTCTCCAAAACAGTGGGCGCTAAAGATCAGCGCACGGTAGGCCATTGCATCCAATGAGCTCGAGTTGAAAAAGTATAATGCTTACAGCACCTGGTATTCCCAGGCGGTCACCCATCCAAGTACTAACCAGGCCCGACCCTGCTTAGCTTCCGAGATCAGACGAGATCGGGCGTGCCTAAGGTGGTATGGCCGTAAGCATTATAGACTTGACCATATTAGCTTTTATACAGGGGGAGGACGTAAGGAGTGAGAGCGCTGCCGTGGCCAGAGACGGGACTTGTACAGAAACAATGATTAGATCCATAATGAATGAATGAATACGTTATTCCAGACTCAGAGTTACATATTTGAACGCAATGCATTACACTGCTTGGGCGTCATCGTTTGCGTGATCTTTTGAAGAAACGTAGCGTTGCAGAACCTGGGATGGACTAAGGTGGACCGCCGTCATTGCAGCTCTCTGCTACGTCACTACACTGTCCACATGTTTCACAAATAGAGTTTGAGGAGACGTCGTCAGAGTCTGTATGTTGCTTAAATTCTCCAAAACAGTGGGCGCTAAAGATCAGCGCACGGTAGGCCATTGCATCCAATGAGCTCGAGTTGAAAAAGTATAATGCTTACAGCACCTGGTATTCCCAGGCGGTCACCCATCCAAGTACTAACCAGGCCCGACCCTGCTTAGCTTCCGAGATCAGACGAGATCGGGCGTGCCTAAGGTGGTATGGCCGTAAGCAATTATAGACTTGACCATATTAGCTTTTATACAGGGGGAGGACGTAAGGAGTGAGAGCGCTGCCGTGGCCAGAGACGGGACTTGTACAGAAACAATGATTAGATCCATAATGAATGAATGAATACGTTATTCCAGACTCAGAGTTACATATTTGAACGCAATGCATTACACTGCTTGGGCGTCATCGTTTGCGTGATCTTTAGAAGAAACGTAGCGTTGCAAAACCTGGGATGGACTAAGGTGGACCGCCGTCATTGCAGCTCTCTGCTACGTCACTACACTGTCCACATGTTTCACAAATAGAGTTTGAGGAGACGTCGTCAGAGTCTGTATGTTGCTTAAATTCTCCAAAACAGTGGGCGCTAAAGATCAGCGCACGGTAGGCCATTGCATCCAATGAGCTCGAGTTGAAAAAGTATAATGCTTACAGCACCTGGTATTCCCAGGCGGTCACCCATCCAAGTACTAACCAGGCCCGACCCTGCTTAGCTTCCGAGATCAGACGAGATCGGGCGTGCCTATGGTGGTATGGCCGTAAGCATTTATAGACTTGACCATATTAGCTTTTATACAGGGAGGAGGACGTAAGGAGTGAGAGCGCTGCCGTGGCCAGAGACGGGACTTGTACAGAAACAATGATTAGATCCATAATGAATGAATGAATACGTTATTCCAGACTCAGAGTTACATATTTGAACGCAATGCATTACACTGCTTGGGCGTCATCGTTTGCGTGATCTTTTGAAGAAACGTAGCGTTGCAAAACCTGGGATGGACTAAGGTGGACCGCCGTCATTGCAGCTCTCTGCTACGTCACTACACTGTCCACATGTTTCACAAATAGAGTTTGAGGAGACGTCGTCAGAGTCTGTATGTTGCTTAAATTCTCCAAACAGTGGGCGCTAAAGATCAGCGCACGGTAGGCCATTGCATCCAATGAGCTCGAGTTGAAAAAGTATAATGCTTACAGCACCTGGTATTCCCAGGCGGTCACCCATCCAAGTACTAACCAGGCCCGACCCTGCTTAGCTTCCGAGATCAGACGAGATCGGGCGTGCCTATGGTGGTATGGCCGTAAGCATTATAGACTTGACCATGTAAGCTTTTATACAGGGGGAGGACGTAAGGAGTGAGAGCGCTGCCGTGGCCAGAGACGGGACTTGTACAGAAACAATGATTAGATCCATAATGAATGAATGAATACGTTATTCCAGACTCAGAGTTACATATTTGAACGCAATGCATTACACTGCTTGGGCGTCATCGTTTGCGTGATCTTTTGAAGAAACGTAGCGTTGCAGAACCTGGGATGGACTAAGGTGGACCGCCGTCATTGCAGCTCTCTGCTACGTCACTACACTGTCCACATGTTTCACAAATAGAGTTTGAGGAGACGTCGTCAGAGTCTGTATGTTGCTTAAATTCTCCAAAACAGTGGGCGCTAAAGATCAGCGCACGGTAGGCCATTGCATCCAATGAGCTCGAGTTGAAAAAGTATAATGCTTACAGCACCTGGTATTCCCAGGCGGTCACCCATCCAAGTACTAACCAGGCCCGACCCTGCTTAGCTTCCGAGATCAGACGAGATCGGGCGTGCCTAAGGTGGTATGGCCGTAAGCATTATAGACTTGACCATATTAAGCTTTTATACAGGGGGAGGACGTAAGGAGTGAGAGCGCTGCCGTGGCCAGAGACGGGACTTGTACAGAAACAATGATTAGATCCATAATGAATGAATGAATACGTTATTCCAGACTCAGAGCTACATATTTGAACGCAATGCATTACACTGCTTGGGCGTCATCGTTTGCGTGATCTTTTGAAGAAACGTAGCGTTGCAGAACCTGGGATGGACTAAGGTGGACCGCCGTCATTGCAGCTCTCTGCTACGTCACTACACTGTCCACATGTTTCACAAATAGAGTTTGAGGAGACGTCGTCAGAGTCTGTATGTTGCTTAAATTCTCCAAAACAGTGGGCGCTAAAGATCAGCGCACGGTAGGCCATTGCATCCAATGAGCTCGAGTTGAAAAAGTATAATGCTTACAGCACCTGGTATTCCCAGGCGGTCACCCATCCAAGTACTAACCAGGCCCGACCCTGCTTAGCTTCCGAGATCAGACGAGATCGGGCGTGCCTAAGGTGGTATGGCCGTAAGCAATTATAGACTTGACCATAGTAGCTTTTATACAGGGGGAGGACGTAAGGAGTGAGAGCGCTGCCGTGGCCAGAGACGGGACTTGTACAGAAACAATGATTAGATCCATAATGAATGAATGAATACGTTATTCCAGACTCAGAGCAACATATTTGAACGCAATGCATTACACTGCTTGGGCGTCATCGTTTGCGTGATCTTTTGAAGAAACGTAGCGTTGCAAAACCTGGGATGGACTAAGGTGGACCGCCGTCATTGCAGCTCTCTGCTACGTCACTACACTGTCCACATGTTTCACAAATAGAGTTTGAGGAGACGTCGTCAGAGTCTGTATGTTGCTTAAATTCTCCAAAACAGTGGGCGCTAAAGATCAGCGCACGGTAGGCCATTGCATCCAATGAGCTCGAGTTGAAAAAGTATAATGCTTACAGCACCTGGTATTCCCAGGCGGTCACCCATCCAAGTACTAACCAGGCCCGACCCTGCTTAGCTTCCGAGATCAGACGAGATCGGGCGTGCCTAAGGGTGGTATGGCCGTAAGCAATTTATAGACTTGACCATATTAGCTTTTATACAGGGGGAGGACGTAAGGAGTGAGAGCGCTGCCGTGGCCAGAGACGGGACTTGTACAGAAACAATGATTAGATCCATAATGAATGAATGAATACGTTATTCCAGACTCAGAGTTACATATTTGAACGCAATGCATTACACTGCTTGGGCGTCATCGTTTGCGTGATCTTTTGAAGAAACGTAGCGTTGCAAAACCTGGGATGGACTAAGGTGGACCGCCGTCATTGCAGCTCTCTGCTACGTCACTACACTGTCCACATGTTTCACAAATAGAGTTTGAGGAGACGTCGTCAGAGTCTGTATGTTGCTTAAATTCTCCAAAACAGTGGGCGCTAAAGATCAGCGCACGGTAGGCCATTGCATCCAATGAGCTCGAGTTGAAAAAGTATAATGCTTACAGCACCTGGTATTCCCAGGCGGTCACCCATCCAAGTACTAACCAGGCCCGACCCTGCTTAGCTTCCGAGATCAGACGAGATCGGGCGTGCCTAAGGTGGTATGGCCGTAAGCAATTATAGACTTGACCATATTAGCTTTTATACAGGGGGAGGACGTAAGGAGTGAGAGCGCTGCCGTGGCCAGAGACGGGACTTGTACAGAAACAATGATTAGATCCATAATGAATGAATGAATACGTTATTCCAGACTCAGAGTACATATTTGAACGCAATGCATTACACTGCTTGGGCGTCATCGTTTGCGTGATCTTTTGAAGAAACGTAGCGTTGCAAAACCTGGGATGGACTAAGGTGGACCGCCGTCATTGCAGCTCTCTGCTACGTCACTACACTGTCCACGTGTTTCACAAATAGAGTTTGAGGAGACGTCGTCAGAGTCTGTATGTTGCTTAAATTCTCCAAAACAGTGGGCGCTAAAGATCAGCGCACGGTAGGCCATTGCATCCAATGAGCTCGAGTTGAAAAAGTATAATGCTTACAGCACCTGGTATTCCCAGGCGGTCACCCATCCAAGTACTAACCAGGCCCGACCCTGCTTAGCTTCCGAGATCAGACGAGATCGGGCGTGCCTAAGGTGGTATGGCCGTAAGCATTTATAGACTTGACCATATTAGCTTTTATACAGGGGGAGGACGTAAGGAGTGAGAGCGCTGCCGTGGCCAGAGACGGGACTTGTACAGAAACAATGATTAGATCCATAATGAATGAATGAATACGTTATTCCAGACTCAGAGCTAACATATTTGAACGCAATGCATTACACTGCTTGGGCGTCATCGTTTGCGTGATCTTTTGAAGAAACGTAGCGTTGCAAAACCTGGGATGGACTAAGGTGGACCGCCGTCATTGCAGCTCTCTGCTACGTCACTACACTGTCCACATGTTTCACAAATAGAGTTTGAGGAGACGTCGTCAGAGTCTGTATGTTGCTTAAATTCTCCAAAACAGTGGGCGCTAAAGATCAGCGCACGGTAGGCCATTGCATCCAATGAGCTCGAGTTGAAAAAGTATAATGCTTACAGCACCTGGTATTCCCAGGCGGTCACCCATCCAAGTACTAACCAGGCCCGACCCTGCTTAGCTTCCGAGATCAGACGAGATCGGGCGTGCCTAATGGTGGTATGGCCGTAAGCATTTATAGACTTGACCATATTAAGCTTTTATACAGGGGGAGGACGTAAGGAGTGAGAGCGCTGCCGTGGCCAGAGACGGGACTTGTACAGAAACAATGATTAGATCCATAATGAATGAATGAATACGTTATTCCAGACTCAGAGTTACATATTTGAACGCAATGCATTACACTGCTTGGGCGTCATCGTTTGCGTGATCTTTGAAGAAACGTAGCGTTGCAGAAACCTGGGATGGACTAAGGTGGACCGCCGTCATTGCAGCTCTCTGCTACGTCACTACACTGTCCACATGTTTCACAAATAGAGTTTGAGGAGACGTCGTCAGAGTCTGTATGTTGCTTAAATTCTCCAAAACAGTGGGCGCTAAAGATCAGCGCACGGTAGGCCATTGCATCCAATGAGCTCGAGTTGAAAAAGTATAATGCTTACAGCACCTGGTATTCCCAGGCGGTCACCCATCCAAGTACTAACCAGGCCCGACCCTGCTTAGCTTCCGAGATCAGACGAGATCGGGCGTGCCTAAGGTGGTATGGCCGTAAGCAATTATAGACTTGACCATATTAGCTTTTATACAGGGGGAGGACGTAAGGAGTGAGAGCGCTGCCGTGGCCAGAGACGGGACTTGTACAGAAACAATGATTAGATCCATAATGAATGAATGAATACGTTATTCCAGACTCAGAGTACATATTTGAACGCAATGCATTACACTGCTTGGGCGTCATCGTTTGCGTGATCTTTTGAAGAAACGTAGCGTTGCAAAACCTGGGATGGACTAAGGTGGACCGCCGTCATTGCAGCTCTCTGCTACGTCACTACACTGTCCACATGTTTCACAAATAGAGTTTGAGGAGACGTCGTCAGAGTCTGTATGTTGCTTAAATTCTCCAAAACAGTGGGCGCTAAAGATCAGCGCACGGTAGGCCATTGCATCCAATGAGCTCGAGTTGAAATAGTATAATGCTTACAGCACCTGGTATTCCCAGGCGGTCACCCATCCAAGTACTAACCAGGCCCGACCCTGCTTAGCTTCCGAGATCAGACGAGATCGGGCGTGCCTAAGGTGGTATGGCCGTAAGCAATTATAGACTTGACCATAGTAGCTTTTATACAGGGGGAGGACGTAAGGAGTGAGAGCGCTGCCGTGGCCAGAGACGGGACTTGTACAGAAACAATGATTAGATCCATAATGAATGAATGAATACGTTATTCCAGACTCAGAGTTCATATTTGAACGCAATGCATTACACTGCTTGGGCGTCATCTTTTGCGTGATCTTTTGAAGAAACGTAGCGTTGCAGAAACCTGGGATGGACTAAGGTGGACCGCCGTCATTGCAGCTCTCTGCTACGTCACTACACTGTCCACATGTTTCACAAATAGAGTTTGAGGAGACGTCGTCAGAGTCTGTATGTTGCTTAAATTCTCCAAAACAGTGGGCGCTAAAGATCAGCGCACGGTAGGGCCATTGCATCCAATGAGCTCGAGTTGAAATAGTATAATGCTTACAGCACCTGGTATTCCCAGGCGGTCACCCATCCAAGTACTAACCAGGCCCGACCCTGCTTAGCTTCCGAGATCAGACGAGATCGGGCGTGCCTAAGGTGGTATGGCCGTAAGCAATTATAGACTTGACCATATTAGCTTTTATACAGGGGGAGGACGTAAGGAGTGAGAGCGCTGCCGTGGCCAGAGACGGGACTTGTACAGAAACAATGATTAGATCCATAATGAATGAATGAATACGTTATTCCAGACTCAGAGTTACATATTTGAACGCAATGCATTACACTGCTTGGGCGTCATCGTTTGCGTGATCTTTTGAAGAAACGTAGCGTTGCAGAACCTGGGATGGACTAAGGTGGACCGCCGTCATTGCAGCTCTCTGCTACGTCACTACACTGTCCACATGTTTCACAAATAGAGTTTGAGGAGACGTCGTCAGAGTCTGTATGTTGCTTAAATTCTCCAAAACAGTGGGCGCTAAAGATCAGCGCACGGTAGGCCATTGCATCCAATGAGCTCGAGTTGAAAAAGTATAATGCTTACAGCACCTGGTATTCCCAGGCGGTCACCCATCCAAGTACTAACCAGGCCCGACCCTGCTTAGCTTCCGAGATCAGACGAGATCGGGCGTGCCTAAGGTGGTATGGCCGTAAGCAATTATAGACTTGACCATATTAGCTTTTATACAGGGGGAGGACGTAAGGAGTGAGAGCGCTGCCGTGGCCAGAGACGGGACTTGTACAGAAACAATGATTAGATCCATAATGAATGAATGAATACGTTATTCCAGACTCAGAGTTACATATTTGAACGCAATGCATTACACTGCTTGGGCGTCATCGTTTGCGTGATCTTTTGAAGAAACGTAGCGTTGCAAAACCTGGGATGGACTAAGGTGGACCGCCGTCATTGCAGCTCTCTGCTACGTCACTACACTGTCCACATGTTTCACAAATAGAGTTTGAGGAGACGTCGTCAGAGTCTGTATGTTGCTTAAATTCTCCAAAACAGTGGGCGCTAAAGATCAGCGCACGGTAGGCCATTGCATCCAATGAGCTCGAGTTGAAAAAGTATAATGCTTACAGCACCTGGTATTCCCAGGCGGTCACCCATCCAAGTACTAACCAGGCCCGACCCTGCTTAGCTTCCGAGATCAGACGAGATCGGGCGTGCCTAAGGTGGTATGGCCGTAAGCAATTATAGACTTGACCATATTAGCTTTTATACAGGGGGAGGACGTAAGGAGTGAGAGCGCTGCCGTGGCCAGAGACGGGACTTGTACAGAAACAATGATTAGATCCATAATGAATGAATGAATACGTTATTCCAGACTCAGAGTTACATATTTGAACGCAATGCATTACACTGCTTGGGCGTCATCGTTTGCGTGATCTTTTGAAGAAACGTAGCGTTGCAAAACCTGGGATGGACTAAGGTGGACCGCCGTCATTGCAGCTCTCTGCTACGTCACTACACTGTCCACATGTTTCACAAATAGAGTTTGAGGAGACGTCGTCAGAGTCTGTATGTTGCTTAAATTCTCCAAAACAGTGGGCGCTAAAGATCAGCGCACGGTAGGCCATTGCATCCAATGAGCTCGAGTTGAAATAGTATAATGCTTACAGCACCTGGTATTCCCAGGCGGTCACCCATCCAAGTACTAACCAGGCCCGACCCTGCTTAGCTTCCGAGATCAGACGAGATCGGGCGTGCCTAAGGTGGTATGGCCGTAAGCATTATAGACTTGACCATATTAGCTTTTATACAGGGGGAGGACGTAAGGAGTGAGAGCGCTGCCGTGGCCAGAGACGGGACTTGTACAGAAACAATGATTAGATCCATAATGAATGAATGAATACGTTATTCCAGACTCAGAGTTACATATTTGAACGCAATGCATTACACTGCTTGGGCGTCATCGTTTGCGTGATCTTTTGAAGAAACGTAGCGTTGCAAAACCTGGGATGGACTAAGGTGGACCGCCGTCATTGCAGCTCTCTGCTACGTCACTACACTGTCCACATGTTTCACAAATAGAGTTTGAGGAGACGTCGTCAGAGTCTGTATGTTGCTTAAATTCTCCAAAACAGTGGGCGCTAAAGATCAGCGCACGGTAGGCCATTGCATCCAATGAGCTCGAGTTGAAAAAGTATAATGCTTACAGCACCTGGTATTCCCAGGCGGTCACCCATCCAAGTACTAACCAGGCCCGACCCTGCTTAGCTTCCGAGATCAGACGAGATCGGGCGTGCCTAAGGTGGTATGGCCGTAAGCATTATAGACTTGACCATATTAGCTTTTATACAGGGGGAGGACGTAAGGAGTGACAGCGCTGCCGTGGCCAGAGACGGGACTTGTACAGAAACAATGATTAGATCCATAATGAATGAATGAATACGTTATTCCAGACTCAGAGTTACATATTTGAACGCAATGCATTACACTGCTTGGGCGTCATCGTTTGCGTGATCTTTTGAAGAAACGTAGCGTTGCAAAACCTGGGATGGACTAAGGTGGACCGCCGTCATTGCAGCTCTCTGCTACGTCACTACACTGTCCACATGTTTCACAAATAGAGTTTGAGGAGACGTCGTCAGAGTCTGTATGTTGCTTAAATTCTCCAAAACAGTGGGCGCTAAAGATCAGCGCACGGTAGGCCATTGCATCCAATGAGCTCGAGTTGAAAAAGTATAATGCTTACAGCACCTGGTATTCCCAGGCGGTCACCCATCCAAGTACTAACCAGGCCCGACCCTGCTTAGCTTCCGAGATCAGACGAGATCGGGCGTGCCTAATGGTGGTATGGCCGTAAGCATTTATAGACTTGACCATATTAGCTTTTATACAGGGGGAGGACGTAAGGAGTGAGAGCGCTGCCGTGGCCAGAGACGGGACTTGTACAGAAACAATGATTAGATCCATAATGAATGAATGAATACGTTATTCCAGACTCAGAGTTACATATTTGAACGCAATGCATTACACTGCTTGGGCGTCATCGTTTGCGTGATCTTTTGAAGAAACGTAGCGTTGCAAAACCTGGGATGGACTAAGGTGGACCGCCGTCATTGCAGCTCTCTGCTACGTCACTACACTGTCCACATGTTTCACAAATAGAGTTTGAGGAGACGTCGTCAGAGTCTGTATGTTGCTTAAATTCTCCAAAACAGTGGGCGCTAAAGATCAGCGCACGGTAGGCCATTGCATCCAATGAGCTCGAGTTGAAAAAGTATAATGCTTACAGCACCTGGTATTCCCAGGCGGTCACCCATCCAAGTACTAACCAGGCCCGACCCTGCTTAGCTTCCGAGATCAGACGAGATCGGGCGTGCCTAAGGTGGTATGGCCGTAAGCATTTATAGACTTGACCATATTAGCTTTTATACAGGGGGAGGACGTAAGGAGTGAGAGCGCTGCCGTGGCCAGAGACGGGACTTGTACAGAAACAATGATTAGATCCATAATGAATGAATGAATACGTTATTCCAGACTCAGAGTTACATATTTGAACGCAATGCATTACACTGCTTGGGCGTCATCGTTTGCGTGATCTTTTGAAGAAACGTAGCGTTGCAAAACCTGGGATGGACTAAGGTGGACCGCCGTCATTGCAGCTCTCTGCTACGTCACTACACTGTCCACATGTTTCACAAATAGAGTTTGAGGAGACGTCGTCAGAGTCTGTATGTTGCTTAAATTCTCCAAAACAGTGGGCGCTAAAGATCAGCGCACGGTAGGCCATTGCATCCAATGAGCTCGAGTTGAAAAAGTATAATGCTTACAGCACCTGGTATTCCCAGGCGGTCACCCATCCAAGTACTAACCAGGCCCGACCCTGCTTAGCTTCCGAGATCAGACGAGATCGGGCGTGCCTATGGTGGTATGGCCGTAAGCATTTATAGACTTGACCATGTTAAGCTTTTATACAGGGGGAGGACGTAAGGAGTGAGAGCGCTGCCGTGGCCAGAGACGGGACTTGTACAGAAACAATGATTAGATCCATAATGAATGAATGAATACGTTATTCCAGACTCAGAGTTACATATTTGAACGCAATGCATTACACTGCTTGGGCGTCATCGTTTGCGTGATCTTTTGAAGAAACGTAGCGTTGCAGAACCTGGGATGGACTAAGGTGGACCGCCGTCATTGCAGCTCTCTGCTACGTCACTACACTGTCCACATGTTTCACAAATAGAGTTTGAGGAGACGTCGTCAGAGTCTGTATGTTGCTTAAATTCTCCAAAACAGTGGGCGCTAAAGATCAGCGCACGGTAGGCCATTGCATCCAATGAGCTCGAGTTGAAAAAGTATAATGCTTACAGCACCTGGTATTCCCAGGCGGTCACCCATCCAAGTACTAACCAGGCCCGACCCTGCTTAGCTTCCGAGATCAGACGAGATCGGGCGTGCCTAAGGTGGTATGGCCGTAAGCATTATAGACTTGACCATATTAGCTTTTATACAGGGGGAGGACGTAAGGAGTGAGAGCGCTGCCGTGGCCAGAGACGGGACTTGTACAGAAACAATGATTAGATCCATAATGAATGAATGAATACGTTATTCCAGACTCAGAGCTAACATATTTGAACGCAATGCATTACACTGCTTGGGCGTCATCGTTTGCGTGATCTTTTGAAGAAACGTAGCGTTGCAAAACCTGGGATGGACTAAGGTGGACCGCCGTCATTGCAGCTCTCTGCTACGTCACTACACTGTCCACATGTTTCACAAATAGAGTTTGAGGAGACGTCGTCAGAGTCTGTATGTTGCTTAAATTCTCCAAAACAGTGGGCGCTAAAGATCAGCGCACGGTAGGCCATTGCATCCAATGAGCTCGAGTTGAAAAAGTATAATGCTTACAGCACCTGGTATTCCCAGGCGGTCACCCATCCAAGTACTAACCAGGCCCGACCCTGCTTAGCTTCCGAGATCAGACGAGATCGGGCGTGCCTAATGGTGGTATGGCCGTAAGCATTATAGACTTGACCATATTAGCTTTTATACAGGGGGAGGACGTAAGGAGTGAGAGCGCTGCCGTGGCCAGAGACGGGACTTGTACAGAAACAATGATTAGATCCATAATGAATGAATGAATACGTTATTCCAGACTCAGAGCAACATATTTGAACGCAATGCATTACACTGCTTGGGCGTCATCGTTTGCGTGATCTTTTGAAGAAACGTAGCGTTGCAAAACCTGGGATGGACTAAGGTGGACCGCCGTCATTGCAGCTCTCTGCTACGTCACTACACTGTCCACATGTTTCACAAATAGAGTTTGAGGAGACGTCGTCAGAGTCTGTATGTTGCTTAAATTCTCCAAAACAGTGGGCGCTAAAGATCAGCGCACGGTAGGCCATTGCATCCAATGAGCTCGAGTTGAAAAAGTATAATGCTTACAGCACCTGGTATTCCCAGGCGGTCACCCATCCAAGTACTAACCAGGCCCGACCCTGCTTAGCTTCCGAGATCAGACGAGATCGGGCGTGCCTAAGGTGGTATGGCCGTAAGCATTATAGACTTGACCATATTAGCTTTTATACAGGGGGAGGACGTAAGGAGTGAGAGCGCTGCCGTGGCCAGAGACGGGACTTGTACAGAAACAATGATTAGATCCATAATGAATGAATGAATACGTTATTCCAGACTCAGAGTTACATATTTGAACGCAATGCATTACACTGCTTGGGCGTCATCGTTTGCGTGATCTTTTGAAGAAACGTAGCGTTGCAAAACCTGGGATGGACTAAGGTGGACCGCCGTCATTGCAGCTCTCTGCTACGTCACTACACTGTCCACATGTTTCACAAATAGAGTTTGAGGAGACGTCGTCAGAGTCTGTATGTTGCTTAAATTCTCCAAAACAGTGGGCGCTAAAGATCAGCGCACGGTAGGCCATTGCATCCAATGAGCTCGAGTTGAAAAAGTATAATGCTTACAGCACCTGGTATTCCCAGGCGGTCACCCATCCAAGTACTAACCAGGCCCGACCCTGCTTAGCTTCCGAGATCAGACGAGATCGGGCGTGCCTAAGGTGGTATGGCCGTAAGCATTATAGACTTGACCATATTAGCTTTTATACAGGGGGAGGACGTAAGGAGTGAGAGCGCTGCCGTGGCCAGAGACGGGACTTGTACAGAAACAATGATTAGATCCATAATGAATGAATGAATACGTTATTCCAGACTCAGAGCTAACATATTTGAACGCAATGCATTACACTGCTTGGGCGTCATCGTTTGCGTGATCTTTTGAAGAAACGTAGCGTTGCAAAACCTGGGATGGACTAAGGTGGACCGCCGTCATTGCAGCTCTCTGCTACGTCACTACACTGTCCACATGTTTCACAAATAGAGTTTGAGGAGACGTCGTCAGAGTCTGTATGTTGCTTAAATTCTCCAAAACAGTGGGCGCTAAAGATCAGCGCACGGTAGGCCATTGCATCCAATGAGCTCGAGTTGAAAAAGTATAATGCTTACAGCACCTGGTATTCCCAGGCGGTCACCCATCCAAGTACTAACCAGGCCCGACCCTGCTTAGCTTCCGAGATCAGACGAGATCGGGCGTGCCTAAGGTGGTATGGCCGTAAGCAATTATAGACTTGACCATATTAGCTTTTATACAGGGGGAGGACGTAAGGAGTGAGAGCGCTGCCGTGGCCAGAGACGGGACTTGTACAGAAACAATGATTAGATCCATAATGAATGAATGAATACGTTATTCCAGACTCAGAGTAACATATTTGAACGCAATGCATTACACTGCTTGGGCGTCATCGTTTGCGTGATCTTTTGAAGAAACGTAGCGTTGCAAAACCTGGGATGGACTAAGGTGGACCGCCGTCATTGCAGCTCTCTGCTACGTCACTACACTGTCCACATGTTTCACAAATAGAGTTTGAGGAGACGTCGTCAGAGTCTGTATGTTGCTTAAATTCTCCAAAACAGTGGGCGCTAAAGATCAGCGCACGGTAGGCCATTGCATCCAATGAGCTCGAGTTGAAAAAGTATAATGCTTACAGCACCTGGTATTCCCAGGCGGTCACCCATCCAAGTACTAACCAGGCCCGACCCTGCTTAGCTTCCGAGATCAGACGAGATCGGGCGTGCCTAAGGTGGTATGGCCGTAAGCAATTATAGACTTGACCATATTAGCTTTTATACAGGGGGAGGACGTAAGGAGTGAGAGCGCTGCCGTGGCCAGAGACGGGACTTGTACAGAAACAATGATTAGATCCATAATGAATGAATGAATACGTTATTCCAGACTCAGAGTACATATTTGAACGCAATGCATTACACTGCTTGGGCGTCATCGTTTGCGTGATCTTTTGAAGAAACGTAGCGTTGCAAAACCTGGGATGGACTAAGGTGGACCGCCGTCATTGCAGCTCTCTGCTACGTCACTACACTGTCCACATGTTTCACAAATAGAGTTTGAGGAGACGTCGTCAGAGTCTGTATGTTGCTTAAATTCTCCAAAACAGTGGGCGCTAAAGATCAGCGCACGGTAGGCCATTGCATCCAATGAGCTCGAGTTGAAAAAGTATAATGCTTACAGCACCTGGTATTCCCAGGCGGTCACCCATCCAAGTACTAACCAGGCCCGACCCTGCTTAGCTTCCGAGATCAGACGAGATCGGGCGTGCCTAAGGTGGTATTGCCGTAAGCATTTATAGACTTGACCATATTAGCTTTTATACAGGGGGAGGACGTAAGGAGTGAGAGCGCTGCCGTGGCCAGAGACGGGACTTGTACAGAAACAATGATTAGATCCATAATGAATGAATGAATACGTTATTCCAGACTCAGAGTAACATATTTGAACGCAATGCATTACACTGCTTGGGCGTCATCGTTTGCGTGATCTTTTGAAGAAACGTAGCGTTGCAAAACCTGGGATGGACTAAGGTGGACCGCCGTCATTGCAGCTCTCTGCTACGTCACTACACTGTCCACATGTTTCACAAATAGAGTTTGAGGAGACGTCGTCAGAGTCTGTATGTTGCTTAAATTCTCCAAAACAGTGGGCGCTAAAGATCAGCGCACGGTAGGCCATTGCATCCAATGAGCTCGAGTTGAAAAAGTATAATGCTTACAGCACCTGGTATTCCCAGGCGGTCACCCATCCAAGTACTAACCAGGCCCGACCCTGCTTAGCTTCCGAGATCAGACGAGATCGGGCGTGCCTAAGGTGGTATGGCCGTAAGCAATTATAGACTTGACCATATTAGCTTTTATACAGGGGGAGGACGTAAGGAGTGAGAGCGCTGCCGTGGCCAGAGACGGGACTTGTACAGAAACAATGATTAGATCCATAATGAATGAATGAATACGTTATTCCAGACTCAGAGTTACATATTTGAACGCAATGCATTACACTGCTTGGGCGTCATCGTTTGCGTGATCTTTTGAAGAAACGTAGCGTTGCAAAACCTGGGATGGACTAAGGTGGACCGCCGTCATTGCAGCTCTCTGCTACGTCACTACACTGTCCACATGTTTCACAAATAGAGTTTGAGGAGACGTCGTCAGAGTCTGTATGTTGCTTAAATTCTCCAAAACAGTGGGCGCTAAAGATCAGCGCACGGTAGGCCATTGCATCCAATGAGCTCGAGTTGAAAAAGTATAATGCTTACAGCACCTGGTATTCCCAGGCGGTCACCCATCCAAGTACTAACCAGGCCCGACCCTGCTTAGCTTCCGAGATCAGACGAGATCGGGCGTGCCTAAGGTGGTATGGCCGTAAGCATTATAGACTTGACCATATTAGCTTTTATACAGGGGGAGGACGTAAGGAGTGAGAGCGCTGCCGTGGCCAGAGACGGGACTTGTACAGAAACAATGATTAGATCCATAATGAATGAATGAATACGTTATTCCAGACTCAGAGCAACATATTTGAACGCAATGCATTACACTGCTTGGGCGTCATCGTTTGCGTGATCTTTTGAAGAAACGTAGCGTTGCAAAACCTGGGATGGACTAAGGTGGACCGCCGTCATTGCAGCTCTCTGCTACGTCACTACACTGTCCACATGTTTCACAAATAGAGTTTGAGGAGACGTCGTCAGAGTCTGTATGTTGCTTAAATTCTCCAAAACAGTGGGCGCTAAAGATCAGCGCACGGTAGGCCATTGCATCCAATGAGCTCGAGTTGAAAAAGTATAATGCTTACAGCACCTGGTATTCCCAGGCGGTCACCCATCCAAGTACTAACCAGGCCCGACCCTGCTTAGCTTCCGAGATCAGACGAGATCGGGCGTGCCTAAGGTGGTATGGCCGTAAGCATATTATAGACTTGACCATATTAGCTTTTATACAGGGGGAGGACGTAAGGAGTGAGAGCGCTGCCGTGGCCAGAGACGGGACTTGTACAGAAACAATGATTAGATCCATAATGAATGAATGAATACGTTATTCCAGACTCAGAGTTACATATTTGAACGCAATGCATTACACTGCTTGGGCGTCATCGTTTGCGTGATCTTTTGAAGAAACGTAGCGTTGCAAAACCTGGGATGGACTAAGGTGGACCGCCGTCATTGCAGCTCTCTGCTACGTCACTACACTGTCCACATGTTTCACAAATAGAGTTTGAGGAGACGTCGTCAGAGTCTGTATGTTGCTTAAATTCTCCAAAACAGTGGGCGCTAAAGATCAGCGCACGGTAGGCCATTGCATCCAATGAGCTCGAGTTGAAATAGTATAATGCTTACAGCACCTGGTATTCCCAGGCGGTCACCCATCCAAGTACTAACCAGGCCCGACCCTGCTTAGCTTCCGAGATCAGACGAGATCGGGCGTGCCTAAGGTGGTATGGCCGTAAGCATTTATAGACTTGACCATATTAGCTTTTATACAGGGGGAGGACGTAAGGAGTGAGAGCGCTGCCGTGGCCAGAGACGGGACTTGCACAGAAACAATGATTAGATCCATAATGAATGAATGAATACGTTATTCCAGACTCAGAGTTACATATTTGAACGCAATGCATTACACTGCTTGGGCGTCATCGTTTGCGTGATCTTTTGAAGAAACGTAGCGTTGCAAAACCTGGGATGGACTAAGGTGGACCGCCGTCATTGCAGCTCTCTGCTACGTCACTACACTGTCCACATGTTTCACAAATAGAGTTTGAGGAGACGTCGTCAGAGTCTGTATGTTGCTTAAATTCTCCAAAACAGTGGGCGCTAAAGATCAGCGCACGGTAGGCCATTGCATCCAATGAGCTCGAGTTGAAAATAGTATAATGCTTACAGCACCTGGTATTCCCAGGCGGTCACCCATCCAAGTACTAACCAGGCCCGACCCTGCTTAGCTTCCGAGATCAGACGAGATCGGGCGTGCCTAAGGTGGTATGGCCGTAAGCATTATAGACTTGACCATATTAAGCTTTTATACAGGGGGAGGACGTAAGGAGTGAGAGCGCTGCCGTGGCCAGAGACGGGACTTGTACAGAAACAATGATTAGATCCATAATGAATGAATGAATACGTTATTCCAGACTCAGAGCAACATATTTGAACGCAATGCATTACACTGCTTGGGCGTCATCGTTTGCGTGATCTTTTGAAGAAACGTAGCGTTGCAAAACCTGGGATGGACTAAGGTGGACCGCCGTCATTGCAGCTCTCTGCTACGTCACTACACTGTCCACATGTTTCACAAATAGAGTTTGAGGAGACGTCGTCAGAGTCTGTATGTTGCTTAAATTCTCCAAAACAGTGGGCGCTAAAGATCAGCGCACGGTAGGCCATTGCATCCAATGAGCTCGAGTTGAAAAAGTATAATGCTTACAGCACCATGGTATTCCCAGGCGGTCACCCATCCAAGTACTAACCAGGCCCGACCCTGCTTAGCTTCCGAGATCAGACGAGATCGGGCGTGCCTAAGGTGGTATGGCCGTAAGCAATTATAGACTTGACCATATTAGCTTTTATACAGGGGGAGGACGTAAGGAGTGAGAGCGCTGCCGTGGCCAGAGACGGGACTTGTTCAGAAACAATGATTAGATCCATAATGAATGAATGAATACGTTATTCCAGACTCAGAGTTACATATTTGAACGCAATGCATTACACTGCTTGGGCGTCATCGTTTGCGTGATCTTTTGAAGAAACGTAGCGTTGCAAAACCTGGGATGGACTAAGGGGACCGCCGTCATTGCAGCTCTCTGCTACATCACTACACTGTCCACATGTTTCACAAATAGAGTTTGAGGAGACGTCGTCAGAGTCTGTATGTTGCTTAAATTCTCAAAACAGTGGGCGCTAAAGATCAGCGCACGGTAGGCCATTGCATCCAATGAGCTCGAGTTGAAATAGTATAATGCTTACAGCACCTGGTATTCCCAGGCGGTCACCCATCCAAGTACTAACCAGCCCCGACCCTGCTTAGCTTCCGTTATCAGACGAGATCGGGCGTGCCTAAGGTGGTATGGCCGTAAGCAATTGTAGACTTGACCATATTATCTTTTATACAGGGGGAGGACGTAAGGAGTGAGAGCGCTGCCGTGGCCAGAGACGGGACTTGTACAAAAACAATGATTAGATCCATAATGAATGAATGAATACGTTATTCCAGACTCAGAGTTACATATTTGAACGCAATGCATTACACTGCTTGGGCGTCATCGTTTGCGTGATCTTTTGAAGAAACGTAGCGTTGCAAAACCTGGGATGGACTAAGGTGGACCGCCTTCATTGCAGCTCTCTGCTACGTCACTACACGGTCCACATGTTTCTCAAATAGAGTTTGAGGAGACGTCGTCAGAGTCTGTATGTTGCTTAAATTCTCCAAAACAGTGGGCGCTAAAGATCAGCGCAAGGTAGACCATTGCATCCAATGAGCTCGAGTTGAAAAAGTATAATGCTTACAGCACCTGGTATTCCCAGGCAGTCACCCATCCAAGTACTAACCAGGCCCGACCCTGCTTAGCTTCCGAGATCAGACGAGATCGGGCGTGCCTAAGGTGGTATGGCCGTAAGCAATTATAGACTTGACCATATTAGCTTTTTATACAGGGGGAGGACGTAAGGAGTGAGAGCGCTGCCGTGGCCAGAGACGGGACTTGTACAGAAACAATGATTAGATCCATAATGAATAAATGAATACGTTATTCCAGACTCAGAGTTACATATTTGAACGCAATGCATTACACTGCTTGGGCGTCATCGTTTGCGTGATCTTTTGAAGAAACGTAGCGTTGCAGAACCTGGGATGGACTAAGGTGGACCGCCGTCATTGCAGCTCTCTGCTACGTCACTACACTGTCCACATGTTTCACAAATAGAGTTTGAGGAGACGTCGTCAGAGTCTGTATGTTGCTTAAATTCTCCAAAACAGTGGGCGCTAAAGATCAGCGCACGGTAGGCCATTGCATCCAATGAGCTCGAGTTGAAATAGTATAATGCTTACAGCACCTGGTATTCCCAGGCGGTCACCCATCCAAGTACTAACCAGGCCCGACCCTGCTTAGCTTCCGAGATCAGACGAGATCGGGCGTGCCTATGGTGGTATGGCCGTAAGTATTTATAGACTTGACCATGTAAGCTTTTATACAGGGGGAGGACGTAAGGAGTGAGAGCGCTGCCGTGGCCAGAGACGGGACTTGTACAGAAACAATGATTAGATCCATAATGAATGAATGAATACGTTATTCCAGACTCAGAGTTACATATTTGAACGTAATGCATTACACTGCTTGGGCGTCATCGTTTGCGTGATCTTTTGAAGAAACGTAGCGTTGCAGAACCTGGGATGGACTAAGGTGGACCGCCGTCATTGCAGCTCTCTGCTACGTCACTACACTGTCCACATGTTTCACAAATAGAGTTTGAGGAGACGTCGTCAGAGTCTGTATGTTGCTTAAATTCTCCAAAACAGTGGGCGCTAAAGATCAGCGCACGGTAGGCCATTGCATCCAATGAGCTCGAGTTGAAATAGTATAATGCTTACAGCACCTGGTATTCCCAGGCGGTCACCCATCCAAGTACTAACCAGGCCCGACCCTGCTTAGCTTCCGAGATCAGACGAGATCGGGCGTGCCTAAGGTGGTATGGCCGTAACCAATTATAGACTTGACCATATTAGCTTTTATACAGGGGGAGGACGTAAGGAGTGAGAGCGCTGCCGTGGCCAGAGACGGGACTTGTACAGAAACAATGATTAGATCCATAATGAATGAATGAATACGTTATTCCAGACTCAGAGTTACATATTTGAACGCAATGCATTACACTGCTTTGGCGTCATCGTTTGCGTGATCTTTAGAAGAAACGTAGCGTTGCAAAACCTGGGATGGACTAAGGTGGACCGCCGTCATTGCAGCTCTCTGCTACGTCACTACACTGTCCACATGTTTCACAAATAGAGCTTGAGGAGACGTCGTCAGAGTCTGTATGTTGCTTAAATTCTCCAAAACAGTGGGCGCTAAAGATCAGCGCACGGTAGGCCATTGCATCCAATGAGCTCGAGTTGAAAAAGTATAATGCTTACAGCACCTGGTATTCCCAGGCGGTCACCCATCCAAGTACTAACCAGGCCCGACCCTGCTTAGCTTCCGAGATCAGACGAGATCGGCCGTGCCTAAGGTGGTATGGCCGTAAGCAATTATAGACTTGACCATATTAGCTTTTATACAGGGGGAGGACGTAAGGAGTGAGAGTGCTGCCGTGGCCAGAGACGGGACTTGTACAGAAACAATGATCAGATCCATAATGAATGAATGAATACGTTATTCCAGACTCAGAGCAACATATTTGAACGCAATGCATTACACTGCTTGGGCGTCATCGTTTGCGTGATCTTTTGAAGAAACGTAGCGTTGCAAAACCTGGGATGGACTAAGGTGGACCGCCGTCATTGCAGCTCTCTGCTACGTCACTACACTGTCCACATGTTTCACAAATAGGAGTTTGAGGAGACGTCGTCAGAGTCTGTATGTTGCTTAAATTCTCCAAAACAGTGGGCGCTAAAGATCAGCGCACGGTAGGCCATTGCATCCAATGAGCTCGAGTTGAAAAAGTATAATGCTTACAGCACCAGGTATTCCCAGGCGGTCACCCATCCAAGTACTAACCAGGCCCGACCCTGCTTAGCTTCCGAGATCAGACGAGATCGGGCGTGCCTAAGGTGGTATAACCTTAAGCATATATAAACTTGACCATATTAGCTTTTATACAGGGGGAGGACGTAAGGAGTGAGAGCGCTGCCGTGGCCAGAGACGGGACTTGTACAGAAACAATGATTAGATCCATAATGAATGAATGAATACGTTATTCCAGACTCAGAGTTACATATTTGAACGCAATGCATTACAAAGCTTGGGCGTCATCGTTTGCGTGATCTTTTGAAGAAACGTAGCGTTGCAAAACCTGGGATGGACTAAGGTGGACCGCCGTCATTGCAGCTCTCTGCTACATCACTACACTGTCCACATGTTTCACAAATAGAGTTTGAGGAGACGTCGTCAGAGTCTGTATGTTGCTTAAATTCTCCAAAACAGTGGGCGCTAAAGATCAGCGCACGGTAGGCCATTGCATCCAATGAGCTCGAGTTGAAAAAGTATAATGCTTACAGCACCTGGTATTCCCAGGCGGTAACCCATCCAAGTACTAACCAGGCCCGACCCTGATTAGCTTCCGATATCAGACGAGATCGAGCGTGCCTATGGTGGTATGGCCGTAAGCATTTATAGACTTGACCATGTAAGCTTTTATACAGGGGGAGGACGTAAGGAGTGAGAGCGCTGCCGTGGCCAGAGACGGGACTTGTACAGAAACAATGATTAGATCCATAATGAATGAATGAATACGTTATTCCAGACTCAGAGTTACATATTTGAACGCAATGCATTACACTGCTTGGGCGTCATCGTTTGCGTGATCTTTTGAAGAAACGTAGCGTTGCAGAACCTGGGATGGACTAAGGTGGACCGCCGTCATTGCAGCTCTCTGCTACGTCACTACACTGTCCACATGTTTCACAAATAGAGTTTGAGGAGACGTCGTCAGAGTCTGTATGTTGCTTAAATTCTCCAAAACAGTGGGCGCTAAAGATCAGCGCACGGTAGGCCATTGCATCCAATGAGCTCGAGTTGAAATAGTATAATGCTTACAGCACCTGGTATTCCCAGGCGGTCACCCATCCAAGTACTAACCAGGCCCGACCCTGCTTAGCTTCCGAGATCAGACGAGATCGGGCGTGCCTAAGGTGGTATAGCAGTAAGCAATTATAGACCTGACCATATTAGCTTTTATACAGGGGGAGGACGTAAGGAGTGAGAGCGCTGCCGTGGCCAGAGACGGGACTTGTACAGAGACAATGATTAGATCCATAATGAATGAATGAATACGTTATTCCAGACTCAGAGTTACATATTTGAACGCAATGCATTGCACTGCTTTGGCGTCATCGTTTGCGTGATCTTTAGAAGAAACGTAGCGTTGCAAAACCTGGGATGGACTATGGTGGACCGCCGTCATTGCAGCTCTCTGCTACGTCACTACACTGTCCATATGTTTCACAAATAGAGCTTGAGGAGACGTCGTCAGAGTCTGTATGTTGCTTAAATTCTCCAAAACAGTGGGCGCTAAAGATCAGCGCACGGTAGGCCATTGCATCCAATGAGCTCGAGTTGAAAAAGTATAATGCTTACAGCACCTGGTATTCCCAGGCGGTCACCCATCCAAGTACTAACCAGGCCCGACCCTGCTTAGCTTCCGAGATCAGACGAGATCGGGCGTGCCTATGGTGGTATGGCCGTAAGCATTTATAGACTTGACCATGTAAGCTTTTATACAGGGGGAGGACGTAAGGAGTGAGAGCGCTGCCGTGGCCAGAGACGGGACTTGTACAGAAACAATGATTAGATCCATAATGAATGAATGAATACGTTATTCCAGACTCAGAGTTACATATTTGAACGCAATGCATTGCACTGCTTTGGCGTCATCGTTTGCGTGATCTTTAGAAGAAACGTAGCGTTGCAAAACCTGGGATGGACTAAGGTGGACCGCCGTCATTGCAGCTCTCTGCTACGTCACTACACTGTCCATATGTTTCACAAATAGAGCTTGAGGAGACGTCGTCAGAGTCTGTATGTTGCTTAAATTCTCCAAAACAGTGGGCGCTAAAGATCAGCGCACGGTAGGCCATTGCATCCAATGAGCTCGAGTTGAAAAAGTATAATGCTTACAGCACCTGGTATTCCCAGGCGGTCACCCATCCAAGTACTAACCAGGCCCGACCCTGCTTAGCTTCCGAGATCAGACGAGATCGGGCGTGCCTATGGTGGTATGGCCGTAAGCATTTATAGACTTGACCATGTAAGCTTTTATACAGGGGGAGGACGTAAGGAGTGAGAGCGCTGCCGTGGCCAGAGACGGGACTTGTACAGAAACAATGATTAGATCCGTAATGAATGAATGAATACGTTATTCCAGACTCAGAGCAACATATTTGAACGCAATGCATTACACTGCTTGGGCGTCATCGTTTGCGTGATCTTTTGAAGAAACGTAGCGTTGCAAAACCTGGGATGGACTAAGGTGGACCGCCGTCATTGCAGCTCTCTACTACGTCACTACACTGTCCACATGTTTCACAAATAGAGTTTGAGGAGACGTCGTCAGAGTCTGTATGTTGCTTAAATTCTCCAAAACAGTGGGCGCTAAAGATCAGCGCACGGTAGGCCATTGCATCCAATGAGCTCGAGTTGAAAAAGTATAATGCTTACAGCACCAGGTATTCCCAGGCGGTCACCCATCCAAGTACTAACCAGGCCCGACCCTGCTTAGCTTCCGAGATCAGACGAGATCGGGCGTGCCTAAGGTGGTATGGCCGTAAGCATATATAACTTGACCATATTAGCTTTTATACAGGGGGAGGACGTAAGGAGTGAGAGCGCTGCCGTGGCCAGAGACGGGACTTGTACAGAAACAATGATTAGATCCATAATGAATGAATGAATACGTTATTCCAGACTCAGAGTTACATATTTGAACGCAATGCATTACACTGCTTGGGCGTCATCGTTTGCGTGATCTTTTGAAGAAACGTAGCGTTGCAAAACCTGGGATGGACTAAGGTGGACCGCCGTCATTGCAGCTCTCTGCTACATCACTACACTGTCCACATGTTTCACAAATAGAGTTTGAGGAGACGTCGTCAGAGTCTGTATGTTGCTTAAATTCTCCAAAACAGTGGGCGCTAAAGATCAGCGCACGGTAGGCCATTGCATCCAATGAGCTCGAGTTGAAATAGTATAATGCTTACAGCACCTGGTATTCCCAGGCGGTCACCCATCCAAGTACTAACCAGCCCGACCCTGCTTAGCTTCCGATATCAGACGAGATCGGGCGTGCCTAAGGTGGTATGGCCGTAAGCAATTTATAGACTTGACCATATTAGCTTTTATACAGGGGGAGGACGTAAGGAGTGAGAGCGCTGCCGTGGCCAGAGACGGGACTTGTACAGAAACAATGATTAGATCCATAATGAATGAATGAATACGTTATTCCAGACTCAGAGTTACATATTTGAACGCAATGCATTACACTGCTTGGGCGTCATCGTTTGCGTGATCTTTTGAAGAAACGTAGCGTTGCAAAACCTGGGATGGACTAAGGTGGACCGCCTTCATTGCAGCTCTCTGCTACGTCACTACACGGTCCACATGTTTCACAAATAGAGTTTGAGGAGACGTCGTCAGAGTCTGTATGTTGCTTAAATTCTCCAAAACAGTGGGCGCTAAAGATCAGCGCAAGGTAGGACCATTGCATCCAATGAGCTCGAGTTGAAAAAGTATAATGCTTACAGCACCTGGTATTCCCAGGCAGGTCACCCATCCAAGTACTAACCAGGCCCGACCCTGCTTAGCTTCCGAGATCAGACGAGATCGGGCGTGCCTAAGGTGGTATGGCCGTAAGCAATTATAGACTTGACCATATTAGCTTTTATACAGGGGGAGGACGTAAGGAGTGAGAGCGCTGCCGTGGCCAGAGACGGGACTTGTACAGAAACAATGATTAGATCCATAATGAATGAATGAATACGTTATTCCAGACTCAGAGTTACATATTTGAACGCAATGCATTACACTGCTTGGGCGTCATCGTTTGCGTGATCTTTTGAAGAAACGTAGCGTTGCAGAACCTGGGATGGACTAAGGTGGACCGCCGTCATTGCAGCTCTCTGCTACGTCACTACACTGTCCACATGTTTCACAAATAGAGTTTGAGGAGACGTCGTCAGAGTCTGTATGTTGCTTAAATTCTCCAAAACAGTGGGCGCTAAAGATCAGCGCACGGTAGGCCATTGCATCCAATGAGCTCGAGTTGAAATAGTATAATGCTTACAGCACCTGGTATTCCCAGGCGGTCACCCATCCAAGTACTAACCAGGCCCGACCCTGCTTAGCTTCCGAGATCAGACGAGATCGGGCGTGCCTATGGTGGTATGGCCGTAAGTATTTATAGACTTGACCATGTAAGCTTTTATACAGGGGGAGGACGTAAGGAGTGAGAGCGCTGCCGTGGCCAGAGACGGGACTTGTACAGAAACAATGATTAGATCCATAATGAATGAATGAATACGTTATTCCAGACTCAGAGTTACATATTTGAACGCTAATGCATTACACTGCTTGGGCGTCATCGTTTGCGTGATCTTTTGAAGAAACGTAGCGTTGCAGAACCTGGGATGGACTAAGGTGGACCGCCGTCATTGCAGCTCTCTGCTACGTCACTACACTGTCCACATGTTTCACAAATAGAGTTTGAGGAGACGTCGTCAGAGTCTGTATGTTGCTTAAATTCTCCAAAACAGTGGGCGCTAAAGATCAGCGCACGGTAGGCCATTGCATCCAATGAGCTCGAGTTGAAATAGTATAATGCTTACAGCACCTGGTATTCCCAGGCGGTCACCCATCCAAGTACTAACCAGGCCCGACCCTGCTTAGCTTCCGAGATCAGACGAGATCGGGCGTGCCTAAGGTGGTATGGCCGTAAGCAATTATAGACTTGACCATATTAGCTTTTATACAGGGGGAGGACGTAAGGAGTGAGAGCGCTGCCGTGGCCAGAGACGGGACTTGTACAGAAACAATGATTAGATCCATAATGAATGAATGAATACGTTATTCCAGACTCAGAGTTACATATTTGAACGCAATGCATTACACTGCTTTGGCGTCATCGTTTGCGTGATCTTTAGAAGAAACGTAGCGTTGCAAAACCTGGGATGGACTAAGGTGGACCGCCGTCATTGCAGCTCTCTGCTACGTCACTACACTGTCCACATGTTTCACAAATAGAGCTTTGAGGAGACGTCGTCAGAGTCTGTATGTTGCTTAAATTCTCCAAAACAGTGGGCGCTAAAGATCAGCGCACGGTAGGCCATTGCATCCAATGAGCTCGAGTTGAAAAAGTATAATGCTTACAGCACCTGGTATTCCCAGGCGGTCACCCATCCAAGTACTAACCAGGCCCGACCCTGCTTAGCTTCCGAGATCAGACGAGATCGGGCGTGCCTAAGGTGGTATGGCCGTAAGCAATTATAGACTTGACCATATTAGCTTTTATACAGGGGGAGGACGTAAGGAGTGAGAGCTGCTGCCGTGGCCAGAGACGGGACTTGTACAGAAACAATGATTAGATCCATAATGAATGAATGAATACGTTATTCCAGACTCAGAGCAACATATTTGAACGCAATGCATTACACTGCTTGGGCGTCATCGTTTGCGTGATCTTTTGAAGAAACGTAGCGTTGCAAAACCTGGGATGGACTAAGGTGGACCGCCGTCATTGCAGCTCTCTGCTACGTCACTACACTGTCCACATGTTTCACAAATAGAGTTTGAGGAGACGTCGTCAGAGTCTGTATGTTGCTTAAATTCTCCAAAACAGTGGGCGCTAAAGATCAGCGCACGGTAGGCCATTGCATCCAATGAGCTCGAGTTGAAAAAGTATAATGCTTACAGCACCAGGTATTCCCAGGCGGTCACCCATCCAAGTACTAACCAGGCCCGACCCTGCTTAGCTTCCGAGATCAGACGAGATCGGGCGTGCCTAAGGTGGTATGACCTTAAGCATATATAAACTTGACCATATTAGCTTTTATACAGGGGGAGGACGTAAGGAGTGAGAGCGCTGCCGTGGCCAGAGACGGGACTTGTACAGAAACAATGATTAGATCCATAATGAATGAATGAATACGTTATTCCAGACTCAGAGTTACATATTTGAACGCAATGCATTACAATGCTTGGGCGTCATCGTTTGCGTGATCTTTTGAAGAAACGTAGCGTTGCAAAACCTGGGATGGACTAAGGTGGACCGCCGTCATTGCAGCTCTCTGCTACATCACTACACTGTCCACATGTTTCACAAATAGAGTTTGAGGAGACGTCGTCAGAGTCTGTATGTTGCTTAAATTCTCCAAAACAGTGGGCGCTAAAGATCAGCGCACGGTAGGCCATTGCATCCAATGAGCTCGAGTTGAAAAAGTATAATGCTTACAGCACCTGGTATTCCCAGGCGGTCACCCATCCAAGTACTAACCAGGCCCGACCCTGCTTAGCTTCCGAGATCAGACGAGATCGGGCGTGCCTAAGGTGGTATGGCCGTAAGCAATTATAGACTTGACCATATTAGCTTTTATACAGGGGGAGGACGTAAGGAGTGAGAGCGCTGCCGTGGCCAGAGACGGGACTTGTACAGAAACAATGATTAGATCCATAATGAATGAATGAATACGTTATTCCAGACTCAGAGTTACATATTTGAACGCAATGCATTACACTGCTTGGGCGTCATCGTTTGCGTGATCTTTAGAAGAAACGTAGCGTTGCAAAACCTGGGATGGACTAAGGTGGACCGCCGTCATTGCAGCTCTCTGCTACGTCACTACACTGTCCACATGTTTCACAAATAGAGCTTGAGGAGACGTCGTCAGAGTCTGTATGTTGCTTAAATTCTCCAAAACAGTGGGCGCTAAAGATCAGCGCACGGTAGGCCATTGCATCCAATGAGCTCGAGTTGAAATAGTATAATGCTTACAGCACCTGGTATTCCCAGGCGGTCACCCATCCAAGTACTAACCAGGCCCGACCCTGCTTAGCTTCCGAGATCAGACGAGATCGGGCGTGCCTTTTTTTTTTTTTTTTTTTTTTTTTTTATTATCAAAAAATATAGTTTACAATTCAAATTCAGTATTTACAATAATTTACAATCTTTTACAGTCATAACCAAAACCAGTATGACACACACAAGACATACAGACAGTTGATAATCACAAATGTACACAACAATCACATAGAGAGGTTAACCCTAATCATAGACAACAAACATTTGCGTCGGAGTGGTCTGACAGGTCTTAACAAGCAGGAAAAACAATGCCCACACTACACACTAAAACCTAACGTCCCTGATTCCGTTACCATGACTAAAGTGCTGTTCCTAACAAAAAACTTGTGAAAATCCTCCCTCCTAAGCGTGTGGACCAACCTTACATTCTTTTTAAAAGTTGCCACAAACCACTCCCATACCCGTATCACCCTCCCCTCATCTTGCGCAACGTTCCTCCTACATACAATTGCATGACGGACTGTGCTCAGAATGAAATTCACCAAATTAACATTCACATCTTTCACCTTCCCAACCACACCAAACAACAACAGTTTCTTCCATTCAACATCATTCCCAACCTTGATCCCACAGTGTACACTCAACAAATCCTTAACCTTCTCAAGAAAGACAAACAACATTGAACATTCAATAAAATAATGATCGAAGGTCTCATCCACCTCTTTACAAACATTGCACACTCTACCCACAGTCGTATCAATTTGGTGCAAAACAACGTTCGTGAAAACCCTATTGTGCCTGATCTTAAAATCATTGTGCTCACATTCAATAGAGTTATACTTCACATTCAAGTTGCCCCATATTTTCTTCACGTCAAACCCCTCAAAAACCCTTCCCCACACCTTCTCTGACGCTGGCCTCTTCATCCCACCACCCATCAAATCCATGTACACACTTTTTGTACTGACATCCTCAAACTTAACTCTCTTACCTCCCCTCTCCACCCCCAACTCGACCATCGTGTTCTCCTCGCCCATCCCTCCCTGTCCTAACAGTAGTGTCATCCACCCTGTACCAATACTTTCCTTTACTCTTCTATACATCCCAACAACCACAGCCCCCCTCACGTCTCTATTAACCCTCCTTACATCCCTTATGATCACCTGTTCCGCCTTAAAAACGTTACCACCCTCCAACATTAAATGCTTGACCTGTTTAACACCGGCTTTCTCAAAATGTTTACTGACCAGTATTCTGTTATTGTGAAGTATTTTTGGGTTCTGAAAGATTGGCTGATTCAGAACCTCGGCTCTGTCCACACACTCATACTTCACATACTCCAAATATTTCCCCCATGCCTCAAAAACCTCTCTATAGAAATACGACATCCCTTGACACCTCGGTTTGTTAAACATCATAAAAAGACCATTCACACCACAACCACCATACCTGTGCAAATAGTCCTCAAAAAAACCCATCCAACAATACTCCTCCTTACCATATAAATATTTCTTAATTGTTTTCACTCGTAACGCCCTTTTCTTCACCTCCACATCTATCAATTTCAGTCCTCCATCCTCATACCCATTCGTCAAGACCTTATGCGCAATTTTGGCCGGTTTCCCATCCCACAAAAAATTGTTAACAGCCCCATTCAAATCCTTTACTACCCACAATGGTAGATCCAGGGTGCTCAGCACATGATTCACCCGTGACATCATCAAGCAATTCACCACAATCACCTTGCCCCTCAGTCTCAACTTCCTCATCTTCCATAAATTCAAATTCTGCTTTACTTTATTCAGAACCCCTGTCCACGTGACATCCCTTGCCTCCTTTTCATCCACACCTACATTCACACCTAATACCTTTATCATCCCCTTAGAAACAGTCAGCGGAATGTCACACTCGCTCATATCCACTGCCCCTACACAAAGGATCTCTGACTTTTCCAGGTTAATCTTTGCCCCCGATGCACTCCCATATATTCCCAATAACTCAATTACCCTTTTCACACTGGCCAAATTCCTAACTGTAATGCTTGTGTCATCTGCGTATTGATGGATTAAACTCCTACCTCCTCCCGGGATATTGATACCTTGTATGTGCTGATCCTTTTTTAGCATGGTGGCTAATGGTTCAGCCGTTATGCTGTACAATAATGCAGACAACGGACAACCCTGCCTAACTGACCTCTCTAATCTAAAACTATCCGTCAATACCCCGTTACACTTAACCCTACTCTTTGCATTGCTATACAATAATCGAATCCACTTCACTAACCTATCCCCAAAACCAAATCTCTCTAGCGCCCTAAACATAAACTCATGTTCTACCCTATCAAAAGCTTTGTTAAAATCTACACTCAAAACTACACCTCCCTCTTCTTTCATATGCCTCACTACATCCCTAACTGACCCTATCGTGTCCGCTATATCTCTCCCTGGAATACTGTAAGTTTGCGTTGATGAAACTATGGTCCCTACTACCGACTTAATCCGATTAGCTAGAATTTTGGCCAGTACCTTATAGTCAGTGTTCAACAGACTTAACCCTCTGTAATTCCCTAACTGCAATTTACTACCCTTATTCTTGTACAGTACCGATATTAACCCCGTCGACATCGACTTACTAACCATCCCTAACCTTTCCATTTCCCTATATACCTTTAATAAAATCGGACATAACAACTCACTAAAGCACTTGTAAAACTCTGCCGGCAATCCATCAGAGCCAGGACTCTTGTTATTAGACAGGCTGCTAACGGCCGCCGTCACCTCCGATTCTACTAACTCACACTCACATACTTCCCTATCACTATCCGATAACACATGCTCAACCGTCCCTAATACCTTGTCCACACTATCCTTATCTACATAGCCTTTGCTAAATAAATCACTGTAAAACCCCTGCACTCTCTCCAACACCCCCACAAAATCATTTACCACTTCCCCTCTCTCACCCTCTATCTGAGCTATGTATGTTCTACCCTGTTTCCGTTTTTCCAGCCCCAGAAAGAAAGACGTACATTTCTCCCCATCTACCGCATACTTCACCCGACTCCTAACTATCGCCCCTTTACACCTCTCCCTTTCATGAGATTCTAATTCCCCTTTAATGCCAATGTAGTCAGCTAAGTCCCTATTCACATCGTCATCTAACCTCCTCAATTCCTCAGCCATTCGCTCTCTCAATACACATTCCGTCCTCCTCTTTACTTGACTCCGCTTTTTACAATATTTTATGCTCAACATTTTCACCTTTATCTTCACACATTCCCACCATTCACACACGTCTGCATCATACCCCACACAATTCATTTGCTCCTTAACACACCCTCTCACCATCTCAATATACTCGCTCTCTTCCAACACACTAGTATTCAAACACCAAACTCCCCCCCCTGTCCCTCTACTTCTGTCACCCATCTGAAAGATTATTGCTGCATGATCACTATAACCAGTGAATTTATACTGTACACTGCTCAAAGTATCAGCGATGTCCTGTCGCGCTAAACATAAATCGATCCTACTTTGCTTTAGCACCCCGTTCACTATCTGCCTCCTAGAAAATTCCCTCTTGGCAGCATTCCTAACCCTCCACACATCGACCAAACCCCCATCCTCAATCATTTTGAACAAAACCTTCCGGGCCGAATCCTGTCTAAAACTATCTCTCCTATAAACATCCAGCTTGCTACAAAACACATTAAAATCGCCCACGAGAACACAATTCCTAGTGCAGAGCAAACCAAGAGAGATAAAAAATAACCTTTTTTCCACTTCTCTGTTAGGTGCGTATACATTAATTAGTCTATACGTCACATTATTAACATCAAAATCAATTCCAATCACCCTCCCCTTCCCATCATTCAGAACCTCCTTCACATTCTCAACCACATCCTCCTTTACAAGTATTGCCACACCACACGATCTTGCCGTCCCACAATTGACAAATAACAGCCCCCTCCATTTCTCCTTGATTTCTGGCATTTTAGCCTGTGTCCAGTTTGTTTCCTGCAGCACTAAAATATCGGATTTGAAATTGATTAACACCTCATCAAACTTCGCCATATTGTTAAGACCGTTGATGTTAATTGATGTGAGTGTGACCATTGAAATCAAAAAACAAAGAGTGGGTATTACTGTTAAAATCATTTTTTTCTTTTTACGTACCCCTTTCTTTTTCAAGTTCCTCTGTTCCTCATCGGAATCAACCCCTCTCCTGCGTCTGACCCTGGGCGCCCTCTCCCTACAAACAACCAACGCCTCATTCACCGACTTATTCTCCCCCTCCCTTCCATCAGCCAGCGTGGGGGGGGAACTTATAGGCGCCATACCACGCCAATAAGACGCGTCGGCTGTAGCCTCACTAGTCCCAGCACAAGACCCCCCGGCTGCATCTCCTCCTACTGTAGGCCACACGGCCGCCTGTAAAGAGAGGAGCCCCGCTTGAGAGCTCCTGCCCCCCCCCATCCCTGTGCCCCCATCTCCCCCTGATGCCGGGGCCATTGACACAACCAAATCAGCTTCTAGGCTAGCCCCCGTGCCATGTCCCTCCTCGTCCCCCAACTGTCCAGACCCCCGCAGCACCTTGGCTACGCCCTCCGCTGGTGTAGGGTGCCCAGATGCCGGTAGAGAGGAAAGCTCTACTTGAAAGCTTTGCCCCCCGGGCAACCCCGTGCCCCCCACACCCGGGTCCTTCAGCACACCCCGTAGCTGACTGTCCAAGACTGTCTCCCCGTCAGACAGCTCCCCGTGCTCCATCTCCTCTTCCGCACTCTCTTCCCCTCCACTTCCCTCACTCTCCAACGATACAGCCCTTGAGTCTGGGTCAACTGAGAGAGCACCCCCTCCCACCTGCTCCTCCTTACACACACAATTTTCCCTTCTATTACCACACTCTCTGCATTTAATCACAGCCACACACTCCCTTGCATAGTGTCCCTGCTTCCCGCACTTCCGACAGAGGAAGTCAGGACAGTCCCTCACTATATGTCCAGGCTGGATGCACAATCTACATACCTTTAATTGTCTGTCATGGATGACACGGAAATATTCAGCACCCTTTTCAGTGTCAAAACGTGTGGACCAAGGCAAGGACCGTACTTCCTTGTTAAACTTCACCTTAACAAAGCGTGTTCCCTCACATATGTTCATCCCAGGCCACTTCCTCCTTGCAATCGGCGAAACTGCCTCCACACCCCAGTCCGCAAGCTTCTTCAGAATCTCCTCATCCGTAATGTACACCGGTAGACTCATAAAGGACACCACCATCTCATCCGATGTCAAGTCTTTTGCGACGACGCTGGTCCCCCTTATCCTGAAACCGTCCAACAATCGCCTCTTCCCGTTGGGGTGATTCATTGTTACTTCATATTTATTTAACGAGAGGTAGCGACATCCCAAGACCAATCCACATACGCTCTGCATCGCCCTTAGCATCTCCATCATCGGGATTTTCTCCTCTCCCACCAGCTCCACAGCCACAGACAACTCCCTGCTGTAGCTCGGGCCACCATCCGCAACCTTGTCCTCCTTCTCTCTCGTTGCTCTCTCCGCAGTCTCCGGTCTCCCGCCTAGTACGTCCTCCGATGTCCCCTTCGCCACACAACCACCATCCGTCACCGCACGAGGAGCCGTGTTCCGTTCCATGCCGTCTTCCAATCCAGTTTTCGAAACCGCGTGAGACATCGAAAAAAAAACCGAACTAAAGTATACTAATACTCCCCCAAACAGCAAGCTGTCGGGGGAATAAACGACTAGACGAAAAAACTAACCAAAAAAATATCTATAAATACTTAATTCACCACCAAAAGAATCCTCACTCAAACACCGTCCGCCTCTCACCACTCAAGCACACCAAACACTTCCTCAATGGGCGTATCACTTCCTCATTGGCCCCGACCCTGCTTAGCTTCCGAGATCAGACGAGATCGGGCGTGCCTAAGGTGGTATGGCCGTAAGCATTTATAGACTTGACCATATTAGCTTTTATACAGGAGGAGGACGTAAGGAGTGAGAGCGCTGCCGTGGCCAGAGACGGGACTTGTACAGAAACAATGATTAGATCCATAATGAATGAATGAATACGTTATTCCAGACTCAGAGTTACATATTTGAACGCAATGCATTACACTGCTTTGGCGTCATCGTTTGCGTGATCTTTAGAAGAAACGTAGCGTTGCAAAACCTCGGGATGGACTAAGGTGGACCGCCGTCATTGCAGCTCTCTGCTACAGTCACTACACTGTCCACATGTTTCACAAATAGAGTTTGAGGAGACGTCGTCAGAGTCTGTATGTTGCTTAAATTCTCCAAAACAGTGGGCGCTAAAGATCAGCGCACGGTAGGCCATTGCATCCAATGAGCTCGAGTTGAAATAGTATAATGCTTACAGAACCTGGTATTCCCAGGCGGTCACCCATCCAAGTACTAACCAGGCCCGACCCTGCTTAGCTTCCGAGATCAGACGAGATCGGGCGTGCCTAAGGTGGTATGGCCGAAATCAATTACAGACTTGACCATATTAGCTTTTATACAGGGGGAGGACGTAAGGAGTGAGAGCGCTGCCGTGGCCAGAGACGGGACTTGTACAGAAACAATGATTAGATCCATAATGAATGAATGAATACGTTATTCCAGACTCAGAGTTACATATTTGAACGCAATGCATTACACTGCTTTGGCGTCATCATTTGCGTGATCTTTAGAAGAAACGTAGCGTTGCAAAACCTGGGATGGACTAAGGTGGACCGCCGTCATTGCAGCTCTCTGCTACGTCACTACACTGTCCACATGTTTCACAAATAGAGCTTGAGGAGACGTCGTCAGAGTCTGTATGTTGCTTAAATTCTCCAAAACAGTGGGCGCTAAAGATCAGCGCACGGTAGGCCATTGCATCCAATGAGCTCGAGTTGAAAAAGTATAATGCTTACAGCACCTGGTATTCCCAGGCGGTCACCCATCCAAGTACTAACCAGGCCCGACCCTGCTTAGCTTCCGAGATCAGACGAGATCGGGCGTACCTATGGTGGTATGGCCGTAAGGATTTATAGACTTGACCATGTAAGCTTTTATACAGGGGGAGGACGTAAGGAGTGAGAGCGCTGCCGTGGCCAGAGACGGGACTTGTACAGAAACAATGATTAGATCCATAATGAATGAATAAATACGTTATTCCAGACTCAGAGTTACATATTTGAACGCAATGCATTACACTGCTTGGGCGTCATCGTTTGCGTGATCTTTTGAAGAAACGTAGCGTTGCAGAACCTGGGATGGACTAAGGTGGACCGCCGTCATTGCAGCTCTCTGCTACGTCACTACACTGTCCACATGTTTCACAAATAGAGTTTGAGGAGACGTCGTCAGAGTCTGTATGTTGCTTAAATTCTCCAAAACAGTGGGCGCTAAAGATCAGCGCACGGTAGGCCATTGCATCCAATGAGCTCGAGTTGAAATAGTATAATGCTTACAGCACCTGGTATTCCCAGGCGGTCACCCATCCAAGTACTAACCAGTCCCGACCCTGCTTAGCTTCCGAGATCAGACGAGATCGGGCGTGCCTAAGGTGGTATGGCCGTAAGCAATTATAGACTTGACCATATTAGCTTTTATACAGGGGGAGGACGTAAGGAGTGAGAGCGCTGCCGTGGCCAGAGACGGGACTTGTACAGAAACAATGATTAGATCCATAATGAATGAATGAATACGTTATTCCAGACTCAGAGTTACATATTTGAACGCAATGCATTACACTGCTTTGGCGTCATCGTTTGCGTGATCTTTAGAAGAAACGTAGCGTTGCAAAACCTGGGATGGACTAAGGTGGACCGCCGTCATTGCAGCTCTCTGCTACGTCACTACACTGTCCACATGTTTCACAAATAGAGCTTGAGGAGACGTCGTCAGAGTCTGTATGTTGCTTAAATTCTCCAAAACAGTGGGCGCTAAAGATCAGCGCACGGTAGGCCATTGCATCCAATGAGCTCGAGTTGAAAAAGTATAATGCTTACAGCACCTGGTATTCCCAGGCGGTCACCCATCCAAGTACTAACCAGGCCCGACCCTGCTTAGCTTCCGAGATCAGACGAGATCAGGCGTGCCTATGGTGGTATGGCCGTAAGCATTTATAGACTTGACCATGTAAGCTTTTATACAGGGGGAGGACGTAAGGAGTGAGAGCGCTGCCGTGGCCAGAGACGGGACTTGTACAGAAACAATGATTAGATCCATAATGAATGAATGAATACGTTATTCCAGACTCAGAGTTACATATTTGAACGCAATGCATTACACTGCTTGGGCGTCATCGTTTGCGTGATCTTTTGAAGAAACGTAGCGTTGCAGAACCTGGGATGGACTAAGGTGGACCGCCGTCATTGCAGCTCTCTGCTACGTCACTACACTGTCCACATGTTTCACAAATAGAGTTTCAGGAGACGTCGTCAGAGTCTGTATGTTGCTTAAATTCTCCAAAACAGTGGGCGCTAAAGATCAGCGCACGGTAGGCCATTGCATCCAATGAGCTCGAGTTGAAATAGTATAATGCTTACAGCACCTGGTATTCCCAGGCGGTCACCCATCCAAGTACTTACCAGGCCCGACCCTGCTTAGCTTCCGAGATCAGACGAGATCGGGCGTGCCTAAGGTGGTATGGCCGTAAGCAATTATAGACTTGACCATATTAGCTTTTATACAGGGGGAGGACGTAAGGAGTGAGAGCGCTGCCGTGGCCAGAGACGGGACTTGTACAGAAACAATGATTAGATCCATAATGAATGAATGAATACGTTATTCCAGACTCAGAGCAACATATTTGAACGCAATGCATTACACTGCTTGGGCGTCATCGTTTGCGTGATCTTTTGAAGAAACGTAGCGTTGCAAAACCTGGGATGGACTAAGGTGGACCGCCGTCATTGCAGCTCTCTGCTACGTCACTACACTGTCCACCTGTTTCACAAATAGAGTTTGAGGAGACGTCGTCAGAGTCTATATGTTGCTTAAATTCTCCAAAACAGTGGGCGCTAAAGATCAGCGCACGGTAGGCCATTGCATCCGATGAGCTCGAGTTGAAAAAGTATAATGCTTACAGCACCTGGTATTCCCAGGCGGTCACCCATCCAAGTACTAACCAGGCCCGACCCTGCTTACCTTCCGAGATCAGACGAGATCGGGCGTGCCTTTTTTTTATCTTTTTTTATTATCAAAAATATATTCCATTTAATACAATTACGCATTCATTTATACGTAAATCAATAAAAGTAAATGAAAAACAGTCCCACAAATTAAACCACCCTCAGAAACCGCACAAACAATTAACTAAACACACTTTCTCTTTTAAATTAAAAATAAGAACCACACAGCAAAAGCAATATCTTTTCCCGAATACACTTACCCTCGAAATTAAACCGCCCCTCAAACCCAAAGCACAAACCGAACAGCCAAACACAGAATCTTTTAACCTCGACCATTTACCCACAAAATTAAACCACCCCTCATTCGAAAAAACCACACAAAACCAAAATCCCCCAAAAAAAAACCCCACTCTCCCACCTCCAAAAATAAGTCACCCCCTTTAAACCACCCAAATCAACCCCAAACGGTGCCCTGCTCAGTCATCCATACAATTCCATTCTCATTCACACCACATACTCCCGCGCTCTCTACAAACATACTCACAAACAAAGCCTCGTCCACAACATACAGCATTCGTAAGTGTCTTTTCCATTCATTCACAAACAGCCTCCATGCATCCAACTTTCTCCTTTCATACAGCGCAAAATTGCGTCTGTTAAAAATCGCCCTCCTTGCGAATCCAAAGATCATATTGATCATTTTCCAATTTCTATATTTCCTACTCACTCCCAAGAGTACAGACAATTCCCACCCCCGTTCCACCCAGCAGTCTCCCACACTGCACCCTCCCAGCAGCCCCTTGATTTTTCCCCAGAATTCCGCTAGCTCGCAACAATGCACAAAAATGTGATTCACGTCTTCATCCCCACTTTCACACACCATACACGTCCTCCCATACACTCCCCTGTGCATTTGGTGCAGGATGATGCATGTGAAAATCCTCCTGTGCCTTATCTTGAAATCAAGATCAAATATTGCATGCGGTGTGTGCGGTATGTTAATGTACTTCCACAAAATGTTGGGTGTAATGTCCGGATATGTGTCTGCCCATTTACTCTCACATGTGGGTTTTTGCACTCTATGTGTCAATGCATGCTTATACCAAATCTGTGTTTTGACATCAGTAATGGCGTGTGTCTCCCCCCCCAGGCACAGGAAGATTCCCACCGCATCATCCTGCCCAACCCTCCCCTTATTTCTAAACCCGTCCCCCCATTCACTCATCACACACTCTTCCACTCTCTCCAACACTTTCACAATCACTCCCCTCCTATATGTTATCCCCTTCCCTCTCATTATCCTAATCACTCTTTCTTTATCCCATCTCCCTCCCCTGTCGACTAGATCTCCCACCCGCTTCAGCCCCGCCCTCTCAAGAGCCACGCTCTTGATGACCCCTCCGCCCCCCTGTTTAAAATATGGGCTGGAGAGGAACGGCAGCCTCATCACAGACGCTCTTGACTCGCATACGAGTGTAGTCTTATCAAACAGCAGGAACCACGCGTTGAGCACCTCCTGGAAGAACCGCGGCAGATGTGCATATGCCGCTGCGTTCTGCGTCTGCAACAAATTGTCATTACTTAAGAGACCAAATGTGCTCAGCCACTGGCTGAAGTGGCCCTTCCAGGCCGCCTCCCGACTTGCATCCCTAAATTTGCCTATCAATTTAGTTCGTAACGCAGTTCTTTTTGCGAGTACGTCCATCAATCCTAGCCCACCCTGATCATTGACCCTTATCAGCGTTCTATGCGCTATACTGGCTGCTTTGCTCCTCCAAATAAAGTCTCTAACGACTTTAGCAATCTTCTGCTCAGCCCAAGTCGGAAGCGCACAAGTGCTCAAGGCATGGTTCACCTGCGACAACACTAGAGCATTGGTGACGGCCACCCTTCCCCTCAACAGCAGACCCCTAGCCCTCCACATATTCAGGGTCTTTTGCATACGCCCAATAACCTCCTTCCACGTCAAATCATCGCATTCATTCTCATCACTACCAACATACACTCCGAGCACTTTTCTTTTATTCTCCACTACTTTGAATCCCCATTTGTTATTTAGGTCTTTGTTCCTACCCATCCCCATTATTTCAGACTTTTCCATATTAATTTTTGCTCCTGAAGCTCTCTCATAAGTTGCTATATGTTTCAACACTATATCAACATCATTCTCACTTTTAACCATTACATTAATATCATCCGCATACTGCATTAAACTAATTTTTCCCTTACCTATTCCACACACTCTTTTATCATTCAAAATTAAAGCCGCCAACGGCTCCGCCACCATGCTGTAGAGCAGTGCTGACATTGGGCAGCCCTGCCTCACTGACCTCTTGACATCGAAAGAGTCAGTCAGAGCACCGTTACACTTAATTTTACTCTTAGCCCCCCCATAGAGCAAACCCACCCACCCCCTTAATTTAGTCCCAAATCCAAGTTTCTCCAGTACCCTCCCCAAAAAATCCTGATCCACCCTATCAAACGCTTTGTTTAAATCAATCCCCAGCCACAATCCTCCCACCCCTTCCATATCTCTTACTACCTGTTTTATTGTTATTATCGAATCCCCAATGTCCCTCCCCGGAATGCTATACGCTTGAGTTGGACCTATTACTGAACCTATTACCTCCCTCATTCTATTCGCAAGTATCTTAGCAATTATTTTATAGTCAGTGTTGAGTAGACTGATTGGCCTATAGTTATCAAGATTTTTGTTATCACCCTTATTTTTATAAAAAATCGTAATTATGCCTAATCCCATACTCTCCGGGAGCCAGCCTGTTTTCTCCACATACTTGCAGAGTTTTTCAACCACCGGAGCCAGAATTCCCTTAAAGCCGACGTAAAACTCGGCTGTCAGACCATCACTCCCCGGGCTCTTATTCTTGTTTAGTCCATCAATAGCACTATAAATCTCTTGCACAGAAAATTCACAATCGCACCAAGCACTATCCTCTCTACTTAAAGTCCTCTCCAGTGCCTCTAAGGCCTCTCCCACACTATCCTCATCACATGCATCTTTTTTAAATAAACACTCATAATAATCCCTAACTACTTTTAATATCTCTTCCTTATCAGTTATTATTTGACCATTATTATCTAATACTTCCTTTATCTCCGTTTTATTTTGTTTTTGTTTTTCCAAACCCAGGAAAAAGGCTGTGCTCCTTTCCCCTTCATACATATATTGAATCCTGCTTCTAATAGCAGCCCCTCTACACTTCGCTACCTCTAAGGCACTCAATTTTTCTTTTAAATCCACATATTTTTCCGTACATATATTACCCTCCTCATCTAACAGTTTAATTTCCTCATTTAGTTGTTTTCTCAAATGAACCTCCTCTGCATTTTCCCTTTTCCTTTTTTCTATACCATACCTGACACATTTGTTTTTAATTCTTATTTTCACACTCTCCCACCACACACTCATATTCGCATCATCATTCCATTCATCCATCATTCTCTTCAAAAAAAAACCCATGCTCTTCACAAACACAGCATCTCCCAAAAAGCTGGCATTAAAGCACCAAGGCCTCTGGTTAACACTCCCTCCCCTCCCTCCCACCTCTAACCTAATCCCCGCGTGGTCACTCCAAGTATTATTGATGTATTCCACACTCTTAATTAATTTAACATTACCACTTTGTACCAACACAAAGTCAATTCTACTCTGTTTCAGAGTATTAGCAACAAGTTGCCTCCTTGAAAAAACCCTTTTCCACGGGTGTAGGACTCTCCATATGTCTACCAATTGATAGTTCTCCATCAAATCCCTAAGGGTTCGCCTAGTGCTGTCCCCTTTAAACGTATTGTTCCTCGACAAATCAGACCGAGTCAAAATAACATTAAAATCCCCCACAATCATACAGTTAGGGTTGCACCACACATTCAAACCAGCCAAAAAAACCCTCCTCTCCTTCTCCCCATTGGGTGCATATAAATTAATTATTCTAAGTTCCCTCCCCTCATAAACACAATCAACAACTAACAACCGCCCCTCTAAATCTCTATGAACTAAATTAATCCCCGTTATTTTAGCACTATTAAAGCATATCGCCACTCCCCTGGCCCTGGGAGTCCCTTCAGAAACATAAATCTGGCCTTTCCACTGCTTTCTACTCATATTCAGTAGGTTGTCATCCCACCTAGTTTCCTGCAAACACAAAATATCAGCTCTTATGTCCAATATGGCATTTCTTTTATATTCAGTTCTCAAACCGTTCGCATTCAGGGAAAAGATAACCAAAGCCATAAATAATAAAAAAAAAAAAAATAAAAATAAGGAAGAACCAACGAAAAAGAGCCAGCTAGCACATTAACCTTCATCAAAAAAAATTAACAATTCTTGTTCTTCTTCCCCCTCCCCTCCGTTTCTTGCCCCGCGGACAGCCTTCTTTTCGCCTCCCTTAGCTCCTCCATGTCCATATCACTCCCCGAGCTCCCCTCCCTCCCAGTATTATCAACAAAATCCCCACTCTCACCCACCTCATCATTGCCCCAAGTCATTTTAAGTATAGTTTTCCCCGTCCCATCCCCAAACATTCTTACCCCTTCCCGTCTTTCACCTCTGCCTCTCGCGCTCCTGTCTCCCTTCCGCCGCGGCAGGCCCTCGCTCCGCTCTCCCCTCAGGTCCGCAGGCTGGCCCGAGGTGAGCTCCTCCTCCAACAACGTGGGGAATTCCTCCCCCCCAGAGGCACCGTCCCGGTCCATGCTCGCGCCCATGCCCTCCTCCTCGTCCTCACCACCACCGTCGTCCGGCGCCCCCGGTACACTGCCATCCAGCTCGCCGCCATCCTCCTCCGCCTCCTTCTCCACCGGGCATATACAGTCTCTCTCTCTCCTCCGGCATGTCAGACACTTTACCACCCCTGTGGCACACTCCCGAGCGTAGTGGCCCTGGCATCCGCAATTATGGCAGGTGAAATCCGGGCACTCACGCAGGATGTGGCCCGGCTGCATACAGCTCCTACATACCTTCATCTGACGGTCATGGATTACTCTAAAGTATTCAACACCCGTTGCCGTGTTGAATTTAGTAGAATATGGCAAGGATTGCACAAGCTCATTAAATTTGACCCGTACAATCCTTGTTCCATCGGCAATATTGGTGCCCGGCCACATCCTCCTCTTAATAGACGAAATCGCCCGGACTCCCCACCCACTTAGTTTATCCAGGATTTCGTCATCAGAAGTGTATGCTGGCAGGGTAAGAAAAGAGACCACCAGCTCGTCATTGCAAAGTTCTCTGGCAGTAATCCTAGTGTTGTGTATTTTAAACCCATCGAGCAGACGGTCCTTCCCCCTCTCTCCGCACACCGTCACCTCCAGCTTCCCGAGGGCCAGCACCCTACAGGCCCTTATTTCTCCGCACACAACCGCCATAGCCTTCATTAATTCTCCTATGGGTATAACGTCCCCGCACTGCTCCACGCAAACCGTGAGCCTCCTCTCATACTTGCGCTCTATCTTCTTTATCCCGTCCACTGTTTCTCCACCAGCCACCTGCTCATGCCTGCCTCCAGCCGCCTTGCCGTTCCCATCTCCCCCGCTCTCTCCTTCTCTCCTTTCTCCTCCCGACTCCTCCGCAATACTCCTTCCTCCTCGCAACCCGCCAGCTTTTCCGTCCTCCTCCACCTCACGTCCTGCTCCATTCACCGTCCCTCCAGCACGCTGCCCGCCGGCACTCATTTCCCCCGGTGGCTTCGCCGAAGCTAGGCCCCGGATCATTCTCGCCTCCACAGTTGCAAACGAACAAAAACGACTGAAAAAATATATATATAATAACTCAGGGCAATCCCCCAACAGTCTATGACTGCGGGGGACGAAAAAAAACACAAAATAACTGGGTTGTTAGACCAGATAGCAATACTCCAAAGAAAACTCTCTCCACCAAAACAAACAATTTACCATGCGGCTGTCCAAAAACACTACGTACTCCGACACTGTAGGGGGCGCCAGGGTGGTATGGCTGTAAGCATATATAAACTTGACCATATTAGCTTTTATACAGGGGGAGGACGTAAGGAGTGAGAGCGCTGCCGTGGCCAGAGACGGGACTTGTACAGAAACAATGATTAGATCCATAATGAATGAATGAATACGTTATTCCAGACTCAGAGTTACATATTTGAACGCAATGCATTACACTGCTTTGGCGTCATCGTTTGCGTGATCTTTAGAAGAAACGTAGCGTTGCAAAACCTGGGATGGACTATGGTGGACCGCCGTCATTGCAGCTCTCTGCTACGTCACTACACTGTCCACATGTTTCACAAATAGAGCTTGAGGAGACGTCGTCAGAGTCTGTATGTTGCTTAAATTCTCCAAAACAGTGGGCGCTAAAGATCAGCGCACGGTAGGCCATTGCATCCAATGAGCTCGAGTTGAAAAAGTATAATGCTTACAGCACCTGGTATTCCCAGGCGGTCACCCATCCAAGTACTAACCAGGCCCGACCCTGCTTAGCTTCCGAGATCAGACGAGATCGGGCGTGCCTATGGTGGTATGGCCGTAAGCATTTATAGACTTGACCATGTAAGCTTTTATACAGGGGGAGGACGTAAGGAGTGAGAGCGCTGCCGTGGCCAGAGACGGGACTTGTACAGAAACAATGATTAGATCCATAATGAATGAATGAATACGTTATTCCAGACTCAGAGTTACATATTTGAACGCAATGCATTGCACTGCTTTGGCGTCATCGTTTGCGTGATCTTTAGAAGAAACGTAGCGTTGCAAAACCTGGGATGGACTAAGGTGGACCGCCGTCATTGCAGCTCTCTGCTACGTCACTACACTGTCCATATGTTTCACAAATAGAGCTTGAGGAGACGTCGTCAGAGTCTGTATGTTGCTTAAATTCTCCAAAACAGTGGGCGCTAAAGATCAGCGCACGGTAGGCCATTGCATCCAATGAGCTCGAGTTGAAAAAGTATAATGCTTTCAGCACCTGGTATTCCCAGGCGGTCACCCATCCAAGTACTAACCAGGCCCGACCCTGCTTAGCTTCCGAGATCAGACGAGATCGGGCGTGCCTATGGTGGTATGGCCGTAAGCATTTATAGACTTGACCATGTAAGCTTTTATACAGGGGGAGGACGTAAGGAGTGAGAGCGCTGCCGTGGCCAGAGACGGGACCTGTACAGAAACAATGATTAGATCCATAATGAATGAATGAATACGTTATTCCAGACTCAGAGTTACATATTTGAACGCAATGCATTACACTGCTTTGGCGTCATCGTTTGCGTGATCTTTAGAAGAAACGTAGCGTTGCAAAACCTGGGATGGACTAAGGTGGACCGCCGTCATTGCAGCTCTCTGCTACGTCACTACACTGTCCACATGTTTCACAAATAGAGCTTGAGGAGACGTCGTCAGAGTCTGTATGTTGCTTAAATTCTCCAAAACAGTAGGCGCTAAAGATCAGCGCACGGTAGGCCATTGCATCCAATGAGCTCGAGTTGAAAAAGTATAATGCTTACAGCACCTGGTATTCCCAGGCGGTCACCCATCCAAGTACTAACCAGGCCCGACCCTGCTTAGCTTCCGAGATCAGACGAGATCGGGCGTGCCTATGGTGGTATGGCCGTAAGCATTTATAGACTTGACCATATAAGCTTTTATACAGGGAGAGGACGTAAGGAGTGAGAGCGCTGCCGTGGCCAGAGACGGGACTTGTACAGAAACAATGATTAGATCCATAATGAATGAATGAATACGTTATTCCAGACTCAGAGTTACATATTTGAACGCAATGCATTACACTGCTTGGGCATCATCGTTTGCGTGATCTTTTGAAGAAACGTAGCGTTGCAGAACCTGGGATGGACTAAGGTGGACCGCCGTCATTGCAGCTCTCTGCTACGTCACTACACTGTCCACATGTTTCACAAATAGAGTTTGAGGAGACGTCGTCAGAGTCTGTATGTTGCTTAAATTCTCCAAAACAGTGGGCGCTAAAGATCAGCGCACGGTAGGCCATTGCATCCAATGAGCTCGAGTTGAAATAGTATAATGCTTACAGCACCTGGTATTCCCAGGCGGTCACCCATCCAAGTACTAACCAGGCCCGACCCTGCTTAGCTTCCGAGATCAGACGAGATCGGGCGTGCCTAAGGTGGTATGGCCGTAACCAATTATAGACTTGACCATATTAGCTTTTATACAGGGGGAGGACGTAAGGAGTGAGAGCGCTGCCGTGGCCAGAGACGGGACTTGTACAGAAACAATGATTAGATCCATAATGAATGAATGAATACGTTATTCCAGACTCAGAGTTACATATTTGAACGCAATGCATTACACTGCTTTGGCGTCATCGTTTGCGTGATCTTTAGAAGAAACGTAGCGTTGCAAAACCTGGGATGGACTAAGGTGGACCGCCGTCATTGCAGCTCTCTGCTACGTCACTACACTGTCCACATGTTTCACAAATAGAGCTTGAGGAGACGTCGTCAGAGTCTGTATGTTGCTTAAATTCTCCAAAACAGTGGGCGCTAAAGATCAGCGCACGGTAGGCCATTGCATCCAATGAGCTCGAGTTGAAAAAGTATAATGCTTACAGCACCTGGTATTCCCAGGCGGTCACCCATCCAAGTACTAACCAGGCCCGACCCTGCTTAGCTTCCGAGATCAGACGAGATCGGGCGTGCCTATGGTGGTATGGCCGTAAGCATTTATAGACTTGACCATGTAAGCTTTTATACAGGGGGAGGACGTAAGGAGTGAGAGCGCTGCCGTGGCCAGAGACGGGACTTGTACAGAAACAATGATTAGATCCATAATGAATGAATGAATACGTTATTCCAGACTCAGAGTTACATATTTGAACGCAATGCATTACACTGCTTTGGCGTCATCGTTTGCGTGATCTTTAGAAGAAACGTAGCGTTGCAAAACCTGGGATGGACTAAGGTGGACCGCCGTCATTGCAGCTCTCTGCTACGTCACTACACTGTCCACATGTTTCACAAATAGAGCTTGAGGAGACGTCGTCAGAGTCTGTATGTTGCTTAAATTCTCCAAAACAGTGGGCGCTAAAGATCAGCGCACGGTAGGCCATTGCATCCAATGAGCTCGAGTTGAAAAAGTATAATGCTTACAGCACCTGGTATTCCCAGGCGGTCACCCATCCAAGTACTAACCAGGCCCGACCCTGCTTAGCTTCCGAGATCAGACGAGATCGGGCGTGCCTATGGTGGTATGGCCGTAAGCATTTATAGACTTGACCATATTAAGCTTTTATACAGGGGGAGGACGTAAGGAGTGAGAGCGCTGCCGTGGCCAGAGATAGGGACTTGTACAGAAACAATGATTAGATCCATAATGAATGAATGAATACGTTATTCCAGACTCAGAGTTACATATTTGAACGCAATGCATTACACTGCTTGGGCGTCATCGTTTGCGTGATCTTTTGAAGAAACGTAGCGTTGCAGAACCTGGGATGGACTAAGGTGGACCGCCGTCATTGCAGCTCTCTGCTACGTCACTACACTGTCCACATGTTTCACAAATAGAGTTTGAGGAGACGTCGTCAGAGTCTGTATGTTGCTTAAATTCTCCAAAACAGTGGGCGCTAAAGATCAGCGCACGGTAGGCCATTGCATCCAATGAGCTCGAGTTGAAAAAGTATAATGCTTACAGCACCTGGTATTCCCAGGCGGTCACCCATCCAAGTACTAACCAGGCCCGACCCTGCTTAGCTTCCGAGATCAGACGAGATCAGGGCGTGCCTAAGGTGGTATGGCCGTAAGCAATTATAGACTTGACCATATTAGCTTTTATACAGGGGGAGGACGTAAGGAGTGAGAGCGCTGCCGTGGCCAGAGACGGGACTTGTACAGAAACAATGATTAGATCCATAATGAATGAATGAATACGTTATTCCAGACTCAGAGTTACATATTTGAACGCAATGCATTACACTGCTTGGGCGTCATCGTTTGCGTGATCTTTTGAAGAAACGTAGCGTTGCAAAACCTGGGATGGACTAAGGTGGACCGCCGTCATTGCAGCTCTCTGCTACGTCACTACACTGTCCACATGTTTCACAAATAGAGCTTGAGGAGACGTCGTCAGAGTCTGTATGTTGCTTAAATTCTCCAAAACAGTGGGCGCTAAAGATCAGCGCAAGGTAGGCCATTGCATCCAATGAGCTCGAGTTGAAAAAGTATAATTCTTAATGCACCTGGTATTCCCAGGCGGTCACCCATCCAAGTACTAACCAGGCCCGACCCTGCTTAACTTCCGAGATCAGACAAGATCGGGCGTGCCTAAGGTGGTATGGCCGTAAGCAAATACAGACTTGACCATATTAGCTTTTATACAGGGGGAGGACGTAAGGAGTAAGAGCGCTGCCGTGGCCAGAGACGGGACTTGTACAGAAACAATGATTAGATCCATAATGAATGAATGAATACGTTATTCCAGACTCAGAGTTACATATTTGAACGCAATGCATTACACTGCTTGGACGTCATCGTTTGCGTGATCTTTTGAAGAAACGTAGCGTAGCAAAACCTGGGATGGACTAATGTGGACCGCCGTCATTGCAGCTCTCTGCTGCTCCCTGCTAGCAGCGTCACTACACTGTCCACATGTTTCACAAATAGAGCTTGAGGAGACGTCGTCAGAGTCTGTATGTTGCTTAAATTCTCCAAAACAGTGGGCGCTAAAGATCAGCGCACGGTAGGCCATTGCATCCAATGAGCTCGAGTTGAAAAAGTATAATGCTTACAGCACATGGTATTCCCAGGCGGTCACCCATCCAAGTACTAACCAGGCCCAACCCTGCTCAGCTTCCGAGATCAGACGAGATCGGGCGTGCCTAAGGTGTTATGGCCGTAAGCAATTATAGACTTGACCATATTAGCTTTTATACAGCGGGAGGACGTAAGGAGTGAGAGCGCTGCCGTGGCCAGAGACGGGACTTGTACAGAAACAATGATTAGATCCATAATGAATGAATGAATACGTTATTCCAGACTCAGAGTTACATATTTGAACGCAATGCATTACACTGCTTTGGCGTCATCGTTTGCGTGATCTTTAGAAGAAACGTAGCGTTGCAAAACCTGGGATGGACTAAGGTGGACCGCCGTCATTGCAGCTCTCTGCTACGTCACTACACTGTCCACATGTTTCACAAATAGAGTTTGAGGAGACGTCGTCAGAGTCTGTATGTTGCTTAAATTCTCCAAAACAGTGGGCGCTAAAGATCAGCGCACGGTAGGCCATTGCATCCAATGAGCTCGAGTTGAAAAAGTATAATGCTTACAGCACCTGGTATTCCCAGGCGGTCACCCATCCAAGTACTAACTAGGCCCGACCCTGCTTAGCTTCCGAGATCAGACGAGATCGGGCGTGCCTAAGGTGGTATGCCCGTAAGCAATTATAGACTTGACCATATTAGCTTTTATACAGGAGGAGGACGTAAGGAGTGAGAGCGCTGCCGTGGCCAGAGACGGGACTTGTACAGAAACAATGATTAGATCCATAATGAATGAATGAATACGTTATTCCAGACTCAGAGTTACATATTTGAACGCAATGCATTACACATGCTTGGGCGTCATCGTTTGCGTGATCTTTTGAAGAAACGTAGCGTTGCAAAACCTGGGATGGACTAAGGTGGACCGCCGTCATTGCAGCTCTCTACTACGTCACTACACTGTCCACATGTTTCACAAATAGAGTTTGAGGAGACGTCGTCAGAGTCTGTATGTTGCTTAAATTCTCCAAAACAGTGGGCGCTAAAGATCAGCGCACGGTAGGCCATTGCATCCAATGAGCTCGAGTTGAAAAAGTATAATGCTTACAGCACCTGGTATTCCCAGGCGGTCACCCATCCAAGTACTAACCAGCCCCGACCCTGCTTAGCTTCCGAGATCAGACGAGATCGGGCGTGCCTAAGGTGGTATGGCCGTAAGCATTTATAGACTTGACCATATTAGCTTTTATACAGGGGGAGGACGTAAGGAGTGAGAGCGCTGCCGTGGCCAGAGACGGGACTTGTACAGAAACAATGATTAGATCCATAATGAATGAATGAATACGTTATTCCAGACTCAGAGTTACATATTTGAACGCAATGCATCACACTGCTTTGGCGTCATCGTTTGCGTGATCTTTTGAAGAAACGTGGCGTTGCAAAACCTGGGATGGACTAAGGTGGACCGCCGTCATTGCAGCTCTCTGCTACGTCACTACGCTGTCCACATGTTTCACAAATAGAGTTTGAGGAGACGTCGTCAGAGTCTGTATGTTGCTTAAATTCTCCAAAACAGTGGGCGCTAAGATCAGGCGCACGGTAGGCCATTGCATCCAATGAGCTCGAGTTGAAAAAGTATAATGCTTACAGCACATGGTATTCCCAGGCGGTCACCCATCCAAGTACTAACCAGGCCCGACCCTGCTTAGCTTCCGAGATCAGACGAGATCGGCGTGCCTAAGGTGGTACGGCCGTAAGCATTTATAGACTTGACCATATTAGCTTTTATACAGGGGGAGGACGTAAGGAGTGAGGAGCGCTGCCGTGGCCAGAGACGGGAATTGTACAGAAACAATGATTAGATCCATAAGGAAGGAATGAATACGTTATTCCAGACTCAGAGTTACATATTTGAACGCAATGCATTACACTGCTTGGTGTCATCGTTTGCGTGATCTTTTGAAGAAACGTGGCGTTGCAAAACCTGGGATGGACAAAGGTGGACCGCCGTCATTGCAGTTCTCTGCTGCTCCCTGCTAGCAGCGTCACTACACTGTCCACATGTTTCACAAATAGAGTTTGAGGAGACGTCGTCAGAGTCTGTATGTTGCTTAAATTCTCCAAAACAGTGGGCGCAAAAGATCAGCGCACGGTAGGCCATTGCATCCAATGAGCTCGAGTTGAAAAAGTATAATGCTTACAGCACCTGGTATTCCAGGCGGTCACCATCCAAGTACTAACCAGGCCCGACCCTGCTTAGCTTCCGAGATCAGACGAGATCGGCGTGCCTAAGGTGGTATGTCCGTAAGCATTTATAGACTTGACCATATTAGCTTTTATACAGGAGGAGGACGTAAGGAGTGAGAGCGCTGCCGTGGCCAGAGACGGGACTTGTACAGAAACTATGATTAGATCAATAATGAATGAATGAATACGTTATTCCAGACTCAGAGTTACATATTTGAACGCAATGCATTACACTGCTTGGGCGTCATCGATTGCTGTGATCTTTTGAAGAACGTAGCGTTGCAAAACCTGGGATGGACTGAGGTGGACCGCCGTCATTGCAGCTCTCTGCTGCTCCCTTCTAGCAGCGTCACTACACTGTCCACATGTTTCACAAATAGAGTTTGAGGAGACGTCGTCAGAGTCTGTATGTTGCTTAAATTCTCCAAAACAGTGGGCGCTAAAGATCAGCGCACGGTAGGCCATTGCATCCAATGAGCTCGAGTTGTAAAAGTATAATGCTTAAAGCACCTGGTATTCCCAGGCGGTCACCCATCCAAGTACTAACCAGGCCCGACCCTGCTTAACTTCCTATATCAGACGAGATCGGGCGTGCCTAAGGTGGTATGGCCGTAAGCGTTTGTAGACTTGACCATATTAGCTTTTAAAACAGGAGGAGGACGTAAGGAGTGAGAGCGCTGCCGTGGCCAGAGACGGGACTTGTACAGAAACAATGATTAGATCCATAATGAATGAATGAATACGTTATTCCAGACTCAGAGTTACATATTTGAACGCAATGCATTACACTGCTTGGGCGTCATCGTTTGCGTGATCTTTTGAAGAAACGTAGCGTTGCAAAACCTGGATGGACTAAGGTGGACCGCCATCATTGCAGCTCTCTGCTACGTCACTACACTGTCCACATGTTTCACAAATAGAGTTTGAGGAGACGTCGTCAGAGTCTGTATGTTGCTTAAATTCTCCAAAACAGTGGGCGCTAAAGATCAGCGCACGGTAGGCCATTGCATCCAATGAGCTCGAGTTGAAAAAGTATAATGCTTACAGCACCTGGTATTCCCAGGCGGTCACCCATCCAAGTACTAACCAGGCCCGACCCTGCTTAGCTTCCGAGATCAGACGAGATCGGGCGTGCCTAAGGTGGTATGGCCGTAAGCAATTATAGACTTGACCATATTAGCTTTTATACAGGGGGAGGACGTAAGGAGTGAGAGCGCTGCCGTGGCCAGAGACGGGACTTGTACAGAAACAATGATTAGATCCATAATGAATGAATGAATACGTTATTCCAGACTCAGAGTTACATATTTGAACGCAATGCATTACACTGCTTGGGCGTCATCGTTTGCGTGATCTTTTGAAGAAACGTAGCGTTGCAAAACCTGGGATGGACTAAGGTGGACCGCCGTCATTGCAGCTCTCTGCTACGTCACTACACTGTCCACATGTTTCACAAATAGAGTTTGAGGAGACGTCGTCAGAGTCTGTATGTTGCTTAAATTCTCCAAAACAGTGGGCGCTAAAGATCAGCGCACGGTAGGCCATTGCATCCAATGAGCTCGAGTTGAAATAGTATAATGCTTACAGCACCTGGTATTCCCAGGCGGTCACCCATCCAAGTACTAACCAGGCCCGACCCTGCTTAGCTTCCGAGATCAGACGAGATCGGGCGTGCCTAAGGTGGTATGGCCGTAAGCATTTATAGACTTGACCATATTAGCTTTTATACAGGGGGAGGACGTAAGGAGTGAGAGCGCTGCCGTGGCCAGAGACGGGACTTGTACAGAAACAATGATTAGATCCATAATGAATGAATGAATACGTTATTCCAGACTCAGAGTTACATATTTGAACGCAATGCATTACACTGCTTGGGCGTCATCGTTTGCGTGATCTTTTGAAGAAACGTAGCGTTGCAAAACCTGGGATGGACTAAGGTGGACCGCCGTCATTGCAGCTCTCTGCTACGTCACTACACTGTCCACATGTTTCACAAATAGAGTTTGAGGAGACGTCGTCAGAGTCTGTATGTTGCTTAAATTCTCCAAAACAGTGGGCGCTAAAGATCAGCGCACGGTAGGCCATTGCATCCAATGAGCTCGAGTTGAAATAGTATAATGCTTACAGCACCTGGTATTCCCAGGCGGTCACCCATCCAAGTACTAACCAGGCCCGACCCTGCTTAGCTTCCGAGATCAGACGAGATCGGGCGTGCCTAAGGTGGTATGGCCGTAAGCATTTATAGACTTGACCATATTAGCTTTTATACAGGGGGAGGACGTAAGGAGTGAGAGCGCTGCCGTGGCCAGAGACGGGACTTGTACAGAAACAATGATTAGATCCATAATGAATGAATGAATACGTTATTCCAGACTCAGAGTTACATATTTGAACGCAATGCATTACACTGCTTGGGCGTCATCGTTTGCGTGATCTTTTGAAGAAACGTAGCGTTGCAAAACCTGGGATGGACTAAGGTGGACCGCCGTCATTGCAGCTCTCTGCTACGTCACTACACTGTCCACATGTTTCACAAATAGAGTTTGAGGAGACGTCGTCAGAGTCTGTATGTTGCTTAAATTCTCCAAAACAGTGGGCGCTAAAGATCAGCGCACGGTAGGCCATTGCATCCAATGAGCTCGAGTTGAAAAAGTATAATGCTTACAGCACCTGGTATTCCCAGGCGGTCACCCATCCAAGTACTAACCAGGCCCGACCCTGCTTAGCTTCCGAGATCAGACGAGATCGGGCGTGCCTAAGGTGGTATGGCCGTAAGCATTTATAGACTTGACCATATTAGCTTTTATACAGGGGGAGGACGTAAGGAGTGAGAGCGCTGCCGTGGCCAGAGACGGGACTTGTACAGAAACAATGATTAGATCCATAATGAATGAATGAATACGTTATTCCAGACTCAGAGTTACATATTTGAACGCAATGCATTACACTGCTTTGGCGTCATCGTTTGCGTGATCTTTTGAAGAAACGTAGCGTTGCAAAACCTGGGATGGACTAAGGTGGACCGCCGTCATTGCAGCTCTCTGCTACGTCACTACACTGTCCACATGTTTCACAAATAGAGTTTGAGGAGACGTCGTCAGAGTCTGTATGTTGCTTAAATTCTCCAAAACAGTGGGCGCTAAAGATCAGCGCACGGTAGGCCATTGCATCCAATGAGCTCGAGTTGAAATAGTATAATGCTTACAGCACCTGGTATTCCCAGGCGGTCACCCATCCAAGTACTAACCAGGCCCGACCCTGCTTAGCTTCCGAGATCAGACGAGATCGGGCGTGCCTAAGGTGGTATGGCCGTAAGCATTTATAGACTTGACCATATTAGCTTTTATACAGGGGGAGGACGTAAGGAGTGAGAGCGCTGCCGTGGCCAGAGACGGGACTTGTACAGAAACAATGATTAGATCCATAATGAAGGAATGAATACGTTATTCCAGACTCAGAGTTACATATTTGAACGCAATGCATTACACTGCTTTGGCGTCATCGTTTGCGTGATCTTTTGAAGAAACGTAGGCGTTGCAAAACCTGGGATGGACCTAAGGTGGACCGCCGTCATTGCAGCTCTCTAGCTACGTCACTACACTGTCCACATGTTTCACAAATAGAGTTTGAGGAGACGTCGTCAGAGTCTGTATGTTGCTTAAATTCTCCAAAACAGTGGGCGCTAAAGATCAGCGCACGGTAGGCCATTGCATCCAATGAGCTCGAGTTGAAAAAGTATAATGCTTACAGCACCTGGTATTCCCAGGCAGTCACCCATCCAAGTACTAACCAGGCCCGACCCTGCTTAGCTTCCGAGATCAGACGAGATCGGTCTTCCCTAAGGTGGTATGGCCGTAAGCATTTACAGACTTGACCATATTAGCTTTTATACAGGAGGAGGACGTAAGGAGTGAGAGCGCTGCCGTGGCCAGAGACGGGACTTGTACAGAAACAATGATTAGATCCATAATGAATGAATGAATACGTTATTCCAGACTCAGAGTTACATATTTGAACGCAATGCATTACACTGCTTGGGCGTCATCGTCTGCGTGATCTTTTGAAGAAACGTAGCGTTGCAAAACCAGGGATGGACTGAGGTAGACCGCCGTCATTGCAGCTCTCTGTTACGTCACTAAACTGTCCACATGTTTCACAAATAGAGTTTGAGGAGACGTCGTCAGAGTCTGTATGTTGCTTAAATTCTCCAAAACAGTGGGCGCTAAAGATCAGCGCACGGTAGGCCATTGCATCCAATGAGCTCGAGTCAGGCCCGTTTCCAGAACAGAATGCCTTGGGGTGCATCTGAGATTAACGGGGGTGCACCAGTACTATACTAAAACCAGCTACCCAGCTTCAGTTCAGACTTCGCTTTTTTACACACAGGCTTTTCCTACCATAGACAAGCACTTCTGCGTAGTTCTACTGACATGTTGGGACAACAAACAATTACTGTGCTTAAAAGATGGTATCATATCATGTCTTGTGATGTGGAGAACATTTCAGCTGCAACATTAGCTTATTGATATCTTAGATAGCTTTGAATATGAGATAGGTTTTTGAGGTGTAAAAAAGAACAGAATTCTACACAAAAAAAAAACATGTGACTGCAATTCAAAAATAACGATTATTTTTTTTATAAATTGTGGCAGGATATTTGACGTGACAAATAATTGTACATTGCCACTTATAAATAAAACAGATTTTAGCTGAACAAGGAAAGAACACTTTCAGACTTTGAACTTTGAACAAAAAGTAATCATACTCTTAAAGTTAACACGATTGTAAATAAATGCAATAAAAATAAATATGGGTTCTTATGAACATAATACATTTAATACATGTATTGGATATCCAACGGATATCCAACGGATATATAACTGTTGCTGCCGAAGAAGTTCAACGTCACTACCGTGCGCACCATAGATATACTATATGGGTGCGTGCATTTTGCACACGATGCCGGCCGGCGGCCAATCACAGCAGCGCTGATATAGAGCGACAACATTGCGACCTCGAGTGTGATATTGCTTTATACAACAGTTATACTAGTAAAATGTACTGTTAATAATAATAATTGACAATAGATTTTGATTTGTTTGTTTATTTAATCATATAAACGAATGAAATTGCTTCCGGCAACAAAAATAGATCCCCACTGAGCGGACTGTTGCCAAGCAACATATAAACAAAACACCATACATAAATGCGGAGGGATTTTGTCAGTTTGGTGAACAGTCAGAGTGATGTTGGATGCTGATATCTCAACGGTATTTAATGGAAATTGTCACAGGTTTCATTACAATTTGTTTTGTGAGCAAGTATTTTATTATTTTTTATCATATTTATAAAAAAAATAATCTTTTTTATTTTTTTTCAATTGAGGGTGCAAACATTTTTTTTGGGGGTGCAATGCATGCTTATGCACCCCCGTAGAACCGGGCCTGGCTCGAGTTGAAAATGTCTAATACTTACAGCACCTGGTATTCTCAGGCGGTCACCCATCCAACTGCTAACCAGCCCCGACCCAGCTTAGCTTCCGAGATCAGACGAGATCGGGCGTGCCTAAGGTGGTATGGCCGTAAGCAAATATAGACTTGACCATATTAGCTTTTATACAGGAGGAGGACGTAAGGAGTGAGAGCGCTGCCGTGGCCAGAGACGGGACTTGCACAGAAACAATGATTAGATCCATAATGAACGAATGAATACGTTATTCCAGACTCAGAGTTACATATTTGAACGCAATGCATTACACTGCTTGGGCGTCATCGTTTGCGTGATCTTTTGAAGAAACGTAGCGTTACAAAACCTGGGATGGACTAAGGTGGACCGCCGTCATTGCAGCTCTCTGCTGCTCCCTGCTAGCAGCGTCACTACACTTTTCTACTCTTTTTTTTGTCCGATTTCTTCAGTGTTCAGTGCCTGTTTGTGAGATATGCATTGTTTGAAAGATAAGCCTTTGATTTTGTTTAATTTTAATATGCCTTTCATCAACAGTGGTTTGGGGTTTTATAACAACAATTAAAGTGCTTAACTACTGGTGAACGATGTTGCAGAACATATATGGTTTGTGTTGATTGCATGGAAAAGGGAATAACCACTTACAACTTATATGGTAAGAGCCTGGTAATACCATGGAAACAAACTAGGCTTCCTTTTACAGTACAGTTTCAGCTTACTTACTGGGTAAATTGTCGTGTTTTACTTGGTAACGTCGCAGAACGTACATGGTAAAAGTTTGTGTTGACTGCACGGAAAAGGGAATAATGTATTACAAATTATATGGTAAGAACCTGGTAATACCATGGAAATAAACGAGGCTTCCTTTTACAGTACAGTTTCAGCTTAATTACTGGGTAAATTGTCGTGTTTTACTTGGTAACGTCGCAGAACGTACATGGTAAAAGTTTGTGTTGACTGCATGGAAAAGGGAATAATGTATTACAAATTATATGGTAAGAACCTGGTAATACCATGGCAATAAACGAGGCTTCCTTTTACAGTACAGTTTCAGCTTAATTACTGGGTAAATTGTCGTGTTTTACTTGGTAACGTCGCAGAACGTACATGGTACAAGTTTGTGTTGACTGCATGGAAAAGGGAATAATGTATTACAAATGATATGGTAAGAACCTGGTAATACCATGGAAACAATCGAGGCTTCCTTTTACAGTACAGTTTCAGCTTAATTACTGGGTAAATTGTCGTGTTTTACTTGGTAACGTCGCAGAACGTACATGGTACATGTTTGTGTTGACTGCATGGATAATGGAATCCATCTATTATAAATTATATGGTAAGAACCTGGTAATACCATGGAAACAAACAGCTTCGTACCCAGTATTTAAGAAGATGTACCATGACACTAGAGGAAAACTGTTCCTGCAGAGGTTGTTACCAGGTAAGTAATTCAATAGTGGTAAATCCTTTCTAAATGGGTGTAGCTATGAATAATAACTAAGAAAAAGTATTTTATTGGAAAGCACTATGCTAAATTCTAGATAGTACATCATTAAATGTGGGCTGTTACCAACATAAACCTTGGATAATAGGTGTGTATAAGAATTGGTTGCCTAATTTCCTAGGAAGTACAGAGTTATTACCAACCTAAAACAGATACAACTACACGCTACTTAGTTGAGTTGATGGGTAATAGTGGAGGTTTTACTTAGTACTTCAGCTGTAATTCCTCTGTATTTACCTTCTTATTACCAGTGGTAATTACACAGTAATACACTATAATTTACCGGATAATTCCTCTGTATTTACCTTCTTATTACCAGTGGTAATTACCCAGTAATACACTATGATTTACCATGTATGTACCGGGTAAATACCTAGTAATTAGGGGACTGTAAAAGGAAGGGTTACCAAATATTGGACATAATACACCACATTTGGCAATCTTTTTCATCGCCAGGTTTCAATTCCTGGATGCAGGTTGAAACTCCTGCTTTAGATTAGCGATGTTTTTTCTCGGTAGCCAGATGTGGTGCTATTCTGATTCAATCGCCGGCACATAATCTCATGGACTAATTAATAGATAAAGGGGACATGGGATAATTTAAGTAATAGAGATGTTATTATTGTTTTCTTTTATTGAGGCTTGGCAAGCCTCAAAGGGGGGATATGTGGTAGAAATTAACCTTACATTCTATGTTAAACTATGATTATTATTAGGCCTACATATCATATATTTACTTTAATAGTGGAAAAGAGCTGATCACCTTTAACCAAGATGTTATTTGCCGTGTGACACCAGTGAGTAGGTCCAGGACATTCTCACCTGATGGGCCATGTGGCACATCAGTCAGAGAGTCCAGTCTACTCCCATTTTGATGTACTCTCTGAAGACAATGCTTACATTCACACGGTGTGCATCGTCTCTGTTTGTATAAGGATAATATATGTTCTAAGGTCACATTGGTAGCCAGAAGACATGAGAATATACTGACATCCACACAGTGTGACCTAGTGGCTGGGCGATATGACGATATCATACCGTGGACGATATGAAAGTGTCTACCGGGAGAGATTTGGCCATGTCGTTTATACCGAGAGAAAAATAATAATAATTGTTTTGATATTGCACTGCACTGACTGAAGCAAGGCAGGTGTGAGACTCAGCCGGGCCTGGCTGAGTCAGAAACAGTTCTATTTTTACCACCAGCTATTTGCACAGCACATAACTTTATTTTATAAGTGTATAATTAGTATTTAAAATATTTGTGTTGATGCTGTGATTTTTATTTTATATTACACTGCACTGACTGACAGCCAGGCAGGTGTGAAGCATACCTTTAAAAAAAAATGTTATTTGTATTGAAAAAACAGTTCAATGTTTACAAGATGTTTGCACTATATGACACTGCAGTTAATGACAGATTGTTCGCTACTTACTCCTTTGTAAGCATGGAAATTCAAGTTCAAAATAAAAGAAAAAACTGATCAAATGTGAAGTATGGTTATTTTAAGCCATTTATTATTTTAATTTACCTCAAAAATACCATATCGTGATTAGAGATGCACCGATTGCAAAATTCTTGGCCGATACCGATTTCCGGTTTTTAAGGAGGTCTGACCTGCCAAAACCGGTTTTTCCGATACCGATTTTCTAAGAAATAATTATAATCATATAATATGTTGATAGGTTTTTCAATGTAGTGAGTCCCCGGGACCCACAGGTGGCGAGTGGGTGGGTCCCTGAGAAATTCAATGGGTCCCGGACTCCCCAGTTTAAAAAATGTGTTTCTTTTTTATTATTATTCTATTTCTTAAATGAAATTAATAGTGTTAAACTCAATACATGAAATTGTCATCTGAAAAGCGCAGCCATTTGTATGTGGTGAGTCACCTGCTTCAGAAAAGTTCGCTTTTTTTGGGAGGAACATGTAGAAGGTTGAGGCAATTCTTCTGCAGTGGGCTCATCAGGCTCAGTAGAGGGGAGGCAGAAGTAGGTACAGGCAATGTTGAGGTACTCTCTCTAGGCTGATCAGAGTCAGGGAGGAGTGCAGAGGTAGTGGGGACAGAAAATGCAGCTGCAATAGTTTGCTGACCTGCAATAGGTTTCATCTTTTTCTTTGGTGGTATTTTTGCGTTCTCTCTTCTCTGCCTGTTTCTCGAGAAAAACGGGATCTCGTTGGAAGCGCGATGTATGCGCAGGCGCCGTTTGGGCATAACAATATGTAGGCTGCCGTTCAATGTAGTTTTCATCACCACCACCGGATTATGTTTCATTTATTTCATTACAGCACGTCCCCTAAACGTTACAACATAATCGACACGAATGAGCACAGCATCGAGCAGTGGAAACGTGGGTTTATTTACTATGAAGTTTGTATTTTAATTGTTGAAATGAAATCAGCGGTGACGAGCTAGTTGTTTTGGTAGCGGCTAAATTAGCATGTCGCGATACTTTGAACAGGGGATCACGTCTGCGCCGAGTAGATGCGCAGAGGGTTGAAACAGTGCTTGTCTGGTCTGCTCACAAGAAGGTTTCTTTGGCCAGTTACTGTGATTAAACACGAGTTGTTTAATGTTCACAATGCATCGTTTTTCATGGGGAAAATTAGATGCGTCCCCGGGACGCATGGATAGTGAGTTTAGTGCGTCCTTTCAGATTTGAATGCGTCAGGGACGCAGGACGCGTACCTAGCAACATGATCCCCCACGGCTTATTTTTGACTTGCAAGCATTACAAACAGCGTGTTTTGGGTCGTCCTGGCACACAGTGAAATAAGTCCAAATCAGCGACATGTTTTTCTTCCCGCGCTCTGGGCGCCTTGAGCTGCTACGCACCGCGCATGCGGGTGAGTTTGATCGGCCGAAAACCGGAAATTACGACAGTGACCGGCAGGTCACCGATTGTGGCCGATTGGATACAAAACCGGCTTTTTTAATCGGCGGCCGGTTGATCGGGTGCATCTCTAATCGTGATAATTATTAAAAAAAAATCGTGCTGGGCGCTCTTATTTTGAAACCGCGTGCCGCGATCTCAATACGAGGCTGGGGGTTGCAACGATAAAAAGGATAGCACTCCAGCCCACAGACCGCTCCAGCCCTCCCAAACTCGAGGCAGACAGTCCATCTCAGCAGCAGTCAAGGCCGATTTAGGGTCGTTTTAGACGCAGAGACGTAAGCACGTAATTTACACAAGGGACTTGTTTTAGACAAGTTTTGATTTTTTGAACCTTTAAGGTTCCTTAAGGATTGCGCGTGTTGCAAGGGGATTCTCCGCCAGAAAAGTAGGGGGAGCAACGAACGAATCTGTGGGCGTGGAAGTGGAAATCGCTGGCTTGTTTATATTTATAATTATCATAATTCGTTCTTGTGTTTTCTTCTTCTCCTTCTTCAAAATTCTTCATTTGCTTCTGTCACGGCCTTTTAAAAATGGCGCTATTATGCTCTAAAACCGGAAATGTGAGACTCCTGAAAGGATGTGGTTAGCTGGCCAATCACAGTCTTTGCGAGCTGCGTAGGGCCGTAGTGTTTTAGTCGCATGGTCAGGAATTTTGGCCGACGCACTTAAGCACGTAAGGGGGGATATTTTACCGCGCAAGGGGGGGTTATGTATCTTACGTGCTTATGCGTTACGTCTAAAACAGAGCATATATCGGCCTCAGTCACACGTTATACCGACCGGCCCCCTTGAGTCACTGAAAAAAAAATGTGTGGCCCCTCATCATTTCTACTTGAGTACGCCATATAAACGGGGGTCCCCACAGAGAAACGCCTGGTATATATAACAATCATATTTCCACTCGATTAATTATTTTGGCGCAAGTGCAACAAGAAATAAACGTTTAGCGACCATAGCTATATACACTGACTAGATATCACCTGAGCTGCGCTGTTCAGTGGCACGTATGCGGCAATGCCGCTGCCATCTTGCCGCGTGGTAAACACCCGGGGCAGAGGTCCATTCACGTCTAAAAATCCCCTTATTTCAAGGCAATCTTCAAGCGGGTCAAACGTGTGTTCTTGGTAATGATAGTAAAAAATTAAAAACATTTATTGTTTTACCATCAACACAGGTCTGACGTATGTCAGAAACCAACCCGCTTGAAGATTGCGTTGAAGATTAGTTAAACGTTTGAACGAAGGTTAACGGTTAAATATTGAATGGGCGGACAACTCTGCCGTCCGAGAAGTGTCTGGCGTGTGAACAACCAGGCGACGAGACACACGAGGCTTCGATGGTGCTCTGTATAGGCCGCTACGTTATGTATGGCAGCCATTTTATAGGTGCCTCGTGTAAAAAGCTACTAGTTTAATTTATTTTAATTCGTTTTTTGCCGCCAGTGACTATGAAAAGTAGTATGCTACGACGGAGTATTAGGGCCAAACGTGAAGCAAAAAAATATTTTTGCCGTGACGAGATTAAAATCGAAATGTCGAGAATAAAGTTGAAATGTCATGTCGACTTTAATCTCGACGTTCCTGTCAGCACGCAGACACTCTGGGCATCCTCCCAAGCGTGCAACGGATGACACGAAGTAGTCATCCGCTGTAGAAGTGCGGCATTGCCATCATGGGTTGCATTGACGGTTTTAGTCGCTATATTGTTTGGATGGAGGCCTACACCACAAACAATGACCCCAGAGTTATTGCCGACTACTTTGTGTCATCCGCTGCACGCTAGGGAGGATGCCCGGAGCGTCAGCGTGCTGACAGAGGAACGGAAAATGCACACGTCGAGATTAAAGTCGACATGACTTTTCAACTTTATCCTCGATATTTCGAGTTTGATGTTGAAGTGTTGACTTTAAAGTCGACGTGTCGATTTTAATCTCGTCACGGCAAAAATATATTTTTCTTCACGTGTGGCCCCAATACTCCGTCGTAAAAGTAGGCCTACCACTTTCGATGATTTGTACTGTGTTCGACTATATAATATTGTTTAATTAGTAAGACGTTGGTGAATAACGATTACCAAGAATAACTCAACATTTTTTTCAGTTAAGTTTACAATAAACGAGTATCACAGACGACCAAACACATTAAATGTTTCTTAAGAATTTACGCTCACCTTTTTTCAAATAAACGACTCCTCTTCGTTTCTCCTTTCGACTGTGCGCAGAAATATGGCCGCTTCAATGTGGATTCCTGACCATTCTGACCCTGGTTCCATTAAATGTTGTGAACTAGACTGGACGGTTGATGACGGGATTCGGATGGGTTGCCAGATTCTCTGTGTATGTGTTTCCGTAGTGTAGTGGTTATCACGTTCGCCTCACACGCGAAAGGTACCCGGCTCGGAACCGGGCAGAAACAGTTTCATCGTTTTGAGATATACAAAGTTAATGTTTAAATTCTCCTGCTTTACTATCAAGCAGCTATTCGGGAAAAGTCTATCTGGAACAGAAAATTCAGCAGCGTCTACTTGGCACCACGCCACCTCTTCAACTGATAGCCTCGGCATATTATTAAGTGTTTAAACCTGCGCTGAAAACCTGTTCATGCGGAAGCTTCTGCTGACAACATTTTCTAGGCTTTTGCCCAATCTAACTGGTTTCCGCAGTGTACTGGTTATCAAGTTTGCCTAACACGTGAAAGGTACCCGGTTCGAGACCGGGCGGAAACATGGTGAAAGTATTTGTATTTAGCGCTCGCAGTTGAGAGCCTACACTGTATGAAAGTTAAACTCGAACTCTAGTTGTGAGAAGTTCTTAGAAGCGTCTGGATGTCAACCTCCTTTCCTGATTTGCCTAGCGTTACTGAGTCTTCTACGTGCACCCCTCCAGCATGGACTTCTGGGGTAACCGTCTCAACCTGGATCGTCTAGCATGCAATGGACGGTTCGTAGGCCTTTGGCATGTCGTGGGGGGCTTTGGCCGCTGTCGTTACGACTTTACAATTGAGGCCTAGCGTGTTAGCGTTGTTCCCCGCTGTAGCAGGTGGGCGAATGGATGTTTAGGATAATATGTTTCAAATATGTATGATATAACCACTTACATTCACACCTGACCACTCTGACCCTGGTTCCATTAAATGGTGTGAACTCGACTGGACGGTTGATGACACCATTCTGATGGGTTGCCAGATATTCCGTGGATGTGTTTCTGTAGTGTAGTGGTTATCACGTTCGCCTGACACGCGAAAGGTCCCCGGTTCGAAACCGGGCAGAAACAGTCTCATCGTTTTGAGATATACAGAGTTAATGTTTAAATTCTCCTGCTTTACTATCAAGCAGCTATTCGGGAAAAGTCTATCTGGAACAGAAACTTCAGCAGCGTCTACTTGGCACCACGCCACCTCTTCAACCGATAGCCTCGCCTTATTATTAAGTGTTTAAACCTGCGCTGAAAACCTGTTCATGCGGGAGCTCGCAGTTGAGAGCATAGACTGTATGAAAGTTGAACTCTAGTTGTGAGAAGTGTCTGGGTGTCAACCTGTTTTCCTGATTTGCCTGGCGTTACTGAGTCTTCTACGTGCACCTCTCCAGCATGGACCTCTGGGGTAACCGTCTCATCCTGGATCGTCTAGCATGCAATGGACGGTTCGTAGGCCATTGGCATGTCGTGGCAGGCTTTGGCCGCTGTCGTTACGACTTTACAATTGAGGCCTAGCGTGTTAGCATTGTTCCCCGCTGTAGCAGATGGGCGAATGGATGTTAAGGATAATATGTTTCAAATATGTATGATATAACCACTTACATTCACACCTGACCACTCTGACCCTGGTTCCATTAAATGGTGTGAACTCGACTGGACGGTTGATGACAGGATTCTGATGGGTTGCCAGATTCAAAGTGTATGTGTTTCCGTAGTGTAGTGGTTTTCACGTTCGCCTCACTTCAGCAGCGTCTACGTAGAAACTTCAGCAGCGTCTACTTGGCACCACGCCACCTCTTCAACCGATAGCCTCGCCTTATTATTGAGTGTTTAAACCTGCGCTGAAAACCTGTTCATGCGGGAGCTTCTGCTGACAAAATTTTCTAGGGTTTTCTTCAATCTAACTGGTATCCGTAGTGTAGTGGTTATCACGTTCGCCCAACACGCGAAAGGTCCCCGGTTCGAGACCGGGCGGAAACATGGTGAAAGTATTGGTATTTAGCGCTCGCAGTTGAGAGCATAGACTGTATGAAAGTTGAACTCTAGTTGTGAGAAGTGTCTGGGTGTCAACCTGCTTTCCTGATTTGCCTAGCGTTAATGAGTCTTCTAGGGTTATGCTCAAGCTTAAAGGTTTCCGTTGTGTAGTGATTATCACGTTCGCCTAACACGCGATAGGTCCCCGGTTCGAAACCGGGCAGAAACAGTTTCATCGTTTTGAGATATACAAAGTTAATGTTTAAATTCTCCTGCTTTACAATCAAGCAGCTATTCGGGAAAAGGCTATCTGGAACAGAAACTTCAACAGCGTCTACTTGGCACCACGCCACCTCTTCAACCGATAGCCTCGTCATATTATTAAGTGTTTAAACCTGCGCTGAAAACCTGTTCATGCGGGAGCTTCTGCTGACAAAATTTTCTAGTTTTTTTTTCATTCTCACAGGTTTCCGTAGTGTAGTGGTTATCACGTTCGCCTTACACGCCAAAGGTCACCGGTTTGAGACCGGGCGGAAACATGGTGAAAGTATTTGTTTTTAGTGCTCGCAGTTGAGAGCATAGACTGTATGAAAGTTAAACTCGAACTCTAGTTGTGAGAAGTGTCTGGGTGTCAACCTCCTTTCCTGATTTGCCTAGTGTTACTGAGTCTTCTACGTGCACCTCTCCAGCATGGACCTCTGGGGTAACCGTCTCATCCTGGATCGTCTAGCATGCAATGGACGGTTCGTAGGCCATTGGCATGTCGTGGCGGGTTTTGGCCGCTGTCGTTACGACTTTACAATTGGGGCCTAGCGTGTTAGCGTTATTCCCCGCTGTAGCAGATGGGCGAATGGATGTTAAGGATAATATGTTTCAAATATGTATGATATAACCACTTACATTCACACCTGACCACTCTGACCCTGGTTCCATTATATGTTGTGAACTTGACTGGACGGTTGATGACGGGTTTCTGATGGGTTGCCAGATTCACCGTGTATGTGTTTTCGTAGTGTAGTGGTGATCACGTTCGCCTCACACGTGATAGGTCCCCGGTTCGAAACCGGGCGGAAACAGCAATAATTTTTTGAGATCCACAAAGTTAATGTTTAAATTCTCCTGCTTTACTATCAAGCAGCTATTCGTGATGAGTCTATCTGGAACAGAGCCTTCAGCAGCGTCTACTTGGCACCACGCCACCTCTTCAACCGATAGCCTCGTCATATTATTAAGTGTTTAAACCTGCGCTGAAAACCTGTTCATGTGGGAGCTTCTGCTGACAAAATTTTCCAGGGTTTTTTTTCATTCTCATAGGTTTCCGTAGTGTTAGTGGTTATCACGTTCGCCTTACACGCGAAAGGTCCCCCGGTTCGAGACCGGCGGAAACATGGTGAAAGTATTTGTATTTAGCGCTCGCAGTTGAGAGCCCTACCACTGTATGAAAGTTAAACTCGAACTCTAGTTGTGAGAAGTTCTTAGAAGCGTCTGGATGTCAACCTCCTTCCTGATTTGCCTAGCGTCACTGAGTCTTCTACGTGCACCCCTCCAGCATGGACTTCTGGGGTAACCGTCTCAACCTGGATCGTCTAGCATGCAATGGACGGTTCGTAGCCTTTGGCATGTCGTGGGGGGGCTTTGGCCGCTGTCGTTACGACTTTACAATTGAGGCCTAGCGTGTTAGCGTTGTTCCCCGCTGTAGCAGGTGGGCGAATGGATGTTTAGGATAATATGTTTCAAATATGTATGATATAAACCACTTACATTCACACCTGACCACTCTGACCCTGGTTCCATTAAATGGTGTGAACTCGACTGGACGGTTGATGACACCATTCTGATGGGTTGCCAGATTTTCCGTGGATGTTTTTCTGTAGTGTAGTGGTTATCACGTTCGCCTAACACGCGAAAGGTCCCCGGTTCGAAACCGGGCAGAAACAGTCTCATTGTTTTGAGATATACAGAGTTAATGTTTTAAATCTCCTGCGTTACTATCAAGCAGCTATTCGGGGAAAAGTCTATCTGGAACAGAAACTCAGCAGCGTCTACTTGGCACCACGCCACCTCTTCAACCGATAGCCTCGCCTTATTATTAAGTGTTTTAAACCTGCGCTGAAACCTGTTCATGCTGGGAGCTCGCAGTGAGAGCATAGACTGTATGAAAGTTGAACTCTAGTTGTGAGAAGTGTCTGGGTGTCAACCTCCTTTCCTGATTTGCCTAGCGTTACTGAGTCTTCTACGTGCACCCCTCCAGCATGGACTTCTGGGGCAACCGTCTCAACCTGGATCGTCTAGCATGCAATGGACGGTTCGTAGGCCTTTGGCATGTCGTGGGGGGCTTTGGCCGCTGTCGTTACGACTTTACAATTGAGGCCTAGCGTGTTAGCGTTGTTCCCTGCTGTAGCAGGTGGGCGAATGGATGTTTAGGATAATATGTTTCAAATATGTATGATATAACCACTTACATTCACACCTGACCACTCTGACCCTGGTTCCATTAAATGGTGTGAACTCGACTGGACGGTTGATGACACCATTCTGATGGGTTGCCAGATATTCCGTGGATGTTTTTCTGTAGTGTAGTGGTTATCACGTTCGCCTAACACGCGAAAGGTCCCCGGTTCGAAACCGGGCAGAAACAGTCTCATTGTTTTGAGATATACAGAGTTAATGTTTAAATTCTCCTGCTTTACTATCAAGCAGCTATTCGGGAAAAGTCTATCTGGAACAGAAACTTCAGCAGCGTCTACTTGGCACCACGCCACCTCTTCAACCGATAGCCTCGCCTTATTATTAAGTGTTTAAACCTGCGCTGAAAAAACCTGTTCATGCGGGAGCTCGCAGTTGAGAGCATAGACTGTATGAAAGTTGAACTCTAGTTGTGAGAAGTGTCTGGGTGTCAACCTGCTTTTCCTGATTTGCCTAGGCGTTACTGAGTCTTCTACGTGCACCCTCTCCAGCATGGACCTTCTGGGGTCAACCGTCTCATCCTGGATCGTCTAGCATGCAATGGACGGTTCGTAGGCCATTGGCATGTCGTGGGCAGGCTTTGGCCACTGTCGTTACGACTTTACAATTGAGGCCTAGCGTGTTAGCAGTTGTTCCCCTGCTGTAGCAGATGGGCGAATGGATGTTTAAGGATAATATGTTTCAAATATGTATGATATAACCACTTACATTCACACCTGACCACTCTGACCCTGGTTCCATTAAATGGTGTGAACTCGACTGGACGGTTGATGACACCATTCTGATGGGTTGCCAGATATTCCGTGGATGTTTTTCTGTAGTGTAGTGGTTATCACGTTCGCCTAACACGCGAAAGGTCCCCGGTTCGAAACCGGGCAGAAACAGTCTCATCGTTTTGAGATATACAGAGTTAATGTTTAAATTCTCCTGCTTTACTATCAAGCAGCTATTCGGGAAAAGTCTATCTGGAACAGAAACTTCAGCAGCGTCTACTTGGCACCACGCCACCTCTTCAACCGATAGCCTCGCCTTATTATTAAGTGTTTAAACCTGCGCTGAAAACCTGTTCATGCGGGAGCTCGCAGTTGAGAGCATAGACTGTATGAAAGTTGAACTCTAGTTGTGAGAAGTGTCTGGGTGTCAACCTGCTAGGGTTTTGCACAATCTAACTGGTTTCCGTAGTGTAGTGGTTATCACGTTCGCCCAACACGCGAAAGGTCTCCGGTGCGAGACCGGGTGGAAACATGGTGAAAGTATTTGTATTTAGCGCTCGCAGTTGAGAGCATAGACTGTATGAATGTTAAACTCGAACTCTAGTTGTGAGAAGTCCTTAGAAGTGTCTGGGTGTCAACCTCCTTTCCTGATTTGCCTAGCGTTACTGAGTCTTCTAGGGTTATGCTCAAGCTGAAAGGTTTCTGTTTCTGTTAGCGCTCGCAGTTGAGAGCATAGACTGTATGAATGTTAAACTCGAACTCTAGTTGTGAGAAGTCCTTAGAAGTGTCTGGGTGTCAACCTCCTTTCCTGATTTGCCTAGCGTTACTGAGTCTTCTAGGGTTATGCTCAAGCTGAAAGGTTTCTGTTGTGTAGTGATTATCACGTTCGGCTAACACGCGATATTCGGGAGCTTCTGCTGACAAAATTTTCTAGGGTTTTGCACGATCTAACTGGTTTCCGTAGTGTAGTGGTTATCACGTTCGCCCAACACGCGAAAGGTCCCCGGTTCGAGACCGGGCGGAAACATGGTGAAAGTTTTTGTATTTAGCGCTCGCAGTTGAGAGCATAGACTGTATGAAAGTTAAAATCGAACTCTAGTTGTGAGAAGTTCTTAGAAGTGTCTGGGTGTCAACCTACTTTCCTGATTTGCCTTGCCTTACTGAGTTTTCTACGTGCACCCTCTCCAGCATGGACCTCTGGGGTAACCGTCTCATCCTGGATCGTCTAGCATGCAATGGACGGTTCGTAGGCCATTGGCATGTCGTGGCAGGCTTTGGCCGCTGTCGTTACGACTTTACAATTGAGGCCTAGCGTGTTAGCATTGTTCCCCGCTGTAGCAGATGGGCGAATGGATGTTAAGGATAATATGTTTCAAATATGTATGATATAACCACTTACATTCACACCTGACCACTCTGACCCTGGTTCCATTATATGTTGTGAACTTGACTGGACGGTTGATGACGGGATTCTGATGGGTTGCCAGATTGACCGTGTATGTGTTTTCGTAGTGTAGTGGTTATCACGTTCGCCTCACACGTGATAGGTCCCCGGTTCGAAACCGGGCGGAAACAGCAATAATTTTTTGAGATCCACAAAGTTAATGTTTAAATTCTCATGCTTTACTATCAAGCAGCTATTCGTGATGAGTCTATCTGGAACAGAGCCTCAGCAGCGTCTACTTGGCACCACGCCACCTCTTCAACCGATAGCCTCGTCATATTATTAAGTGTTTAAACCTGCGCTGAAAACCTGTTCATGTGCGAGCTTCTGCTGACAAAATTTTCTAGGGTTTTTATCATTCTCACAGGTTGCCGTAGTGTAGTGGTTATCACGTTTGCCTTACACGCGAAAGGTCCCCGGTTCGAGACCGGGCGGAAACATGGTGTAATTTATACGCTAGGCAAATCAGGAAAGGAGGTTGACATCCAGACGCTTCTAAGAACTTCTCACAACTAGAGTTCGAGTTTAACTTTCATACAGTGTAGGCTCTCAACTGCGAGCGCTAAATACATGACACCATTCTGATGGGTTGCCAGATTCTCCGTGGATGTGTTTCTGTAGTGCAGTGGTTATCACGTTCGCCTCACACGCGAAAGGTCCCTGGTTCGAAACCGGGCGGAAACAGCATTACTGTTTTGAGGTATACAAAGTTAATGTTTTAAATTCTCCTGCTTTACTATCAAGTAGCTATTCGTGAACAGTCTATCTTGAACAGAACCATCAGCAGCGTCTACTTGGCACCACGCCACCTCTTGAACCGATAGCCTCGTCATATTATTAAGTATTTAAACCAACGAGGAAAACCTGTTCATGCGGGTGCTTCTAATGACAATATTTTCTAGGGTTTTTGTCATTCTCACAGGTTTCCGTAGTGTAGTGGTTATCATGTTCGCCTTACACGCGAAAGGTCCCCGGTTCGAAACCGGGCGGAAATAGCAATACTGTTTTGAGATCAACAAAGTTAATGTTTAAATTCTCCTGCTTTACAATCAAGCAGCTATTCGGGAAAAGGCTGATCTGGAACAGAAACTTCAGCAGCGTCTACTTGGCACCACGCCACCTCTTCAACCGATAGCCTCGTCATATTATTAAGTGTTTAAACCTGCGCTGAAAACCTGTTCATGCGGGAGCTTCTGCTGACAACATTTTCTAGTTTTTTTTTCAATTCTCACAGGTTTCCGTAGTGTAGTGGTTATCATGTTCGCCTTACACGCCAAAGGTCACCTGTTTGAGACCGGGCGGAAACACGGTGAAAGTATTTGTTATTAGTGCTCGCAGTTGAGAGCATAGACTGTATGAAAGTTAAACTCGAACTCTAGTTGTGAGAAGTGTCTGGGTGTCAACCTCCTTTCCTGATTTGCCTAGTGTTACTGAGTCTTCTACGTGCACCTCTCCAGCATGGACTTCTGGGGTAACCGTCTCATCCTGGATCGTCTAGCATGCAATGGACGGTTCGTAGGCCATTGGCATGTCGTGGCAGGCTTTGGCCGCTGTCGTTACGACTTTACAATTGAGGCCTAGCGTTGTTAGCATTGTTCCCGCTGTAGCAGATGGGCGAATGGATGTTAAGGATAATATGTTTCAAATATGTATGATATAACCACTTACATTCACACCTGACCACTCTGACCCTGGTTCCATTATATGTTGTGAACTTGACTGGACGGTTGATGACGGGATTCTGATGGGTTGCCAGATTGACCGTGTATGTGTTTTTCGTAGTGTAGTGGTTATCACCGTCTCGGCCTCACACAGTGATAGGTCCCCGGTTCGAAACCGGGCGGAAACAGCAATAATTTTTTGAGATCCACAAAGTAATGTTTAAATTCTCATGCTTTACTATCAAGCAGCTATTCGTGATGAGTCCTATCTGGAACAGAGCCTTCAGCAGCGTCTACTTGGCACCACGCCACCTCCTTTCAACCGATAGCCTCGTCATATTATAAGTGTTTAAACCTGCGCTGAAAACCTGTTCATTCGGGAGCTTCTGCTGACAAAATTTTCTTAGGGTTTTTGCACAATCTAACTGGTTTCCGTTAGTGTAGTGGTTATCACGTCGCCCAACACGCGAAAGGTCCCCGGTTCGAGGACCGGGCGGAAACATGGTGAAAGTTTTTGTATTTAGCGCTCGCAGTTGAAGAGCATAGACTGTATGAAAGTTAAAATCGAACTCTAGTTGTGAGAAGTTCTTAGAAGTGTCTGGGTGTCAACCTACTTTCTGATTTGCCCTTGCCTTACTGAGTTTTTCTACGTGCACCTCTCAGCATGGACCTCTGGGGAAACCGTCTCATCCTGGATCGTCTAGCATGCAATGGGACGGTTTCGTAGGCCATTGGCATGTCGTGGCAGGCTTTGGCCGCTGTCGTTACGACTTTACAATTGAGGCCTAGAGTGTTAGCATTGTTCCCCGCTGTAGCAGATGGGCGAATGGATGTTAAGGATAATATGTTTTCAAATATGTATGATATAACCACTTACATTCACACCTGACCACTCTGACCCTGGTTCCATTATATGTTCGTGAACTTGACTGGACGGTTGATGACGGGATTCTGATGGGTTGCCAGATTGACCGTGTTATGTGTTTTCGTAGTGTAGTGGTTATCACGTTCGCCTTCACACGCTGATAGGTCCCCGGTTCGAAACCGGGCGGAAACAGCAATAATTTTTTGAGATCCACAAAGTTAATGTTTAAATTCTCATGCTTTACTATCAAGCAGCTATTCGTGATGAGTCTATCTGGAACAGAGCCTTCAGCAGCGTCTACTTGGCACCACGCCACCTCTTCAACCGATAGCCTCGTCATATTATTAAGTGTTTAAACCTGCGCTGAAAACCTGTTCATGTGCGAGCTTCTGCTGACAAAATTTTCTAGGGTTTTTATCATTCTCACAGGTTGCCGTAGTGTAGTGGTTATCACGTTTGCCTTACACGCGAAAGGTCCCCGGTTCGAGACCGGGCGGAAACATGGTGTAATTTATACGCTAGGCAAATCAGGAAAGGAGGTTGACATCCAGACGCTTCTAAGAAATTCCACAACTAGAGTTTAACTTTCATACAGTGTAGGCTCTCAACTGCGAGCGCTAAATACATGACACCATTCTGATGGGTTGCCAGATTCTCCGTGGATGTGTTTCTGTAGTGCAGTGGTTATCACGTTCGCCTTCACACGCGAAAGGTCCCCTGGTTCGAAACCGGGCGGAAACAGCATTATTGTTTTGAGGTATACAAAGTTAATGTTTAAATTCTCCTGCTTTACTATCAAGTAGCTATTCGTGAAGAGTCTATCTTGAACAGAACCATCAGCAGCGTCTACTTGGCACCACGCCACCTCTTCAACCGATAGCCTCGCCTTATTATTAAGTGTTTAAACCTGCGCTGAAAACCTGTTCATGCGGGAGCTCGCAGTTGAGAGCATAGACTGTATGAAAGTTGAACTCTAGTTGTGAGAAGTGTCTGGGTGTCAACCTGTTTTCCTGATTTGCCTGGCGTTACTGAGTCTTCTACGTGCACCTCTCCAGCATGGACCTCTGGGGTAACCGTCTCATCCTGGATCGTCTAGCATGCAATGGACGGTTCGTAGGCCATTGGCATGTCGTGGCAGGCTTTGGGCCGCTGTCGTTACGACTTTACAATTGAGGCCTAGCGTGTTAGCATTGTTCCCCGCTGTAGCAGATGGGCGAATGGATGTTTAAGGATAATATGTTTCAAATATGTATGATATAACCACTTACATTCACACCTGACCCACTCTGACCCTGGTTCCATTAAATGGTGTGAACTCGACTGGACGGTTGATGACATTACTGTTTTGAGGGTATACCATTTAATTTTTAAACTGCTTTACTTCAGCTTTCGTGAACATTTATCGAACTGGACCATGCGTTACTTAACGCAAACCCCTTGAGACATAGTAATTTTAGCGCCACGGAGGAAACATGTTTGCGGCTTCTCAATATTTCTCGGGTTTTTGTCATTCTCACAGGTTTCCCGTAGTGTAGTGGTTATCATGTTCGCCTTACACGCGAAAGGTCCCCGGTTTCGAAACCGGGCGGAAATAGCAATACTGTTTTGAGATCAACAAAGTTAATGTTTAAATTCTCCTGCTTTACTATCAAGCAGCTATTCGTGATGAGTCTATCTGGAACAGAGCCTTCAGCAGTGTCTACTTGGCACCACGCCACCTCTTCAACCGATAGCCTCGTCATATTATTAAGTGTTTAAACCTGCGCTGAAAACCTGTTCATGTGGGAGCTTCTGCTGGCAAAATTTTCCAGGTTTTTTTTCATTCTCACAGGTTTCCGTAGTGTGGTGGTTATCACTTTCGCCCTACACGTGAAAGGTCCCCGGTTCGAGACCGGGCGGAAACATGGTGAAAGTATTTGTATTTAGCGCTCGCAGTTGAGAGCCTACACTGTATGAAAGTTAAACTCGAACTCTAGTTGTGAGAAGTTCTTAGAAGCGTCTGGATGTCAACCTCCTTTCCTGATTTGCCTAGCGTTACTGAGTCTTCTACGTGCACCCCTCCAGCATGGACTTCTGGGGTAACCGTCTCAACCTGGATCGTCTAGCATGCAATGGACGGTTCGTAGGCCATTGGCATGTCGTGGGGGGCTTTGGCCGCTGTCGTTACGACTTTACAATTGAGGCCTAGCGTGTTAGCATTGTTCCCCGCTGTAGCAGATGGGCGAATGGATGTTTAGGATAATATGTTTCAAATATGTATGATATAACCACTTACATTCACACCTGACCACTCTGACCCTGGTTCCATTAAATGGTGTGAACTCGACTGGACGGTTGATGACAGGATTCTAATGGGTTGCCAGATTTTAAGTGTATGTGTTTCCGTAGTGTAGTGGTTATCACGTTCGCCTCACATGCGAAAGGTCCCCGGTTCGAAACCGGGCGGAAACAGCATTACTGTTTTGAGGTATACAAAGTTAATGTTTAAATTCTCCTGCTTTACTATCAAGTAGCTATTCGTGAAGAGTCTATCTTGAACAGAACCATCAGCAGCGTCTACTTGGCACCACGCCACCTCTTGAACCGATAGCCTCGTCATATTATTAAGTATTTAAACCAACGCGGAAAACCTGTTCATGCGGGTGCTTCTGATGACAATATTTTCTAGGGTTTTGCTCAGTCTAATTGGTTTCCGTAGCGTCGTGGTTATCATGTTCGCCCAATACGCGAAAGGTCTCCGGTGCGAGACCGGGTGGAAACATGGTGAAAGTATTTGTATTTAGCGCTCGCAGTTGAGAGCATAGACTGTATGAATGTTAAACTCGAACTCTAGTTGTGAGAAGTCCTTAGAAGTGTCTGGGTGTCAACCTCCTTTCCTGATTTGCCTAGCGTTACTGAGTCTTCTAGGGTTATGCTCAAGCTGAAAGGTTTCTGTTGTGTAGTGATTATCACGTTCGGCTAACACGCGATAGGTCCCCGGTTCGAAACCGGGCAGAAACAGTTTCATCGTTTTGAGATACACAAAGTTAATGTTTGATTTCTCCTGCTTTACTATCAAGCAGCTATTCGGGAAAAGGCTATCTGGAACAGAAACTTCAGCAGCGTCTACTTGGCACCACGCCACCTCTTCAACCGATAGCCTCGTCATATTATTAAGTGTTTAAACCTGCGCTGAAAACCTGTTCATTCGGGAGCTTCTGCTGACAAAATTTTCTAGGGTTTTGCACAATCTAACTGGTTTCCGTAGTGTAGTGGTTATCACGTTCGCCCAACACGCGAAAGGTCCCCGGTTCGAGACCGGGCGGAAACATGGTGAAAGTTTTTGTATTTAGCGCTCGCAGTTGAGAGCATAGACTGTATGAAAGTTAAAATCGAACTCTAGTTGTGAGAAGTTCTTAGAAGTGTCTGGGTGTCAACCTACTTTCCTGATTTGCCTTGCCTTACTGAGTTTTCTACGTGCACCTCTCCAGCATGGACCTCTGGGGTAACCGTCTCATCCTGGATCGTCTAGCATGCAATGGACGGTTCGTAGGCCATTGGCATGTCGTGGCAGGCTTTGGCCGCTGTCGTTACGACTTTACAATTGAGGCCTAGCGTGTTAGCATTGTTCCCCGCTGTAGCAGATGGGCGAATGGATGTTAAGGATAATATGTTTCAAATATGTATGATATAACCACTTACATTCACACCTGACCACTCTGACCCTGGTTCCATTATATGTTGTGAACTTGACTGGACGGTTGATGACGGGATTCTGATGGGTTGCCAGATTGACCGTGTATGTGTTTTCGTAGTGTAGTGGTTATCACGTTCGCCTCACACGTGATAGGTCCCCGGTTCGAAACCGGGCGGAAACAGCAATAATTTTTGAGATCCACAAAGTTAATGTTTAAATTCTCATGCTTTACTATCAAGCAGCTATTCGTGATGAGTCTATCTGGAACAGAGCCTTCAGCAGCGTCTACTTGGCACCACGCCACCTCTTCAACCGATAGCCTCGTCATATTATTAAGTGTTTAAACCTGCGCTGAAAACCTGTTCATGTGCGAGCTTCTGCTGACAAATTTTCTAGGGTTTTTATCATTCTCACAGGTTGCCGTAGTGTAGTGGTTATCACGTTCGCCTTACACGCGAAAGGTCCCCGGTTCGAGACCGGGCGGAAACATGGTGTAAGTATTTGTATTTAGCGCTCGCAGTTGAGAGCCTACACTGTATGAAAGTTAAACTCGAACTCTAGTTGTGAGAAGTTCTTAGAAGCGTCTGGATGTCAACCTCCTTTCCTGATTTGCCTAGCGTTACTGAGTCTTCTACGTGCACCCCTCCAGCATGGACTTCTGGGGTAACCGTCTCAACCTGGATCGTCTAGCATGCAATGGACGGTTCGTAGGCCATTGGCATGTCGTGGGGGGCTTTGGCCGCTGTCGTTACGACTTTACAATTGAGGCCTAGCGTGTTAGCATTGTTCCCCGCTGTAGCAGGTGGGCGAATGGATGTTTAGGATAATATGTTTCAAATATGTATGATATAACCACTTACATTCACACCTGACCACTCTGACCCTGGTTCCATTAAATGGTGTGAACTCGACTGGACGGTTGATGACACCATTCTGATGGGTTGCCAGATTCTCCGTGGATGTGTTTCTGTAGTGCAGTGGTTATCACGTTCGCCTCACACGCGAAAGGTCCCTGGTTCGAAACCGGGCGGAAACAGCATTACTGTTTTGAGGTATACAAAGTTAATGTTTAAATTCTCCTGCTTTACTATCAAGTAGCTATTCGTGAACAGTCTATCTTGAACAGAACCATCAGCAGCGTCTACTTGGCACCACGCCACCTCTTGAACCGATAGCCTCGTCATATTATTAAGTATTTAAACCAACGCGGAAAACCTGTTCATGCGGGTGCTTCTAATGACAATATTTTCTAGGGTTTTTGTCATTCTCACAGGTTTCCGTAGTGTAGTGGTTATCATGTTCGCCTTACACGCGAAAGGTCCCCGGTTCGAAACCGGGCGGAAATAGCAATACTGTTTTGAGATCAACAAAGTTAATGTTTAAATTCTCCTGCTTTACTATCAAGCAGCTATTCGGGAAAAGGCTATCTGGAACAGAAACTTCAGCAGCGTCTACTTGGCACCACGCCACCTCTTCAACCGATAGCCTCCTCATATTATTAAGTGTTTAAACCTGCGCTGAAAACCTGTTCATTCGGGAGCTTCTGCTGACAAAATTTTCTAGGGTTTTGCACAATCTAACTGGTTTCCGTAGTGTAGTGGTTATCACGTTCGCCCAACACGCGAAAGGTCCCCGGTTCGAGACCGGGCGGAAACATGGTGAAAGTTTTTGTATTTAGCGCTCGCAGTTGAGAGCATAGACTGTATGAAAGTTAAAATCGAACTCTAGTTGTGAGAAGTTCTTAGAAGTGTCTGGGTGTCAACCTACTTTCCTGATTTGCCTTGCCTTACTGAGTTTTCTACGTGCACCTCTCCAGCATGGACCTCTGGGGTAACCGTCTCATCCTGGATCGTCTAGCATGCAATGGACGGATCGTAGGCCATTGGCATGTCGTGGCAGGCTTTGGCCGCTGTCGTTACGACTTTACAATTGAGGCCTAGCGTGTTAGCATTGTTCCCCGCTGTAGCAGATGGGCGAATGGATGTTAAGGATAATATGTTTCAAATATGTATGATATAACCACTTACATTCACACCTGACCACTCTGACCCTGGTTCCATTATATGTTGTTAACTTGACCGGACGGTTGATGACGGGATTCTGATGGGTTGCCAGATTGCCCGTGTATGTGTTTTCGTAGTGTAGTGGTTATCACGTTCGCCTCACACGTGATAGGTCCCCGGTTCGAAACCGGGCGGAAACAGCAATAATTTTTTGAGATCCACAAAGTTAATGTTTAAATTCTCATGCTTTACTATCAAGCAGCTATTCGTGATGAGTCTATCTGGAACAGAGCCTTCAGCAGCGTCTACTTGGCACCACGCCACCTCTTCAACCGATAGCCTCGTCATATTATTAAGTGTTTAAACCTGCGCTGAAAACCTGTTCATGTGGGAGCTTCTGCTGACAAAATTTTCTAGGGTTTTAATCATTCTCACAGGTTGCCGTAGTGTAGTGGTTATCACGTTCGCCTTACACGCGAAAGGTCCCCGGTTCGAGACCGGGCGGAAACATGGTGTAAGTATTTGTATTTAGCGCTCGCAGTTGAGAGCCTACACTGTATGAAAGTTAAACTCGAACTCTAGTTGTGAGAAGTTCTTAGAAGCGTCTGGATGTCAACCTCCTTTCCTGATTTGCCTAGCGTTACTGAGTCTTCTACGTGCACCCCTCCAGCATGGACTTCTGGGGTAACCGTCTCAACCTGAATCGTCTAGCATGCAATGGATGGTTCGTAGGCCATTGGCATGTCGTGGGGGGCTTTGGCCGCTGTCGTTACGACTTTACAATTGAGGCCTAGCGTGTTAGCATTGTTCCCCGCTGTAGCAGGTGGGCGAAAGAATGTTTAGGATAATATGTTTCAAATATGTATGATATAACCACTTACATTCACACCTGACCACTCTGACCCTGGTTCCATTAAATGGTGTGAACTCGACTGGACGGTTGATGACACCATTCTGATGGGTTGCCAGATTTTCCGTGGATGTGTTTCTGTAGTGCAGTGGTTATCACGTTCCCCTCACACGCGAAAGGTCCCTGGTTCGAAACCGGGCGGAAACAGCATTACTGTTTTGAGGTATACAAAGTTAATGTTTAAATTCTCCTGCTTTACTATCAAGTAGCTATTCGTGAACAGTCTATCTTGAACAGAACCATCAGCAGCGTCTACTTGGCACCACGCCACCTCTTCAACCGATAGCCTCGTCATATTATTAAGTATTTAAACCAACGCGGAAAACCTGTTCATGCGGGTGCTTCTGATGACAATATTTTCTAGGGTTTTTGTCATTCTCACAGGTTTCCGTAGTGTAGTGGTTATCATGTTCGCCTTACACGCGAAAGGTCCCCGGTTCGAAACCGGGCGGAAATAGCAATACTGTTTTGAGATCAACAAAGTTAATGTTTAAATTCTCCTGCTTTACTATCAAGCAGCTATTCGTGATGAGTCTATCTGGAACAGAGCCTTCAGCAGCGTCTACTTGGCACCACGCCACCTCTTCAACCGATAGCCTCGTCATATTATTAAGTGTTTAAACCTGCTCTGAAAACCTGTTCATGTGGGAGCTTCTGCTGACAAAATTTTCTAGGGTTTTTATCATTCTCACAGGTTTCCGTAGTGTAGTGGTTATCACGTTCGCCTTACACGCGAAAGGTCCCCGGTTTGAGACCGGGCGGAAACATGGTGAAAGTATCTGTATTTAGTGCTCGCAGTTGAGAGCATAGACTCTATGAAAGTTAAACTCTAACTCTAGTTGTGAGAAGTTCTTAGGAGTGTCTGGGTGTCAACCTCCTTTCCTGTTTTGCCTAGCGTTACTGAGTCTTCTACGTGCACCTCTCCAGCATGGACTTCTGGGGTAACCGTCTCATCCTGGATCGTCTAGCGTGCAATGGACGGTTCGTAGTCCATTAGCATGTCGTGGCGGGCTTTGGCCGCTGTCGTTACGACTTTACAATTGAGGCCTAGCGTGCTAGGATTGTTCCCCGCGGTAGCAGATGGGCGAATGGATGTTTAGGATAATATGTTTCAAATATGTATGATATAACCACTTACATTCACACCTGACCACTCTGACCCTGGTTCCATTAAATGTTGTGAACTAGACTGGACGGTTGATGACGGGATTCTGATGGGTTGCCAGATTCACAGTGTATGTGTTTTCGTAGTGTAGTGGTTATCACGTTCGCCTCACACGCGAAAGGTCCCCGGTTCGAAACCGGGCGGAAACAGCAATACTTTATTGAGATCAACAAAGTTAATGTTTAAATTCTCCTGCTTTACTATCAAGCAGCTATTCGTGATGAGTCTATCTGGAACAGAGCCTTCAGCAGCGTCTACTTGGCACCACGCCACCTCTTCAACCGATAGCCTCGTCATATTATTAAGTGTTTAAACCTGCGCTGAAAACCTGTTCATGCGGGAGCTTCTGCTGACAAAATTTTCTAGGGTTTTGCTCAAACTAACTGGTTTCCGTAGTGCAGTGGTTATCACGTTCGCCTAACACGTGAAAGGTCCCCGGTTCGAGACCGGGCGGAAACATGGTGAAAGTATTTGTATTTAGTGCTCGCAGTTGAGAGCATAGACTGTATGAAAGTTGAACTCTAGTTGTGAGAAGTGTCTGGGTGTCAACCTCCTTTCCTGATTTGCCAAGCGTTACTGAGTCTTCTACGTGCACCTCTCCAGCATGGACTTCTGGGGTAACCGTCTCATCCTGGATCGTCTAGCATGAAATGGACGGTTCTTAGGCCATTGGCATGTCGTGGCGGGCTGTGGCCGCTGTCGTTACGACTTTACAATTGAGGCCTAGCGTGTTGGTATTGTTCCCCGCTGTAGCAGATGGGCGAATGGATGTTTAGGATAATATGTTTCAAATATGTATGATATAACCACTTACATTCACACCTGACCACTCTGACCCTGGTTCCATTAAATGGTGTGAACTCGACTGGACGGTTGATGACAGGATTCTGATGGGTTGCCAGATTGTAAGTGTATGTGTTTCTGTAGTGTAGTGGTTATCACGTTCGCCTCACAAGTGAAAGGTCCCCGGTTCGAAACTGGGCGGAAACAGCATTATTGTTCTGAGGTATACAAAGTTAATGTTTAAATTCTCCTGCTTTACTATCAAGTAGCTATTCGTGAAGAGTCTATCTTGAACAGAACCAACAGCAGCGTCTACTTGGCACCACGCCACCTCTTCAACCGATAGCCTCGTCATATTATTAAGTGTTTAAACCTGCACTGAAAACCTGTTCATGTGGGAGCTTCTGCTGACAAAATTTTCTAGGGTTATGCTCAAGCTAACAGGTTTCCGTTGTGTTGTGTTTATCACGTTCGCCTAACACGCGAAAGGTCCCCGGTTCGAAACCGGGCAGAAACAGTTTCATCGTTTTGAGATATACAGAGTTAATGTTTAAATTCTCCTGCTTTACTATCAAGCAGCTATTCGGGAAAAGTCTATCTGGAACAGAAACTTCAGCAGCGTCTACTTGGCACCACGCCACCTCTTCAACCGATAGCCTCGCCTTATTATTAAGTGTTTAAACCTGCGCTGAAAACCTGTTCATGCGGGAGCTCGCAGTTGAGAGCATAGACTGTATGAAAGTTGAACTCTAGTTGTGAGAAGTGTCTGGGTGTCAACCTGTTTTCCTGATTTGCCTGGCGTTACTGAGTCTTCTACGTGCACCTCTCCAGCATGGACCTCTGGGTAACCGTCTCATCCTGGATCGTCTAGCATGCAATGGACGGTTCGTAGGCCATTGGCATGTCGTGGCAGGCTTTGGCCGCTCTCGTTACGACTTTACAATTGAGGCCTAGCGTGTTAGCATTGTTCCCCGCTGTAGCAGATGGGCGAATGGATGTTAAGGATAATATGTTTCAAATATGTATGATATAACCACTTACATTCACACCTGACCACTCTGACCCTGGTTCCATTAAATGGTGTGAACTCGACTGGACGGTTGATGACAGGATTCTGATGGGTTGCCAGATTCAAAGTGTATGTGTTTCCGTAGTGTAGTGGTTATCACGTTCGCCTCACTTCAGCAGCGTCTACGTAGAAACTTCAGCAGCGTCTACTTGGCACCACGCCACCTCTTCAACCGATAGCCTCGCCTTATTATTAAGTGTTTAAACCTGCGCTGAAAACCTGTTCATGCGGGAGCTTCTGCTGACAAAATTTTCTAGGGTTTTCCTCAATCTAACTGGTATCCGTAGTGTAGTGGTTATCACGTTCGCCTAACACGCGAAAGGTCCCCGGTTCGAGACCGGCCGGCTGTTACTGAGTCTTCTACGTGCACCTCTCCAGCATGGACCTCTGGGGTAACCGGCTCATCCTGGATCGTCTAGCATGCAATGGACGGTTCGTAGGCCATTGGCATGTCGTGGCAGGCTTTGGCCGCTCTCGTTACGACTTTACAATTGAGGCCTAGCGTGTTAGCATTGTTCCCCGCTGTAGCAGATGGGCGAATGGATGTTAAGGATAATATGTTTCAAATATGTATGATATAACCACTTACATTCACACCTGACCACTCTGACCCTGGTTCCATTAAATGGTGTGAACTCGACTGGACGGTTGATGACAGGATTCTGATGGGTTGCCAGATTCAAAGTGTATGTGTTTCCGTAGTGTAGTGGTTATCACGTTCGCCTCACACTTCAGCAGCGTCTACGTAGAAACTTCAGCAGCGTCTACTTGGCACCACGCCACCTCTTCAACCGATAGCCTCGCCTTATTATTAAGTGTTTAAACCTGCGCTGAAAACCTGTTCATGCGGGAGCTTCTGCTGACAAAATTTTCTAGGGTTTTCCTCAATCTAACTGGTATCCGTAGTGTAGTGGTTATCACGTTCGCCTAACACGCGAAAGGTCCCCGGTTCGAGACCGGCCGGAAACATGGTGAAAGTATTGGTATTTAGCGCTCGCAGTTGAGAGCATAGACTGTATGAAAGTTGAACTCTAGTTGTGAGAAGTGTCAGGGTGTCAACCTGCTTTCCTGATTTGCCTAGCGTTAATGAGTCTTCTAGGGTTATGCTCAAGCTTAAAGGTTTCCGTTGTGTAGTGATTATCACGTTCGCCTAACACGCGATAGGTCCCCGGTTCGAAACCGGGCAGAAACAGTTTCATCGTTTTGAGATATACAAAGTTAATGTTTAAATTCTCCTGCTTTACAATCAAGCAGCTATTCGGGAAAAGGCTATCTGGAACAGAAACTTCAGCAGCGTCTACTTGGCACCACGCCACCTCTTCAACCGATAGCCTCGTCATATTATTAAGTGTTTAAACCTGCGCTGAAAACCTGTTCATGCGGGAGCTTCTGCTGACAAGATTTTCTAGTTTTTTTTTCATTCTCACAGGTTTCCGTAGTGTAGTGGTTATCACGTTCGCCTTACACGCCAAAGGTCACCGGTTTGAGACCGGGCGGAAACATGGTGAAAGTATTTGTTTTTAGTGCTCGCAGTTGAGAGCATAGACTGTATGAAAGTTAAACTCGAACTCTAGTTGTGAAAAGTGTCTGGGTGTCAACCTCCTTTCCTGATTTGCCTAGTGTTACTGAGTCTTCTACGTGCACCTCTCCAGCATGGACTTCTGGGGTAACCGTCTCATCCTGGATCGTCTAGCATGCAATGGACGGTTCGTAGGCCATTGGCATGTCGTGGCGGGTTTTGGCCGCTGTCGTTACGACTTTACAATTGGGGCCTAGCGTGTTAGCATTGTTCCCCGCTGTAGCAGATGGGCGAATGGATGTTTAGGATAATATGTTTCAAATATGTATGATATAACCACTTACATTCACACCTGACCACTCTGACCCTGGTTCCATTAAATGGTGTGAACTCGACTGGACGGTTGATGACAGGATTCTAATGGGTTGCCAGATTTTAAGTGTATGTGTTTCCGTAGTGTAGTGGTTATCACGTTCGCCTCACACGCGAAAGGTCCCCGGTTCGAAACCGGGCGGAAACAGCATTACTATTTTGAGGTATACAAAGTTAATGTTTAAATTCTCCTGCTTTACTATCAAGTAGCTATTCGTGAAGAGTCTATCTTGAACAGAACCATCAGCAGCGTCTACTTGGCACCACGCCACCTCTTGAACCGATAGCCTCGTCATATTATTAAGTATTTAAACCAACGCGGAAAACCTGTTCATGCGGGTGCTTCTGATGACAATATTTTCTAGGGTTTTGCTCAATCTAATTGGTTTCCGTAGCGTCGTGGTTATCATGTTCGCCCAATACGCGAAAGGTCTCCGGTGCGAGACCGGGTGGAAACATGGTGAAAGTATTTGTATTTAGCGCTCGCAGTTGAGAGCATAGACTGTATGAATGTTAAACTCGAACTCTATTTGTGAGAAGTCCTTAGAAGTGTCTGGGTGTCAACCTCCTTTCCTGATTTGCCTAGCGTTACTGAGTCTTCTAGGGTTATGCTCAAGCTGAAAGGTTTCCGTTGTGTAGTGATTATCACGTTCGGCTAACGATAGGTCCCCGGTTCGAACGATAGGTCCCCGGTTCGAAACCGGGCAGAAACAGTTTCATCGTTTTGAGATACACAAAGTTAATGTTTGATTTCTCCTGCTTTACTATCAAGCAGCTATTCGTGAAGAGTCTATCTTGAACAGAACCATCAGCAGCGTCTACTTGGCACCACGCCACCTCTTGAACCGATAGCCTCGTCATATTATTAAGTATTTAAACCAACGCGGAAAACCTGTTCATGCGGGTGCTTCTGATGACAATATTTTCTAGGTTTTTTTTTTATTCTCACAGGTTTCCGTAGTGTAGTGGTTATCACGTTCGCCTTACACGCGAAAGGTCCCCGGTTTGAGACCGGGCGGAAACATGGTGAAAGTATCTGTATTTAGTGCTCGCAGTTGAGAGCATAGACTCTATGAAAGTTAAACTCTAACTCTAGTTGTGAGAAGTTCTTAGGAGTGTCTGGGTGCCAACCTCCTTTCCTGTTTTGCCTAGCGTTACTGAGTCTTCTACGTGCACCTCTCCAGCATGGACTTCTGGGGTAACCGTCTCATCCTGGATCGTCTAGCGTGCAATGGACGGTTCGTAGTCCATTAGCATGTCGTGGCGGGCTTTGGCCGCTGTCGTTACGACTTTACAATTGAGGCCTAGCGTGCTAGGATTGTTCCCCGCGGTAGCAGATGGGCGAATGGATGTTTAGGATAATATGTTTCAAATATGTATGATATAACCACTTACATTCACACCTGACCACTCTGACCCTGGTTCCATTAAATGTTGTGAACTAGACTGGACGGTTGATGACGGGATTCTGATGGGTTGCCAGATTCACAGTGTATGTGTTTTCGTAGTGTAGTGGTTATCACGTTCGCCTCACACGCGAAAGGTCCCCGGTTCGAAACCGGGCGGAAACAGCAATACTTTATTGAGATCAACAAAGTTAATGTTTAAATTCTCCTGCTTTACTATCAAGCAGCTATTCGTGATGAGTCTATCTGGAACAGAGCCTTCAGCAGCGTCTACTTGGCACCACGCCACCTCTTCAACCGATAGCCTCGTCATATTATTAAGTGTTTAAACCTGCGCTGAAAACCTGTTCATGCGGGAGCTTCTGCTGACAAAATTTTCTAGGGTTTTGTTCAAACTAACTGGTTTCCGTAGTGCAGTGGTTATCACGTTCGCCTAACACGTGAAAGCTCCCCGGTTCGAGACCGGGCGGAAACATGGTGAAAGTATTTGTATTTAGTGCTCGCAGTTGAGAGCATAGACTGTATGAAAGTTGAACTCTAGTTGTGAGAAGTGTCTGGGTGTCAACCTCCTTTCCTGATTTGCCAAGCGTTACTGAGTCTTCTACGTGCACCTCTCCAGCATGGACTTCTGGGGTAACCGTCTCATCCTGGATCGTCTAGCATGAAATGGACGGTTCGTAGGCCATTGGCATGTCGTGGCGGGCTGTGGCCGCTGTCGTTACGACTTTACAATTGAGGCCTAGCGTGTTAGTATTGTTCCCCGCTGTAGCAGATGGGCGAATGGATGTTTAGGATAATATGTTTCAAATATGTATGATATAACCACTTACATTCACACCTGACCACTCTGACCCTGGTTCCATTAAATGGTGTGAACTCGACTGGACGGTTGATGACAGGATTCTGATGGGTTGCCAGATTGTAAGTGTATGTGTTTCTGTAGTGTAGTGGTTATCACGTTCGCCTCACAAGTGAAAGGTCCCCGGTTCGAAACTGGGCGGAAACAGCATTATTGTTTTGAGGCATACAAAGTTAATGTTTAAATTCTCCTGCTTTACTATCAAGTAGCTATTCGTGAAGAGTCTATCTTGAACAGAACCATCAGCAGCGTCTACTTGGCACCACGCCACCTCTTCAACCGATAGCCTCGTCATATTATTAAGTGTTTAAACCTGCGCTGAAAACCTGTTCATGTGGGAGCTTCTGCTGACAAAATTTTCTAGGGTTATGCTCAAGCTAACAGGTTTCCGTTGTGTTGTGTTTATCACGTTCGCTTAACACGCGAAAGGTCCCCGGTTCGAAACCGGGCAGAAACAGTTTCATCGTTTTGAGATATACAGAGTTAATGTTTAAATTCTCCTGCTTTACTATCAAGCAGCTTTTCGGGAAAAGTCTATCTGGAACAGAAACTTCAGCAGCGTCTACTTGGCACCACGCCACCTCTTCAACCGATAGCCTCGCCTTATTATTAAGTGTTTAAACCTGCGCTGAAAACCTGTTCATGCGGGAGCTCGCAGTTGAGAGCATAGACTGTATGAAAGTTGAACTCTAGTTGTGAGAAGTGTCTGGGTGTCAACCTGTTTTCCTGATTTGCCTGGCGTTACTGAGTCTTCTACGTGCACCTCTCCAGCATGGACCTCTGGGGTAACCGTCTCATCCTGGATCGTCTAGCATGCAATGGACGGTTCGTAGGCCATTGGCATGTCGTGGCAGGCTTTGGTCGCTGTCGTTACGACTTTACAATTGAGGCCTAGCGTGTTAGCATTGTTCCCCGCTGTAGCAGATGGGCGAATGGATGTTAAGGATAATATGTTTCAAATATGTATGATATAACCACTTACATTCACACCTGACCACTCTGACCCTGGTACCATTAAATGGTGTGAACTCGACTGGACGGTTGATGACAGGATTCTGATGGGTTGCCAGATTCAAAGTGTATGTGTTTCCGTAGTGTAGTGCTTATCACGTTCGCCTCACTTCAGCAGCGTCTACGTAGAAACTTCAGCAGCGTCTACTTGGCACCACGCCACCTCTTCAACCAATAGCCTCGTCATATTATTAAGTGTTTAAACCTGCGCTGAAAACCTGTTCATGCGGGAGCTTCTGCTGACAACATTTTCTAGTTTTTTTTTCATTCTCACAGGTTTCCGTAGTGTAGTGGTTATCACGTTCGCCTTACACGCCAATGGTCACCGGTTTGAGACCGGGCGGAAACATGGTGAAAGTATTTGTTTTTAGTGCTCGCAGTTGAGAGCATAGACTGTATGAAAGTTAAACTCGAACTCTAGTTGTGAAAAGTGTCTGGGTGTCAACCTCCTTTCCTGATTTGCCTAGTGTTACTGAGTCTTCTACGTGCACCTCTCCAGCATGGACTTCTGGGGTAACCGTCTCATCCTTGATCGTCTAGCATGCAATGGACGGTTCGTAGGCCATTGGCATGTCGTGGCGGGTTTTGGCCGCTGTCGTTACGACTTTACAATTGGGGCCTAGCGTGTTAGCATTGTTCCCCGCTGTAGCAGATGGGGGAATGGATGTTTAGGATAATATGTTTCAAATATGTATGATATAACCACTTACATTCACACCTGACCACTCTGACCCTGGTTCCATTAAATGGTGTGAACTCGACTGGACGGTTGATGACAGGATTCTAATGGGTTGCCAGATTTTAAGTGTATGTGTTTCCGTAGTGTAGTGGTTATCACGTTCGCCTCACACGCGAAAGGTCCCCGGTTCGAAACCGGGCGGAAACAGCATTACTGTTTTGAGGTATACAAAGTTAATGTTTAAATTCTCCTGCTTTACTATCAAGTAGCTATTCGTGAAGAGTCTATCTTGAACAGAACCATCAGCAGCGTCTACTTGGCACCACGCCACCTCTTGAACCGATAGCCTCGTCATATTATTAAGTATTTAAACCAACGCGGAAAACCTGTTCATGCGGGTGCTTCTGATGACAATATTTTCTAGTTTTTTTTTTTATTCTCACAGGTTTCCGTAGTGTAGTGGTTATCACGTTCGCCTTACATGCGAAAGGTCCCCGGTTTGAGACCGGGCGGAAACATGGTGAAAGTATCTGTATTTAGTGCTCGCAGTTGAGAGCATAGACTCTATGAAAGTTAAACTCTAACTCTAGTTGTGAGAAGTTCTTAGGAGTGTCTGGGTGTCAACCTCCTTTCCTGTTTTGCCTAGCGTTACTGAGTCTTCTAGGGTTATGCTCAAGCTGAAATGTTTCCGTTGTGTAGTGATTATCACGTTCGGCTAACACGCGATAGGTCCCCGGTTCGAAACCGGGCAGAAACAGTTTCATCGTTTTGAGATACACAAAGTTAATGTTTGATTTCTCCTGCTTTACTGTCAAGCAGCTATTCGTGAAGAGTCTATCTTGAACAGAACCATCAGCAGCGTCTACTTGGCACCACGCCACCTCTTGAACCGATAGCCTCGTCATATTATTAAGTATTTAAACCAACGCGGAAAACCTGTTCATGCGGGTGCTTCTGATGACAATATTTTCTAGGTTTTTTTTTTATTCTCACAGGTTTCCGTAGTGTAGTGGTTATCACGTTCGCCTTACACGCGAAAGGTCCCCGGTTTGAGACCGGGCGGAAACATGGTGAAAGTATCTGTATTTAGTGCTCGCAGTTGAGAGCATAGACTCTATGAAAGTTAAACTCTAACTCTAGTTGTGAGAAGTTCTTAGGAGTGTCTGGGTGTCAACCTCCTTTCCTGTTTTGCCTAGCGTTACTGAGTCTTCTACGTGCACCTCTCCAGCATGGACTTCTGGGGTAACCGTCTCATCCTGGATCGTCTAGCGTGCAATGGACGGTTCGTAGTCCATTAGCATGTCGTGGCGGGCTTTGGCCGCTGTCGTTACGACTTTACAATTGAGGCCTAGCGTGCTAGGATTGTTCCCCGCGGTAGCAGATGGGCGAATGGATGTTTAGGATAATATGTTTCAAATATGTATGATATAACCACTTACATTCACACCTGACCACTCTGACCCTGGTTCCATTAAATGTTGTGAACTAGACTGGACGGTTGATGACGGGATTCTGATGGGTTGCCAGATTCACAGTGTATGTGTTTTCGTAGTGTAGTGGTTATCACGTTCGCCTCACACGCGAAAGGTCCCCGGTTCGAAACCGGGCGGAAACAGCAATACTTTATTGAGATCAACAAAGTTAATGTTTAAATTCTCCTGCTTTACTATCAAGCAGCTATTCGTGATGAGTCTATCTGGAACAGAGCCTTCAGCAGCGTCTACTTGGCACCACGCCACCTCTTCAACCGATAGCCTCGTCATATTATTAAGTGTTTAAACCTGCGCTGAAAACCTGTTCATGCGGGAGCTTCTGCTGACAAAATTTTCTAGGGTTTTGCTCAAACTAACTGGTTTCCGTAGTGCAGTGGTTATCACGTTCGCCTAACACGTGAAAGGTCCCCGGTTCGAGACCGGGCGGAAACATGGTGAAAGTATTTGTATTTAGTGCTCGCAGTTGAGAGCATAGACTGTATGAAAGTTAAACTCTAGTTGTGAGAAGTGTCTGGGTGTCAACCTCCTTTCCTTATTTGCCAAGCGTTACTGAGTCTTCTACGTGCACCTCTCCAGCATGGACTTCTGGGATAACCGTCTCATCCTGGATCGTCTAGCATGAAATGGACGGTTCGTAGGCCATTGGCATGTCGTGGCGGGCTGTGGCCGCTGTCGTTACGACTTTACAATTGAGGACTAGCGTGTTAGTATTGTTCCCCGCTGTAGCAGATGGGCGAATGGATGTTTAGGATAATATGTTTCAAATATGTATGATATAACCACTTACATTCACACCTGACCACTCTGACCCTGGTTCCATTAAATGGTGTGAACTCGACTGGACGGTTGATGACAGGATTCTGATGGGTTGCCAGATTGTAAGTGTATGTGTTTCTGTAGTGTAGTGGTTATCACGTTCGCCTCACAAGTGAAAGGTCCCCTGTTCGAAACTGGGCGGAAACAGAATTATTGTTTTGAGGTATACAAAGTTAATGTTTAAATTCTCCTGCTTTACTATCAAGTAGCTATTCGTGAAGAGTCTATCTTGAACAGAACCATCAGCAGCGTCTACTTGGCACCACGCCACCTCTTCAACCGATAGCCTCGTCATATTATTAAGTGTTTAAACCTGCGCTGAAAACCTGTTCATGTGGGAGCTTCTGCTGACAAAATTTTCTAGGGTTATGCTCAAGCTAACAGGTTTCCGTTGTGTTGTGTTTATCACGTTCGCCTAACACGCGAAAGGTCCCCGGTTCGAAACCGGGCAGAAACAGTTTCATCGTTTTGAGATATACAGAGTTAATGTTTAAATTCTCCTGCTTTACTATCAAGCAGCTTTTCGGGAAAAGTCTATCTGGAACAGAAACTTCAGCAGCGTCTACTTGGCACCACGCCACCTCTTCAACCGATAGCCTCGCCTTATTATTAAGTGTTTAAACCTGCGCTGAAAACCTGTTCATGCGGGAGCTCGCAGTTGAGAGCATAGACTGTATGAAAGTTGAACTCTAGTTGTGAGAAGTGTCTGGGTGTCAACCTGTTTTCCTGATTTGCCTGGCGTTACTGAGTCTTCTACGTGCACCTCTCCAGCATGGACCTCTGGGGTAACCGTCTCATCCTGGATCGTCTAGCATGCAATGGACGGTTCGTAGGCCATTGGCATGTCGTGGCAGGCTTTGGTCGCTGTCGTTACGACTTTACAATTGAGGCCTAGCGTGTTAGCATTGTTCCCCGCTGTAGCAGATGGGCGAATGGATGTTAAGGATAATATGTTTCAAATATGTATGATATAACCACTTACATTCACACCTGACCACTCTGACCCTGGTTCCATTAAATGGTGTGAACTCGACTGGACGGTTGATGACAGGATTCTGATGGGTTGCCAGATTCAAAGTGTATGTGTTTCCGTAGTGTAGTGGTTATCACGTTCGCCTCACTTCAGCAGCGTCTACGTAGAAACTTCAGCAGCGTCTACTTGGCACCACGCCACCTCTTCAACCAATAGCCTCGTCATATTATTAAGTGTTTAAACCTGCGCTGAAAACCTGTTCATGCGGGAGCTTCTGCTGACAACATTTTCTAGTTTTTTTTTCATTCTCACAGGTTTCCGTAGTGTAGTGGTTATCACGTTCGCCTTACACGCCAAAGGTCACCGGTTTGAGACCGGGCGGAAACATGGTGAAAGTATTTGTTTTTAGTGCTCGCAGTTGAGAGCATAGACTGTATGAAAGTTAAACTCGAACTCTAGTTGTGAAAAGTGTCTGGGTGTCAACCTCCTTTCCTGATTTGCCTAGTGTTACTGAGTCTTCTACGTGCACCTCTCCAGCATGGACTTCTGGGGTAACCGTCTCATCCTGGATCGTCTAGCATGCAATGGACGGTTCGTAGGCCATTGGCATGTCGTGGCGGGTTTTGGCCGCTGTCGTTACGACTTTACAATTGGGGCCTAGCGTGTTAGCATTGTTCCCCGCTGTAGCAGATGGGGGAATGGATGTTTAGGATAATATGTTTCAAATATGTATGATATAACCACTTACATTCACACCTGACCACTCTGACCCTGGTTCCATTAAATGGTGTGAACTCGACTGGACGGTTGATGACAGGATTCTAATGGGTTGCCAGATTATAAGTGTATGTGTTTCCGTAGTGTAGTGGTTATCACGTTCGCCTCACACGCGAAGGCCAGCCGCGTATAGCCGTAGAACGCTTACTAGCCAATCAGAAGCGAGGAAGAAAATGCCGCGGATCGGTAGAAGAACTCTTTGTCGAGCAGGAGCGTCTCCCAGAGGAGGTGGTTCGAATCCCACGTTAGCCAAACACACCAAACTCTTATTTGATTTAGAACACTCTTATATTCTTTCTACAGCATGTGTAGATGATCCGAAACAATTCCTTTTCAACTATTTTCAACTTTGTAGGCCTATGTGAATTTTAATCACTTTTTGGACATGTGGAAATAATTAATCTTTGACGATAATATGATAATAAGACCTTGTTATTAAAGGATAAATAATAATCCTACTTTTACTTACTGTTTCTTGAAACGTTTGAATTGAACTTAATGATAATAAAAACAATTCATCATTAAAAATATTTATATTATATAAATGATGCATGAAAGGCACAATATGCTCCACGAAGCAAATAATCCAGAAACAAGTTGCTGCCCTTCGATGAAAGTGTCATATTTAATTCTACATGAACACGAGCTGAATAATTAAACACCCAAAATCCAAACTGACATTGAAGATAAATAAAGTTAACATGCAAGCAAAGGAACAATGCAAATGTACAGAACATATTTACTAAAAAGTGTAAACATATACAATATTATAGAAAAGAGGACTATTAGTTATTAAACACCCAAAGTCCAAACTGATATTGAAGATAAATCAAGATAATATGTAAGCAAAGGAACAATTCAAATGTACAGAATATATTTACAAAAAAGTGTAAACATATACAATATTATAGAAAAGTGGACTATTAGTTATTAAACACCCAAAGTCCAAACTGAGATAATATATAAGCAAAGGAACAATACAAATGTACAGAATATATTTAATAGAAAGTGTAAACATATATGATATTATGAAATGATTAGTCAAGGTCTAATCATTTCATTTCAGAAAAGAGGACTATTAGTCCTCCTCAACTCCTCTTCTCTGAAACCGGCCAGCCGCGTATAGCCGTAGAACGCTTACTAGCCAATCAGAAGCGAGGAAGAAAATGCCGCGGATCGGTAGAAGAACTCTTTGTCGAGCAGGAGCGTCTCCCAGAGGAGGTGGTTCGAATCCCACGTTAGCCAAACACACCAAACTCTTATTTGATTTAGAACACTCTTATATTCTTTCTACAGCATGTGTAGATGATCCGAAACAATTCCTTTTCAACTATTTTCAACTTTGTAGGCCTATGTGAATTTTAATCACTTTTTGGACATGTGGAAATAATTAATCTTTGACGATAATATGATAATAAGACCTTGTTATTAAAGGATAAATAATAATCCTACTTTTACTTACTGTTTCTTGAAACGTTTGAATTGAACTTAATGATAATAAAAACAATTCATCATTAAAAATATTTATATTATATAAATGATGCATGAAAGGCACAATATGCTCCACGAAGCAAATAATCCAGAAACAAGTTGCTGCCCTTCGATGAAAGTGTCATATTTAATTCTACATGAACACGAGCTGAATAATTAAACACCCAAAATCCAAACTGACATTGAAGATAAATAAAGTTAACATGCAAGCAAAGGAACAATGCAAATGTACAGAACATATTTACTAAAAAGTGTAAACATATACAATATTATAGAAAAGAGGACTATTAGTTATTAAACACCCAAAGTCCAAACTGATATTGAAGATAAATCAAGATAATATGTAAGCAAAGGAACAATTCAAATGTACAGAATATATTTACAAAAAAGTGTAAACATATACAATATTATAGAAAAGTGGACTATTAGTTATTAAACACCCAAAGTCCAAACTGAGATAATATATAAGCAAAGGAACAATACAAATGTACAGAATATATTTAATAGAAAGTGTAAACATATATGATATTATGAAATGATTAGTCAAGGTCTAATCATTTCATTTCAGAAAAGAGGACTATTAGTCCTCCTCAACTCCTCTTCTCTGAAACCCATCGGACCCTTTCTGCCTCAAAAAAGTCTGACTGCTGGAACTCCATCCAGGTCATCTCCTTGACCATGCCCTTGTCCTTGTAAAGGGACAACACTCTGGAGGGGCAGTATATGTATTTCCCTGGGATGTCAGGGAAACAGGCATGGACATGAGGGCTGACAGGACCCTGCTTTAGTGGTTGGTGACAGAATCTGCACAGGCGACCTGTTGGAAGCTGCACTGCAGACTTTCGCTTTGTCCTCTCCTCTGCCACCTTCTTCCACGCTGCACTCCTCTCTTTTACAGCCTCAAGCTCCCTGGCAAAAAAGGGGGAGGCAGCAAAGTCCACAAAAGACATCCTGGGGTCTTTGAGGCCTTCCTCTCTATACATTTTAAAGACCCGTTCGGAGCAGTAAAAGTACTTCACCTCAGGGGACTGAAAAAAAAAGTGAACAGTGGATCCATCGCCAAGGTACCTGGACTTTGGCTGACCACAGGACAAACAGTTTCTGGGCACCTTTCTCTCCTGCCTTGGTTGTTGCTGCTGTTTCTGGAGGATCTCTGACACGATCTTCTCCACTGTGGCCCGGCTCAGTGACTCCTCCGGGGGGGGAGCCACAGCTGGAGGGTTGACGGTCGCAGGAGGCAGGGCTGTGACGGGTACACACACTGTTTTGCTGCCTGTGGTCAAACTCTGCCACAGCTGCTGAGTCTCTAAAACCTTCTCTGGGCTGGTGTTGAGAGAGGAGCTGGTGTTTTTCAGCTTGGCCAGATGCTTGACATATCTGGAGATATGCTGGCCTGTGGTCGGATGAAGGAGGCTGTTGGGATCCGTGCACGCCCTCTGCACCATGGCAGCATATTCCGCATCCACCCTCTTCAGAAGAGCTTTGGCTCCATGATGTTTAGCCAGAAGCCCATCGATGGCTGCTCTCATGGGGGCCGTCCACCGGCCGTGGTCCAGGACTTGAACCAGGCCTCCCGTCTTAATGGGTCCAGTGCGGGCGGCTCGAGGAGAGGAGGATATGGGCAGTGGCGCTACCCCTCGCAGGTCTAAGGAATAAAGCATATGTTTATTATATTGTTTATATTATTATTACAAGCTAATTGTATACAGTAGCCATGTGTGAAGTTGTTTTTAACAGTTAACTGTTGTGCATGAGGAATGGTAGGTGGGTAACCTGTATCCATCAAAGGGTGAGGCTCTTCTTTGGCTGTGGCAGATGCTGGCATAGGTGGCTGGAAACTGAGGATCGGCACTGCTCCCACTGGGTTGTCCTGGACAGTGCCATCACTGGTCTCCTGAAATACAGCATCAAATGTAATGATTGAGTCAGTCAGTCATTCTGTCAGTGGGTTGGAAATTGACAGTGTGTGATTCATCTGGATTACCTGAGAGTCTGTGCCCGCAACAATGTCCTGCACTTCATCCAGGGCAGAGGAGTGCAGCTGTGTTGCCACGGTTACAGCAGCAGAGGTGTTGTGCTGTGTCCTGTGTTTGTCCCAGTTTAAAACCACAGGACGACAGCCTGGCTCCACGTACTGCAGCCCGAATCTCTCCCCTGTGTCCCTGTTTGAGATGTGCAGAGCTGGGTATTTTCGCACCCCTGTCACCCTTTGACAGGCTGCGTTCAGTTCCCAAATGAGCAGGGGGTCAAACACAGCTGGCAGCTCCACACCAGGCTGCTTCAGGTCCACAAGCCTCTGAAAGTTCCAGCGCACCACTCCAGTCATGGCCTGGGCCTGGAAGAGCTCAGTGGACACCCGGTTGCCAGTCACCCACTGGGCCTGGTGACAGTGGAAGCCCTCCTGCTGAGACGTGCCTCTAACAGGGATCCAAACAGGTACAGCCGCTCCTTCGCCCTTGGTGTAATTAAGCTGCAAGGTGCCACCGTATCTGTAGAGGATCCCCTCCTCCACCTCAGGGTCGCTCAAGCAGCCTCTTAAGATGTGTATCCGCTGAATCCTCCACACCTTGAACATGGAGGCCTTATAGAGGAGCACATCATTCATGTCCTTTGCCAGGTGGAAGTGATGGAGGACGTCTTCCACTCTCTGCAGCAGTTCTCTGGGCTGTGGCACCTGTGTCCTGCAGTGATCTCTCATGTGCTGCTTGGTTGGATTGGCAGGAGAGATTCCACAGAAGGTGTAAGCGTCCTTCAGCCTCTCGAGATCCCCCTGGTCCACAACGAGAAAGGCTGCAGAGAGGAACTGGCAGAAGGAGCTGTACAGAGGATGATGCTCTGACACACACTCTCTGGTAAGCCGGCGCATACAATGAAACAAGTCTAACTTGATGCTAATGTCTACATTAAACTTGTTCCTTGCGGCACTTGTGTTGGCGAGGTTTCCAGAGGTGGCCTCTGTGACTATAGCCTCTGTGGTCTTCCAGCAGTCCCATGACAGGTGCTCCTGAGCTCTGGTGTCCAGGACCTTGAAGGCAGCACAGCAGTCCCTAAAACATTAAAAACACATTTTATTGCAGTCGAAAAAAATATATTTTTGGGTGAAATACTATTAGACTATTCATCTATTTACAATATTAAAAAAACGATATCTTTCTATTCTATTTTTTAATTCCATTTCTTTATATTTGTATCTCAGATTAGTCAGATGACACAATAAACTGTGCAAAATGGAATAAATGGGTGAAATCAAACAAACGTGTGTAAGTCTAGTACATTTTTAAACATAAACACTTTATACCTGTCCACCCAGTGGCAGCATGCCTTCTCCACTCCAGCTGCAGTGTAGCGTTGAGCCAGTCCCTGATACACCAGATGAAGGGACCGATCACACTCTGACTGCAGCATCACCCAGCTCAGGATCATCCAGTTCTCATTCATGATGGCGTAGGAAGACATGGTGCCAGACGACAGCACGACCTTCCTCGCCACTTTCCGAGTGTGATCCGACCTCAGTGCCCGTCCAAAGGTCCCCTGCAGCAGTAGTGTGAGGAGCTGCTCCTGCCTCTGATACTCCTGGACCTGGCAGTTGACCAGGTAGTGCGAAGAAAGAGACACTCCCCGCCAGCCATCAGCATCTGAATATCCCCCGAATGAAGCTGGAGTGTCTGCCTGTCTGAGGTGCCCAGTGATGGTCTTCTGGCCGTAGGCTCCTTCCTCAGCATCCCTGATGTTCTGCACACTCAGCAGGTAGGCCAGATGAGCTCGCTCATACTTAAGATGGACCGCCTCTGTCAGCTGCTTGGTCATGTCCTCCGGTGATCTGCCACTGCGTCTCAGCTCATCCATCACCGATTTGCAGATGGCTTTTTTGTGCGTCAGGAAGGCTGGCACAATGTTATTGAAGCGCTTTGGCAACATCTCCAGCCATTGGGGTTTGTCAGCATGCCAGTACCTCTTACAGGCTTTACAGGTGAGCCGTGAAGCAAAGAGATAGTACTGACCACTGGTGCCGATGATCACTCTGGGCCGTCCAACACCAGAAGAAGCTACCTGAGGGTTGGGACAACCATGAAGGCAGGGCAGGACAAAATTGTTCCTCACCCTCTCCATGATTGCATGCTCCGGCTTCCAAATGAAGAATGGGTGGAGCTGAAAATATTTGGGCGAAGGCAGTGCAGCAATATTGTCTATGAGCTCAGGCTGAGGTGGATAGCGCCACAGGGTAATCATGTTCATTGGGTGACGTACTGGACGTGACCCTGGCCACAGACCCAATGTCTCAAACTCAGTCTTCATCCAGATCTGCTGCTGATGGGAGCAGTTCCACTGTGCAACATCCTGATTGTAGCCTGGGGCTGCTGGCTGCCTGACAGGAGGCGCAGGACATGTTGGAGCTGTAAAACACAAACATATAAAACACTACAGTATATTCAGAGTACAAGGAAATAAAATCGAGCTCTATATCAATGACATGGTTAAACTAGTGTTAAGAATTCTTACCTTCATCATGGACAGTGTCTCCCTGTGCTTCCACAGGGGCAATACTCCGTAGGGATGATGTATCTAGGATGGTGAGATACAAACAGGAAAGTGTTGGCAACATGTGCTTAAGATATAATTTCTCAGAGCATTTAAGAAAATAAAACATTTACTTTTAGGAAGAGATGGACCTGCTCTTATTCCAGACTCCAAAGGAATGCGGGAGACTGCCTTTCTGTGTGCTTTGGAAAAAAGTTGTAACAAAACATGAGCACTATATATAAATGAATGAAAATGTGATTAATTAGAATGAAACTGATATTTATGTGAGATACACTGGAGGTATAAGAGCACTACTGTCATACTTTGTTTCAACACATCGGGCTCCTGCTCTCTTATCCCGAGCTCTGGGGCAATGGCGAGCAGCTGGGCAGGGACCGGCAACAGGGCCTTCGCTGTGGCTATGGGATTAAAAGGAAAACATATAAATGTCATGCAATCTGAATGACATCCAGGATGAAGTGGGAAGGAAACAAATATAATAACCTTTCGCAGCAGTCACAGTGGGGTCATCCGGTTCTGCAGGTCTAGCAGCAGTAGCTGGTGGCTTCGTCCTGTGAGCTGTAAAAACAATCAGTGTCATTTTCCTCACACATTTAAGTTTCTTATGCTTTGCAATCTGACTTTACCTGTTGTCTTTGCAGCTAACTGGTAGCACAGACTAAACATTTTTCATTCAATTTTGAATTGTTGTGTATTTGAAATGTAATAACACAAATCGTTTAAGCATCTGAGAACAGGTAAAGCACAGAAGCAATATAAGTATATAGTAAGAATATCACTGGTCAATCAAAGATGTGGCATGTGAACCTGTATCTAAGCCTCTGTGGTATTTCACACGCCAAATCCTTGAACGACAGCTTAAATGAAGCATGCATATAACACAAAACACTTACCATCTTCGACGGCATGTTAATTCCTTTGGTTAGTTGGAGAGCAAGAGAACACAAACATCAGTACAGACCAGAACACGGCCAAAATAACAAACTAGTTGACAAAAAATAGTAACGGCAGGTGAATTCTGTTGTAAACAGAATCCTCCGTCCGCACTGATGAAGAAAAACCTTTCGTTGGATCCACAGCTGCTCTTCCCTGGACTGCTGCTGGTGGGCCTGAAAGCACCGGGGACATTTGATCAAGTACCGGAAGAGTTACGGTTTCACCCTTGATGATCCACCTGCTTACTCCGGTGTCAAATAAAGATGGAGACAGGTTCAACATCTGTCTCTCCAGTTCCTCGTCCTCCTCCATCACTAGGAGATTAAACAAAACATTCATTGTGTTTTAGGTACATTCAAAGATCATGAAGTCAGTATTTGAATATTGTTGTGAACTGACCTAGAGTGCCTGCTGTTGGGGTGGAGGCAGTAGATGTGGTGGAGGCAGTAGATGTGGTGGAGCCTTCTGCAGGTGTTTGACAGGAGATTAAACAAAACATTCATTGTGTTTTAGGTACATTCAAAGATCATGAAGTCAGTATTTGAATATTGTTGTGAACTGACCTAGAGTGCCTGCTGTTGGGGTGGAGGCAGTAGATGTGGTGGAGGCAGTAGATGTGGTGGAGCCTTCTGCAGGTGTTGGACAGGAGATTAAACAAAACATTCATTGTGTTTTAGGTACATTCAAAGATCATGAAGTCAGTATTTGAATATTGTTGTGAACTGACCTAGAGTGCCTGATGTTGGGATGGAGGCAGTAGATGTAGTGGAGCCTTCTGCAGGTGTTGGACAGGATTCAGCCCTTTCCTGCTTGAGGATGTACTGCTGCAGGTTGTACATCTTGCTGTTTTTGATGCACTTTTGGCGTGAGATGTAGGCAGCATAACCATCCGCCCTGCTCTCCCAGATCTGCCTCCAGGTGGTTTTGGCCCTGCGACCAAAGCCGACAATATTGTCCCCCTCTGACGCCACAGGTTCAGCAGGGTTCCTGGAGATCAGGTAGTTCCTCAGGTCCTGTATTTCCTGGAAGCTCCTGGCATAGTCCAGAAAAGACAGCAGGCTGTCCTTACTGTGTCCCTGTGGGTTGAAGGTCCCGGCTCTCTCCTCATCGTCTACCTTTTTCATCAGGTAGATGGTGTAGCCAACATCGTTCTCGAGGAGCCACTTGAACGATTTTCCCTGGTACTTGCCAAACTGCAGCAGGTACTCTCCCATCACCTCCTGTCGGTCCGACACATCCCCTCCTCGCTGGATGACCACAGTGCGAGCGCTGGTCTTCACTAGCTCAGGTTTCTCAGCGGGACTATTGACCTGAAGCCCAGGATTATGTTTTATCCTCATGGCCTCAGAGGATGGGTCCTGCCGCAGATGACCCGATGGTCCCCTCCTAAATGTCACCGTCATCTTTCCGGGGAAGAAGCTGACGGGATTCATGATTTCTTTTCACTGCAAAAAATAATGCATATTACATAGTTGTATATGATTATACAGTAAGAGTAGCTAGTATAAGTTATATTGTAATGTAGTAATAATTAAAGCTATATAATAATACTGTTATATTAACAGCATTATTCATATCAAAATTAATGAGCATTTGTAATGAGTCTAGTGGGTTTAACCCACGTAAATTAACTTAACTTAACTGAGACAATACTAATCCCCCTTCAGATAGTAGTCAGAGAGTATCGATTAATGAGGGGTATTTGTATTTATATATATATAGATAGAGATATTTCAGTGTGACGCTGACTTGACAGATGGCTCTTACAGTGTGTACACAGTAATATTATTTAGAAGCTGTTGTAACATATAACGTTACGTATAAAAGTGAATTTACGAGTTAAAAACAATAGGTCCAACTTACAATTGAAAAGCTAACTTGTTGTTGTTAACTTGGTGTCTCCTGGCGAAAAGTTAACTTGTCCACGGATGAAAATAATTGTCAACTCTTCCAGAACGTTCAACGCCCGAGAACGTTCGATGCTGTCTGTCACTCAGAAAATAAATCATCCCCTTACTTCTGCCGAGGGGGGAAACAGCGCCACCAAAATCCCGCTTGTGGCCAGAAAAATATTACATCCGTAGTGATAAGAACTACCATAGAGAATGAATGGGAAAAGTTAAGGAAGTTAAGGACGACTATTCTCGGCTCCCACGCGAAGGCCAGCCGCGTATAGCCGTAGAACGCTTACTAGCCAATCAGAAGCGAGGAAGAAAATGCCGCGGATCGGTAGAAGAACTCTTTGTCGAGCAGGAGCGTCTCCCAGAGGAGGTGGTTCGAATCCCACGTTAGCCAAACACACCAAACTCTTATTTGATTTAGAACACTCTTATATTCTTTCTACAGCATGTGTAGATGATCCGAAACAATTCCTTTTCAACTATTTTCAACTTTGTAGGCCTATGTGAATTTTAATCACTTTTTGGACATGTGGAAATAATTAATCTTTGACGATAATATGATAATAAGACCTTGTTATTAAAGGATAAATAATAATCCTACTTTTACTTACTGTTTCTTGAAACGTTTGAATTGAACTTAATGATAATAAAAACAATTCATCATTAAAAATATTTATATTATATAAATGATGCATGAAAGGCACAATATGCTCCACGAAGCAAATAATCCAGAAACAAGTTGCTGCCCTTCGATGAAAGTGTCATATTTAATTCTACATGAACACGAGCTGAATAATTAAACACCCAAAATCCAAACTGACATTGAAGATAAATAAAGTTAACATGCAAGCAAAGGAACAATGCAAATGTACAGAACATATTTACTAAAAAGTGTAAACATATACAATATTATAGAAAAGAGGACTATTAGTTATTAAACACCCAAAGTCCAAACTGATATTGAAGATAAATCAAGATAATATGTAAGCAAAGGAACAATTCAAATGTACAGAATATATTTACAAAAAAGTGTAAACATATACAATATTATAGAAAAGTGGACTATTAGTTATTAAACACCCAAAGTCCAAACTGAGATAATATATAAGCAAAGGAACAATACAAATGTACAGAATATATTTAATAGAAAGTGTAAACATATATGATATTATGAAATGATTAGTCAAGGTCTAATCATTTCATTTCAGAAAAGAGGACTATTAGTCCTCCTCAACTCCTCTTCTCTGAAACCGGCCAGCCGCGTATAGCCGTAGAACGCTTACTAGCCAATCAGAAGCGAGGAAGAAAATGCCGCGGATCGGTAGAAGAACTCTTTGTCGAGCAGGAGCGTCTCCCAGAGGAGGTGGTTCGAATCCCACGTTAGCCAAACACACCAAACTCTTATTTGATTTAGAACACTCTTATATTCTTTCTACAGCATGTGTAGATGATCCGAAACAATTCCTTTTCAACTATTTTCAACTTTGTAGGCCTATGTGAATTTTAATCACTTTTTGGACATGTGGAAATAATTAATCTTTGACGATAATATGATAATAAGACCTTGTTATTAAAGGATAAATAATAATCCTACTTTTACTTACTGTTTCTTGAAACGTTTGAATTGAACTTAATGATAATAAAAACAATTCATCATTAAAAATATTTATATTATATAAATGATGCATGAAAGGCACAATATGCTCCACGAAGCAAATAATCCAGAAACAAGTTGCTGCCCTTCGATGAAAGTGTCATATTTAATTCTACATGAACACGAGCTGAATAATTAAACACCCAAAATCCAAACTGACATTGAAGATAAATAAAGTTAACATGCAAGCAAAGGAACAATGCAAATGTACAGAACATATTTACTAAAAAGTGTAAACATATACAATATTATAGAAAAGAGGACTATTAGTTATTAAACACCCAAAGTCCAAACTGATATTGAAGATAAATCAAGATAATATGTAAGCAAAGGAACAATTCAAATGTACAGAATATATTTACAAAAAAGTGTAAACATATACAATATTATAGAAAAGTGGACTATTAGTTATTAAACACCCAAAGTCCAAACTGAGATAATATATAAGCAAAGGAACAATACAAATGTACAGAATATATTTAATAGAAAGTGTAAACATATATGATATTATGAAATGATTAGTCAAGGTCTAATCATTTCATTTCAGAAAAGAGGACTATTAGTCCTCCTCAACTCCTCTTCTCTGAAACCCATCGGACCCTTTCTGCCTCAAAAAAGTCTGACTGCTGGAACTCCATCCAGGTCATCTCCTTGACCATGCCCTTGTCCTTGTAAAGGGACAACACTCTGGAGGGGCAGTATATGTATTTCCCTGGGATGTCAGGGAAACAGGCATGGACATGAGGGCTGACAGGACCCTGCTTTAGTGGTTGGTGACAGAATCTGCACAGGCGACCTGTTGGAAGCTGCACTGCAGACTTTCGCTTTGTCCTCTCCTCTGCCACCTTCTTCCACGCTGCACTCCTCTCTTTTACAGCCTCAAGCTCCCTGGCAAAAAAGGGGGAGGCAGCAAAGTCCACAAAAGACATCCTGGGGTCTTTGAGGCCTTCCTCTCTATACATTTTAAAGACCCGTTCGGAGCAGTAAAAGTACTTCACCTCAGGGGACTGAAAAAAAAAGTGAACAGTGGATCCATCGCCAAGGTACCTGGACTTTGGCTGACCACAGGACAAACAGTTTCTGGGCACCTTTCTCTCCTGCCTTGGTTGTTGCTGCTGTTTCTGGAGGATCTCTGACACGATCTTCTCCACTGTGGCCCGGCTCAGTGACTCCTCCGGGGGGGGAGCCACAGCTGGAGGGTTGACGGTCGCAGGAGGCAGGGCTGTGACGGGTACACACACTGTTTTGCTGCCTGTGGTCAAACTCTGCCACAGCTGCTGAGTCTCTAAAACCTTCTCTGGGCTGGTGTTGAGAGAGGAGCTGGTGTTTTTCAGCTTGGCCAGATGCTTGACATATCTGGAGATATGCTGGCCTGTGGTCGGATGAAGGAGGCTGTTGGGATCCGTGCACGCCCTCTGCACCATGGCAGCATATTCCGCATCCACCCTCTTCAGAAGAGCTTTGGCTCCATGATGTTTAGCCAGAAGCCCATCGATGGCTGCTCTCATGGGGGCCGTCCACCGGCCGTGGTCCAGGACTTGAACCAGGCCTCCCGTCTTAATGGGTCCAGTGCGGGCGGCTCGAGGAGAGGAGGATATGGGCAGTGGCGCTACCCCTCGCAGGTCTAAGGAATAAAGCATATGTTTATTATATTGTTTATATTATTATTACAAGCTAATTGTATACAGTAGCCATGTGTGAAGTTGTTTTTAACAGTTAACTGTTGTGCATGAGGAATGGTAGGTGGGTAACCTGTATCCATCAAAGGGTGAGGCTCTTCTTTGGCTGTGGCAGATGCTGGCATAGGTGGCTGGAAACTGAGGATCGGCACTGCTCCCACTGGGTTGTCCTGGACAGTGCCATCACTGGTCTCCTGAAATACAGCATCAAATGTAATGATTGAGTCAGTCAGTCATTCTGTCAGTGGGTTGGAAATTGACAGTGTGTGATTCATCTGGATTACCTGAGAGTCTGTGCCCGCAACAATGTCCTGCACTTCATCCAGGGCAGAGGAGTGCAGCTGTGTTGCCACGGTTACAGCAGCAGAGGTGTTGTGCTGTGTCCTGTGTTTGTCCCAGTTTAAAACCACAGGACGACAGCCTGGCTCCACGTACTGCAGCCCGAATCTCTCCCCTGTGTCCCTGTTTGAGATGTGCAGAGCTGGGTATTTTCGCACCCCTGTCACCCTTTGACAGGCTGCGTTCAGTTCCCAAATGAGCAGGGGGTCAAACACAGCTGGCAGCTCCACACCAGGCTGCTTCAGGTCCACAAGCCTCTGAAAGTTCCAGCGCACCACTCCAGTCATGGCCTGGGCCTGGAAGAGCTCAGTGGACACCCGGTTGCCAGTCACCCACTGGGCCTGGTGACAGTGGAAGCCCTCCTGCTGAGACGTGCCTCTAACAGGGATCCAAACAGGTACAGCCGCTCCTTCGCCCTTGGTGTAATTAAGCTGCAAGGTGCCACCGTATCTGTAGAGGATCCCCTCCTCCACCTCAGGGTCGCTCAAGCAGCCTCTTAAGATGTGTATCCGCTGAATCCTCCACACCTTGAACATGGAGGCCTTATAGAGGAGCACATCATTCATGTCCTTTGCCAGGTGGAAGTGATGGAGGACGTCTTCCACTCTCTGCAGCAGTTCTCTGGGCTGTGGCACCTGTGTCCTGCAGTGATCTCTCATGTGCTGCTTGGTTGGATTGGCAGGAGAGATTCCACAGAAGGTGTAAGCGTCCTTCAGCCTCTCGAGATCCCCCTGGTCCACAACGAGAAAGGCTGCAGAGAGGAACTGGCAGAAGGAGCTGTACAGAGGATGATGCTCTGACACACACTCTCTGGTAAGCCGGCGCATACAATGAAACAAGTCTAACTTGATGCTAATGTCTACATTAAACTTGTTCCTTGCGGCACTTGTGTTGGCGAGGTTTCCAGAGGTGGCCTCTGTGACTATAGCCTCTGTGGTCTTCCAGCAGTCCCATGACAGGTGCTCCTGAGCTCTGGTGTCCAGGACCTTGAAGGCAGCACAGCAGTCCCTAAAACATTAAAAACACATTTTATTGCAGTCGAAAAAAATATATTTTTGGGTGAAATACTATTAGACTATTCATCTATTTACAATATTAAAAAAACGATATCTTTCTATTCTATTTTTTAATTCCATTTCTTTATATTTGTATCTCAGATTAGTCAGATGACACAATAAACTGTGCAAAATGGAATAAATGGGTGAAATCAAACAAACGTGTGTAAGTCTAGTACATTTTTAAACATAAACACTTTATACCTGTCCACCCAGTGGCAGCATGCCTTCTCCACTCCAGCTGCAGTGTAGCGTTGAGCCAGTCCCTGATACACCAGATGAAGGGACCGATCACACTCTGACTGCAGCATCACCCAGCTCAGGATCATCCAGTTCTCATTCATGATGGCGTAGGAAGACATGGTGCCAGACGACAGCACGACCTTCCTCGCCACTTTCCGAGTGTGATCCGACCTCAGTGCCCGTCCAAAGGTCCCCTGCAGCAGTAGTGTGAGGAGCTGCTCCTGCCTCTGATACTCCTGGACCTGGCAGTTGACCAGGTAGTGCGAAGAAAGAGACACTCCCCGCCAGCCATCAGCATCTGAATATCCCCCGAATGAAGCTGGAGTGTCTGCCTGTCTGAGGTGCCCAGTGATGGTCTTCTGGCCGTAGGCTCCTTCCTCAGCATCCCTGATGTTCTGCACACTCAGCAGGTAGGCCAGATGAGCTCGCTCATACTTAAGATGGACCGCCTCTGTCAGCTGCTTGGTCATGTCCTCCGGTGATCTGCCACTGCGTCTCAGCTCATCCATCACCGATTTGCAGATGGCTTTTTTGTGCGTCAGGAAGGCTGGCACAATGTTATTGAAGCGCTTTGGCAACATCTCCAGCCATTGGGGTTTGTCAGCATGCCAGTACCTCTTACAGGCTTTACAGGTGAGCCGTGAAGCAAAGAGATAGTACTGACCACTGGTGCCGATGATCACTCTGGGCCGTCCAACACCAGAAGAAGCTACCTGAGGGTTGGGACAACCATGAAGGCAGGGCAGGACAAAATTGTTCCTCACCCTCTCCATGATTGCATGCTCCGGCTTCCAAATGAAGAATGGGTGGAGCTGAAAATATTTGGGCGAAGGCAGTGCAGCAATATTGTCTATGAGCTCAGGCTGAGGTGGATAGCGCCACAGGGTAATCATGTTCATTGGGTGACGTACTGGACGTGACCCTGGCCACAGACCCAATGTCTCAAACTCAGTCTTCATCCAGATCTGCTGCTGATGGGAGCAGTTCCACTGTGCAACATCCTGATTGTAGCCTGGGGCTGCTGGCTGCCTGACAGGAGGCGCAGGACATGTTGGAGCTGTAAAACACAAACATATAAAACACTACAGTATATTCAGAGTACAAGGAAATAAAATCGAGCTCTATATCAATGACATGGTTAAACTAGTGTTAAGAATTCTTACCTTCATCATGGACAGTGTCTCCCTGTGCTTCCACAGGGGCAATACTCCGTAGGGATGATGTATCTAGGATGGTGAGATACAAACAGGAAAGTGTTGGCAACATGTGCTTAAGATATAATTTCTCAGAGCATTTAAGAAAATAAAACATTTACTTTTAGGAAGAGATGGACCTGCTCTTATTCCAGACTCCAAAGGAATGCGGGAGACTGCCTTTCTGTGTGCTTTGGAAAAAAGTTGTAACAAAACATGAGCACTATATATAAATGAATGAAAATGTGATTAATTAGAATGAAACTGATATTTATGTGAGATACACTGGAGGTATAAGAGCACTACTGTCATACTTTGTTTCAACACATCGGGCTCCTGCTCTCTTATCCCGAGCTCTGGGGCAATGGCGAGCAGCTGGGCAGGGACCGGCAACAGGGCCTTCGCTGTGGCTATGGGATTAAAAGGAAAACATATAAATGTCATGCAATCTGAATGACATCCAGGATGAAGTGGGAAGGAAACAAATATAATAACCTTTCGCAGCAGTCACAGTGGGGTCATCCGGTTCTGCAGGTCTAGCAGCAGTAGCTGGTGGCTTCGTCCTGTGAGCTGTAAAAACAATCAGTGTCATTTTCCTCACACATTTAAGTTTCTTATGCTTTGCAATCTGACTTTACCTGTTGTCTTTGCAGCTAACTGGTAGCACAGACTAAACATTTTTCATTCAATTTTGAATTGTTGTGTATTTGAAATGTAATAACACAAATCGTTTAAGCATCTGAGAACAGGTAAAGCACAGAAGCAATATAAGTATATAGTAAGAATATCACTGGTCAATCAAAGATGTGGCATGTGAACCTGTATCTAAGCCTCTGTGGTATTTCACACGCCAAATCCTTGAACGACAGCTTAAATGAAGCATGCATATAACACAAAACACTTACCATCTTCGACGGCATGTTAATTCCTTTGGTTAGTTGGAGAGCAAGAGAACACAAACATCAGTACAGACCAGAACACGGCCAAAATAACAAACTAGTTGACAAAAAATAGTAACGGCAGGTGAATTCTGTTGTAAACAGAATCCTCCGTCCGCACTGATGAAGAAAAACCTTTCGTTGGATCCACAGCTGCTCTTCCCTGGACTGCTGCTGGTGGGCCTGAAAGCACCGGGGACATTTGATCAAGTACCGGAAGAGTTACGGTTTCACCCTTGATGATCCACCTGCTTACTCCGGTGTCAAATAAAGATGGAGACAGGTTCAACATCTGTCTCTCCAGTTCCTCGTCCTCCTCCATCACTAGGAGATTAAACAAAACATTCATTGTGTTTTAGGTACATTCAAAGATCATGAAGTCAGTATTTGAATATTGTTGTGAACTGACCTAGAGTGCCTGCTGTTGGGGTGGAGGCAGTAGATGTGGTGGAGGCAGTAGATGTGGTGGAGCCTTCTGCAGGTGTTTGACAGGAGATTAAACAAAACATTCATTGTGTTTTAGGTACATTCAAAGATCATGAAGTCAGTATTTGAATATTGTTGTGAACTGACCTAGAGTGCCTGCTGTTGGGGTGGAGGCAGTAGATGTGGTGGAGGCAGTAGATGTGGTGGAGCCTTCTGCAGGTGTTGGACAGGAGATTAAACAAAACATTCATTGTGTTTTAGGTACATTCAAAGATCATGAAGTCAGTATTTGAATATTGTTGTGAACTGACCTAGAGTGCCTGATGTTGGGATGGAGGCAGTAGATGTAGTGGAGCCTTCTGCAGGTGTTGGACAGGATTCAGCCCTTTCCTGCTTGAGGATGTACTGCTGCAGGTTGTACATCTTGCTGTTTTTGATGCACTTTTGGCGTGAGATGTAGGCAGCATAACCATCCGCCCTGCTCTCCCAGATCTGCCTCCAGGTGGTTTTGGCCCTGCGACCAAAGCCGACAATATTGTCCCCCTCTGACGCCACAGGTTCAGCAGGGTTCCTGGAGATCAGGTAGTTCCTCAGGTCCTGTATTTCCTGGAAGCTCCTGGCATAGTCCAGAAAAGACAGCAGGCTGTCCTTACTGTGTCCCTGTGGGTTGAAGGTCCCGGCTCTCTCCTCATCGTCTACCTTTTTCATCAGGTAGATGGTGTAGCCAACATCGTTCTCGAGGAGCCACTTGAACGATTTTCCCTGGTACTTGCCAAACTGCAGCAGGTACTCTCCCATCACCTCCTGTCGGTCCGACACATCCCCTCCTCGCTGGATGACCACAGTGCGAGCGCTGGTCTTCACTAGCTCAGGTTTCTCAGCGGGACTATTGACCTGAAGCCCAGGATTATGTTTTATCCTCATGGCCTCAGAGGATGGGTCCTGCCGCAGATGACCCGATGGTCCCCTCCTAAATGTCACCGTCATCTTTCCGGGGAAGAAGCTGACGGGATTCATGATTTCTTTTCACTGCAAAAAATAATGCATATTACATAGTTGTATATGATTATACAGTAAGAGTAGCTAGTATAAGTTATATTGTAATGTAGTAATAATTAAAGCTATATAATAATACTGTTATATTAACAGCATTATTCATATCAAAATTAATGAGCATTTGTAATGAGTCTAGTGGGTTTAACCCACGTAAATTAACTTAACTTAACTGAGACAATACTAATCCCCCTTCAGATAGTAGTCAGAGAGTATCGATTAATGAGGGGTATTTGTATTTATATATATATAGATAGAGATATTTCAGTGTGACGCTGACTTGACAGATGGCTCTTACAGTGTGTACACAGTAATATTATTTAGAAGCTGTTGTAACATATAACGTTACGTATAAAAGTGAATTTACGAGTTAAAAACAATAGGTCCAACTTACAATTGAAAAGCTAACTTGTTGTTGTTAACTTGGTGTCTCCTGGCGAAAAGTTAACTTGTCCACGGATGAAAATAATTGTCAACTCTTCCAGAACGTTCAACGCCCGAGAACGTTCGATGCTGTCTGTCACTCAGAAAATAAATCATCCCCTTACTTCTGCCGAGGGGGGAAACAGCGCCACCAAAATCCCGCTTGTGGCCAGAAAAATATTACATCCGTAGTGATAAGAACTACCATAGAGAATGAATGGGAAAAGTTAAGGAAGTTAAGGACGACTATTCTCGGCTCCCACGCGAAAGGTCCCCGGTTCGAAACCGGGCGGAAACAGCAATACTTTATTGAGATCAACAAAGTTAATGTTTAAATTCTCCTGCTTTACTATCAAGCAGCTATTCGTGATGAGTCTATCTGGAACAGAGCCTTCAGCAGCGTCTACTTGGCACCACGCCACCTCTTCAACCGATAGCCTCGTCATATTATTAAGTGTTTAAACCTGCGCTGAAAACCTGTTCATGCGGGAGCTTCTGCTGACAACATTTTCTAGGGTTTTGCTCAAACTAACTGGTTTCCGTAGTGCAGTGGTTATCACGTTCGCCTAACACGTGAAAGGTCCCCGGTTCGAGACCGGGCGGAAACATGGTGAAAGTATTTGTATTTAGTGCTCGCAGTTGAGAGCATAGACTGTATGAAAGTTAAACTCTAGTTGTGAGAAGTGTCTGGGTGTCAACCTCCTTTCCTGATTTGCCAAGCGTTACTGAGTCTTCTACGTGCACCTCTCCAGCATGGACTTCTGGGGTAACCGTCTCATCCTGGATCGTCTAGCATGAAATGGACGGTTCGTAGGCCATTGGCATGTCGTGGCGGGCTGTGGCCGCTGTCGTTACGACTTTACAATTGAGGCCTAGCGTGTTAGTATTGTTCCCCGCTGTAGCAGATGGGCGAATGGATGTTTAGGATAATATGTTTCAAATATGTATGATATAACCACTTACATTCACACCTGACCACTCTGACCCTGGTTCCATTAAATGGTGTGAACTCGACTGGACGGTTGATGACAGGATTCTGATGGGTTGCCAGATTGTAAGTGTATGTGTTTCTGTAGTGTAGTGGTTATCACGTTCGCCTCACAAGTGAAAGGTCCCCTGTTCGAAACTGGGCGGAAACAGCATTATTGTTTTGAGGTATACAAAGTTAATGTTTAAATTCTCCTGCTTTACTATCAAGTAGCTATTCGTGAAGAGTCTATCTTGAACAGAACCATCAGCAGCGTCTACTTGGCACCACGCCACCTCTTCAACCGATAGCCTCGTCATATTATTAAGTGTTTAAACCTGCGCTGAAAACCTGTTCATGTGGGAGCTTCTGCTGACAAAATTTTCTAGGGTTTTGCTCAAGCTAACAGGTTTCCGTTGTGTTGTGTTTATCACGTTCGCCTAACACGCGAAAGGTCCCCGGTTCGAAACCGGGCAGAAACAGTTTCATCGTTTTGAGATATACAGAGTTAATGTTTAAATTCTCCTGCTTTACTATCAAGCAGCTTTTCGGGAAAAGTCTATCTGGAACAGAAACTTCAGCAGCGTCTACTTGGCACCACGCCACCTCTTCAACCGATAGCCTCGCCTTATTATTAAGTGTTTAAACCTGCGCTGAAAACCTGTTCATGCGGGAGCTCGCAGTTGAGAGCATAGACTGTATGAAAGTTGAACTCTAGTTGTGAGAAGTGTCTGGGTGTCAACCTGTTTTCCTGATTTGCCTGGCGTTACTGAGTCTTCTACGTGCACCTCTCCAGCATGGACCTCTGGGGTAACCGTCTCATCCTGGATCGTCTAGCATGCAATGGACGGTTCGTAGGCCATTGGCATGTCGTGGCAGGCTTTGGTCGCTGTCGTTACGACTTTACAATTGAGGCCTAGCGTGTTAGCATTGTTCCCCGCTGTAGCAGATGGGCGAATGGATGTTAAGGATAATATGTTTCAAATATGTATGATATAACCACTTACATTCACACCTGACCACTCTGACCCTGGTTCCATTAAATGGTGTGAACTCGACTGGACGGTTGATGACAGGATTCTGATGGGTTGCCAGATTCAAAGTGTATGTGTTTCCGTAGTGTAGTGGTTATCACGTTCGCCTCACTTCAGCAGCGTCTACGTAGAAACTTCAGCAGCGTCTACTTGGCACCACGCCACCTCTTCAACCGATAGCCTCGCCTTATTATTAAGTGTTTAAACCTGCGCTGAAAACCTGTTCATGCGGGAGCTTCTGCTGACAAAATTTTCTAGGGTTTTCCTCAATCTAACTGGTATCCGTAGTGTAGTGGTTATCACGTTCGCCTAACACGCGAAAGGTCCCCGGTTCGAGACCGGACGGAAACATGGTGAAAGTATTGGTATTTAGCGCTCGCAGTTGAGAGCATAGACTGTATGAAAGTTGAACTCTAGTTGTGAGAAGTGTCAGGGTGTCAACCTGCTTTCCTGATTTGCCTAGCGTTAATGAGTCTTCTAGGGTTATGCTCAAGCTTAAAGGTTTCCGTTGTGTAGTCATTATCACGTTCGCCTAACACGCGATAGGTCCCCGGTTCGAAACCGGGCAGAAACAGTTTCATCGTTTTGAGATATACAAAGTTAATGTTTAAATTCTCCTGCTTTACAATCAAGCAGCTATTCGGGAAAAGGCTATCTGGAACAGAAACTTCAGCAGCGTCTACTTGGCACCACGCCACCTCTTGAACCGATAGCCTCGTCATATTATTAAGTATTTAAACCAACGCGGAAAACCTGTTCATGCGGGTGCTTCTGATGACAATATTTTCTAGGTTTTTTTTTTATTCTCACAGGTTTCCGTAGTGTAGTGGTTATCACGTTCGCCTTACACGCGAAAGGTCCCCGGTTTGAGACCGGGCGGAAACATGGTGAAAGTATCTGTATTTAGTGCTCGCAGTTGAGAGCATAGACTCTATGAAAGTTAAACTCTAACTCTAGTTGTGAGAAGTTCTTAGGAGTGTCTGGGTGTCAACCTCCTTTCCTGTTTTGCCTAGCGTTACTGAGTCTTCTACGTGCACCTCTCCAGCATGGACTTCTGGGGTAACCGTCTCATCCTGGATCGTCTAGCGTGCAATGGACGGTTCGTAGTCCATTAGCATGTCGTGGCGGGCTTTGGCCGCTGTCGTTACGACTTTACAATTGAGGCCTAGCGTGCTAGGATTGTTCCCCGCGGTAGCAGATGGGCGAATGGATGTTTAGGATAATATGTTTCAAATATGTATGATATAACCACTTACATTCACACCTGACCACTCTGACCCTGGTTCCATTAAATGTTGTGAACTAGACTGGACGGTTGATGACGGGATTCTGATGGGTTGCCAGATTCACAGTGTATGTGTTTTCGTAGTGTAGTGGTTATCACGTTCGCCTCACACGCGAAAGGTCCCCGGTTCGAAACCGGGCGGAAACAGCAATACTTTATTGAGATCAACAAAGTTAATGTTTAAATTCTCCTGCTTTACTATCAAGCAGCTATTCGTGATGAGTCTATCTGGAACAGAGCCTTCAGCAGCGTCTACTTGGCACCACGCCACCTCTTCAACCGATAGCCTCGTCATATTATTAAGTGTTTAAACATGCGCTGAAAACCTGTTCATGCGGGAGCTTCTGCTGACAAAATTTTCTAGGGTTTTGCTCAAACTAAATGGTTTCCGTAGTGCAGTGGTTATCACGTTCGCCTAACACGTGAAAGGTCCCCGGTTCGAGACCGGGCGGAAACATGGTGAAAGTATTTGTATTTAGTGCTTGCAGTTGAGAGCATAGACTGTATGAAAGTTGAACTCTAGTTGTGAGAAGTGTCTGGGTGTCAACCTCCTTTCCTGATTTGCCAAGCGTTACTGAGTCTTCTACGTGCACCTCTCCAGCATGGACTTCTGGGGTAACCGTCTCATCCTGGATCGTCTAGCATGAAATGGACGGTTCGTAGGCCATTGGCATGTCGTGGCGGGCTGTGGCCGCTGTCGTTACGACTTTACAATTGAGGCCTAGCGTGTTAGTATTGTTCCCCGCTGTAGCAGATGGGCGAATGGATGTTTAGGATAATATGTTTCAAATATGTATGATATAACCACTTACATTCACACCTGACCACTCTGACCCTGGTTCCATTAAATGGTGTGAACTCGACTGGACGGTTGATGACAGGATTCTGATGGGTTGCCAGATTGTAAGTGTATGTGTTTCTGTAGTGTAGTGGTTATCACGTTCTCCTCACAAGTGATAGGTCCCCGGTTTGAAACTGGGCGGAAACAGCATTATTGTTTTGAGGTATACAAAGTTAATGTTTAAATTCTCCTGCTTTACTATCAAGTAGCTATTCGTGAAGAGTCTATCTTGAACAGAACCATCAGCAGCGTCTACTTGGCACCACGCCACCTCTTCAACCGATAGCCTCGTCATATTATTAAGTGTTTAAACCTGGGCTGAAAACCTGTTCATGTGGGAGCTTCTGCTGACAAAATTTTCTAGGGTTATGCTCAAGCTAACAGGTTTCCGTTGTGTTGTGTTTATCACGTTCGCCTAACACGCGAAAGGTCCCCGGTTCGAAACCGGGCAGAAACAGTTTCATCGTTTTGAGATATACAGAGTTAATGTTTAAATTCTCCTGCTTTACTATCAAGCAGCTTTTCGGGAAAAGTCTATCTGGAACAGAAACTTCAGCAGCGTCTACTTGGCACCACGCCACCTCTTCAACCGATAGCCTCGCCTTATTATTAAGTGTTTAAACCTGCGCTGAAAACCTGTTCATGCGGGAGCTCGCAGTTGAGAGCATAGACTGTATGAAAGTTGAACTCTAGTTGTGAGAAGTGTCTGGGTGTCAACCTGTTTTCCTGATTTGCCTGGCGTTACTGAGTCTTCTACGTGCACCTCTCCAGCATGGACCTCTGGGGTAACCGTCTCATCCTGGATCGTCTAGCATGCAATGGACGGTTCGTAGGCCATTGGCATGTCGTGGCAGGCTTTGGTCGCTGTCGTTACGACTTTACAATTGAGGCCTAGCGTGTTAGCATTGTTCCCCGCTGTAGCAGATGGGCGAATGGATGTTAAGGATAATATGTTTCAAATATGTATGATATAACCACTTACATTCACACCTGACCACTCTGACCCTGGTTCCATTAAATGGTGTGAACTCGACTGGACGGTTGATGATAGGATTCTGATGGGTTGCCAGATTCAAAGTGTATGTGTTTCCGTAGTGTAGTGGTTATCACGTTCGCCTCACTTCAGCAGCGTCTACGTAGAAACTTCAGCAGCGTCTACTTGGCACCACGCCACCTCTTCAACCGATAGCCTCGCCTTATTATTAAGTGTTTAAACCTGCGCTGAAAACCTGTTCATGCGGGAGCTTCTGCTGACAAAATTTTCTAGGGTTTTCCTCAATCTAACTGGTATCCGTAGTGTAGTGGTTATCACGTTCGCCTAACACGCGAAAGGTCCCCGGTTCGAGACCGGGCGGAAACATGGTGAAGGTATTGGTATTTAGCGCTCGCAGTTGAGAGCATAGACTGTATGAAAGTTGAACTCTAGTTGTGAGAAGTGTCAGGGTGTCAACCTGCTTTCCTGATTTGCCTAGCGTTAATGAGTCTTCTAGGGTTATGCTCAAGCTTAAAGGTTTCCGTTGTGTAGTCATTATCACGTTCGCCTAACACGCGATAGGTCCCCGGTTCGAAACCGGGCAGAAACAGTTTCATCGTTTTGAGATATACAAAGTTAATGTTTAAATTCTCCTGCTTTACAATCAAGCAGCTATTCGGGAAAAGGCTATCTGGAACAGAAACTTCAGCAGCGTCTACTTGGCACCACGCCACCTCTTCAACCGATAGCCTCGTCATATTATTAAGTGTTTAAACCTGCGCTGAAAACCTGTTCATGCGGGAGCTTCTGCTGACAACATTTTCTAGTTTTTTTTTCATTCTCACAGGTTTCCGTAGTGTAGTGGTTATCACGTTCGCCTTACACGCCAAAGGTCACCGGTTTGAGACCGGGCGGAAACATGGTGAAAGTATTTGTTTTTAGTGCTCGCAGTTGAGAGCATAGACTGTATGAAAGTTAAACTCGAACTCTAGTTGTGAAAAGTGTCTGGGTGTCAACCTCCTTTCCTGATTTGCCTAGTGTTACTGAGTCTTCTACGTGCACCTCTCCAGCATGGACTTCTGGGGTAACCGTCTCATCCTGGATCGTCTAGCATGCAATGGACGGTTCGTAGGCCATTGGCATGTCGTGGCGGGTTTTGGCCGCTGTCGTTACGACTTTACAATTGGGGCCTAGCGTGTTAGCATTGTTCCCCGCTGTAGCAGATGGGCGAATGGATGTTTAGGATAATATGTTTCAAATATGTATGATATAACCACTTACATTCACACCTGACCACTCTGACCCTGGTTCCATTAAATGGTGTGAACTCGACTGGACGGTTGATGACAGGATTCTAATGGGTTGCCAGATTTTAAGTGTATGTGTTTCCGTAGTGTAGTGGTTATCACGTGCGCCTCACACGCGAAAGGTCCCCGGTTCGAAACCGGGCGGAAACAGCATTACTGTTTTGAGGTATACAAAGTTAATGTTTAAATTCTCCTGCTTTACTATCAAGTAGCTATTCGTGAAGAGTCTATCTTGAACAGAACCATCAGCAGCGTCTACTTGGCACCACGCCACCTCTTGAACCGATAGCCTCGTCATATTATTAAGTATTTAAACCAACGCGGAAAACCTGTTCATGCGGGTGCTTCTGATGACAATATTTTCTAGGGTTTTGCTCAATCTAATTGGTTTCCGTAGCGTCGTGGTTATCATGTTCGCCCAATACGCGAAAGGTCTCCGGTGCGAGACCGGGTGGAAACATGGTGAAAGTATTTGTATTTAGCGCTCGCAGTTGAGAGCATAGACTGTATGAATGTTAAACTCGAACTCTAGTTGTGAGAAGTCCTTAGAAGTGTCTGGGTGTCAACCTCCTTTCCTGATTTGCCTAGCGTTACTGAGTCTTCTAGGGTTGTGCTCAAGCTGAAAGGTTTCCGTTGTGTAGTGATTATCACGTTCGGCTAACACGCGATAGGTCCCCGGTTCGAAACCGGGCAGAAACAGTTTCATCGTTTTGAGATACACAAAGTTAATGTTTGATTTCTCCTGCTTTACTATCAAGCAGCTATTCGTGAAGAGTCTATCTTGAACAGAACCATCAGCAGCGTCTACTTGGCACCACGCCACCTCTTGAACCGATAGCCTCGTCATATTATTAAGTGTTTAAACCTGCGCTGAAAACCTGTTCATGCGGGAGCTTCTGCTGACAACATTTTCTAGTTTTTTTTTCATTCTCACAGGTTTCCGTAGTGTAGTGGTTATCACGTTCGCCTTACACGCCAAAGGTCACCGGTTTGAGACCGGGCGGAAACATGGTGAAAGTATTTATTTTTAGTGCTTGCAGTTGAGAGCATAGACTGTATGAAAGTTAAACTCGAACTCGAGTTGTGAAAAGTGTCTGGGTGTCAACCTCCTTTCCTGATTTGCCTAGTGTTACTGAGTCTTCTACGTGCACCTCTCCAGCATGGACTTCTGGGGTAACCGTCTCATCCTGGATCGTCTAGCATGCAATGGACGGTTCGTAGGCCATTGGCATGTCGTGGCGGGTTTTGGCCGCTGTCGTTACGACTTTACAATTGGGGCCTAGCGTGTTAGCATTGTTCCCCGCTGTAGCAGATGGGCGAATGGATGTTTAGGATAATATGTTTCAAATATGTATGATATAACCACTTACATTCACACCTGACCACTCTGACCCTGGTTCCATTAAATGGTGTGAACTCGACTGGACGGTTGATGACAGGATTCTAATGGGTTGCCAGATTTTAAGTGTATGTGTTTCCGTAGTGTAGTGGTTATCACGTGCGCCTCACACGCGAAAGGTCCCCGGTTCGAAACCGGGCGGAAACAGCAATACTTTATTGAGATCAACAAAGTTAATGTTTAAATTCTCCTGCTTTACTATCAAGCAGCTATTCGTGATGAGTCTATCTGGAACAGAGCCTTCAGCAGCGTCTACTTGGCACCACGCCACCTCTTCAACCGATAGCCTCGTCATATTATTAAGTGTTTAAACATGCGCTGAAAACCTGTTCATGCGGGAGCTTCTGCTGACAAAATTTTCTAGGGTTTTGCTCAAACTAACTGGTTTCCGTAGTGCAGTGGTTATCACGTTCGCCTAACACGTGAAAGGTCCCCGGTTCGAGACCGGGCGGAAACATGGTGAAAGTATTTGTATTTAGTGCTCGCAGTTGAGAGCATAGACTGTATGAAAGTTGAACTCTAGTTGTGAGAAGTGTCTGGGTGTCAACCTCCTTTCCTGATTTGCCAAGCGTTACTGAGTCTTCTACGTGCACCTCTCCAGCATGGACTTCTGGGGTAACCGTCTCATCCTGGATCGTCTAGCATGAAATGGACGGTTCGTAGGCCATTGGCATGTCGTGGCGGGCTGTGGCCGCTGTCGTTACGACTTTACAATTGAGGCCTAGCGTGTTAGTATTGTTCCCCGCTGTAGCAGATGGGCGAATGGATGTTTAGGATAATATGTTTCAAATATGTATGATATAACCACTTACATTCACACCTGACCACTCTGACCCTGGTTCCATTAAATGGTGTGAACTCGACTGGACGGTTGATGACAGGATTCTGATGGGTTGCCAGATTGTAAGTGTATGTGTTTCTGTAGTGTAGTGGTTATCACGTTCTCCTCACAAGTGAAAGGTCCCCGGTTTGAAACTGGGCGGAAACAGCATTATTGTTTTGAGGTATACAAAGTTAATGTTTAAATTCTCCTGCTTTACTATCAAGTAGCTATTCGTGAAGAGTCTATCTTGAACAGAACCATCAGCAGCGTCTACTTGGCACCACGCCACCTCTTCAACCGATAGCCTCGTCATATTATTAAGTGTTTAAACCTGCGCTGAAAACCTGTTCATGTGGGAGCTTCTGCTGACAAAATTTTCTAGGGTTATGCTAAAGCTAACAGGTTTCCGTTGTGTTGTGTTTATCACGTTCGCCTAACACGCGAAAGGTCCCCGGTTCGAAACCGGGCAGAAACAGTTTCATCGTTTTGAGATATACAGAGTTAATGTTTAAATTCTCCTGCTTTACTATCAAGCAGCTTTTCGGGAAAAGTCTATCTGGAACAGAAACTTCAGCAGCGTCTACTTGGCACCACGCCACCTCTTCAACCGATAGCCTCGCCTTATTATTAAGTGTTTAAACCTGCGCTGAAAACCTGTTCATGCGGGAGCTCGCAGTTGAGAGCATAGACTGTATGAAAGTTGAACTCTAGTTGTGAGAAGTGTCTGGGTGTCAACCTGTTTTCCTGATTTGCCTGGCGTTACTGAGTCTTCTACGTGCACCTCTCCAGCATGGACCTCTGGGGTAACCGTCTCATCCTGGATCGTCTAGCATGCAATGGACGGTTCGTAGGCCATTGGCATGTCGTGGCAGGCTTTGGTCGCTGTCGTTACGACTTTACAATTGAGGCCTAGCGTGTTAGCATTGTTCCCCGCTGTAGCAGATGGGCGAATGGATGTTAAGGATAATATGTTTCAAATATGTATGATATAACCACTTACATTCACACCTGACCACTCTGACCCTGGTTCCATTAAATGGTGTGAACTCGACTGGACGGTTGATGACAGGATTCTGATGGGTTGCCAGATTCAAAGTGTATGTGTTTCCGTAGTGTAGTGGTTATCACGTTCGCCTCACTTCAGCAGCGTCTACGTAGAAACTTCAGCAGCGTCTACTTGGCACCACGCCACCTCTTCAACCGATAGCCTCGCCTTATTATTAAGTGTTTAAACCTGCGCTGAAAACCTGTTCATGCGGGAGCTTCTGCTGACAAAATTTTCTAGGGTTTTCCTCAATCTAACTGGTATCCGTAGTGTAGTGGTTATCACGTTCGCCTAACACGCGAAAGGTCCCCGGTTCGAGACCGGGCGGAAACATGGTGAAGGTATTGGTATTTAGCGCTCGCAGTTGAGAGCATAGACTGTATGAAAGTTGAACTCTAGTTGTGAGAAGTGTCAGGGTGTCAACCTGCTTTCCTGATTTGCCTAGCGTTAATGAGTCTTCTAGGGTTATGCTCAAGCTTAAAGGTTTCCGTTGTGTAGTGATTATCACGTTCGCCTAACACGCGATAGGTCCCCGGTTCGAAACCGGGCAGAAACAGTTTCATCGTTTTGAGATATACAAAGTTAATGTTTAAATTCTCCTGCTTTACAATCAAGCAGCTATTCGGGAAAAGGCTATCTGGAACAGAAACTTCAGCAGCGTCTACTTGGCACCACGCCACCTCTTCAACCGATAGCCTCGTCATATTATTAAGTGTTTAAACCTGCGCTGAAAACCTGTTCATGCGGGAGCTTCTGCTGACAACATTTTCTAGTTTTTTTTTCATTCTCACAGGTTTCCGTAGTGTAGTGGTTATCACGTTCGCCTTACACGCCAAAGGTCACCGGTTTGAGACCGGGCGGAAACATGGTGAAAGTATTTGTTTTTAGTGCTCGCAGTTGAGAGCATAGACTGTATGAAAGTTAAACTCGAACTCTAGTTGTGAAAAGTGTCTGGGTGTCAACCTCCTTTCCTGATTTGCCTAGTGTTACTGAGTCTTCTACGTGCACCTCTCCAGCATGGACTTCTGGGGTAACCGTCTCATCCTGGATCGTCTAGCATGCAATGGACGGTTCGTAGGCCATTGGCATGTCGTGGCGGGTTTTGGCCGCTGTCGTTACGACTTTACAATTGGGGCCTAGCGTGTTAGCATTGTTCCCCGCTGTAGCAGATGGGCGAATGGATGTTTAGGATAATATGTTTCAAATATGTATGATATAACCACTTACATTCACACCTGACCACTCTGACCCTGGTTCCATTAAATGGTGTGAACTCGACTGGACGGTTGATGACAGGATTCTAATGGGTTGCCAGATTTTAAGTGTATGTGTTTCCGTAGTGTAGTGGTTATCACGTGCGCCTCACACGCGAAAGGTCCCCGGTTCGAAACCGGGCGGAAACAGCATTACTGTTTTGAGGTATACAAAGTTAATGTTTAAATTCTCCTGCTTTACTATCATGTAGCTATTCGTGAAGAGTCTATCTTGAACAGAACCATCAGCAGCGTCTACTTGGCACCACGCCACCTCTTGAACCGATAGCCTCGTCATATTATTAAGTATTTAAACCAACGCGGAAAACCTGTTCATGCGGGTGCTTCTGATGACAATATTTTCTAGGGTTTTGCTCAATCTAATTGGTTTCCGTAGCGTCGTGGTTATCATGTTCGCCCAATACGCGAAAGGTCTCCGGTGCGAGACCGGGTGGAAACATGGTGAAAGTATTTGTATTTAGCGCTCGCAGTTGAGAGCATAGACTGTATGAATGTTAAACTCGAACTCTAGTTGTGAGAAGTCCTTAGAAGTGTCTGGGTGTCAACCTCCTTTCCTGATTTGCCTAGCGTTACTGAGTCTTCTAGGGTTATGCTCAAGCTGAAAGGTTTCCGTTGTGTAGTGATTATCACGTTCGGCTAACACGCGATAGGTCCCCGGTTCGAAACCGGGCAGAAACAGTTTCATCGTTTTGAGATACACAAAGTTAATGTTTGATTTCTCCTGCTTTACTATCAAGCAGCTATTCGTGAAGAGTCTATCTTGAACAGAACCATCAGCAGCGTCTACTTGGCACCACGCCACCTCTTGAACCGATAGCCTCGTCATATTATTAAGTGTTTAAACCTGCGCTGAAAACCTGTTCATGCGGGAGCTTCTGCTGACAACATTTTCTAGTTTTTTTTTCATTCTCACAGGTTTCCGTAGTGTAGTGGTTATCACGTTCGCCTTACACGCCAAAGGTCACCGGTTTGAGACCGGGCGGAAACATGGTGAAAGTATTTGTTTTTAGTGCTCGCAGTTGAGAGCATAGACTGTATGAAAGTTAAACTCAAACTCTAGTTGTGAAAAGTGTCTGGGTGTCAACCTCCTTTCCTGATTTGCCTAGTGTTACTGAGTCTTCTACGTGCACCTCTCCAGCATGGACTTCTGGGGTAACCGTCTCATCCTGGATCGTCTAGCATGCAATGGACGGTTCGTAGGCCATTGGCATGTCGTGGCGGGTTTTGGCCGCTGTCGTTACGACTTTACAATTGGGGCCTAGCGTGTTAGCATTGTTCCCCGCTGTAGCAGATGGGCGTATGGATGTTTAGGATAATATGTTTCAAATATGTATGATATAACCACTTACATTCACACCTGACCACTCTGACCCTGGTTCCATTAAATGGTGTGAACTCGACTGGACGGTTGATGACAGGATTCTAATGGGTTGCCAGATTTTAAGTGTATGTGTTTCCGTAGTGTAGTGGTTATCACGTGCGCCTCACACGCGAAAGGTCCCCGGTTCGAAACCGGGCGGAAACAGCAATACTTTATTGAGATCAACAAAGTTAATGTTTAAATTCTCCTGCTTTACTATCAAGCAGCTATTCGTGATGAGTCTATCTGGAACAGAGCCTTCAGCAGCGTCTACTTGGCACCACGCCACCTCTTCAACCGATAGCCTCGTCATATTATTAAGTGTTTAAACATGCGCTGAAAACCTGTTCATGCGGGAGCTTCTGCTGACAAAATTTTCTAGGGTTTTGCTCAAACTAACTGGTTTCCGTAGTGCAGTGGTTATCACGTTCGCCTAACACGTGAAAGGTCCCCGGTTCGAGACCGGGCGGAAACATGGTGAAAGTATTTGTATTTAGTGCTCGCAGTTGAGAGCATAGACTGTATGAAAGTTGAACTCTAGTTGTGAGAAGTGTCTGGGTGTCAACCTCCTTTCCTGATTTGCCAAGCGTTACTGAGTCTTCTACGTGCACCTCTCCAGCATGGACTTCTGGGGTAACCGTCTCATCCTGGATCGTCTAGCATGAAATGGACGGTTCGTAGGCCATTGGCATGTCGTGGCGGGCTGTGGCCGCTGTCGTTACGACTTTACAATTGAGGCCTAGCGTGTTAGTATTGTTCCCCGCTGTAGCAGATGGGCGAATGGATGTTTAGGATAATATGTTTCAAATATGTATGATATAACCACTTACATTCACACCTGACCACTCTGACCCTGGTTCCATTAAATGGTGTGAACTCGACTGGACGGTTGATGACAGGATTCTGATGGGTTGCCAGATTGTAAGTGTATGTGTTTCTGTAGTGTAGTGGTTATCACGTTCTCCTCACAAGTGAAAGGTCCCCGGTTTGAAACTGGGGGGAAACAGCATTATTGTTTTGAGGTATACAAAGTTAATGTTTAAATTCTCCTGCTTTACTATCAAGTAGCTATTCGTGAAGAGTCTATCTTGAACAGAACCATCAGCAGCGTCTACTTGGCACCACGCCACCTCTTCAACCGATAGCCTCGTCATATTATTAAGTGTTTAAACCTGCGCTGAAAACCTGTTCATGTGGGAGCTTCTGCTGACAAAATTTTCTAGGGTTATGCTAAAGCTAACAGGTTTCCGTTGTGTTGTGTTTATCACGTTCGCCCAACACGCGAAAGGTCCCCGGTTCGAAACCGGGCAGAAACAGTTTCATCGTTTTGAGATATACAGAGTTAATGTTTAAATTCTCCTGCTTTACTATCAAGCAGCTTTTCGGGAAAAGTCTATCTGGAACAGAAACTTCAGCAGCGTCTACTTGGCACCACGCCACCTCTTCAACCGATAGCCTCGCCTTATTATTAAGTGTTTAAACCTGCGCTGAAAACCTGTTCATGCGGGAGCTCGCAGTTGAGAGCATAGACTGTATGAAAGTTGAACTCTAGTTGTGAGAAGTGTCTGGGTGTCAACCTGTTTTCCTGATTTGCCTGGCGTTACTGAGTCTTCTACGTGCACCTCTCCAGCATGGACCTCTGGGGTAACCGTCTCATCCTGGATCGTCTAGCATGCAATGGACGGTTCGTAGGCCATTGGCATGTCGTGGCAGGCTTTGGTCGCTGTCGTTACGACTTTACAATTGAGGCCTAGCGTGTTAGCATTGTTCCCCGCTGTAGCAGATGGGCGAATGGATGTTAAGGATAATATGTTTCAAAAATGTATGATATAACCACTTACATTCACACCTGACCACTCTGACCCTGGTTCCATTAAATGGTGTGAACTCGACTGGACGGTTGATGACAGGATTCTGATGGGTTGCCAGATTCAAAGTGTATGTGTTTCCGTAGTGTAGTGGTTATCACGTTCGCCTCACTTCAGCAGCGTCTACGTAGAAACTTCAGCAGCGTCTACTTGGCACCACGCCACCTCTTCAACCGATAGCCTCGCCTTATTATTAAGTGTTTAAACCTGCGCTGAAAACCTGTTCATGCGGGAGCTTCTGCTGACAAAATTTTCTAGGGTTTTCCTCAATCTAACTGGTATCCGTAGTGTAGTGGTTATCACGTTCGCCTAACACGCGAAAGGTCCCCGGTTCGAGACCGGGCGGAAACATGGTGAAGGTATTGGTATTTAGCGCTCGCAGTTGAGAGCATAGACTGTATGAAAGTTGAACTCTAGTTGTGAGAAGTGTCAGGGTGTCAACCTGCTTTCCTGCTTTGCCTAGCGTTAATGAGTCTTCTAGGGTTATGCTCAAGCTTAAAGGTTTCCGTTGTGTAGTGATTATCACGTTCGCCTAACACGCGATAGGTCCCCGGTTCGAAACCGGGCAGAAACAGTTTCATCGTTTTGAGATATACAAAGTTAATGTTTAAATTCTCCTGCTTTACAATCAAGCAGCTATTCGGGAAAAGGCTATCTGGAACAGAAACTTCAGCAGCGTCTACTTGGCACCACGCCACCTCTTCAACCGATAGCCTCGTCATATTATTAAGTGTTTAAACCTGCGCTGAAAACCTGTTCATGCGGGAGCTTCTGCTGACAACATTTTCTAGTTTTTTTTTCATTCTCACAGGTTTCCGTAGTGTAGTGGTTATCACGTTCGCCTTACACGCCAAAGGTCACCGGTTTGAGACCGGGCGGAAACATGGTGAAAGTATTTGTTTTTAGTGCTCGCAGTTGAGAGCATAGACTGTATGAAAGTTAAACTCGAACTCTAGTTGTGAAAAGTGTCTGGGTGTCAACCTCCTTTCCTGATTTGCCTAGTGTTACTGAGTCTTCTACGTGCACCTCTCCAGCATGGACTTCTGGGGTAACCGTCTCATCCTGGATCGTCTAGCATGCAATGGACGGTTCGTAGGCCATTGGCATGTCGTGGCGGGTTTTGGCCGCTGTCGTTACGACTTTACAATTGGGGCCTAGCGTGTTAGCATTGTTCCCCGCTGTAGCAGATGGGCGAATGGATGTTTAGGATAATATGTTTCAAATATGTATGATATAACCACTTACATTCACACCTGACCACTCTGACCCTGGTTCCATTAAATGGTGTGAACTCGACTGGACGGTTGATGACAGGATTCTAATGGGTTGCCAGATTTTAAGTGTATGTGTTTCCGTAGTGTAGTGGTTATCACGTGCGCCTCACACGCGAAAGGTCCCCGGTTCGAAACCGGGCGGAAACAGCATTACTGTTTTGAGGTATACAAAGTTAATGTTTAAATTCTCCTGCTTTACTATCAAGTAGCTATTCGTGAAGAGTCTATCTTGAACAGAACCATCAGCAGCGTCTACTTGGCACCACGCCACCTCTTGAACCGATAGCCTCGTCATATTATTAAGTATTTAAACCAACGCGGAAAACCTGTTCATGCGGGTGCTTCTGATGACAATATTTTCTAGGGTTTTGCTCAATCTAATTGGTTTCCGTAGCGTCGTGGTTATCATGTTCGCCCAATACGCGAAAGGTCTCCGGTGCGAGACCGGGTGGAAACATGGTGAAAGTATTTGTATTTAGCGCTCGCAGTTGAGAGCATAGACTGTATGAATGTTAAACTCGAACTCTAGTTGTGAGAAGTCCTTAGAAGTGTCTGGGTGTCAACCTCCTTTCCTGATTTGCCTAGCGTTACTGAGTCTTCTAGGGTTATGCTCAAGCTGAAAGGTTTCCGTTGTGTAGTGATTATCACGTTCGGCTAACACGCGATAGGTCCCCGGTTCGAAACCGGGCAGAAACAGTTTCATCGTTTTGAGATACACAAAGTTAATGTTTGATTTCTCCTGCTTTACTATCAAGCAGCTATTCGTGAAGAGTCTATCTTGAACAGAACCATCAGCAGCGTCTACTTGGCACCACGCCACCTCTTGAACCGATAGCCTCGTCATATTATTAAGTGTTTAAACCTGCGCTGAAAACCTGTTCATGCGGGAGCTTCTGCTGACAACATTTTCTAGTTTTTTTTTCATTCTCACAGGTTTCCGTAGTGTAGTGGTTATCACGTTCGCCTTACACGCCAAAGGTCACCGGTTTGAGACCGGGCGGAAACATGGTGAAAGTATTTGTTTTTAGTGCTCGCAGTTGAGAGCATAGACTGTATGAAAGTTAAACTCGAACTCTAGTTGTGAAAAGTGTCTGGGTGTCAACCTCCTTTCCTGATTTGCCTAGTGTTACTGAGTCTTCTACGTGCACCTCTCCAGCATGGACTTCTGGGGTAACCGTCTCATCCTGGATCGTCTAGCATGCAATGGACGGTTCGTAGGCCATTGGCATGTCGTGGCGGGTTTTGGCCGCTGTCGTTACGACTTTACAATTGGGGCCTAGCGTGTTAGCATTGTTCCCCGCTGTAGCAGATGGGCGAATGGATGTTTAGGATAATATGTTTCAAATATGTATGATATAACCACTTACATTCACACCTGACCACTCTGACCCTGGTTCCATTAAATGGTGTGAACTCGACTGGACGGTTGATGACAGGATTCTAATGGGTTGCCAGATTTTAAGTGTATGTGTTTCCGTAGTGTAGTGGTTATCACGTGCGCCTCACACGCGAAAGGTCCCCGGTTCGAAACCGGGCGGAAACAGCATTACTGTTTTGAGGTATACAAAGTTAATGTTTAAATTCTCCTGCTTTACTATCAAGTAGCTATTCGTGAAGAGTCTATCTTGAACAGAACCATCAGCAGCGTCTACTTGGCACCACGCCACCTCTTGAACCGATAGCCTCGTCATATTATTAAGTATTTAAACCAACGCGGAAAACCTGTTCATGCGGGTGCTTCTGATGACAATATTTTCTAGGGTTTTGCTCAATCTAATTGGTTTCCGTAGCGTCGTGGTTATCATGTTCGCCCAATACGCGAAAGGTCTCCGGTGCGAGACCGGGTGGAAACATGGTGAAAGTATTTGTATTTAGCGCTCGCAGTTGAGAGCATAGACTGTATGAATGTTAAACTCGAACTCTAGTTGTGAGAAGTCCTTAGAAGTGTCTGGGTGTCAACCTCCTTTCCTGATTTGCCTAGCGTTACTGAGTCTTCTAGGGTTATGCTCAAGCTGAAAGGTTTCCGTTGTGTAGTGATTATCACGTTCGGCTAACACGCGATAGGTCCCCGGTTCGAAACCGGGCAGAAACAGTTTCATCGTTTTGAGATACACAAAGTTAATGTTTGATTTCTCCTGCTTTACTATCAAGCAGCTATTCGTGAAGAGTCTATCTTGAACAGAACCATCAGCAGCGTCTACTTGGCACCACGCCACCTCTTGAACCGATAGCCTCGTCATATTATTAAGTATTTAAACCAACGCGGAAAACCTGTTCATGCGGGAGCTTCTGCTGACAACATTTTCTAGTTTTTTTTTCATTCTCACAGGTTTCCGTAGTGTAGTGGTTATCACGTTCGCCTTACACGCCAAAGGTCACCGGTTTGAGACCGGGCGGAAACATGGTGAAAGTATTTGTTTTTAGTGCTCGCAGTTGAGAGCATAGACTGTATGAAAGTTAAACTCGAACTCTAGTTGTGAAAAGTGTCTGGGTGTCAACCTCCTTTCCTGATTTGCCTAGTGTTACTGAGTCTTCTACGTGCACCTCTCCAGCATGGACTTCTGGGGTAACCGTCTCATCCTGGATCGTCTAGCATGCAATGGACGGTTCGTAGGCCATTGGCATGTCGTGGCGGGTTTTGGCCGCTGTCGTTACGACTTTACAATTGGGGCCTAGCGTGTTAGCATTGTTCCCCGCTGTAGCAGATGGGCGAATGGATGTTTAGGATAATATGTTTCAAATATGTATGATATAACCACTTACATTCACACCTGACCACTCTGACCCTGGTTCCATTAAATGGTGTGAACTCGACTGGACGGTTGATGACAGGATTCTAATGGGTTGCCAGATTTTAAGTGTATGTGTTTCCGTAGTGTAGTGGTTATCACGTGCGCCTCACACGCGAAAGGTCCCCGGTTCGGAACCGGGCGGAAACAGCATTACTGTTTTGAGGTATACAAAGTTAATGTTTAAATTCTCCTGCTTTACTATCAAGTAGCTATTCGTGAAGAGTCTATCTTGAACAGAACCATCAGCAGCGTCTACTTGGCACCACGCCACCTCTTGAACCGATAGCCTCGTCATATTATTAAGTATTTAAACCAACGCGGAAAACCTGTTCATGCGGGTGCTTCTGATGACAATATTTTCTAGGGTTTTGCTCAATCTAATTGGTTTCCGTAGCGTCGTGGTTATCATGTTCGCCCAATACGCGAAATGTCTCCGGTGCGAGACCGGGTGGAAACATGGTGAAAGTATTTGTATTTAGCGCTCGCAGTTGAGAGCATAGACTGTATGAATGTTAAACTCGAACTCTAGTTGTGAGAAGTCCTTAGAAGTGTCTGGGTGTCAACCTCCTTTCCTGATTTGCCTAGCGTTACTGAGTCTTCTAGGGTTATGCTCAAGCTGAAAGGTTTCCGTTGTGTAGTGATTATCACGTTCGGCTAACACGCGATAGGTCCCCGGTTCGAAACCGGGCAGAAACAGTTTCATCGTTTTGAGATACACAAAGTTAATGTTTGATTTCTCCTGCTTTACTATCAAGCAGCTATTCGTGAAGAGTCTATCTTGAACAGAACCATCAGCAGCGTCTACTTGGCACCACGCCACCTCTTGAACCGATAGCCTCGTCATATTATTAAGTATTTAAACCAACGCGGAAAACCTGTTCATGCGGGTGCTTCTGATGACAATATTTTCTAGTTTTTTTTTTTTAATCTCACAGGTTTCCGTAGTGTAGTGGTTATCACGTTCGCCTTACACGCGAAAGGTCCCCGGTTTGAGACCGGGCGGAAACATGGTGAAAGTATCTGTATTTAGTGCTCGCAGTTGAGAGCATAGACTCTATGAAAGTTAAACTCTAACTCTAGTTGTGAGAAGTTCTTAGGAGTGTCTGGGTGTCAACCTCCTTTCCTGTTTTGCCTAGCGTTACTGAGTCTTCTACGTGCACCTCTCCAGCATGGACTTCTGGGGTAACCGTCTCATCCTGGATCGTCTAGCGTGCAATGGACGGTTCGTAGTCCATTAGCATGTCGTGGCGGGCTTTGGCCGCTGTCGTTACGACTTTACAATTGAGGCCTAGCGTGCTAGGATTGTTCCCCGCGGTAGCAGATGGGCGAATGGATGTTTAGGATAATATGTTTCAAATATGTATGATATAACCACTTACATTCACACCTGACCACTCTGACCCTGGTTCCATTAAATGTTGTGAACTAGACTGGACGGTTGATGACGGGATTCTGATGGGTTGCCAGATTCACAGTGTATGTGTTTTCGTAGTGTAGTGGTTATCACGTTCGCCTCACACGCGAAAGGTCCCCGGTTCGAAACCGGGCGGAAACAGCAATACTTTATTGAGATCAACAAAGTTAATGTTTAAATTCTCCTGCTTTACTATCAAGCAGCTATTCGGGAAAAGGCTATCTGGAACAGAAACTTCAGCAGCGTCTACTTGGCACCACGCCACCTCTTCAACCGATAGCCTCGCCTTATTATTAAGTGTTTAAACCTGCGCTGAAAACCTGTTCATGCGGGAGCTTCTGCTGACAAAATTTTCTAGGGTTTTCCTCAATCTAACTGGTATCCGTAGTGTAGTGGTTATCACGTAGCCTAACACGCGAAAGGTCCCCGGTTCGAGACCGGCCGGAAACATGGTGAAAGTATTGGTATTTAGCGCTCGCAGTTGAGAGCATAGACTGTATGAAAGTTGAACTCTAGTTGTGAGAAGTGTCAGGGTGTCAACCTGCTTTCCTGATTTGCCTAGCGTTAATGAGTCTTCTAGGGTTATGCTCAAGCTTAAAGGTTTCCGTTGTGTAGTGATTATCACGTTCGCCTAACACGCGATAGGTCCCCGGTTCGAAACCGGGCAGAAACAGTTTCATCGTTTTGAGATATACAAAGTTAATGTTTAAATTCTCCTGCTTTACAATCAAGCAGCTATTCGGGAAAAGGCTATCTGGAACAGAAACTTCAGCAGCGTCTACTTGGCACCACGCCACCTCTTCAACCGATAGCCTCGTCATATTATTAAGTGTTTAAACCTGCGCTGAAAACCTGTTCATGCGGGAGCTTCTGCTGACAACATTTTCTAGTTTTTTTTTCATTCTCACAGGTTTCCGTAGTGTAGTGGTTATCACGTTCGCCTTACACGCCAAAGGTCACCGGTTTGAGACCGGGCGGAAACATGGTGAAAGTATTTGTTTTTAGTGCTCGCAGTTGAGAGCATAGACTGTATGAAAGTTAAACTCGAACTCTAGTTGTGAAAAGTTTCTGGGTGTCAACCTCCTTTCCTGATTTGCCTAGTGTTACTGAGTCTTCTACGTGCACCTCTCCAGCATGGACTTCTGGGGTAACCGTCTCATCCTGGATCGTCTAGCATGCAATGGACGGTTCGTAGGCCATTGGCATGTCGTGGCGGGTTTTGGCCGCTGTCGTTACGACTTTACAATTGGGGCCTAGCGTGTTAGCATTGTTCCCCGCTGTAGCAGATGGGCGAATGGATGTTTAGGATAATATGTTTCAAATATGTATGATATAACCACTTACATTCACACCTGACCACTCTGACCCTGGTTCCATTAAATGGTGTGAACTCGACTGGACGGTTGATGACAGGATTCTAATGGGTTGCCAGATTGTAAGAGTATGTGTTTCTGTAGTGTAGTGGTTATCACGTTCGCCTCACACGCGAAAGGTCCCTGGTTCGAAACCGGGCGGAAACAGCATTACTGTTTTGAGGTATACAAAGTTAATGTTTAAATTCTCCTGCTTTACTATCAAGTAGCTATTCGTGAAGAGTCTATCTTGAACAGAACCATCAGCAGCGTCTACTTGGCACCACGCCACCTCTTGAACCGATAGCCTCGTCATATTATTAAGTATTTAAACCAACGCGGAAAACCTGTTCATGCGGGTGCTTCTGATGACAATATTTTCTAGGGTTTTGCTCAATCTAATTGGTTTCCGTAGCGTCGTGGTTATCATGTTCGCCCAATACGCGAAAGGTCTCCGGTGCGAGACCGGGTGGAAACATGGTGAAAGTATTTGTATTTAGCGCTCGCAGTTGAGAGCATAGACTGTATGAATGTTAAACTCGAACTCTAGTTTTGAGAAGTCCTTAGAAGTGTCTGGGTGTCAACCTCCTTTCCTGATTTGCCTAGCGTTACTGAGTCTTCTAGGGTTATGCTCAAGCTGAAAGGTTTCCGTTGTGTAGTGATTATCACGTTCGGCTAACACGCGATAGGTCCCCGGTTCGAAACCGGGCAGAAACAGTTTCATCGTTTTGAGATACACAAAGTTAATGTTTGATTTCTCCTGCTTTACTATCAAGCAGCTATTCGTGAAGAGTCTATCTTGAACAGAACCATCAGCAGCGTCTACTTGGCACCACGCCACCTCTTGAACCGATAGCCTCGTCATATTATTAAGTATTTAAACCAACGCGGAAAACCTGTTCATGCGGGTGCTTCTGATGACAATATTTTCTAGGTTTTTTTTTTATTCTCACAGGTTTCCGTAGTGTAGTGGTTATCACGTTCGCCTTACACGCGAAAGGTCCCCGGTTTGAGACCGGGCGGAAACATGGTGAAAGTATCTGTATTTAGTGCTCGCAGTTGAGAGCATAGACTCTATGAAAGTTAAACTCTAACTCTAGTTGTGAGAAGTTCTTAGGAGTGTCTGGGTGTCAACCTCCTTTCCTGTTTTGCCTAGCGTTACTGAGTCTTCTACGTGCACCTCTCCAGCATGGACTTCTGGGGTAACCGTCTCATCCTGGATCGTCTAGCGTGCAATGGACGGTTCGTAGTCCATTAGCATGTCGTGGCGGGCTTTGGCCGCTGTCGTTACGACTTTACAATTGAGGCCTAGCGTGCTAGGATTGTTCCCCGCGGTAGCAGATGGGCGAATGGATGTTTAGGATAATATGTTTCAAATATGTATGATATAACCACTTACATTCACACCTGACCACTCTGACCCTGGTTCCATTAAATGTTGTGAACTAGACTGGACGGTTGATGACGGGATTCTGATGGGTTGCCAGATTCACAGTGTATGTGTTTTCGTAGTGTAGTGGTTATCACGTTCGCCTCACACGCGAAAGGTCCCCGGTTCGAAACCGGGCGGAAACAGCAATACTTTATTGAGATCAACAAAGTTAATGTTTAAATTCTCCTGCTTTACTATCAAGTAGCTATTCGTGAAGAGTCTATCTTGAACAGAGCCTTCAGCAGCGTCTACTTGGCACCACGCCACCTCTTCAACCGATAGCCTCGTCATATTATTAAGTGTTTAAACATGCGCTGAAAACCTGTTCATGCGGGAGCTTCTGCTGACAAAATTTTCTAGGGTTTTGCTCAAACTAACTGGTTTCCGTAGTGCAGTGGTTATCACGTTCGCCTAACACGTGAAAGGTCCCCGGTTCGAGACCGGGCGGAAACATGGTGAAAGTATTTGTATTTAGTGCTCGCAGTTGAGAGCATAGACTGTATGAAAGTTGAACTCTAGTTGTGAGAAGTGTCTGGGTGTCAACCTCCTTTCCTGATTTGCCTAGTGTTACTGAGTCTTCTACGTGCACCTCTCCAGCATGGACTTCTGGGGTAACCGTCTCATCCTGGATCGTCTAGCATGCAATGGACGGTTCGTAGGCCATTGGCATGTCGTGGCGGGTTTTGGCCGCTGTCGTTACGACTTTATAATTGGGGCCTAGCGTGTTAGCATTGTTCCCCGCTGTAGCAGATGGGCGAATGGATGTTTAGGATAATATGTTTCAAATATGTATGATATAACCACTTACATTCACACCTGACCACTCTGACCCTGGTTCCATTAAATGGTGTGAACTCGACTGGACGGTTGATGACAGGATTCTGATGGGTTGCCAGATTGTAAGTGTATGTGTTTCTGTAGTGTAGTGGTTATCACGTTCGCCTCACAAGTGAAAGGTCCCCGGTTCGAAACTGGGCGGAAACAGCATTATTGTTTTGAGGTATACAAAGTTAATGTTTAAATTCTCCTGCTTTACTATCAAGTAGCTATTCGTGAAGAGTCTATCTTGAACAGAACCATCAGCAGCGTCTACTTGGCACCACGCCACCTCTTCAACCGATAGCCTCGTCATATTATTAAGTGTTTAAACCTGCGCTGAAAACCTGTTCATGTGGGAGCTTCTGCTGACAAAATTTTCTAGGGTTATGCTCAAGCTAACAGGTTTCCGTTGTGTTGTGTTTATCACGTTCGCCTAGCACGCGAAAGGTCCCCGGTTCGAAACCGGGCAGAAACAGTTTCATCGTTTTGAGATATACAGAGTTAATGTTTAAATTCTCCTGCTTTACTATCAAGCAGCTATTCGGGAAAAGTCTATCTGGAACAGAAACTTCAGCAGCGTCTACTTGGCACCACGCCACCTCTTCAACCGATAGCCTCGCCTTATTATTAAGTGTTTAAACCTGCGCTGAAAACCTGTTCATGCGGGAGCTCGCAGTTGAGAGCATAGACTGTATGAAAGTTGAACTCTAGTTGTGAGAAGTGTCTGGGTGTCAACCTGTTTTCCTGATTTGCCTGGCGTTACTGAGTCTTCTACGTGCACCTCTCCAGCATGGACCTCTGGGTTAACCGTCTCATCCTGGATCGTCTAGCATGCAATGGACGGTTCGTAGGCCATTGGCATGTCGTGGCAGGCTTTGGTCGCTGTCGTTACGACTTTACAATTGAGGCCTAGCGTGTTAGCATTGTTCCCCGCTGTAGCAGATGGGCGAATGGATGTTAAGGATAATATGTTTCAAATATGTATGATATAACCACTTACATTCACACCTGACCACTCTGACCCTGGTTCCATTAAATGGTGTGAACTCGACTGGACGGTTGATGACAGGATTCTGATGGGTTGCCAGATTCAAAGTGTATGTGTTTCCGTAGTGTAGTGGTTATCACGTTCGCCTCACTTCAGCAGCGTCTACGTAGAAACTTCAGCAGCGTCTACTTGGCACCACGCCACCTCTTCAACCGATAGCCTCGCCTTATTATTAAGTGTTTAAACCTGCGCTGAAAACCTGTTCATGCGGGAGCTTCTGCTGACAAAATTTTCTAGGGTTTTCCTCAATCTAACTGGTATCCGTAGTGTAGTGGTTATCACGTTCGCCTAACACGCGAAAGGTCCCCGGTTCGAGACCGGGCGGAAACATGGTGAAAGTATTGGTATTTAGCGCTCGCAGTTGAGAGCATAGACTGTATGAAAGTTGAACTCTAGTTGTGAGAAGTGTCAGGGTGTCAACCTGCTTTCCTGATTTGCCTAGCGTTAATGAGTCTTCTAGGGTTATGCTCAAGCTTAAAGGTTTCCGTTGTGTAGTCATTATCACGTTCGCCTAACACGCGATAGGTCCCCGGTTCGAAACCGGGCAGAAACAGTTTCATCGTTTTGAGATATACAAAGTTAATGTTTAAATTCTCCTGCTTTACAATCAAGCAGCTATTCGGGAAAAGGCTATCTGGAACAGAAACTTCAGCAGCGTCTACTTGGCACCACGCCACCTCTTCAACCGATAGCCTCGTCATATTATTAAGTGTTTAAACCTGCGCTGAAAACCTGTTCATGCGGGAGCTTCTGCTGACAACATTTTCTAGTTTTTTTTTCATTCTCACAGGTTTCCGTAGTGTAGTGGTTATCACGTTCGCCTTACACGCCAAAGGTCACCGGTTTGAGACCGGGCGGAAACATGGTGAAAGTATTTGTTTTTAGTGCTCGCAGTTGAGAGCATAGACTGTATGAAAGTTAAACTCGAACTCTAGTTGTGAAAAGTGTCTGGGTGTCAACCTCCTTTCCTGATTTGCCTAGTGTTACTGAGTCTTCTACGTGCACCTCTCCAGCATGGACTTCTGGGGTAACCGTCTCATCCTGGATCGTCTAGCATGCAATGGACGGTTCGTAGGCCATTGGCATGTCGTGGCGGGTTTTGGCCGCTGTCGTTACGACTTTACAATTGGGGCCTAGCGTGTTAGCATTGTTCCCCGCTGTAGCAGATGGGCGAATGGATGTTTAGGATAATATGTTTCAAATATGTATGATATAACCACTTACATTCACACCTGACCACTCTGACCCTGGTTCCATTAAATGGTGTGAACTCGACTGGACGGTTGATGACAGGATTCTAATGGGTTGCCAGATTTTAAGTGTATGTGTTTCCGTAGTGTAGTGGTTATCACGTGCGCCTCACACGCGAAAGGTCCCCGGTTCGGAACCGGGCGGAAACAGCATTACTGTTTTGAGGTATACAAAGTTAATGTTTAAATTCTCCTGCTTTACTATCAAGTAGCTATTCGTGAAGAGTCTATCTTGAACAGAACCATCAGCAGCGTCTACTTGGCACCACGCCACCTCTTGAACCGATAGCCTCGTCATATTATTAAGTATTTAAACCAACGCGGAAAACCTGTTCATGCGGGTGCTTCTGATGACAATATTTTCTAGGGTTTTGCTCAATCTAATTGGTTTCCGTAGCGTCGTGGTTATCATGTTCGCCCAATACGCGAAAGGTCTCCGGTGCGAGACCGGGTGGAAACATGGTGAAAGTATTTGTATTTAGCGCTCGCAGTTGAGAGCATAGACTGTATGAATGTTAAACTCGAACTCTAGTTGTGAGAAGTCCTTAGAAGTGTCTGGGTGTCAACCTCCTTTCCTGATTTGCCTAGCGTTACTGAGTCTTCTAGGGTTATGCTCAAGCTGAAAGGTTTCCGTTGTGTAGTGATTATCACGTTCGGCTAACACGCGATAGGTCCCCGGTTCGAAACCGGGCAGAAACAGTTTCATCGTTTTGAGATACACAAAGTTAATGTTTGATTTCTCCTGCTTTACTATCAAGCAGCTATTCGTGAAGAGTCTATCTTGAACAGAACCATCAGCAGCGTCTACTTGGCACCACGCCACCTCTTGAACCGATAGCCTCGTCATATTATTAAGTATTTAAACCAACGCGGAAAACCTGTTCATGCGGGTGCTTTTGATGACAATATTTTCTAGTTTTTTTTTTTTATTCTCACAGGTTTCCGTAGTGTAGTGGTTATCACGTTCGCCTTACACGCGAAAGGTCCCCGGTTTGAGACCGGGCGGAAACATGGTGAAAGTATCTGTATTTAGTGCTCGCAGTTGAGAGCATAGACTCTATGAAAGTTAAACTCTAACTCTAGTTGTGAGAAGTTCTTAGGAGTGTCTGGGTGTCAACCTCCTTTCCTGTTTTGCCTAGCGTTACTGAGTCTTCTACGTGCACCTCTCCAGCATGGACTTCTGGGGTAACCGCCTCATCCTGGATCGTCTAGCGTGCAATGGACGGTTCGTAGTCCATTAGCATGTCGTGGCGGGCTTTGGCCGCTGTCGTTACGACTTTACAATTGAGGCCTAGCGTGCTAGGATTGTTCCCCGCGGTAGCAGATGGGCGAATGGATGTTTAGGATAATATGTTTCAAATATGTATGATATAACCACTTACATTCACACCTGACCACTCTGACCCTGGTTCCATTAAATGTTGTGAACTAGACTGGACGGTTGATGACGGGATTCTGATGGGTTGCCAGATTCACAGTGTATGTGTTTTCGTAGTGTAGTGGTTATCACGTTCGCCTCACACGCGAAAGGTCCCCAGTTCGAAACCGGGCGGAAACAGCAATACTTTATTGAGATCAACAAAGTTAATGTTTAAATTCTCCTGCTTTACTATCAAGCAGCTATTCGTGATGAGTCTATCTGGAACAGAGCCTTCAGCAGCGTCTACTTGGCACCACGCCACCTCTTCAACCGATAGCCTCGTCATATTATTAAGTGTTTAAACCTGCGCTGAAAACCTGTTCATGCGGGAGCTTCTGCTGACAAAATTTTCTAGGGTTTTGCTCAAACTAACTGGTTTCCGTAGTGCAGTGGTTATCACGTTCGCCTAACACGTGAAAGGTCCCCGGTTCGAGACCGGGCGGAAACATGGTGAAAGTATTTGTATTTAGTGCTCGCAGTTGAGAGCATAGACTGTATGAAAGTTAAACTCTAGTTGTGAGAAGTGTCTGGGTGTCAACCTCCTTTCCTGATTTGCCAAGCGTTACTGAGTCTTCTACGTGCACCTCTCCAGCATGGACTTCTGGGGTAACCGTCTCATCCTGGATCGTCTAGCATGAAATGGACGGTTCGTAGGCCATTGGCATGTCGTGGCGGGCTGTGGCCGCTGTCGTTACGACTTTACAATTGAGGCCTAGCGTGTTAGTATTGTTCCCCGCTGTAGCAGATGGGCGAATGGATGTTTAGGATAATATGTTTCAAATATGTATGATATAACCACTTACATTCACACCTGACCACTCTGACCCTGGTTCCATTAAATGGTGTGAACTCGACTGGACGGTTGATGACAGGATTCTGATGGGTTGCCAGATTGTAAGTGTATGTGTTTCTGTAGTGTAGTGGTTATCACGTTCGCCTCACAAGTGAAAGGTCCCCTGTTCGAAACTGGGCGGAAACAGCATTATTGTTTTGAGGTATACAAAGTTAATGTTTAAATTCTCCTGCTTTACTATCAAGTAGCTATTCGTGAAGAGTCTATCTTGAACAGAACCATCAGCAGCGTCTACTTGGCACCACGCCACCTCTTCAACCGATAGCCTCGTCATATTATTAAGTGTTTAAACCTGCGCTGAAAACCTGTTCATGTGGGAGCTTCTGCTGACAAAATTTTCTAGGGTTATGCTCAAGCTAACAGGTTTCCGTTGTGTTGTGTTTATCACGTTCGCCTAACACGCGAAAGGTCCCCGGTTCGAAACCGGGCAGAAACAGTTTCATCGTTTTGAGATATACAGAGTTAATGTTTAAATTCTCCTGCTTTACTATCAAGCAGCTTTTCGGGAAAAGTCTATCTGGAACAGAAACTTCAGCAGCGTCTACTTGGCACCACGCCACCTCTTCAACCGATAGCCTCGCCTTATTATTAAGTGTTTAAACCTGCGCTGAAAACCTGTTCATGCGGGAGCTCGCAGTTGAGAGCATAGACTGTATGAAAGTTGAACTCTAGTTGTGAGAAGTGTCTGGGTGTCAACCTGTTTTCCTGATTTGCCTGGCGTTACTGAGTCTTCTACGTGCACCTCTCCAGCATGGACCTCTGGGGTAACCGTCTCATCCTGGATCGTCTAGCATGCAATGGACGGTTCGTAGGCCATTGGCATGTCGTGGCAGGCTTTGGTCGCTGTCGTTACGACTTTACAATTGAGGCCTAGCGTGTTAGCATTGTTCCCCGCTGTAGCAGATGGGCGAATGGATGTTAAGGATAATATGTTTCAAATATGTATGATATAACCACTTACATTCACACCTGACCACTCTGACCCTGGTTCCATTAAATGGTGTGAACTCGACTGGACGGTTGATGACAGGATTCTGATGGGTTGCCAGATTCAAAGTGTATGTGTTTCCGTAGTGTAGTGGTTATCACGTTCGCCTCACTTCAGCAGCGTCTACGTAGAAACTTCAGCAGCGTCTACTTGGCACCACGCCACCTCTTCAACCGATAGCCTCGCCTTATTATTAAGTGTTTAAACCTGCGCTGAAAACCTGTTCATGCGGGAGCTTCTGCTGACAAAATTTTCTAGGGTTTTCCTCAATCTAACTGGTATCCGTAGTGTAGTGGTTATCACGTTCGCCTAACACGCGAAAGGTCCCCGGTTCGAGACCGGACGGAAACATGGTGAAAGTATTGGTATTTAGCGCTCGCAGTTGAGAGCATAGACTGTATGAAAGTTGAACTCTAGTTGTGAGAAGTGTCAGGGTGTCAACCTCCTTTCCTGATTTGCCTAGCGTTACTAAGTCTTCTAGGGTTATGCTCAAGCTGAAAGGTTTCCGTTGTGTAGTGATTATCACGTTCGGCCTAACACGCGATAGGTCCCCGGTTCGAAACCGGGCAGAAACAGTTTCATCGTTTTGAGATACACAAAGTTAATGTTTGATTTCTCCTGCTTTACTATCAAGCAGCTATTCGTGAAGAGTCTATCTTGAACAGAACCATCAGCAGCGTCTACTTGGCACCACGCCACCTCTTGAACCGATAGCCTCGTCATATTATTAAGTATTTAAACCAACGCGGAAAACCTGTTCATGCGGGTGCTTCTGATGACAATATTTTCTAGGTTTTTTTTTTTATTCTCACAGGTTTCCGTAGTGTAGTGGTTATCACGTTCGCCTTACACGCGAAAGGTCCCCGGTTTGAGACCGGGCGGAAACATGGTGAAAGTATCTGTATTTAGTGCTCGCAGTTGAGAGCATAGACTCTATGAAAGTTAAACTCTAACTCTAGTTGTGAGAAGTTCTTAGGAGTGTCTGGGTGTCAACCTCCTTTCCTGTTTTGCCTAGCGTTACTGAGTCTTCTACGTGCACCTCTCCAGCATGGACTTCTGGGGTAACCGTCTCATCCTGGATCGTCTAGCGTGCAATGGACGGTTCGTAGTCCATTAGCATGTCGTGGCGGGCTTTGGCCGCTGTCGTTACGACTTTACAATTGAGGCCTAGCGTGCTAGGATTGTTCCCCGCGGTAGCAGATGGGCGAATGGATGTTTAGGATAATATGTTTCAAATATGTATGATATAACCACTTACATTCACACCTGACCACTCTGACCCTGGTTCCATTAAATGTTGTGAACTAGACTGGACGGTTGATGACGGGATTCTGATGGGTTGCCAGATTCACAGTGTATGTGTTTTCGTAGTGTAGTGGTTATCACGTTCGCCTCACACGCGAAAGGTCCCCGGTTCGAAACCGGGCGGGAACAGCAATACTTTATTGAGATCAACAAAGTTAATGTTTAAATTCTCCTGCTTTACTATCAAGCAGCTATTCGTGATGAGTCTATCTGGAACAGAGCCTTCAGCAGCGTCTACTTGGCACCACGCCACCTCTTCAACCGATAGCCTCGTCATATTATTAAGTGGTTAAACCTGCGCTGAAAACCTGTTCATGCGGGAGCTTCTGCTGACAAAATTTTCTAGGGTTTTGCTGAAACTAACTGGTTTCCGTAGTGCAGTGGTTATCACGTTCGCCTAACACGTGAAAGGTCCCCGGTTCGAGACCGGGCGGAAACATGGTGAAAGTATTTGTATTTAGTGCTCGCAGTTGAGAGCATAGACTGTATGAAAGTTGAACTCTAGTTGTGAGAAGTGTCTGGGTGTCAACCTCCTTTCCTGATTTGCCAAGCGTTACTGAGTCTTCTACGTGCACCTCTCCAGCATGGACTTCTGGGGTAACCGTCTCATCCTGGATCGTCTAGCATGAAATGGACGGTTCGTAGGCCATTGGCATGTCGTGGCGGGCTGTGGCCGCTGTCGTTACGACTTTACAATTGAGGCCTAGCGTGTTAGTATTGTTCCCCGCTGTAGCAGATGGGCGAATGGATGTTTAGGATAATATGTTTCAAATATGTATGATATAACCACTTACATTCACACCTGACCACTCTGACCCTGGTTCCATTAAATGGTGTGAACTCGACTGGACGGTTGATGACAGGATTCTGATGGGTTGCCAGATTGTAAGTGTATGTGTTTCTGTAGTGTAGTGGTTATCACGTTCGCCTCACAAGTGAAAGGTCCCCGGTTCGAAACTGGGCGGAAACAGCATTATTGTTTTGAGGTATACAAAGTTAATGTTTAAATTCTCCTGCTTTACTATCAAGTAGCTATTCGTGAAGAGTCTATCTTGAACAGAACCATCAGCAGCGTCTACTTGGCACCACGCCACCTCTTCAACCGATAGCCTCGTCATATTATTAAGTGTTTAAACCTGCGCTGAAAACCTGTTCATGTGGGAGCTTCTGCTGACAAAATTTTCTAGGGTTATGCTCAAGCTAACAGGTTTCCGTTGTGTTGTGTTTATCACGTTCGCCTAACACGCGAAAGGTCCCCGGTTCGAAACCGGGCAGAAACAGTTTCATCGTTTTGAGATATACAGAGTTAATGTTTAAATTCTCCTGCTTTACTATCAAGCAGCTATTCGGGAAAAGTCTATCTGGAACAGAAACTTCAGCAGCTTCTACTTGGGACCACGCCACCTCTTCAACCGATAGCCTCGTCATATTATTAAGTGTTTAAACCTGCGCTGAAAACCTGTTCATGCGGGAGCTTCTGCTGACAACATTTTCTAGTTTTTTTTTCATTCTTACAGGTTTCCGTAGTGTAGTGGTTATCACGTTCGCCTTACACGCCAAAGGTCACCGGTTTGAGACCGGGCGGAAACATGGTGAAAGTATTTGTTTTTAGTGCTCGCAGTTGAGAGCATAGACTGTATGAAAGTTAAACTCGAACTCTAGTTGTGAAAAGTGTCTGGGTGTCAACCTCCTTTCCTGATTTGCCTAGTGTTACTGAGTCTTCTACGTGCACCTCTCCAGCATGGACTTCTGGGGTAACCGTCTCATCCTGGATCGTCTAGCATGCAATGGACGGTTCGTAGGCCATTGGCATGTCGTGGCGGGTTTTGGCCGCTGTCGTTACGACTTTACAATTGGGGCCTAGCGTGTTAGCATTGTTCCCCGCTGTAGCAGATGGGCGAATGGATGTTTAGGATAATATGTTTCAAATATGTATGATATAACCACTTACATTCACACCTGACCACTCTGACCCTGGTTCCATTAAATGGTGTGAACTCGACTGGACGGTTGATGACAGGATTCTAATGGGTTGCCAGATTTTAAGTGTATGTGTTTCCGTAGTGTAGTGGTTATCACGTTCGCCTCACACGCGAAAGGTCCCCGGTTCGAAACCGGGCGGAAACAGCATTACTGTTTTGAGGTATACAAAGTTAATGTTTAAATTCTCCTGCTTTACTATCAAGTAGCTATTCGTGAAGAGTCTATCTTGAACAGAACCATCAGCAGCGTCTACTTGGCACCACGCCACCTCTTGAACCGATAGCCTCGTCATATTATTAAGTATTTAAACCAACGCGGAAAACCTGTTCATGCGGGTGCTTCTGATGACAATATTTTCTAGGGTTTTGCTCAATCTAATTGGTTTCCGTAGCGTCGTGGTTATCATGTTCGCCCAATACGCGAAAGGTCTCCGGTGCGAGACCGGGTGGAAACATGGTGAAAGTATTTGTATTTAGCGCTCGCAGTTGAGAGCATAGACTGTATGAATGTTAAACTCGAACTCTAGTTGTGAGAAGTCCTTAGAAGTGTCTGGGTGTCAACCTCCTTTCCTGATTTGCCTAGCGTTACTGAGTCTTCTAGGGTTATGCTCAAGCTGAAAGGTTTCCGTTGTGTAGTGATTATCACGTTCGGCTAACACGCGATAGGTCCCCGGTTCGAAACCGGGCAGAAACAGTTTCATCGTTTTGAGATACACAAAGTTAATGTTTGATTTCTCCTGCTTTACTATCAAGCAGCTATTCGTGAAGAGTCTATCTTGAACAGAACCATCAGCAGCGTCTACTTGGCACCACGCCACCTCTTGAACCGATAGCCTCGTCATATTATTAAGTATTTAAACCAACGCGGAAAACCTGTTCATGCGGGTAGCTTCTGATGACAACTATTTTCTAGTTTTTTTTTTCATTCTCACAGGTTTCCGTAGTGTAGTGGTTATCACGTTCGCCTTACACGCGAAAGGTCCCCGGTTTGAGACCGGGCGGAAACATGGTGAAAGTATCTGTATTTAGTGCTCGCAGTTGAGAGCATAGACTCTATGAAAGTTAAACTCTAACTCTAGTTGTGAGAAGTTCTTAGAGTGTCTGGGTGTCAACCTCCTTTCCTGATTTTGCCTAGCGTTACTGAGTCTTCTACGTGCACCTCTCCAGCATGGACTTCTGGGGTAACCGTCTCATCCTGGATCGTCTAGCGTGCAATGGACGGTTCGTAGTCCATTAGCATGTCGTGGCGGGCTTTGGCCGCTGTCGTTACGACTTTACAATTGAGGCCTAGCGTGCTAGGATTGTTCCCCGCTGTAGCAGATGGGCGAATGGATGTTTAGGATAATATGTTTCAAATATGTATGATATAACCACTTACATTCACACCTGACCACTCTGACCCTGGTTCCATTAAATGTTGTGAACTAGACTGGACGGTTGATGACGGGATTCTGATGGGTTGCCAGATTCACAGTGTATGTGTTTTCGTAGTGTAGTGGTTATCACGTTCGCCTCACACGCGAAAGGTCCCCGGTTCGAAACCGGGCGGAAACAGCAATACTTTATTGAGATCAACAAAGTTAATGTTTAAATTCTCCTGCTTTACTATCAAGCAGCTATTCGTGATGAGTCTATCTGGAACAGAGCCTTCAGCAGCGTCTACTTGGCACCACGCCACCTCTTCAACCGATAGCCTCGTCATATTATTAAGTGTTTAAACCTGCGCTGAAAACCTGTTCATGCGGGAGCTTCTGCTGACAAAATTTTCTAGGGTTTTGCTCAAACTAACTGGTTTCCGTAGTGCAGTGGTTATCACGTTCGCCTAACACGTGAAAGGTCCCCGGTTCGAGACCGGGCGGAAACATGGTGAAAGTATTTGTATTTAGTGCTCGCAGTTGAGAGCATAGACTGTATGAAAGTTGAACTCTAGTTGTGAGAAGTGTCTGGGTGTCAACCTCCTTTCCTGATTTGCCAAGCGTTACTGAGTCTTCTACGTGCACCTCTCCAGCATGGACTTCTGGGGTAACCGTCTCATCCTGGATCGTCTAGCATGAAATGGACGGTTCGTAGGCCATTGGCATGTCGTGGCGGGCTGTGGCCGCTGTCGTTACGACTTTACAATTGAGGCCTAGCGTGTTAGTATTGTTCCCCGCTGTAGCAGATGGGCGAATGGATGTTTAGGATAATATGTTTCAAATATGTATGATATAACCACTTACATTCACACCTGACCACTCTGACCCTGGTTCCATTAAATGGTGTGAACTCGACTGGACGGTTGATGACAGGATTCTGATGGGTTGCCAGATTGTAAGTGTATGTGTTTCTGTAGTGTAGTGGTTATCACGTTCGCCTCACAAGTGAAAGGTCCCCGGTTCGAAACTGGGCGGAAACAGCATTATTGTTTTGAGGTATACAAAGTTAATGTTTAAATTCTCCTGCTTTACTATCAAGTAGCTATTCGTTAAGAGTCTATCTTGAACAGAACCATCAGCAGCGTCTACTTGGCACCACGCCACCTCTTCAACCGATAGCCTCGTCATATTATTAAGTATTTAAACCTGCGCTGAAAACCTGTTCATGCGGGTAGCTTCTGCTGACAATATTTTCTAGGTTTTATGCTCAATTCTCACAGGTATCCGTAGTGTAGTGGTTATCACGTTCGCCTTACACGCGAAAGGTCCCCGGTTTGAGACCGGGCGGAAACATGGTGAAAGTATTTGTATTTAGTGCTCGCAGTTGAGAGCATAGACTGTATGAAAGTTAAACTCTAACTCTAGTTGTGAGAAGTTCTTAGGAGTGTCTGGGTGTCAACCTCCTTTCCTGTTTTGCCTAGCGTTACTGAGTCTTCTACGTGCACCTCTCCAGCATGGACTTCTGGGGTAACAGTCTCATCCTGGATCGTCTAGCGTGCAATGGACGGTTCGTAGTCCATTAGCATGTCGTGGCGGGCTTTGGCTGCAGTAGTTACGACTTTACAATTGAGGCCTAGCGTGCTAGCATTGTTCCCCGCGGTAGCAGATGGGCGAATGGATGTTTAGGATAATATGTTTAAAATATGTATGATATAACCACTTACATTCACACCTGACCACTCTGACCCTGGTTCCATTAAATGTTGTGAACTAGACTGGACGGTTGATGACGAGATTCTGATGGGTTGCCAGATTCTCCGTGTATGTGTTTTCGTAGTGTAGTGGTTATCACGTTCGCCTCACACGCGAAAGGTCCCCGGTTCGAAACCGGGCGGAAACAGCAATACTGTTTTGAGATCAACAAAGTTAATGTTTAAATTCTCCTGCTTTACCATCAAGCAGCTATTCGTGATGAGTCTATCTGGAACAGAGCCTTCAGCAGCATCTACTTGGCACCACGCCACCTCTTCAACCGATAGCCTCGTCATATTATTAAGTGTTTAAACCTGCGCTGAAAACCTGTTCATGTGGGAGCTTCTGCTGACAAAATTTTCTAGGGTTATGCTCAAGCTAACAGGTTTCCGTTGTGTTGTGTTTATCACGTTCGCCTAACACGCGAAAGGTCCCCGGTTCGAAACCGGGCAGAAACAGTTTCATCGTTTTGAGATATACAGAGTTAATGTTTAAATTCTCCTGCTTTACTATCAAGCAGCTATTCGGGAAAAGTCTATCTGGAACAGAAACTTCAGCAGCTTCTACTTGGGACCACGCCACCTCTTCAACCGATAGCCTCGTCATATTATTAAGTGTTTAAACCTGCGCTGAAAACCTGTTCATGCGGGAGCTTCTGCTGACAACATTTTCTAGTTTTTTTTTCATTCTTACAGGTTTCCGTAGTGTAGTGGTTATCACGTTCGCCTTACACGCCAAAGGTCACCGGTTTGAGACCGGGCGGAAACATGGTGAAAGTATTTGTTTTTAGTGCTCGCAGTTGAGAGCATAGACTGTATGAAAGTTAAGCTCGAACTCTAGTTGTGAAAAGTGTCTGGGTGTCAACCTCCTTTCCTGATTTGCCTAGTGTTACTGAGTCTTCTACGTGCACCTCTCCAGCATGGACTTCTGGGGTAACCGTCTCATCCTGGATCGTCTAGCATGCAATGGACGGTTCGTAGGCCATTGGCATGTCGTGGCGGGTTTTGGCCGCTGTCGTTACGACTTTACAATTGGGGCCTAGCGTGTTAGCATTGTTCCCCGCTGTAGCAGATGGGCGAATGGATGTTTAGGATAATATGTTTCAAATATGTATGATATAACCACTTACATTCACACCTGACCACTCTGACCCTGGTTCCATTAAATGGTGTGAACTCGACTGGACGGTTGATGACAGGATTCTAATGGGTTGCCAGATTTTAAGTGTATGTGTTTCCGTAGTGTAGTGGTTATCACGTTCGCCTCACACGCGAAAGGTCCCCGGTTCGAAACCGGGCGGAAACAGCATTACTGTTTTGAGGTATACAAAGTTAATGTTTAAATTCTCCTGCTTTACTATCAAGTAGCTATTCGTGAAGAGTCTATCTTGAACAGAACCATCAGCAGCGTCTACTTGGCACCACGCCACCTCTTGAACCGATAGCCTCGTCATATTATTAAGTATTTAAACCAACGCGGAAAACCTGTTCATGCGGGTGCTTCTGATGACAATATTTTCTAGGTTTTTTTTTTATTCTCACAGGTTTCCGTAGTGTAGTGGTTATCACGTTCGCCTTACACGCGAAAGGTCCCCGGTTTGAGACCGGGCAGAAACATGGTGAAAGTATCTGTATTTAGTGCTCGCAGTTGAGAGCATAGACTCTATGAAAGTTAAACTCTAACTCTAGTTGTGAGAAGTTCTTAGGAGTGTCTGGGTGTCAACCTCCTTTCCTGTTTTGCCTAGCGTTACTGAGTCTTCTACGTGCACCTCTCCAGCATGGACTTCTGGGGTAACCGTCTCATCCTGGATCGTCTAGCGTGCAATGGACGGTTCGTAGTCCATTAGCATGTCGTGGCGGGCTTTGGCCGCTGTCGTTACGACTTTACAATTGAGGCCTAGCGTGCTAGGATTGTTCCCCGCAGTAGCAGATGGGCGAATGGATGTTTAGGATAATATGTTTCAAATATGTATGATATAACCACTTACATTCCCACCTGACCACTCTGACCCTGGTTCCATTAAATGTTGTGAACTAGACTGGACGGTTGATGACGGGATTCTGATGGGTTGCCAGATTCACAGTGTATGTGTTTTCGTAGTGTAGTGGTTATCACGTTCGCCTCACACGCGAAAGGTCCCCAGTTCGAAACCGGGCGGAAACAGCAATACTTTATTGAGATCAACAAAGTTAATGTTTAAATTCTCCTGCTTTACTATCAAGCAGCTATTCGTGATGAGTCTATCTGGAACAGAGCCTTCAGCAGCGTCTACTTGGCACCACGCCACCTCTTCAACCGATAGCCTCGTCATATTATTAAGTGTTTAAACCTGCGCTGAAAACCTGTTCATGCGGGAGCTTCTGCTGACAAAATTTTCTAGGGTTTTGCTCAAACTAACTGGTTTCCGTAGTGCAGTGGTTATCACGTTCGCCTAACACGCGAAAGGTCCCCGGTTCGAGACCGGGCGGAAACATGGTGAAAGTATTTGTATTTAGTGCTCGCATTTGAGAGCATAGACTGTATGAAAGTTGAACTCTAGTTGTGAGAAGTGTCTGGGTGTCAACCTCCTTTCCTGATTTGCCAAGCGTTACTGAGTCTTCTATGTGCACCTCTCCAGCATGGACTTCTGGGGTAACCGTCTCATCCTGGATCGTCTAGCATGAAATGGACGGTTCGTAGGCCATTGGCATGTCGTGGCGGGCTGTGGCCGCTGTCGTTACGACTTTACAATTGAGGCCTAGCGTGTTAGTATTGTTCCCCGCTGTAGCAGATGGGCGAATGGATGTTTAGGATAATATGTTTCAAATATGTATGATATAACCACTTACATTCACACCTGACCACTCTGACCCTGGTTCCATTAAATGGTGTGAACTCGACTGGACGGTTGATGACAGGATTCTGTTGGGTTGCCAGATTGTAAGTGTATGTGTTTCTGTAGTGTAGTGGTTATCACGTTCGCCTCACAAGTGAAAGGTCCCCGGTTCGAAACTGGGCGGAAACAGCATTATTGTTTTGAGGTATACAAAGTTAATGTTTAAATTCTCCTGCTTTACTATCAAGTAGCTATTCGTTAAGAGTCTATCTTGAACAGAACCATCAGCAGCGTCTACTTGGCACCACGCCACCTTTTGAACCGATAGCCTCGTCATATTATTAAGTATTTAAACCAACGCGGAAAACCTGTTCATGCGGGTGCTTCTGATGACAATATTTTCTAGTTTTTTTTTCATTCTCACAGGTATCCGTAGTGTAGTGGTTATCACGTTCGCCTTACACGCGAAAGGTCCCCGGTTTGAGACCGGGCGGAAACATGGTGAAAGTATTTGTATTTAGTGCTCGCAGTTGAGAGCATAGACTGTATGAAAGTTAAACTCTAACTCTAGTTGTGAGAAGTTCTTAGGAGTGTCTGGGTGTCAACCTCCTTTCCTGTTTTGCCTAGCGTTACTGAGTCTTCTACGTGCACCTCTCCAGCATGGACTTCTGGGGTAACAGTCTCATCCTGGATCGTCTAGCGTGCAATGGACGGTTCGTAGTCCATTAGCATGTCGTGGCGGGCTTTGGCTGCAGTAGTTACGACTTTACAATTGAGGCCTAGCGTGCTAGCATTGTTCCCCGCGGTAGCAGATGGGCGAATGGATGTTTAGGATAATATGTTTAAAATATGTATGATATAACCACTTACATTCACACCTGACCACTCTGACCCTGGTTCCATTAAATGTTGTGAACTAGACTGGACGGTTGATGACGAGATTCTGATGGGTTGCCAGATTCTCCGTGTATGTGTTTTCGTAGTGTAGTGGTTATCACGTTCGCCTCACACGCGAAAGGTCCCCGGTTCGAAACCGGGCGGAAACAGCAATACTGTTTTGAGATCAACAAAGTTAATGTTTAAATTCTCCTGCTTTACCATCAAGCAGCTATTCGTGATGAGTCTATCTGGAACAGAGCCTTCAGCAGCATCTACTTGGCACCACTCCACCTCTTCAACCGATAGCCTCGTCATATTATTAAGTGTTTAAACCTGCGCTGAAAACCTGTTCATGCGGGAGCTTCTGCTGACAAAATTTTCTAGGGTTTAGCTCATTCAAACTGGTTTCCGTAGTGTCTCCAGCATGGACCTCTGGGGTAACCGTCTCATCCTGGATCGTCTAGTGTGCAATGGACGGTTCGTAGCCCATTAGCATGTCTTGGCGGGCTTTGGCCACTGTCGTTATGACCATACAATTGAAGCCTAGCGTGCTAGCATTGTTCCCCGCAGTAGCAGATGGACGAATGAATACGTTATTCCAGACTCAGAGTTCCACGCAATGCATGAACGCAATGCATTATACTGCTTGGGCGTCAACGTTTGCGTGATCTTTTGAAGAAACGTAGCGTTGCAAAACCTGGGATGGACTAGTGTGGACCGCCGTCATTGCAGCTCTCTGCTGCTCCCTGCTAGCAGCGTCACTACACTGTCCACATGTTTCACAAATAGAGTTTGGAGAGACGTTGTCAGTGTCTGTATGTTGCTTAAATTCTCCGAAACAGTGGGCGCTAAAGATCAGCGCACGGCAGGCCATTGCAGCCAATGAGCTCGAGTTGATAAAGAATAAAGCTTACAGCACCTGGTATTCCCAGGCGGTCACCCATGCAAGTACTAACCAGGCCCGACCCTGCTTAGCTTCCGAGATCAGACGAGATCGGGCGTGATCAGGGTGGTATGGCCGTAAGGAATTATTGTCGCGACCATATTAGCTTTTAAACAGGAGGAGCACGTAAGGAGAGAGCGCTTCCGTGGCCAGAGACGGGACTTGTACAGAAACAATGATTAGATCCATAATGAATGAAAGAAATGATTGAATGAATACGTTATTCCAGACTCAGAGTTCCATACTTGAACGCAATGCATTACACTGCTTGGGCGTCATCGTTTGCGTGATCTTTTGAAGAAACGTAGCGTTGCAAAACCTGTGATGGACTGCAGTGGACCGCCGTCATTGCAGCTCTCTGCTGCTCCCTGCTAGCAGCGTCACTACACTGTCCACATGTTTCACAAATAGAGTTTGGAGAGTCGTTGTCAGTGTCTGTATGTTGCTTAAATTCTCCAAAACAGTGGGCGCTAAAGATCAGCGCACGGCAGGCCATTGCAGCCAATGAGCTTGAGTTGAAAAAGAATAAAGCTTACAGCACCTGGTATTCCCAGGCGGTCACCCTTCCAAGTACTAACCAGAGGCCTGTTTCAGGTAGCTGGTTTAACATACTCTGAGTTTAATCCTGCGCTCTGAGTTGGTTGACTCAGAGTTCAGGGTTGAAAAGCAACTCTGGGTTTTCGGTTTCAGAACAGGTGATCAGCGTTGGGTTAATCAACTCTGAGTATGTTCACTCTGGGTTGAGGGCGTGCCTGTTGACTATGAAGAGCCATCATCAATGGATCTCTGATAACATGATGAGACATGGACCAAAAGCGTAGATCCACTTACTTTTCCCCCACGGAATTGGAAATTCTAATGAACGCGTATGCCGAGCAGTTACCCATTTTAACAAAAAAAAGCAATACCGTCGCGGCAGCGAGAGCGCGAGAGAGAGCTTGGCAGGAAATAGCTGAACAAGTCAATGCGTGAGTCAAATAAATTAGTAAAATAAAATAAAATAAGAGGAAAGTTTAATGTCTTCCACTTATTCAATATGTAAATTGTGTGTGTGTGTGTGTGTGTGTGTGTGTGTGTGTGTGTGTGTGTGTGTGTGTGTGTCAATTTACGCAACCCCCAGTTGCCCCACGAGGACTTGGCAGCAAATGAAGTACAAAAATATAGTTTAAACAGGTAAACTAATGTTTAATTGAAATCAAATCAATTGTGCTGTTTTGCCTGCTCTACCTAATTTAACAGCTATGTTCAACATGTATTATATATTTGTATACTATATTTAAGCAGTAGGCTAAATGTAAGTAGTAGGCCTACATTTCCCAGCCACCCCAACACTGCCAATATTTAATAGGATTTAGATATATTAGAAGGCTACACCTAGGCAAAATGCATTATAAATATATATGTGTCTTCAAAATAGCGCTTACTGAATATTAGGGTAACATTTTCCTCCATGTTAGCAAATCGAAAAAATGCAGAGGCCCGGCAGACTGGAGGGGGTCCACCTCTGCAGCCCTCACAGAGGCTGAGGAGATGGCCCTCAGCCAACAGAGTATGCATCCTGTGGCTGAGGGCATCCCTGGGGGGAGCTCCTCTGATCCCCCCCACCCCCCAGGATAGAAGTGCCTTTACAGTATAAGAGGTTGGTTATTCAAAATAATTAAATATGTACTCGCAACCCAGCGCGTTGCAAATTAGATGGGGCAATATTCTGGCTCAAGTAATAATTGCACTGTCTAATCATCTTCTTCCAGTTACTGATGGCGTCATCGCCCTACTTGAACCAGATGCCCTCACCAACCTCCATGCAATTGTAACAATTCAAAAGATGCAAAAGGATGCTTTGGAGATCCAAATTTTGGAACATAAGTTATAGGTGGGTGATGTGCAAACTGGGATATGCTACTGTTCCCTGCTCTAAAAACATACCCAATATAAATGACTTTTTTTTTTTGTGCTTTCAGGTTATGAGGAAAAAATCCTCATAATAAGTAGGCCTAGATTGTCTTTATTAGAACACGGGCTGTGGTGGGACAAGTTATTTTGTTGAACAGTTTACTCAAAGGGTTTTACTTCAGTGAACAATGCAGACGATTATGCTGAGCATGTGCATGTAGAGAAGAACAGCATCTGGTTAAAAGCAGTACCAGGGTATTTTCTGCCTTGCATTCTTAAAATTAGTTTCTTGACTTGCAGCAGTTATAGGTCCGTGGTTAGTCAGCTACTCTGATCATGGGAAAGCCACAACGTTGAAGTGACTGTAGTACAGAGCGGGTGGGATGCACGGGGCGGATCATTCTGCACATGCGTTAATTGCGATAAAAAAACAAAACTTAAACTTAAAGCATGCCCCCGGTGCGTTTGACAGTTAACATGGGGGCTGAGAAGGTGGTCTAAATAAATGATAGATTGCACTGAAAAACGATAGCGCTCGGGAAGAAAATTATCAGGAAAATAAATTATATCCAACCGGGGTCTTAATAATCGTTCCTCACGGAGATTCCTTCTGAGGATCGCAGCCTCTACGTCCACAGGCTCTCGTAGAAAAGGACATGCCATTTCTAACATTTCCTTCTGTCGGAGAGCTGCCTTCAGCCTTATTGACAACAAACTCAGAGTAGGTCTAACCACCTCCCGAGCAGGTTAGACCCACGGCGTATGTTGCCGCAGCAACTAACTCTCGGTTGCGCTGAACCTGCTACCTGAAACGGAAAACCCAGAGTTTCCACTAACTCAGAGCGAACAAACTCGGGGTTGCCTCAAAACAAGCTACCTGAAACAGGCCTCTGTTGGCTTGGACCCCTAATAATAATAGGAAAAATCCTTACAAAAACAATAGGGTTCCAACCTGTTGGCTTGGACCCCTAATAATCCTTACAAAAACAATAGGGATCAAACCTGTTGGCTTGGACCCCTAATAAAAATCCTTACAAAAACAATAGGGATCCAACCTGTTGGCTTGGACCCCTAATAAGAAAAATCCTTACAAAAACAATAGGGATCCAACCTGTTGGCTTGGACCCCTAATAAAAAAAATCCTTACAAAAACAATAGGGTTCCAACCTGTTGGCTTGGACCCCTAAAAAGAAAAATCCTTACAAAAACAATAGGGATCCAACCTGTTGGCTTGGACCTCCAATCCAACCTGTTGGCTTGGACCCCTAAAAATGAAAAAAAATCCTTACAAAAACAATAGGGTTCCAACCTGTTGGCTTGGACCCCTAATAATTATGTAAGTTATAAAAAAAAAATATTTATTATTATTAAATCAATATTAATTTAAATAAATATACAGAGAAAATTCGACTCTCTAGCTTTCAAATAAATCCTTTTACATTTGTTAGTTTTAATCCGACTGTACATTATTTTGAAAGGGTGAACCTCAGTTTCGTGATTTAGACCTCACTTGACCTCACTCCCGGAGGTCCACGGTGCAATGTTTTTTTTGACCACTGGGATGCTGACGGCGTTTCAGGCCAATTCTTTTTTTCCTTTGGCGGCCCTCAGTCAAATTTTGGGTTCCTAAATTGGCCCTCAGTTGTCAAAACTTTGAGAACCCCTGCTCTAAGGAAATCATCTCCCCAAACATAACTATACACCATATTTACATATTTATTTTTAACTCTCTCCATTCCATTCTCTCCACAAACCCTCCTCCCCAACATCTGTTTATTAATTCTTTAATTTTCACAAAGTATCCCTCCAACTCACAGCATTCAACAAACTCATGCATACACGTTTCCACCCCCACCCCGCACACATCACATTCCTTCTTCACATTCACATCAAACCTACTTATTATTAAATTGTTAAACACCCTATTGTGCCGTAAAAGGAAGTCAAAATTTTCGCATTCAATACAATTCCATTTCACTCTTAAATTTCTCCATGTTCCCCCTACATCCATATCATTCATAACTCTTACCCATACTTTCTCTGCAGCCGGTCTCCCCACTTCTTTCCTTCTTAAACATCTATACATTACTCTCGTTTTCACACTCGTCAGACTCACCCTCCTTTCTCCTTCCCCCACACACATTTCTATCTCTCCTTCTCCATTCACCCCAGCCTCTCTCGATCATTCCAACCCATTCTCTCGGCATTTCCACCTTGGTTCTTTTCCAACGCCCCCTCCGCCGTACCCAACCATATTTCATCACCTCTTTCCCTCACCTCGTCTACCATTACCTGTGCCTTCATAAACCCAGGTACATACTCGTAAACTAAATCCTTCACCTTTCTAACCCCTGCTCTCCATATCGCCCTGTTATATATTGTGTCCCCTTCAAATGTAATTTTTGGATTTAAAAACACTGGTTGCTCCCATACCTGCTTCACATTCTTACACCCATACTGCACACATTTCACAAACTCTCCCCACGCTCCCAACACCTCCTTATAAAACTCAGACACTCCACTCAACATACCTTTCTTTAGTTCCATATACACTTTACTCTCTCCACACCCACAACATTTATTAATTGCTTCCCTTAAAAACACCTTCCATATATGATCCCTCTTGTCCTTTAAATATCTCACCACCATTTTCACCCTAAGTGCTTTCTTTTTCCTTTCTAAATTAATCAATTTTAACCCACCATCCTCATACTCATTTTCGATCGCCTCCCTGGCTATCCTAACTCCCTTCCCATCCCACACAAACTCACTCACCATTCTCTCCACCTCCTTCAAAACTCTCTAAGGCACATCCAACACATTCATTGCATACACAAGCTTGCTCATTACCAGCGCATTCACAACTGTCACCTTCCCCTTGAGCTTCAACCCTCTCAGTTTCCAAAACCCTAACGTCTTCCTAATACCATTCATTATCCCTTCAATCTGCATATCTCTCCCTTCTCTATCCTCTATCCCTAAGTTCACACCCAACATCCTAAAATAATCATTTTTCTCTTTCAATCCTATCTCCCTCCTACCTGCTCTCTCCACTCCTACATACATGATTTCTGACTTTTCTATGTTTATTTTTGCCCCTGATGCCCTGCCATACAACTCTACACTACTTAAAACCTCAACTACACTTTCCCTGTCCCTTACTGTAACTGTCGTGTCATCTGCATACTGATATAATAAACTAACCCGCCCCTCTGGTAACTCTATACCCCTAATCTTATCATTTTGCATTAGTAGCGCTGCTAGCGGCTCTGCCGACAAGGAGTACAGCAGAGCCGACAGCGGACAGCCTTGCCTAACCGACCTTTCTAATCTAAATGTGTCTGACAATCCCATTAATTTTAACACAACTCACTGCCCTGTCATACATTCTCTTTACCCATCCTACCAACCTGTGCCCAAAACCAAGTTTTCCTAATACTCTGTTTAAATAATCATGATCAACCCTATCAAATGCTTTATTCAAATCTAAACTTACAACTATCCCCCCTTTATCTCTCTTCATATTATGTCCCTGATACTGCCTCATACCTCATTCTATTATGTCCCTGATACTGCTTATTGTGTCTGCTATGTCCCTACCTGGTATGCTATATGCCTGTGTGCTTCCCACCACCTTCCCTATTACTTGTTTGACCCTATTGGCTAACACCCTTACTAAAACTTTATAATCACTATTCAGCATACTAAGTGGCCTATAATTCTGTAGTCTATCCCTACTCCCTTTCTTATATATCATAGTAACTAACCCTATCGACATGCTAAGCGGCATCTCGCCCATCTCGTCCATCTAAATAATCTATCTAGCACTGGCACTAATTCCTCTCTAAACTCAACGTAAAATTCTCCAATTAACCCATCTATCCCTGGACTCTTATTTCTGCCTAACCCTCCTATAGCTTCATTTATTTCTCCCGTCCCTATTCCTCTCTCACACATCTCCCTATCATCATCGCTCACCCTAGATTTCACACTATCCAACACCTGACTCTTACTCTCCTCATCAACTTCTTCTTTCCTAAATAATTCCTTAAAAAAATCTTCTACTCTTTCAGCAATCCCTACAAAATCTGTAATCATCTCTCCTTCCTTTTCTTCCACATTTTCTAAATAATTCTTCTTCTGCTTCATCTTTTCTAACCCTAAAAAGAACCATGTACATTTATCTCCCTCAATCACATATCTAGCCCTACTTCTGACTATTGCTCCCATACACCTCCTCTGTTCTATCTCCTTCAGTTCATCTTTAATTCTAATATACTTCCCCAAATCATAACCTACCACCTCATCCGCTCTCTTTGCCTCTCTAGCTAAATCTTCCTTTAACCTCTCTCTCTCTCTCTCTGTATCATATTCCTGCCTCTACTATAACCTATACTCAATTCCTTTATCTCTTCTTTCAAACTCTCCCACCACCTCCCATAGGCGTAGCGGCCATAAACATTGGGGGGTACAAGTCCCCCCCAATGTTCAGATATGCCCAAAATGTCCCCCCCAATAAATCGCTGGGAATAGGGATATAGCAATTCAATATTTCTATGGGTAGAGCACTTAGGTTTTCCCTGAAGTACACTCCGTTCCCTGAACGCATCTCTGCACAAAGTGCGCGCCGCACACCCTAATAACTCAATCCGATTCCATCTACAGCTCTTACAGCCAATGAGAATATGGCTGTTCGGGCTAGCTAGCCAATGGGATAGATCCATGATTTGATTCCCGTGCGGCTCGGTGACGGTGACTTGTCACTCGATTGCATTGGTCATCAACCGTCTTTTTTACATGACCACGGAATCAAAAACATCAACAACAGCAAATGAGTGGCGTGTTACGATCGAAAACACACGTAAGTTATGAAGCTTTTGATAGTGTCTCTCAAATTTCGTGGGTTGTTGTCGCTTCTCTAGCGAGCAGCATCATTAGCTATGTGTTACCTATGTAATAAGCCAGCTAGATGACGTTGGCCCCGGCCTCATTATGCCGACGTCTCAATGTTCCGAAATGTTCCCCATTAGATCTATATGCATGGGCAGTTTGGTTTTAAATGTGCTGGGGACAGAGATGCATTCGGAAGTGCATTTTCAGAATAAGGATGGACTAGTTTTTCTCTCTTTAGTGCAGTTAATGAAAGGTTCTGAAAGACGGCATACCCATGTAGCTAATACTAAGGAATAAAATGTATACAAAATCTGTCTGGCACGTTTTATGAAGAAAACGTTTCCAAAAAGTATCGGACATATGACCCACTATGTTCTGCTCCATGTATCCAATGTTGACAACGTGACATGACATGGCTAAGCTACCAACATAAACAAGAGGAGCTAGGAAAGGAAATTAACTGCATGTTCAAGTTCAGAATGGGGCAAACGTGTGGCTACACTACACACAGCACTACAAAAATCGTCAAGATTGTATTTGGTGCTGCTTAGTGTGAGAGAGAGAGCGAGAGAGACAGAGAGAGAGGCCTGATTCACAAATTAACAAATGCCAGTGACAGTAAAGGTGTTGGCAAGCTGTAACAAATATGCATTAGCAACCTTTGCTGGTTTAAGTGAATTCACCATCCTCTTTAGGGTAACTAGGCTTGGAGGTTTGGAGAGCGAAAGAGAAGAGCAAATGATTGGGAGTAGGAGAAGGGAGGTAAGGATGATAGTAGAATCTCATGTTAGCCAGGCCTGCCTCAAAATTGGCTGTGTCGCACACACACACTTGTGTATGTCACCATGGGTAAATCTTTCACATGCACTGTAGGCCTACGAAGTGCGCAACCATTCTCAGCACTTCATTTTAGGAACTATCAATGTTGTACATTGTAACAACAAGCCTGCGTGAAGTTTTAACTTGTCTCTCATGATGTTAGTGCTGCTTGTGTTATTTCACAGTCGTCATGAGCAAGAGGAAGCAAGAGGGTTGCAGAGACATTCGGCAATGTTTTGCCTCGTCTCAGAAAAGAAGCAAAGTAACTAAAGAGGGGTGAGAAAATGAGAAGTGTCAGCCTATCAGTTGTAGCATTACAGTACAGTAGAGTTAATAGACTACAAAAAACTAGCCATAGAATTATTGTCATTCAGATCAAAAGTGATTTGTTGACTATCTGAGAAAGGATCAGTACTTGTTATCTGATAATATTTCTTCCCTGTGGCATGTCCACTTTGGTGGATGAAAGGATGAAAGCAGTGTGTGTCAATCTGGTAGTGACATAGAGGTGAGTAGCCTAAGAGAGGAGTTCTGGAAACTAATAGAGCCTTGGCTTTTCCTATGTTCAATGAAATTCATAAGTTACTTTGGATAATAGCGTAAATATTAATGGTTTAAACCGAATTGTGACATTAGAGCAGAATCCTGTTGGCAGTGGCACTGATGTTTATGGTGTGTTTCAGTAGTCTACTGGTAAATAGTTTGCTTCCTGATTCCTTCCATGTTTCCTCTGTTGTGTTCAGAGTAGAGCTAGTGAGCCAGCGGGGGAGACAGAAAGTTTGGAGGATGAAAGCACAGGGAGAGTTTGTCAATCTAGTCGTGGCATATAGGTGAGTCGCCTAAGAGAGGAGTAAATATGAAAGGTTAAGACCGAATCATGACATTCACGCAGAATCCTGTTAACACACATGTATATAGTGCAGGGTTGTCAAAAAAGATTATACTGAGATACTAATCGATCAAAATTAAAAAAAATAATATCGGATTAGATACTTATGTGCAACATTATCGATACTAAAATCGCTGTCTTCATCATCTTCATCTCTTTTTTTTCCTCACCTCCTTCAGTTGACACACAACTCTACACAGCAGCGTTGCAGTTGCTAATATAGCAATATAATAATTATTAAGTCAAGTTTCATTCAAGGTTACAAAACATTGTCTAATGTATGTATTCATAGATTAATCCATAACTACCGTAATCAGAAAACATTTAGGTTATGTCCTTGACATGTCCAATTCTTTAACAGTGCATCATTCAATACGGCTAATGGTTTCACCATGAGATTAGCTCAGTGCGCTCTCTCGTGAAACACATCTATGTACTTATTAAACAAGTGGATGAAAATATCAGAAAATCTATATTTTCTGAGGGGTAACAAAAGTTTTGGGGTGACTATTTAGGTCCATGAGATAGATACACCTGGGTGGGTTTTACTCAGCATTGGCAAATGTGATGGTTATGCAATAAAAAATGTAATGGAAGTAAGAACTGGCTGGATTTTGTGTCCTTGTTGTGGTGGTGCAGGTGTTTGTTTGTGTGTGTTTTGTAAAAAAGACAAAACATCAATGAATGTAATGTGGAAAAAAAAGGACTGGATTGGTTGAAATATTGAGGAGCACAAAATGTTATATTTAATTTAAAAAGTAAAGGAAAACAGAGCTCTGAAGTATATGTGTGTCATCCTTTTCCTAATTTCAAGTCTTCCACACTCCCTGACTGCTTGGTCACATCCAGTATTAAAGTGTTTTAAACATCCATCCCTAAAAAGGTCTTCAAAATTAGGTGCAAGGTATTGAGATTTTGCTCTCAGAGTGCACCAGATTAATGCATGTTCAAAATCTTTGCCTCGGGGGGGGGGCGGACCCCGCCCCCAGGCATTTGTCCCCCCCAATGTTGAAACCATGGCTACACCTCTGCCACCTCCCAATGTCCTCCTCATACATTCTCTCATTCTTCCTCCTCAATATACATTCTCTCACTTTCTTTTTGTACTTTTCTTCTCTCAGCAACTCACCATTCATACACCACACGCCCCTCCCCTCTCCTCTCAAACCCCTGACCTAAGTTAAACCCTAACACCATGTGATCGTTGAGTGCGGTAACCCTATAATCAACTCTCCCTATCCTACCTGCTATGCCCTTGGTGCTCAAGACTAAATCTATCCTACTCTGTTTTAACACCCCTCTCACCGCTTGCCTCCTTGAAAAAACCCTCCCCTCTGGATTCCTTTCTCTCCACACATCTATTAAACCTTTCACTCTCATTACCTCTTTCAACACACCTCTTGATGAGAGATTCTTGAAACACACACTCGCAGACGCATCCAACCTCCCACACCACGCGTTAAAGTCCCCCACCACCATACAGTTCTGACCACACATTCCTCCCAATCCCTCAAAGAAAATCGACATCTTTTACCAAAGTGCTCAAAAGTAATTCCTATCACCCACCCATCACCATCATCCACACACTTTGTCGCATTCTCAACCACTCCCCTTTTCACTAAAATTGCTACCCCTCTTGATTTAACACCACCATTATTCACATACATCTCCCTCATCCATTCTCTCTGAACCACCCTCATAACCTCCATATCCCAATGTGTCTCTTGTAAACATTATTTCTGCCTCACACACCATCACGGTTTGCTGCCTCCTGTTCCTGTCCCTTAGCCCATTAGCATTAAAAGAAGATATCTTGATCATTAAAAGTATAAATGAGAAAAGATTCCACATGTTATGTTATCATTTGCACTTTTCTTCCCCTTACCTTGTCTCTGCTTCCTCCCCAGTGGTCTTTTCCTATTTGCAGCCACCTCCTCCAAGTTTTCCCCATCACTGTCTGTTATGTCCGAAGTCGCCCACTTCCACCCTAAGTGCCTCTCCCCCGTAATCTCCCTTGTCCCCTCACTTCCCTCTTCATGTCCCCCCACAGTCATTCCACTCTTTTCCCTGTTCTTCTCCCCTCCTTTAGCTCCCTCCGCCGCGCCTCCTTTCGCTCGTCCGTCCCTCTCGCCGCACTGTCCACGCTGCTGCCGATCTCCTCCCTTTCCTTCTCTCCTCCCGTCTCCCTTGTCTCTTCCGCTGCCGTCTCGTCCTCTCCCATTCCTTCCTGCTCCTCATCCTCATCCATCTGCTCTCCTTCCCCGCCGACTCCCACGCTACTCTCTTCCGCTCCATTCGCCTCATTTCCGCTTCCTCCTTCTCCTCCCTCTCCTCTCGGTCGCTCCTCCTCCTCGCCGACATCCTTCTCCTGGCTCCCGCCTTCTCCTCCTTGTTGCCTCTGTTCCTCTTCTATTCTGCACTCTCTTGCGTAGTGCCCCTGTTTATGGCACCTGTGGCATCTGAAATCTGGGCAATCCCTCAGAATATGCCCCGGTTGGATACACATCCTTCACACCTTCTCCTGTTTATCGTGGATCACTAAATCATTAAATTTAACTTTAAGAAACCTGGTCCCGTCTGCTATTTTGGTACCGGCCCACATTCTCCTTTTAATAGGTGATACAGCTGAGACCCCCCACCCTTGTAGTTTCCCGATAATGTCCCTGTCCGAGGTGTATGCCGGCAGCTCCAAAAACGAAACCACCGTTTCGTCATTAGGGAGCTCTTTCGCAATTACACTAATCCCTCTTATTTTGAAACCGTCCATCAATTTTTTTCCAACTGAGATGTCCCATTGTTAATTCATATTATTTCAGTCCAATTTTGCGGCAAGCCATCAGCTCCTTCGTAGCTTTCATCACTTCCATCATCGTTACTGTGTCTTCACCGATCAGTTCCACACTCACTGTCAGTTCTTTAGCATATGTATTTTCTTTATCTCCAGCCTCTTCTCCCCTCTGGTCTTTCTTTCTGTGATCTACTCCATTCAAGCCTTTTCCGTTGCCATTTTGTCCGTCCACGGGATAATCCTCGCCAAAACAATGGGAGATCTGGGAGATGTATAGAGAAAAAAATAAATAAAGTACCTTCTCAAGCACAAACGATCCAAAAACACTACACTGCTCTGTGCAGTCTTACTCTTCGCACACCTGAACGGTATCAGACCAAACGCGATCGGGCGTACTTTTTTCTTTTTTTGGCGTCACCCGTCACTACTTACAGCACCTGGTCTTCCGAGGAGATCTCCCATCCAAGTACTAACCAAGGCCGACCCTGCTTAGCTTCTGAGATCTGACGAGATCGGGGGTGTTTCAGGGTGGTATGGCCGTAAGGAATTTTTGTCGGGACCATATTAGCTTTTATACAGGAGGAGCACGTAAGGAGTGAGAGTTCTACCTTGACCAGAGACGGGACTTGTACAGAAACAATGATTAGATCCATAATGAATGATAGAAATGAATGAATGAATATGTTATTCCAGACTCAGAGTTCCATATTTGAACGCAATGCATTACACTGCTTGGGCGTCATCGTTTGCGTGATGTTTTGAAGAAACGTAGCGTTGCAAAACCTGGGATGGTCTACAGTGGACCGCCGTCATTGCAGCTCTCTGCTGCTCCCTGCTAGCAGCGTCACTATACTGTCCACATGTTTCACAAATAGAGTTTGGAGAGACGTTGTCAGTGTCTGTATGTTGCTTAAATTCTCAATCAAAAATTCTTTAAAGGTCCCATGACATGAAAATCTCACTTTGTGAGGTTTTCTAACATAAATATGAGTTCCCCTAGCCTGCCTATGGTCCCCCAGTGGCTAAAACTTGCGTTTGGTGTAAAACTAGCACTAGCTGTTCTGCTCGCCTTTGAAAAAACGGAGGCTCAAGCGCGCTGATTTGGAATGTCTGTGTTCATGACGTCATCAGGAATCTCAGCTCCTCCCCTTACTCTGCCTGGCCCGCCCAGAGACGTTGGCCCGCCAATGAGACTCGACCATGCGAGCGCCACATGTGTGTGTGTGTGAATACACACACTGTAACGCAAGTGTTTCTTGTCGGTTCTTTGACGTGTCTTATATTTCCACAACGAGACTGTCGTGGGGGTTATCTGAGCCATGGTTGAGAAGGAATTGGGGGAAAGGAACTTTGGTTTGACTCGCTGAAGTACATGAACTGCAACATGCCGCCGGTTGCCGCGAGGCACCATCGCCCGGCAGCCGGCAGCAGGCAGCGCGCGGTTCAGTCGACTTCAGGTTGATGTGAAAGTGGAAGAACCAGAGACGTCGCAGAACCCGACAGTCGTTTGTGATTCATAATATCGTCTGGAGGCGCACACAATATGTTATATGATATAGATATCTATGTATTATATGATATTATTTAGATATAGAGCTCCAGGACTGTAACGCAAGTGTTGTACACTTCCTTGTTATTTGGATAACCATTCTGCTGTTGGTGTGATGGCGCATAACACGTCGGACTCTCGTCTCTGGTATTTCTAGAACGAGACTCGTATTGGGGGTTATCTCAGCCAAAGTTGAGAATGAATTGGGGGGAAGGAACTTTGGCTTTGACTCCCTCAAGAACATCAACTAATGGTTCAGCCGTTATACTGTACAATAATGCAGATAACGGACAACCCTGCCTAACTGACCTGTCTAATCTAAAACTATCCGTCAATACCCCGTTACACTTAACCCTACTCTTTTCACTACTATACAACAATCAAATCCACTTCACTAACCTATCCCCAAAACCAAATCTCTCTAGCGCCCTAAACATAAACTCATGTTCTACCCTATCAAAAGCTTTGTTAAAATCGACACTCAAAACTACACCTCCCTCTTCTTTCATATGCCTCACTACATCCCTAACTGACCCTATCGTGTCCGCTATATCTCTCCTTGGAATACTGTAAGCTTGCGTAGATGAAACTATGGTCCCTACTACCGACTTAATCCGATTAGCTAAAGTTTTGGCCAGTACCTTATAGTCAGTGTTCAACAGACTCAACCCTCTGTAATTCCCTAACTGCAATTTACGACTATTCTTGTACAGTACCGCTATCAACCCCGTCGACATCGACTTACTAACCGTCCCTAACCTTTCCATTTCCCAATATACCTTTCATAAAATCGGACATAACAACTCACTAAAGCACTTGTAAAACTCTGCCGGCAATCCATCAGAGCCAGGACTCTTGTTATTGGACAGGCTGCTGATGGCCGCCATCACCTCCGACTCTACTAACTCACACTCATATACTTCCCTATCACTATCCGATAACACATGCTCAACCATCCCTAATATCTTGTCCACACTATCCTTATCTACATAGCCTTTGCTAAATAAATCACTGTAAAACCCCTGCACTCTCTCCAACACAACCACAAAATCATTTACCACTTCCCCTCTCTCATCCTCTATCGGAGCTATTTATGTTCTACCCTGTTTTCTGTTTTCCCAGCCCCAAAAAGAAAGACGTACATTTCTCCCCATCGACCGCATGCTGCGCCCGACTCCTAACTATCACCCCTTTACATCTCTCCCTTTCATAAGATTCTAATTCCCCTTTAATGCCTATGTAGTCAGCTAAGTCCCTATTCACATCGTCATCTAACCTCCTCAATTCCTCAGCCATTCGCTCTCTCAATACACATTCCGTCCTCCTCTTTACTTGACTCCGCTTTTTACAATATTTTATGCTCAACATTTTCACCTTCATCTTTACACATTCCCACCATTCACACACGTCTGCATCATACCCCTCCACTTCATTTGCTCCTTAACACACCCTCTCATCATCTCAGTATACTCGCTCTCCTCCAACACACTTGTATTCAAACACCAAACTCCCCCCCCTGTCCCTCTACTTCTGTCACCCATCTGAAAGATTATTGTTGCATGATCACTATAACCGGTGAATTTATACTGTACACTGCTCAAAGCATCAGCGATGTCCTGCCGTGCTAAACATAAATCGATCCTACTTTGCTTTAGCATCCCGTTCACTATCTGCCTCCTAGAAAATTCCCTCTTGGCAGCATTTCTAATGTTAAGTATTTTAAGAAGCTGCATTACCCCCACATAACCACTAGGAAGCAGGACCAAACATATAAGCCGTAGATACTATACATAGCCACAAGGGGAGCAAGACCTTATTGAAGGCTGCTCCCTCCACAGAAGGCATCACCTTTAGTTAGGTGAAGAAGCCGAAGCCATTACGTCACCCCGGCCACTACATAGGACACGCCCACTTGACGTCCCCTAGCGGGTGATTCGAAGCTAGGAGCCCAGAGATCAATAGGTAGACGGCAGAGAGCCACCGGGCCTAAGCCCGGGGGCTTGAAGTAGATAACGGTATTTTCCTCTCCACGCGTTAGATACAATTCCCTCCCTTAAGCTTCATAGTTACCATACCGAAACATGCCTACTTTATAACAAATAAAGTGAGTTAAAAGCAACCCGGGATTGGACTATTTTCTTCGAAGAATGCAGCAATACTAACCCTCCACACATCCACCAAACCCCCATCCTCAATCATTTTTAACAAACCCTTCCGGGCTGAATCCTGTCTAAAACTATCTCCCCTATACATTAAAATCACCCACGAGAACACAATTCCTATTGCAGAGCAAACCAAGAGAGATAAAAAATAACCTTTTTTCCGCTTCTCTGTTCGGTGCGTATACATTAATTAGTGTTACGTTTTTTAAGAACATAAGCTACCCCCACATAGCCTCTAGGAAGCGGATTCAAACTCACAAGCTGTATTACCCTCACATAGCCACAAGGAAACAGGACCGAACATATAAGCCGTAAATACTATACATAGCCACAAGGGGAGCAGGACCTTACTGAAGGCTGCAATAGCTACTCCATCCACAGAAGGCAGCACCTTTAGACAGCTGAGGAAGCCAAGGCTATACGTCACATAGGCCACGCCAAACTAGGTATTTAAACGGGTCCGGAAGCAAAAAAAAGGCAGAAACTTCCGGTAGTTCAGACTTGCCGGTTAGAGGTATTGACCAGCTGGGAGTCACTTGCACGTGTTCAATACAATTCCCCTCCTTTTGCTCCGTAGTTACCATGCCGAAATACTTTGACAAATAAAGTGAGTTGGACCTCTTTCTTCGAAGAACTTTCTGGCATTTTAGCCTGTATCCAGTTTGTTTCCTGCAGCACTTAAATATCGGATTTCAAATTGATTAACACCCCATCAAACTTCGGCATATTGTTAAGACCGTTGATGGTAATTGAGGTGAGTGTGACCATTGAAACCAAAAGACAAAGAGTGGGTATTACTGTTAAAATCTTTTTTTTTTACGTACCCCTTTCATTTTCACGTTTCTCTGTTCCTCATCGGAATCAACCCCTCTCCTGCATCTGACCCTGGGCGCCCTCTCCCTACAAACACCCAACGCCTCATTCACCGACTTATTCTCCCTCTCCGTTCCATCAGCCAGTGTGGGGGGGGAACTTATAGCCGCCATACCACGCCAATGAGACTAGTCGGCTGTAGCCTCACTAGTCCCAGCACAAGACCCCTCGGCTGCATCTCCCTCTACTGTAGGGCACGCGGGCACCTGTAAAGAGAGGAACCCCGCTTGAGAGCTCCCCCCCCCCCCCCATACCCGTGCCCCCATCTCCCCCTGTTGCCGGGGCCATTGACACAACCAAGTCATCTTCTAGGCTAGACCCCGTGCCATGTCCCTCCTCGTTCCCCAACTGTCCAGACCCCCGCGGCACCCTGGCTACGCCCTCCGCTGGTGTAGGGTGCCCAGATGCTGGTAGAGAGGAAAGCTCTACTTGAAAGCTTTGCCCCCCGGGCAACCCCGTGCCCCCCACACCCGGGTCCTTCAGCGCAACCAGTAACTGACTGTCCAAGACTGTCTCCCCGTCAGACAGCTCCCCGTGCTCCATCTCCTCTTCCGCACTCTCTTCCCCTCCACTTTCCTCACTCTCCAACGATACAGCCTTTGAAGCTGGGTCAACTGAGAGGGCACCCCCTCCCACCTGCTCCTCCCTACACACACAATTTTCCGTTCTATTACCACACTGTGTGTGCATTTGCATTTCATCACAGCCACACACTCCCTTGCATAGTGTCCCTGCTTCCCGCACTTCCTACACAGGAAGTCAAGACAGTCCCTCACTATGTGTCCAGGCTGGATGCACAATCTAAAAACCTTTAATTGTTTGTCATGGATGGCACGGAAATATTCAGCACCCTTTTCGGTGTCAAAACGTGTGTGGACCAAGGCAAGGACCGTACTTCTTTGTTGAACTTCACCTTTACAAAGCGTGTTCCCTCACATATTGTCATCCCAGGCCACTTCCTCCTTGCAATAGGCAAAACTGCCTCCACACCCCAGTCCGCAAGCTTCTTGAGAATCTCCTCAGCCGTAATGTACACCGGTAGACTCATGAAGGACACCACCATCTCATCTGATGTCAAGTCTTTTGCGACGACGCTGGTCCCCCTTATCTTAAAACCATCCAACAATCGCCGCTTCCCGTTGGGGTGATTCATCGTTCACTTCATATTTGTTCAATGAGAGGTAGCGACATCCCAACACCAATCCACACACACTCTGCATCGCCCTTAACATCTCCATCATCGGGATCTTCTCCTCTCCCACCAGCTCCACAGCCACAGACAACTCCCTGCTGTAGCTCGGGCCACCATCCACAACCTTGTCTTCCTTCTCTCTCGCTGCTCTCTCCGGAGTCAGCGGTCTCCCGCCCAGTACGTCCTCCGATGTCCCCTTCGCCACACAACCACCATCCGTCGCCGCACCAGGAGCCGTGTTCCGTTCCATGTTGTCTTCCATTCCAGTTGTCAAAACCGTGTGAGACATCGAAAAAAAATGAACTAAAGTGTATTAATACTCCCCCAAACAGCAAGCTGTCGGGGGAATAAACAACTAGACGAAAAACTAACCAAAAAAATATCAATAAATACTTGATTTAACACCAAAAAAACTCCTCGCTCCAACACCGTCCACCTCTCACCACTCGAGCACACCAAACCTCAATAGGCGTATCACTTCCTCAATGGGCGTATCACTTCCTCAATGGGCGTGTTCAGGGGGGTATGGCCGTAAGCAATTATTGCGGGGTCCGTACTAGCTTTTATACAGGAGGAGCACACAAGGAGTGAGAGTGCTGCCTTGGCCAGAGACAGGACTTGTACAGAAACAATGATTAGATCCATAATGAATGAAAGAATTGAATGAATTAATACGTTATTCCAGACACAGAGTTCCATATTTGCACAATGCATTACACTGCTTGGGCGTCATCGTTTGTGTGATCTTTTGAAGAAACGTAGCGTTCTATGTCGTATAGGCTTCGCCTTTTAAGGCTATCGCTATTGGGTTATCCCTAGGCGTGAGCCGTAGCACTGAAATATTTGTAATCCCTGCGCACAGTGTGGGCCTCAACAACGTCCGCAGTTCGCAAATATAGTCGGGCGCCGGCGGATGTTCTGCATCTGGGGGCTCGAGGCCGTGACACGCCCCGCCCGTTTCGACCCGATCTGGCCGAAGTTTCCCGCCATCAGACCGTACTTCAGTGGGGCTGCGGCGGAGCCCGGGAAGCTTGTGGTCCCGGTGAAAACATTTATCCAGGTCACGAAGAAGGAGGGTCTGACAGACCGGGGTTACAGGGCGGTACCGCCGCTGGATCCCACTCTGTGTGCTGTCTTTGGAGTGAAGCCGGGGCTTAGCGACCGCTGCCCCACTCCCGTTGCTTTTAAAAAGGCGACCTCGCCCTGCTTACCAGGTCCGCCCAACTCCATCGCAGGCTGCGGCGAGTGGCCAGCAAAGGCCTCGGGCAGCGGGCTCATGGGGCGATGTCCCGCCCCACGAGCGCCGGCTATTACGGGGCGAGGAAGAAACGTGTGACGGCGAGATTCGTTCGCTCACAGACCATGGCCAAACACACTCCTGTACACTATCCCGCCCGTCCCCCTGATTCCCCAAGTCTTGGACCGAGTCCAAGAGGAGCGGCTGTATATGATTCTCATAGCACCGCAACGCACGAGTGCACCGTGGTTTCCCTGCCTCCAGCGTCTGCTCTCGGGGCCGCCGAAGGAACTCCCTTGTCGGCGGGACGCTCTCTCACAGGCAGGGGGAGCAATCATAGATTACTCAGAGATCGGCCAGCGCTTGTGTGCCTGGCCGCTGAACGCGATCTCACCCATCTCTTGTGCCCCGTACGCACGCTTGCCTGTTATGTGAAGCGCACGGAGGCTCTGCGCAAATTTCAACAGTTATTTGTGCATTACAGAAAACATTCCCAGGGCCTCCCCCTGACAAAACAACGGCTGTCGCATTGGCTGTGTGATGCTATCACACAGGCTTATGTGTCAGCGGGGGCAGAGCCGCCTGAGACTATCAGAGCTCACTCGACCAGAGGAATATCGTCCTCTGTTTCTCTGCAAAGAGGGATGCCTATGGAGGATATCTGCACAGCAGCCTCCTGGGCTTCCCCATGCTCTTTTATTAGGTTTTACCTTAGAGACATGTCGCGCCTCTCTATGACGCACTCAGTTATAGGTGCTTTGTCAGAGTGAGTGTGATTGTGTGACTATTCCCCTCGCATATTAGACAATGTGAGGAGGAGTCAAATATTCATGCTGAGAGCTTGTGTCTTATCAGACACATTGGAGCTGCTCGTTGATGACGTGCCATTAGACGTATGATGACGTATGTTATGCTACGTCTGACGCATGATACTAGCGCGTATGTAGCTGTGTTTCTGGTACTGATCGGGACCAATGAGGCATAGACTATATCGTGCTTCGCCCTTTAACCCAATAGTGATAGCCTTAAAAGGCGAAGCCTATACGACATAGAACGATAGTTACGTATTGTAGCTCTAGATTCTATGAGTATAGGCGCAGCCTTTTAAGTGTCGGCCTCATTGTCCTTTAAATAGCTGAAGAAAAGCTGTTTATTGGGAGCAGAACGTCCGCCGGCGCCCGCCTATATCTGCGAAATGCGGACGTCGTTGAGGCAAGCCGCACGCGGACGTAATTGAGGCCCGCGCTGTTGGTGGGCGGGGATTACAAATTTGTCAGTGCTACGGCTCACGCCTAGGGATAACCCAATAGCGATAGCCTTAAAATGCTGCGCCTATACTCATAGAATCTAGAGTTACAATACGTAACTAGACAGTGGGAGAAGGGGGGAGAGGAGGAGGAGATTCACGAAGGGGGATAGAAGGAGGGAGGGGAGAGGGGGGTGTTGGATTCACGAGGAGGAGGAGGGTGCGGAGGGAGGGTGGTGGTGTGGGGGTTTCACTGAGACAGTGGGAGAAGGGGGGGGAGGAGATTACGAGGAGGGTGCGGAGAGAGGGGGGGGTAGAGGTGGGGGGAGGGGTCCTCGGAGTTAGGGAGGTGGGGACTTTACGAGCGAAAGGGGTCAGGGGGGGAACTCGTACCTTAATTATTCATCGTCTTTAATAACAAAATACCAACAGACTTGAATGTAAAATGTAAGCATGCATTCCAGGGTGGTATCAGCGGATCGGCAGAAAAGATAGTATCCACTCCGAACGTCCGCTACTGCTTATTGAGCTACTGCTTAGGAACACAGACCGTGCCGGCCTTAGGAAAGGTCAGAAGAATGGGAGAAGTGAAAGATAGTAAGGATTGGAACTCTCGGTAATATACTATTTTGGCCCGATCTACACAGAGACGGGGGGGGGGGGGGCAAAGTGGAGGCTTTGAAACGCAGAGGGCAAGGTGTATTTATGAGGAAGGGGGGGGAGGGAGGGCCTATTTCCAGACAGACAGACACACATATACACCAAGAGTATTTACAGATACCTCCACATGTATACATAAATATTATTCTCCTAAAGATGTCGAATGCTATACGTGTCAAAAGGTAGAATGTCGAGCGGTCTTAGGATCAGCACAAAAAGGCAGTGGTGAAGCAAAATTACTTTTATTTCCATTTTCTTCTCACATAACAGAGCATATACAGAGAGCACATGGCCTAGCTTCCGCCTTCTAGCTCCCCCCCTCGGGACTGACACGCCTCCCTTATATCAGCTGACCCGAGATTGGTACATACCAATCCCTCAAATATCGGCGGGGGTGTTTACATATCAACTAAATATGCATCAAAACTGGTCAAAACAAATGTATCTTCAATGAATTAAACTACATCACCTTAGTTATTATTCGTGCGTGCATACCCGCCACTACTTACAAAGTATATGTTCAAACAAAGATCATTGATTTTGCGGAGACGCAACGGCGTCACTCGCGCACGCCCGCACCATATAGCTGTCCCCAGTCAGGCGCTCGCTTCCTAGAAGCCACATGGTTCGCACAGCTGACAACGGCGGTGAGCAGTTCTCCTTTTTACCACTCAATAAGCGAACTCGCCCCACAATCGCATAATTCAACAAACCCCAAACAATATCCAGACAATATGCCGTAACTTGATTACTGGTGATTACTCTTGCATGTCAGATAAATGCCCCGGTGCGGCCTCAATACGGACGCGCCAATAGCCGCGTCATCACAATACGTTACAACATTATAGCCAAAATATTATGTGCTCAGAAACTAGTGACATTACTGATGGTTTCCAACTTATTGCTATGGATTTAATGAGACTTAGAGGTCGAGGGCACTCAATGAGCGTGCGAAAACTGTTGTTATGATCAAAATATTGATATTTAAAGCAAACTCAAACAGAATACTTCAAATATTGGAATTAAAAATACAAACTAAATATGATAGCTGCAGCTGTTGACTAGTGAAATGTGATACTGACAGAGAGAGAGAGTATATATATAACGAGAGAGAACATATATAACGAGAGAGAGAGAACATATATAACGAGAGAGAGAACATATATAACGAGAGAGAGAGAACATATATAACGAGAGAGAGAGAGAACATATATAACGAGAGAGAGAGAACATATATAAAGAGAGAGAGAGAGAGAGAGAGAACATATATAACGAGAGAGAACATATATAACGAGAGAGAGAGAACATATATAACGAGAGAGAGAGAACATATATAATGAGAGACAGAGAGAGAACATAAATAACGAGAGAGAGAGAGAACATATATAATGAGAGAGAGAGAGAGAACATATATAACGAGAGAGAGAGAACATATATAACGAGAGAGAGAGAGAGAACATATATAACGAGAGAGAACATATATAACGAGAGAGAGAGAACATATATAACGAGAGAGAGAGAGAGAACATATATAACGAGAGAGAGAGAGAGAGAGAGAGAGAGAACATATATAACGAGAGTGGAGAGAGAGAGAACATATATAACGAGAGAGAGAGAGAGAGAACATATATAACGAGAGTGGTGAGAGAGAGAGAGAGATCAACACCCAAACTGGGTATGGGTGCTTTTAACAAAGGGATCACACGTCAACAAAAAGCGCCGTTCCTTTGAACACCGAAGCCACGGTGCTTCACCCAATGCCCGTGAAACAAAACAAAGTACTTTGCAAATTGTCCTAGCTAATATTCGGGCAAACGCACTGTATTGGATCTCTGTAGGAGATATAAGATGCCGGTCAGTGTCTGTAGCCACGGCGGGTCAGTGAAGCATGCAAAGCAGCTGGGTCAAAACTGCGCGAGGCCACCTCACTTACGGAAGGGAGACTACCTTAGAAGAAGATGCACAATGGTGTTAAAGCTACCGTGCTGGGGGGAACCGATCCCATTCGAACCCTTACCGCCTATGTAACATGCGGTATCGCCTCAGAGGAAACAAAGCCCAAGCCAACGGGAGAATATGCAACCGATTAATAAAGTAACAAGACTATTCCGACCAGCTGCACCGCTCCGTAACGGCGATCAACCCAAATAGTCGGTTATAAATCACCCGTCAACATATATTCTACGGGCCAGAGAGCAGAGAGAGAGGTCATGTTTCCCGAAGCTCCGCTAGGCATTGGAAAAAACTACTTAATTCATCGTTCAGATCTACTTTATCTTATTTTATTTACCTCTCAGGCACGGAGACTGGGAAATGCACAGACTGCGCCAAACTGAAACAGACATTGGCTTTGATTGAAACGAGACTAGCAGCAGTAGAAAAATGCAAAGGACTATCACAGGATACAGTGCCGATGGGTGAGTTTGCTGAGCTCACTCAGATACAGCAAGATGATCAAAGCTACACTGTATCCTTCCCGAAGCTGGACAAGAGAGAGACAGTTCCAGCTGCGTCTCACTGGCTCAGAGTCGGCGCTAAGCCAAAGCAACATACCAAAGTGAATCAACAAGTTCACTCAACACCAAATGCTAAGAAAGTTACATGTATCAGCCGGATTAGCCCGTCACTCAAATCAACCCTGCCACTGAAGAACCGGTTCCTGCCACTTCAAGAGTCCACGAACGCGCCTGCCACCGATGCACCCCTGAGCCCCGAGATGCGTCCGGACGGACAGTGCGGACAGAGACGGAACAACCAGTCGCCACGGAGGCGGGCTGCGCATGTGTCTGCCACCGTCCAACAAGGGCCCATCTCAGAGAAAGCAGATGAACCAGACACTCTTATTATAGGAGACTCAACTATCAAGGATATAACCGGTAAGAAGATCAAAACATGCATCTTCCCATATGGAATGGTTAGTGATATCAACCATAAACTAGCCAAAATCATATTGGAAAACCCCAAAATCTCACAGATTATTGTGCATGCAGGATTTAATGATATTCAAAGAGAACAGTCAGAACTTCTGAAGAGGGATTACACTGATCTATTGGATACACTGGACAAAATACACATCAAGTCTTCCATCAGTGGACCCATACCAACAGTTGACAGGGGAATAAACAGATTCAGTCGTCTACTTGCACTGAATACATCGCTTTCCAGAGTCTGCAATGAAAGAGGAAGGGACTTTATTGACAATTTCAACTTATTCTGGGGGCGCAAATATCTTTTCAGAGCAGATGGCCTACACCCAAACAGGTTAGGCTCAAAACTGTTGAGGGACAATCTTCTCTTCTCGCTTTACGCACAGGCCACAATCTTGCCATGGTCTGACGCACAGGCCACAATCAGAGCACAGGTTGAGAAGAAGCAAGACTACAGCCTCCCCCACACAACTACTCTGCCACTATCTGACACACAGATAGCAGACAGCCCACAGACCTTGAAGAGAGACAACAGCCCGCCCGACGCCATCAACACTGTGCCCTCCCCCATCGCTGATGCTGGCTTGGCGAGGAACGGCCACCCCCCTCCTCTGCATTCCCCCATCGACGATGACCTCCAGCCTCATCTCTCCCATAGCCACAACAACAACTCCAGCTCCAATGACTCCCTTTGCGATTTTCCAGCCGAATTTAAGAAACTGGAATATGCTGGCATCAAACTTGCATCTGTGTCAATGATAGCATCGCCACGTCATGGCCGCAGGCTGCTAATACCCAGGAGGATGGTGCCCCACCCCCACCACCGTACTGATAGTAGTCCTGAGTATTACTGAGACAAAAAAGGGTTCAGCCGTAGACACAGTATAAAGGAAGTTTCTCATAATCTGCTGAACCCAAGGTTGCCGACGTCAAAGCAGGGCAACTTTCGCATTCATGCTGTAACCACTAAGAGAGTAAACAAAGGGAAACTTAGACACACTGCTAACCTCACAAATCTCATATCTATTGCCTCCAAACCAAAAACAACCTTAAAGCCTATCAACAGCACCATCAGGATGGCTCTACTTAATGTGAGGTCTCTTAATAACAAATCATTTTTAGTTAATGATTTTATTAACACTTCTAAACTGGATTTTATGTTTTTAACTGAAACATGGCTGGAACAAAATAACAGTGCAACCGTTCTGATAGAGACAGCTCCTCCCGACTATAACTTTTTTGATGCATGTAGATCTGGAAAAAGAGGTGGAGGGGTTGCTGCTATATTTAAAAATGTATTTCAGGGGAAACAGATGTTATTTGGTGATTTTCCATCGTTCGAATACCTTAGTGCTGTATTGAAATGCTCCCCCAGAGTTCTCCTATTAATTATTTACAGGCCACCCACATATTCTGCAAATTTTTTCGATGACTTCACAGAATTATTGTCTAGCATCTCCACAGAATTTGACTGTCTAGTTATAACTGGTGACTTCAATTTTCATACTGATAACTTGAATGACAAGTGTGCAAAAAAACTTTTTACCATTTTGGACACATTTGAACTGTCTCAACATGTGAAAGAGGCTACTCATTGTAAGGGGCACACTCTAGACCTGGTTATCACAAAGGGCCTCAATGTTTCTGATCTCTCTGTGACTGATCCTTCCTTGTCTGACCACTTTTGTGTTTTCTTTAACATATCTTTTATTCCCGACATACAGACAAAATTCAACACTGTCAAAAAACGGTATATCAATGAAGATTCTACTGTACTTTTTAAAAAGGCCATCTCCTTGCTACCACCTCTAAACCCATGTTCTGCTGATGATCTTGTAGAAAACTTTAATTTGAAAATTTTGAAAGTCATAGATTTCATTGCACCTTATAAGGTTAAAACGATTTCTGGAAAGCAAAAGGCACCCTGGAGAAAAGCTGCTTCTGTAACAGCACAGAAAAAAGAATGCAGGAAGGTTGAACGCATCTGGCGTAAAACAAAACTTCATATTCACCATGATATCTATAAAGAGAGCCTCCGTGCCTACAATTTAGACTTAAAAAATGCTAGAGAAACATTTTTCTCCAATATCATTAAAACCAACACTAATAATGCAAAAACCCTATTTGCAACTGTTGACAGACTGACCAACCCCCCAACAGAAATTCCACCTGATCTCCATTCCACGCAGAAATGCAATGACTTTGCAGCTTTTTATATTGATAAAATTGAAGGTATCAGACGCGCCATCAATATCTCCACGTCAAACAAAAATGTTGGACTACCACCCTGTTCAGGCAAAAAATACGTGGCAAGGATGGCATGCTTTGATGTTATAGACTCTCAAAATCTTGTGGAAACTGTGACAAAACTAAAGCCATCCACCTGTTGCCTTGATACTATACCTACCAACCTCTTTAAGAATGTTTTCGACTGCCTAGCAGTAGACATATTGCAGATAGTTAACAACTCTCTCCAGTCAGGCAAGTTCCCAAAAGCTTTAAAAACTGCAGTTATTAAACCCCTTTTAAAAAAGCGGAGCCTAGATGCCTCTATTATTAACAACTACAGACCAATATCAAATCTACCCTTCATAAGTAAAATCATTGAGAAAGTTGTCCTCCAGCAACTAAATCACTTCCTGGCATCAACTGGTTGCTATGATACCTTCCAATCAGGATTTCGACCACTGCACAGCACTGAGACCGCCCTTATTAAAGTTGTAAACGACATCCGTCTTAACACAGACTCTGGCAAAACCTCAATACTAATGCTACTTGACCTCAGTGCTGCATTCGACACTGTAGACCATACATTACTTCTGGAAAGGTTAGAAAACTGGTTGGGGCTTTCAGGCACTGTCTTAAATTGGTTCAGGTCCTACCTACAAAATAGGAACTACTTTGTTTCCATTGGCAACTTTGTATCAGAATCAACCAACGTGACATGTGGAGTCCCACAAGGTTCGATCTTAGGACCCTCTTTATTCAACATCTACATGCTCCCACTAGGGCAAATCATGCAAAATAACAATATTGACCATCATTGCTATGCTGATGACACGCAAATCTATGTATCGCTATCACCAAATGACTATCGGCCCATAGATCTGCTGTGCCAGTGCATTGAGCAAGTGAAGGAATGGATGTGCCGAAATTTCCTTAAACTAAATGAGGACAAAAAAGAGATAATTGTCTTTGGTTCTAAAACGGAAAGGCTTTAAGTAACCCAACACCTTCACTCTCTGTCCCTGAAAACCTCAATCAAAGCCAGAAATCTAGGGGTTATCATGGATTCAGATTTACATTTTGACAGTCACATCAAATCAGTTACAAAATCGGCATATTATCACCTTAAAATGTAGCAAGACTTAGAGGGCTCATGTCCACCGAAGACTTACAAAAACTTGTACATGCCTTTATCACTAGTAAGCTTGATTACTGCAATTGTCTCCTCACAGGTCTCCCAAAACAAACTCTGAGGAAGCTTCAGCTTGTTCAGAATGCTGCTATAGAAGATTAACCGAGATATAAAACACTTAGACTAATTTAGGAGAGAGAGAGTAAAATAAAACGAGGGGTCCGGAGCAAGAATTGACAAAAGACTTTATCGTGCAGCAAAACAACAACGATAACAGCCGAGTAAATCTGCAGAGCCACTGTCGAACATAGACTCCAGCTCCTCTTTATGCACATACACACATACAATAATTTCTTTGTTACAATGGAGGTTCCCTTTGTTCCAATGGGGTTTCCGCCCAGTCAATCTTCGTCTCAGCATGTTATCAACCGCGCCCTGGTCTGAGGTCAGCATGGATTGACCTCGTTAGCCAAGATGACCCAGGGCTGACAGGCTGAGGTCAACATGACTTGACCCCGCAGTTCCCAGGACATTTCTGTTTACCATCTGTTCTGAACCCAGATTCTGCAAGCACAATGCTTTCCACAATTAAAAATATAAAACCTATTAATAATCATGGTTTACCATAGAATATACTCACTAATTTCTACCACACTGCTGCTAGAGTTCTAACAAAGACCAAAAAATTTGATCATATTACACCAATTCTGAAATCGTTACATTGGCTTCCTGTAGTTCAGAGAATTGATTTTAAAATCATGTTGCTAACCTATAAATCCCTACATGGTTTAGGCCCAAAATATTTAACTGATATGCATCAGCCTTCTAGACCCCTAAGATCCTCTGAGACCAATCTGTTAATTATCCCCAGAGTAAACACAAAACATGGGAAAGCAGGATTTAGTTACTATGCAACAAATAGCTGGAATAAACTCCCAGAGGATTTAAGACTTGCCCAAACTCTGAGCACCTTTAAAACAAGACTGAAGACTTTTATGTTTGCTATAGCTTTCTGCTAAAATCTTAAATACATTGCACTTTCTAAAAAGCTTTTTTAACTTTGCCTTTATTTTCTATTTTACCCATTTCTTTGCATATATATTATTTTATTTTATTGTATGACAATGTTTATATGTGAAGCACTTTGAGTCTGCCTTGTGTATGAAAAGTGCTATATAAATAAAGTTGCCTTGCCTTGCCTAAATAATACAAACGCGAGTAATCCGTCCCCTCACTATTTAACCATCTCCTGATGGTCAAACACAAATAAACCGCTGTAATTCGTCCAGACGGTACAAACATCAGGCCTAGATGGGATGGATACTGTCGATCTACATTCCCATAAAAACACACTTCTGGCCCCTTGCTCCTTGAATATAATTATTTAATTAAATCTGTTAGCGTTTTCCGCGGCCGTCCAACTACACGGCTGTTATGATTTTTAACCCGAGGCCCAAAACCACGGAGCTCCGCAACCAGACGGAGGCACCACCAGCTCTTACACCTAAACTTTCCTATACTAAGCTATTACAGAGTTTAGTCGATAGACAACAGGTTCTGTTACCTTTCAGTGGCGCCTGCGAAGAGCTTTTGTGCGTCTCGGTGGCCACGTGTCCCCGAGACCCCGGTACTTTCCAAGAACGTCGAGGGTCACCAAATTGCTGAGTTCTTCGAAGAAAGTCCAATCCGGATCGCTTTTAACTCACTTTATCTGTAAAAGTATTTCGGTATGGTAACTACGGAGCAAAAGGAGGGGAATTGTGTCGAACACGTGCTGAGCGACTCCCAGCTGATCAATACTCTAACCCGCAAGTCTGAGCTACCGAAAGTTTCTGGCGTCCAACCTCTCTGTTGAGATTGTTATGGTCAAGTCAGCGTGGCCTGTGTGAAGTGGGCATGGCCTGTGTGACGTATTAGCCTCAGCTTCTTCACCTATGCTGCCTTCTGTGGATTGAGCAGCTATTGCAGCCTTCAGTAAGGTCCTGCTCCCCTTGTGGCTATGTACAGTATTTACGGCTTATATGTTTGGTCCTGCTTCCTAGTGGTTATGTGAGGGTCATACAGCTTGTGTGTTTGAATCTGCTTCCTAGAGGCTTTGTGGGGGCAGCTTATGTTCTTAAAATATGTAACATTACCATCCCGAAATATGCCTACTTTAACAAATAAAGTCAGTTAAAAGCGCACACCTGTACATCCTCTGTTTGCATTGTTACGTATTTTAAGCACATAAGCTGCCCCCACATAGCCATTAGGAAGCAGGATCGAACACACAAGCTGCATTACCCACACACATAGGCGTTGATTATAAAATATATATATCAAGTTGAATTATTATGGATTATTACACGGGTCTTCTCAATGCCGTGGAACACTCCGTTCACTTGCATGGGCTCTTCTCAACTTCGCGGTGAATGCTAGATATAAATTGACCGCTGTCAAGGAAAACAAAGGACTTTTTGCCTATAATGACGTCTTTGGTATCACTCCTCAAGAGGTCCGGTAACTTTTCAACCCCAGCGTCTTCGGTTGCTAAGTGACGTCAACGTCTTTGGCAGACTATTTCTCTGCTGATCAACGCTACGAATGATGGTATTGGTAACAAATAAATTATAACAAGCCACACCATGTGAAGTCATTTTTTCGTTTTGGCAAGTAGCCGTGTAATAAGCGGGATAATATATAGAACGTCGCTGGTCGAATTTAAGCCCCTTCAGTGGGAAGCATTTACCCTCGCTGCGTGTCGGTGTCCTGTTCGCCCTGTCGGGGCTTATTTTCCCAATAATGACCGGCATTCTATACATTATCCCTTACTCATTATTACACGGCTCTTCTCAATGCTGTAGACTACATTCGTATTCGGTTGCTAAGCGACGTCAACAACTTTGGCGAATTATTTCTCTGCTGATCAACGCTACGAATGATAACAAATACATTGGAAAAAGACAGACTGTGTGAAGTTATTTTTTCGATTTGGCAAGTAGCCATTACTAATAATACCAATACTCTTTGGCTGGGATGATGAGGCATCAGACAATCAAGTCCTTTTAGCCTGAATACATAGGTAAGAAGCACCGGAGTAGGTTGCTAGTACCATGGACAGTATCAGAACGATAACCTGTTGAACTAAATGGATGTGGTAGGGCTATACCACGGGATGCATCTGCAGACCACTGCCACATAAATAAAGGTAAGACGTGATATTTATTGCTTAAGATTTGCTGTTGCTGTGGCGAGGTCTTTTGTGTTTTTTGCAAAAGTGGTCGGCTGTTTTAACATGCAATTGATAATCGGTGGAGTCAGTCTCTTGTTGACACAAAGTGTCATTCCTGAATTCTGGAGTAATTGAGGGGGGGAGTTCATGAGTTTTGGTCAGAATGCCTGATGTAGGCTAGTTTTGATGGAATGTGTGTTGTGAATTGAGAACAGCCAGCTCCTGATGTGATACAGCGTTCAGCCATAGGCGTCGATTACGGGGGGGACGGGGGGGACATGTCCCCCCCACTATTTGAAATACAAATTTTGTATTTCACCACTTTTAAAAATGTGCAAACCAATTGCGACTGAAAAAATCCCCACATACTCAACCAAATCGTCGAGTCTAAAATCATGCGATAGGCACGCACAAAGACGTCATTTATTAGATAGACCTACCTAATAAACTGTTGGAACACACGAGACCGGAACCCATAGCAACGCCGGTAAACAAACCCCGACTCCCGAGAAGCCCAATCCCTATGAGCTCCCCGTGCTATGGCCATCCGGAGGCGCACAGAGCTTTTGGCCGTGATATTATATATACTATTATATATAGAGCTCCGAGAGTCGCAAACGGCAACAATCACTTTCTCCTCCATGCTGCAGTTCACCCCGGACTGCACTGCACTGAGTTTGACGGTTGACCGCTGATTGGCTGTTACGTTACACATGTCACTCAGTGGCCACGCCGTTGAACGCTGATTGGCTGTCATCAAGCGAAATTCGTGTCAAAGTTGAAATATTTCAACTTGAGCGAATTTGTCGACAGCAGTAGTAGCTTTGCAACAAATCAAAACAAATCAAAAAAATTCGCCCGATACGCGTCTATACGTTCACTTTGCATGGGATCTTGTTGCCCCGTCGCGTTTGGTGTTATTACGTAGTTCTTCAAGGAAAGGGTCAAATCCAAAGGAATAGCTTTAAAGAGACTTTATTTAGTATAAAGTATTTTCGGCATGGTAAACTGATACTCTGAAGCAAAGAGAGATTGAAGATGTGTCTAAGCACGTGCGAGCGTCTCCTAGCTGATCAAAAACATTAACCCTTGTATGTCTAATAGCTGCCGAGAAGATTCTGAAGACATGCTCGATCTGTAGGCTGTTATGGTCTGAACAGCGCGGACCGGAAGTAGTGGGAGAAGCCGGTGTGACGTAACCCTCGGCTTCCTCGCCTGGTCTGTGGTGCTGCCTTCTGTGGCTAAAGTATTTATTGCAGCCTTCAGTAAGGTCTTGCTCCCCTTGTGGCTATGTATAGTATTTACGGCTTATATGTTTGGTCCTACCCCCTAGTGGTTAAGTGAGGGAAATACAGCTTGTGTTCTTAAAATACGTAACAATCCCTCCTTGGTCATCTCAGATGACCATACAATAATATTTTAAATCATAAACACCATTTACCACACCAAAAACATAATCAAAGTAGGAAAAATCATCAACACCATCAACCGTGTGGGAGAAACTCTATCGAATAGAGAAAAACCACTACGCGTTCCCGATAATACTGAAACGGTATTCACATTGTGGGTCTCATAGGAAATACAGGTCATTATTTAACAATACAACAATGAACAGATATCCTGTTATCATACAATCATATGGTCAAACAACACACAAACAAAAGTATCCATAGAAATCCTAAGCTAATACCCTTCGGTTATGTGCTACAAGGTCATACAATTTTCAACATGTGCAAAAGTAAAGTAAAAATTGTATAATCAGTCATAATACAATTTTAAAAATTCAAAATGATTGATAGGCTAGCATGGATTTGGGTGGTTCAGGTGATCTTCGTGTATTGGTGTATTCTGTCGCCGTCGGGCCTGTAATTCATGAACCAAAGACTCGTCCCTCCTTGTCAAGGGCTCAGCTCACAGAGAGGTTACTTTTACATCATGGGAGCCTCCAAACAGGTTCTCCGTCGTCGTCGTGTCAGCAACAGGTGGCCTGTAAACAACCGTCTCAAAGAAGATCAACAGTACCATTATCAATGCAGCGATACAGAAATAACGGGTTGCACTCGCAACCAAGCAACACTACACAATATCAAACATAGTCTGGTATGGTTGTTTTAAAATTTGTTACTCAAGTAAATCCGGGATATTGATTATCTTATATACAGGCGATTCTACTAGAATAGTATAGGTGTTGACTATTCTACATATTACAGCTGGATGGGGTCGGGCCCCTCAGGTGATGTATCGTTCACTTTCATCGGACCATATCTGATCCCCATGTAAGCCTGAATGGCACTTGGCGCTTCTGTAGCGCCCACTGCTGTGGTGATCAGCAGATGCAGTAGCCCTCGTGCACAGGGAATACAACGGCAGCCGGTGACAATTAACACGGTCTCTGCATTTATTCCCGCGACGGGCACTTACTGGATCATGCCTTTCCACCTCCCAAACATATTCTCCATCCATCCTGTGAAAGGGTCATTAATGCCGGAGTTCTCTGCCAATTCTAACCTGAGGGATTGTAATTATGCCAGCGCCCTGGCCACCAATCCAACTGGAGCTGTGTTATTGGGGACAGTTTTGCCAGATTAGGTAGAGCGATTTCCGCCCAATCACGTTCCAAAACCCGCCCACTTTTGCAAAAAACCGCCCAACACCGTATTTCACATGAAAACATTTAATATTTGAGTAATACTTAAATTCTGAAACAAAAGAATTCATTAGTCACATGACACGTATCATTCATAGTGTTACAAATTATTATTTTTTCTCACATCAGTGTGGAAGTCCTTTTTTTAACTGCGGGTATTCTCCCCCTGATACGCACAATGCCCCTTATGAATGAATAAATGAACTAGGCCTAATTAACGAACAGAACTAGTACAGGATAACCAGCTATCAAGATATAAAACAGCGTGTTAAGCATCAGCTGTTAGGCCTACTCATACATTGAATAATTAAGCCTCTCCAACAACTGCTTGGGAGGTCTGAATGTAGCAGACGTCCATCCATTCCTGGACAGGCCGGCGCGCACTTCCATCAGACTGGACAGGAGGGAGAGTCCCATTCGATTTCGCGTGCTGTCAAGCGCAACTTGAGAGAACGCTCTCTCCACGTGCGCATTCGAGATGGGCAAGGACAGCAGGCGGATGGCACCCAATGCGAGGTCTTTAAAACACGCATTTCCTCCTGCGTCTTTGAGCGCTTCGACCTGCATCCAGAACACGTCGATGGGCTGATCACCATAGAAACCAGCGGATGAGACGTTTCTCCACTGGCTGTCTAAGGTGTCAATGGAGCACCTAAAAAAACTCCATTGGTAACTCCCTCACCCTTGGTCTGTCCATGGTGGAAATGACTGACTTGGGGGAGAGCAGCTCCATCTTACGCAGCATATCGAGCGAGTCTGCGAGGCGCGATTGATACTGCACCAGCAGTTCTCTGATGAACGCAAAGCACCGCGCAGAGATGGTTTGTCTCGCTTCGGGGGCCAATGAGCACGCTCTGAGCTCTTCCTGGAACGTGGTGCCCAAGTCAGCATCTTCGGCCGAGAGGTATACGCTGCTTGCTGCCAAGTCGAGATCTTTAAGTTGACAGTCGCTGTTCATTCTGAACACACTGGGCTTGGCGACTCTCTTCAGCGTGGACAAGTAAAGTCTCTCAAGATCACGAAAGACGCCCAGTGAGTCCCCCGTCTCCAGCTGAAAGATCTTGTTGACGGCTTTTATATCCCCCAGGATAGGACGGAGGAATTGCATGTAAAGCACGTTTGCTTGGTCGCTGTACATTTCGCTGAGAAGTCTGGCTGTGTAGCAGTGTTCAGCACCAGCAGCGACACCAAAGTGCAGCTTCAGCGCATCCTTCTGTTGTAAAACTCTGTCGATGGAATCCGCTACACCTAACCAACGGGTAGTGCATGGTGAGAGTAGTTTCAGTGGGCACAGTCCATCATTGAGTGTTTCAAACAGAAGTTTGTATTCTGATTGGCGCTTGGCTGAGTGACTGAACCAGTTGAAGGTTTCCCTTATCATGAAGTCGACATTGCTTGGCAAGTGATCCATGGCCTTCTTCGCTACAATATCCAGGGAATGGCACACGCATCTAATCAACTTCAGGTCGGGCAGCAATTCCTTCAGCAGAGTGAACACCGATTGGTGTTTCCCCACCATAACACTGGCTCCATCCGTGGCGATTCCCACCATGTTATTGATGTTGAGGCCATAGGTTTCCAAGAAGGCAAGTATCGCGTCTGTGATGGCCCTGGCATTTGCGGCACTCAACTCAACCAGCCCCAGGTAAGTGCTGATGAATTTTCCGTGTTTGATAGAGCGGTACTTAACACATATACACAGCAGCTTGATCACCGTTATATCGGTAGTTTCATCTAGGTAGAGGGAGAACGGGGACTCACCGATGTCGCTCTTTAACTCATCCCTAAAGTGAGGGGCCAGCACGGATTTAATCATAGCCGTGCACTTGGTGCGGTGCATCCGAAACTTCCCGAATTCCTCTTCTAGGATGTCTGACAGATCATCCACAGCATTTATCGATGTGTGGCATGCCACGTATGTTGCCACTCTAATTTCCCTTCTCATCTGATCATTGCATATCTCCCCATCCGAACTGGTTGTTGGTCTAGCAAAGGACTTGATGCTAGTGTTGACGTTCGGGAGACAGTTAGCCTTGTGTCTTTTTGTCTCTGCGTGGTCTTTAAGGTCCCGTAGTTGAGCCCGGATCTCGCTTTTGTAGTATTTACACCTTGCCTTGGACGGATCCTGCAGGACAGGTGCAATCCATGCTTTTAAAGCATCTTCAGACTCCCACTCCTTCCTATAATGTTTTTTATACTTCCCCCACTTTGACATTTCGTATTCGAGTAGCTGCTTCGCGCCGTAACTGGTAGCCTTTTGGAAAAGTTATGAAATATCATTGTTTTCTCCCGCTCCGTGAGAAAAACGGAGTTCACACGCCGTAACTGGTAGCCTTTTGGAAAAGTTATGAAATATCATTGTTTTCTCCCGCTCCGTGAGAAAAAAAATGATACATTTCAGAACGTTCCATAGCTGCACTGATTTGTAGAGGTGTATGCCTAATTTAAACCACACAGGTTTTACCGGACAACTTAGTGCGACTCAGGAAAGACTGACAAAAGGAGTACAAGTAATGGTAGTTTATTTTCACAATTTCATCATTCAGATATCCTCCCATATGTTCACAGCGGAGGTAATAGGCCTACCAAAATTACGCTGCACAGACACACCGCTGGCTCTCTCTCACACACACACACACACACACACACACACACACACACACACACACACACACACACACACACACACATACACGTTTACCATACCAACAGGGGACTATCGGTTTTCATCGACCAAGTGTGGACCTCTATTTCTGGTCATTTAAAAAATACAAAAACATAATACAGAGTTTAGTTTTAAGTTATTTTGTCATAATATAACTTCAAATGTGGTTTTTTTATTTCTTTTAAAGAAGTTGCCAAGAGGGGACTTGAATACTTAAGCGATATTTACATATCAAAGAGGGGACTCCATTCACTGCAGCAAGGGAGCTGTCTGTGCCTATTGTTTCACTCAATGAGTGTTTGCCAACTGCAACTGTTGCTTCTGTCAGTGCGTTTACATGGGAAAAGATAAAAGATGGTCCCCATTTGGATTGTAAAACATGACATGACAAGTCCCCTGTTAAATGGTATGGAGCGACCCTCACACTCCTGCATGGATCTATTCATGTGTGGAAAAGAATAAATGTAATCCTCATCAATAATCAGAAACATCTTTTAAGATATATTTAGAAGGGTTAAAAGATGTGCGTTTAATTTGCAATTTGCAAGTTAAATATGGACAATAATGCGATTAATCATTAATTATTTTTATTGATTGACAGCCCTAGTTAGCCCTGTTATCTATACGTCTTTTTTTCTCACGAAAAAAAGTCTCTTATGAACTATGGAAGAACTGTCTAAAGGCTCTATGGCAAATTATTTATTTTTTACTATAGAGAAAGCAGTTAACAATTTTTTTCTAACCTAATGAATACATAAATGCTGGAGTGTAAGTGTCGCTCCATACCATTCAACAGGGGACCAGTGTCATTTTGTACAGGCAAAGAGGGGACTTCTGTCATTCTGTACAATCCAAGTGGGGACCATTTTTTCTGTTTGACGGCACAAAGTTAAAAACAAAATTCTACACATCAAACTTTCTTTGATGGTCTGTATACTATTGTGCAGGTTCTGACATATGCTGTAGGTAACTCCATCAAAAAGACAGATGATAGTTTTAAGGCGGTTCAAGTGCAGGGAACAGCGATTGTTGATTGATTGAAACGTGATAAATTGTGGTAGTTAAAACTGAAGTCATGTTATTGTGGAAAAATATAATCTAGAAAAAACTGTCCCATACATAAATTCACATTCAAAGAACAGACAAACTTTGTGCTCTAAAATATAAAAGATGGTCCCCACTTGGATTGTAAAACACGACAGAAGTCCCCTGTTAAATGGTAAGGGGCGACCCTCACACTCCTGCATGTATCTATTCATGAAGTGTGGAAAAGAAAAAATGGAATCCTCATCAATAATCTATGATCATCTTTTAAGATATATTTAGAAGGGTTAAAAAATTTGCGATTAATTTGCAATTTGCAAGTTAAATATGGACAATAATGCGATTAATCACGATTAAATATTTTAATTAATTGACAGCCCTAGTTAGCCCTGTTATATAAACGTTTTTTATCTCATGACAAAATGTCTCTTTTGAACTATGGAAGAACTGTCTAAACTGTCCAAATTATTATTTTTTTTGCGATAGAGAAAGCAGTCAACCATTTTTTTCCAACCCATATGTATACATAAATGCTGGAGTGTAAGTGTCGCTCCATACCTTTTAACAGGGGACCAGTGTCATTTTGTACAGGCAAAGAGGGGACTTCTGTCATTCTGTACATTCCAAGTGGGGACCATCTTTTCTGTTTACAGTTTTTCTCAGTCGCTTTGGTACATTTCTCAGATCAGAAATGAAATTTGAAAAGCAACAAGTGCATTTCTCAAAACAATGCGTTCAAATAGCAAAACACCATGGATTACCTGCAAAAGCCAGTCTCTTGCTCAAAATCCTTAGTTCATCTCTCAAAAGTAAATATCTGTTTCAATGAACATGTCAGTGCCATCAGAATGACAAGTCCTTGCGTCATTGTCTACATATAAGACTGTCAAATTGCTTAGTCATGTCAATATAACAGTGTACTCTTGAGGGATAATCTGATGTAAACTATGGCTAAAGTTTTGAAGACAATTATTGTAAATTGTAAGTTACACCTTAGTGTATGTGGGAGATTGATTGCAAGAGACTGGAAAAGATTCACATTTACGCTTTGACTGTTTGTACTGCAATTTGTTGACAGACCATGTCATTGCTAGAAATGTGAACATAGGAAAATCTCCTTGGGGAAAACTGTACATGCATTGCTGTCGGAATTACAGTGCAGTCATCATACAACTCCTGACGTTCCTGTCTGTTGGGCCACAAATTCTCAGACAATTTACTGTAACATTGTGTTGTGCTCCAGCTATATATATACTTGCCAGTTCATGGTTCAGGAGATGCACCTTTGAGCTATTGGTTGATCGTTGGTTGAACTAACACTTCACACATTTCCCTTCTTTAGAGAAAGGCAAGATTCAACTGGTAGCAATTGACCAATTCAGGATAGATTTAGAAAAAAGAACAAAAAAAAGAGTCTAAGGCCAGTGTATAGAAATATGCTTGACATATTATGACAACTTGTTCAACCATTTTGCATGTAAAGACTTATGCAATGAACTAATACCTAAATGTTGTGGGGGTGAGACTCTTCTATAGAGACCATTACAATACATTTTGATCAACATGACATAAGCAATTGATAATGTAGGAAAGAGCAGAGAATTGCACATAATCATGTGCATGGATGTACCAAAGCATACGCAACGTGTTCAAATAAATGAGAAACTGTTTTTTTCATGTGCACAAGTGACACACTGATGTGAAAATTGAACAGGTAGTTTTGAGAATTTCAATTCTGATCTGAGAAATGAACCAAAGCGACTGAGAAAAACTGTAACAGCACAAATTTAAAAACAAAATTCTACACATTACAGTTTTTCTCAGTCGCTTTGGTACATTTCTCAGATCAGAAATGAAATTTGCAAAGCAGTAAGTGCATTTCTCAAAACAATGCGTTCAAATAGCAAAACACCATGGATTACCTGCAAAAGCCAGTCTCTTGCTCAAAATCCTTAGCTCATCTCTCAAAAGTTCAATGAACATGTCAGTGCCATCAGAATGACAAGTCCTTGCGTTATTGTCTACGGATAAGACAGTCAAATTGCTTAGTCATGTTGTCAATATAACAGTGTACTCTTGAGGGATAATCTGATGTAAACTATGCCTAAAGTTTTGAAGACAATTATTGTAAATTGTAAGTTACACCTTAGTGTATGTGGGAGATTGATTGCAAGAGACTGGACAAGATTCACATTTACGCTTTGACTGTTTGTACTGCAATTTGTTGACAGACCATGTCATTGCTAGAAATGTGAACATAGGAAAATCTCCTTAGGGAAAACTGTACATGCATTGCTGTCGGAATTATAGTGCAGTCATCCTACAACTCCTGACGTTCCTGTGTGTTGGGCCACAAATTCTCAGACAATTTACTGTAACATTGTGTTGTGTTATCTCTGTTAGCTATATACTTGCCAGTTCATTGTTCAGGAGATGCACCTTTGAGCTATTGGTTGATCGTTGGTTGAACTAACACTTCAAACATTTCCCTTCTTTAGAGAAAGGCAAGATTCAACTGGTAGCAATTGACCAATTCAGGATAGATTTAGAAAGAAGAACAAAAAAAAGAGTCTAAGGCCAGTGTATAGAAATGTATAGAAATATGCTTGACATATTATGACAACTTGTTCAACCATTTTGCATGCAAAGACTTATGCAATAAACTAATACCTAAATGTTGTGGGGGTGAGACTCTTCCATAGAGACCATTACAATACATTTTGATCAACATGACATAAGCAATTGATAATGTAGGAAAGAGCAGAGAATTGTACATAATCATGTGCATGGATGTACCAAAGCATTCGCAACGTTTTCAAATAAATGTTTAAGGGTGTTTTAATAAATGTTTTTTTCATGTGCACAAGTGACACACTGATGTGAAAATTGAACAGGTAGTTTTGAGAATTTCAATTCTGATCTGAGAAATTAACCAAAGCGACTGAGAAAAACTGTAAACTTTCTTGAATGGTCTGTATACTATTGTGCAGGTTCCGACATATGCTGTAGATAACTCCGTCAAAAAGACAGGTGATAGCTTTAAGGATGTTCAAGTGCAGGGAACAGCGATTGTTGCTTGATTGAACCGTGATAAATTGTGGTAGTTAAAACTGAAGTCATGATATTGTGGAAAAATATAATTTAGAAAAGCTTTTAGAGCAGAAAAAACATAAGTTCACATTCAAAGAACAGACAAACATTGTGCTCTAAAATATGAAAAGATGGTCCCCACTTGGATTGTACAACATGACAGAAGTCCCCTGTTAAATGGTATGGGGCGACCCTCACACTCCTGCATGGATCCATTCATGAAGTGTGGAAAAGAATAAATGTAATCCTCATCAATAATCAATAATCATCTTTTAAGATATATTTAGAATGGTTAAAAAATGTGCAATTAATTGGCAATTTGCAAGTTAAATATGGACAATAATGCGATTAATCACGATAAAATATTTTAATTGATTGACAGCCCTAGTTAGCCCTGTTATGTATACATTTTTTTTTCTCAGGACAAAATGTCTCTTATGAACTATGGAGGAACTGTGTGAAGGCTCTATGGCAAATTACTTATTTTGTACTATAGAGAAAACAGTTAACAATTTTTTTCTACCCTAATGAATACATAAATGCTGGAGTGTAAGTGTCGCTCCATACCATTTAACAGGGGACCAGTTTCATTTTGTACAGGCAAAGAGGGGACTTCTGTCATTCTGTACAATCCAAGTGGGGACCATCTTTTCTGTTTAACAGCACAAAGTTAAAAACAAAATTCAACACATCAAACTTTCTTTGGTCTTTATACTATTGTGCAGGTTCTGACATATGCTGTAGGTAACTCCATCAAAAAGACAGATGATAACTTTAAGGCGGTTCAAGTGCAGGGAACAGCGATTGTTGATGGATTGAACCGTGATAAATTGACTGTTTATCAAGCACTCCTTCACACGACTGTTGTGAAGGAGTGCTTGAACGCCGCTGCCGAGACGTTATTTGAAGGTAAACAAAGGGATGAATTGTGTGAAAAAATAAAGCAAATCCCAATGTGAGCTGCAACGACAACCAGAAAATCCGAAATGTTATCAGATGACGCACTGTCACAGCTTCATGCGGCTGTTCAGAGTGCCCCATCCTTGGTTTATGTGCGATTGGTTTATGTGCGATTGTTTCATCAAGACAAGAAAGATCTGTGAGGACCTGTTGGGTCTAACACCACTTGAGACACTGTTTTGCTTACTTGAAATGAAGGCCTAATGCTCTTTTTGTGTTTATTTGAAATGAAGGGCTGGTGTTCCTGTTCTGCTTACTTCACATGTAGGCCTTATGCACTTTTTATGTTTACTTGAATTGCAGGCCTAATGTACCTGTTTTGTTTACTTTAAATGTTAATATGCGTTACTTTGACTTAGTCGTTTTTCATGGTTAAAAGTAAGCTATTTGGAAATTGAAAATAAATACATCTGAAAATATAAGGTAATATGCCGTGTTGATTGTATTTGACAAAAGAAGGCTATTAGGACGTGGTAGGTTCGGACCTTTCTTAGAAGGAATTTTTAGTAACTGGACCTTGTTCAATTTTAATTGAAGACCCCTGGCCTAGTGTGAGTGCAGGCCAGAGAACAATGGGGCCAGTTGAGACAGTTAGGTGTGAAAACTGCCAACGGCGTTGGTGTGAGTGCACCCTAAGTAGCATAAAGTATGTAAATACATTCCACATCCCCCCCCCCCCTCCCTAAAGCAGTATATAATGTGGCGATTTGAAACAAAATGGTATTGTAACAAAATCCTACTGTATCTCTATAGTTAAATTAGTATTTTATTATGATCAGAGCAATTTATTCGAATTCAAAATAATAAACCTGCTAGTTTGATAGTATCTAGATAGTATCTCAGGTAACCATCCCCCCATCACAATACGAGACAAGAGCAACAACCCTCCCCCATCTCTCACTTCTCAGGGGCCACTCACACTAGGGCCGTTTGCCTGTTCCTTGCTGCAGGAAGATTCAGCAAGATTTCCCCCCCCCCCCCCCCCCCCCCCCCCCGCTGGCCCGTGGTCACACTGCTCCCAAAGGCCGTGGCCTTGGCACGATTGCTCCTTCATACGTATTTATCGTAATACGATAAATACGTCATCACCAAGCGTGGTGTCCAGCTGCGATGAGTGCTGTCGTCGGCCCAAATTTCAAGTAAACACTCGACTTCACTATCGCACCAACGTAAACCCACTCGTGAACCCCTTGCCGCCATTGTTTAAAATGATTGTTGTGGGGAAGAAGGGCATGGACCTATAAAGAAAGAAGAGTCTCGCAAGGACTACGTCATCTAGCTCACGTTGGTATGAACAAAGAAGAGCGCTTTTGGAATCTCAATTACGCATCATGCTTTAGCGCATCACTTTATAGACCTAAGGCCTATAGATAGACTGTAAAAGTAGTCAGGAATCGAATATTTCCCTCGTAGTTTAGTTCTGCTCGTATAACATGAGGCCGACTATTTCGTAATTCTGTTGAATTGTTTAAGTTTTCAACAATATTTCGACATCGCAACAGACTGGCTGGGCTTATTATACGGAACATGCATTCAAATTTAGGCTACTACGAGATAATAACTAAAATAGTCTACCGCAAATTCACGGTCATCCGAGGTCAGAAGGTTAACAGCCCTTTAACGCAAATCAGAGCAAGCATCAATATCAACATTTATTTTGCTGCATTTCAAAAACAAAGCCTTTCAGAAGCCTTTAACTTATCAGGCAAACTAACAATATCCTTAAGGGCAGAACATCAAAATAATAACTGGGTAGTTTTGCGCCAACAGGCAGGCTTAAAAGATTGCCAAACATGAAAATAGATAGGCATGGGAAGAAGAGAGAGCATGAGAAGAAAATGTATTAATTCATTTACAGGAGTAATCGGCGGGGTTTGCTCTTGAAAATGTCAATGATTTCATCGAAGTCGAGAGTTACTGTAAGCTGTCTCTCAAATGTCAACAGACAGAGGGACTTAAGGCGAGTTGTAAGCATGGTGCTCCTATTTGCTGTTTTAATTCGGTTGACACTGGAAAAGACGCGTTCAACTAAACAGGATGTCATTGTGTAATCAGAGCTTGAAAGCATGGATATTCGGGAAAACGTCCTCATTGCATATGTCCATCACTTCACGAATACTTTTGAGATGTTCTCCTCTTTTTTCCTTCTCTCTGAGTTGCACAAACACTGCGAGCTCCGACTCTGATATGGTTATCTAGCGCTTTCCTGTATCATTGAGAGAGTTCGCTTTAGTAGCCAAAGTGGTGTCATTTATATCGAGGATGGGGACATCAGGATTGCTGCAGATGACATGAGCCCATAGGTGTCACTGTGGAATCGGTTGTTCAGTTCATTAAGCTGGCAGTCTATTAGCGCGTTGGAAATGTTGCGCAGGTCACTGTCACTCCTCACTCTTGTCGATTTCCCCAACGTGCATGTGAAGATACTTCCCTCAAATCGGCCTGGGAGATTTCTTGAGCGGGAGGGCAAACTGGGTACATCCCAGTTGTTGACATCATGATACTCCATCATCTTATTTGTTGTTGCCAACATGTTTAAGAACGCACAGTCACCTGAGCGCATGTCTGTCAGTTCTTGTTTGAGGTTCTCGATCAAATCAATCGTGTCTGTCACTGATGTGGTGATGGACTGGAGGCTATTAGACGTGAAGTTAAAGGCTATATTGCCAATGCAAAAAAAGAACTTCACAAGGTCTGTCTTTTTATAATTACTATTCGTAGCGTTGATTAGCAGAGAAATAGTCTGCATAAGACGTTTACGTTGCTTAGCAACCGAATACGCTGGGGTTTATGAATACCTGACATGCGGAGTGATATCAAAGACGTGATTCAGAGGCAAAACACTTCCCTTGACGCTTTCATTCCACAGCATTGAAAAGAACCGTGCAATAAATTAAATATATAATATATATTATTTTATTTTTTATTTTTTTAAGAAAAGTTTTGGGTGGGCCTGTTGAACAGTGGGTGGGCCTGGGTCCGTCAGGCCCACCCATAACGCCGTGCCTGGTGTGAGTGCAGGCCAGGGAACAATGGGGCCAGTTGAGCACGGTTAGGTGTGAGTGCACCCTTAAGTAGCATAAAGTATGTAAATCCATTCCACATCCCCCCCTCCCTAAAAGCGGTATATAATGTGGTGAAGAAATGGTATAGTAACAAAATCCTACTGTATCTCTATAGTTAAATTAGTATTTTATTATGATCAGAGCAATTTATTAGAATTCAAAAGAATAATCCGCCGTTTGATAGAATCTAGAATAAAACTGGAAGCCGACCTGTCTGCAGTTGCATTGCCAGAGGCAAGCTAGCAACCTTGAAACTCACTGTTGGCCTAACGACCATCGTCAACTCAGGTAACCATCCCCCATCACGATACGAGACGAGAGCAACAACCCTCCCCCGCTCTAAGTTTCTCACTTCTCAGAGGCAGCACTCACCACAATTTAAGCTTAAAGTTAGGATCTGTGAAGCGCATGGTTGCTGGTCACTCAACTGTTCTTAAAAATATGTAGAGAGACATGAATGATTATTTAGCCATCCTCTAGCTGATTGGTCCTTTGCCTTCTGGGTAGCCCTTTATTTAATACAGTTTCATACTTGACAATGGTTAAGCAATCCATTAAAGCTGAGCCCTAAGATTCTGTTACAAAAACATAGTAACATTGAGTATATATAGTTATTTCCTCTTTCATAAAAGCAGGAGTGTGAATGTCGCTCCGTGCTATCTAAGAAGGGACTTGTGTCATTTTGTAATAGCCAATATAAATATATCATAATAACAATCTAAATATATCATATTCTGATTGTTATTATCTCTTAAGAACTATCCATTTTGCTTATTTATTATTTTACTCATCCATGTTGGAGTGTGAATGTCACTCTATGCTATCTAAGAGGGAACTTCTGTCATTATGCATCAGCCAACAGTGGACCCCTGTCATTCCATACAGTACAAGTGTGGACCATTTTCTGTGATGCTAATCAACAATTCAAATGCATTTCTTTAAAAAATAGATTGGGGACTGAAGTACATTGTAAAATGTTAAATTAAGGCTAATTTGGGGATTGAACAATTTCAAAGATCTAGAGCCTTATATTGTATTTTAATTTTATTTGTTTATCATTTTTATTGATACAAATGAATAGATAGGTTTTTGTTAGACTATTCTGTTCCTAAAAACACACTAACAAATCAAGTTTGACAAATTATTATTACATTAGTTGAGATTACTTTCTTCCCCTTACAGTATATATAGTTAATTCTTCTTTTCATAAAAGCAGGAGTGTGAATGTCGCTCCATGCTATCTAAGAAGGGACTTGTGTCATTTTGTCCTAGCCAACAGTGGACCCCTGTCATTAGAAAAACTTATGTTATGCAAATCAACAGATAAAATGCATTCCTTTAACCGTATACTAAGCACACACGTTTGTAGTTGTAAAGAAATAAAAACCTTATTAAGTTTAGAAATGTGGGTTCATGACAAGCCACAATGACAACATTGTTGGGGCAACTTTACTTGCAAAATAACACAATATATATGTATACATATATATTTGAATATATATATATATATCATATTTAGATTGTTATTACCTCTTAAGAACTATCCATTTAGCTTATTTATTTTTTTACTCATCCATGATGGAGTGTAAATGTCACTCTATGCTATCTAAGAGGGAACTTCTGTCATTATGCATCAGTCAACAGTGGACCCCTGTCATTCCATACAGTACAAGTGTGGACCATTTTCTGTGATGCAAATCAACAATTGAAATGCATTTCTTTAAAAATAGATTGGGGACTGAAGTACATTGTAAAATGGTAAATTAAGGCTAATTTGGGGATTGAACAATTTCAAAGGTCTAGACCCTTATATTGTATTTTAATTTTAATTTGTTTATCATTTTTATTGATACAAATTAATTGTTAGGTTTTTGTTAGACTATTCTATTCCTAAAAACACACTAACAAATCAAGTTTGACAAATTATTATTACATTAGTTGAGATTACTATCTATCCCTTATAGTACATATAGTTATTTCCTCTTTTCATAAAAGCATGAGTGTGAATGTCGCTCCATGCTATCTAAGAAGGGACTTGTGTCATTTTGTAATAGCTAACAGTGGACCCCTGTCATTAGAAAAAGTTATGTTATGCAAATCAACAGATAAAATGCATTCCTTGAACCGTAGACTAAGCACACAAGTTTGTAGTTGTAAAAAAATAAAAACCTTATTAAGTTTAGATATTTGTGTTCATGACAACATTGTTGGGGCAACTTTAATTGCAAAATAACACTATCTATATACATATATATATATATCTTATTTTATTTAGATTGTTATTACCTCTTAAGAACTGTCCATTTTGCTTATTTATTATTTTACTCATCCATGATGGAGTGTGAATGTCACTCTATGCTATCTAAGAGGGAACTTCTGTCATTATGCATCAGCCAACAGTGGACCCCTGTCATTCCATACAGTACAAGTGTGGACCATTTTCTGTGATGCAAATCAACAATTCAAATGCATTTCTTTAAAAATAGATTGGGGACTGGAGTACATTGTAAAATGGTAAATTAAGGCTAATTTGGGGATTGAACTATTTCAAAGGTCTAGACCCTTATATTGTATTTGTTTATCATTTTAATTGATACAAATGAATAGATAGGTTTTTTGTTAGACAATTCCCTTCCTAAAAACACACTAACAATTCAAGTTTGACAAATTATTATTACATTAGTTGAGATTACTATCTTTCCCTTACAGTATATATAGTTATTACCTCTTTTCATAAAAGGAGTGTGAATGTCGCTCCATGCTATCTAAGAAGGGACTTGTGTCATTTTGTAATAGCCAACAGTGTCATCCAAATTAAATGTATTATTATTATTATTATTAGTGGACCCCTGTCACTGCATACAAAAAAAGTCTGTAACTTTTAAAGCTGAGCCATTTTTGTGTGCATGTTTCAAGAGACTTTACTAAGTAGTCTGTTTAACAGCCCTCTACGCTCTGACAGACGTGTGAACGACTGCAGGTCGTTCACACAATAGAGGAGTGTTTGAAGCGTCGTGTGTGGATTGGTCGTTGAAAATCAAGCTCTGGCCAGCAGAGGCGCTATAGAGTATGGGCTAAACACTCACACACTTTCAGGTCCCCTCTTGGCAAAAGTTGTGAAAATGCGTCAAAATATTTTAGGCATGTTTTTAGGTTGATTTAAGGCATGACCAAAAGGGGACCTGAAAAATGTCCCCTCTTGGCTCGGAGGTCCCCTGTTGGTGAAGGTGTTACGACGCCGAAGTCCACTGTTGGATAGTTAGGCGAGTACACACACACACACACACACACACACTATCACACACACACACACACACACACTCTCATCTGTCGCCAGCCTCCACATTTGCGCCTGTCAATTACGTCAAACAGCTTCAGATGCGCCCCTGACCGTAAGTCCCCGTTCTCCCTCTACGAAACCACTGATGAGCCACTGGTGCGGCTGAGCCACACCCCCAGTGCTTAGCGCACCAGCCGTGTGGTAGGAACACACTGATTTATTTCTTCACTTTTACCATTTACCATTTTTTTCTCTGAATAAAATGCATGACTGGTGTGAGAACAAAAGCGCCCAAATGTGTTGAAAGCAGCCCAAATTGTATATGCCCGCCGAAGGCGTTTTCCGCCCGCCGGAGCTAGTCAAAAGAAGCCCAATTGGGCGGGCACCCGCCCAATCTGGCAACACTGATTGGGGATAAAAGTACAACATGTTGTGCCTATCATCACATTTATCCCTCCTTGCTCTGTCAATAACATATCCATATCTATATATATTCCTTTTAACTTTATCTGGTAAACTGAACGAACTCTTGCTGATTATGATACATGTAATTTATCCAAACAATATATGTATACATATTTTTTATATGGTGGACAACCAAAACAGAACCGATTCAAATCCTGCCGTTATTTGATTTCCTCATGTGACTGTTACTCCTTGCTCGGTGGACGTAGTTTATGGGCTCCGGGTGTGTCTGCATCTGGTTCTGGAACTTTAGTTTCTATTGTAGAAATACAAACTCATGTACAGCAGTTAGTTGTTCAAAAACATATTTCCTATAATTCTATTTTTAGTTGTTCTAATGGAAGTCCATTATGGGACCCTAGAAATGTAAGTGTAAGCATGAATCTAACCGTAAGCATTACGTGCCAAGTTAGCTGTGTCAGAGTGATACACGGTACTCATCTTGCTTCTGGAAACATTGGACCTGAAAATTGTATGCGTTTCAAATATGTTTGTATTATAATTGATAATGCCTCATTTGTATTCCTTCATCTAACCAATTCTATTTAGTGCTTGTACAGATTTTAAATTTTTGTTTTGAGTGTTCCATTCCTTATTCTGAGCTGATTTCAACCTTCAACTTTGATTTAATATTCACACTACATCCCTCCTTGCGCATTGCTTCAGCCATGCGCATTAAATTAACCAATTCTAACAACGGTGTAGTGCAACCAAGTTGAAGTTCCTTTCCTTAATCATTTGTACATAAACCAATCTATTGTGAAGAGAAATGAAGACCAGTACATACAAAACCAAAGGTCAATAGTGGTGGGTCTATGCAGCCGTCTTGAGACCACCCTGTTCTTAAATGCAGTAACCCGTAAATGTTTCATGAGTCAGTATACCTGTGTGCCGTAACTTATCAGAGTAAAAAATATATATATATATATATATATATATATATATATATATATATATATCAGACTATGAAACGCTGACGTTGTATCAAAGCGTTACAGCAGTAGCAGTGGCATTTGAAAGGTGAACCCACTACTTCTTTTTTTTTTTTTTTATATATATATATACTTTATTGTAGGATCATTTGTTATTCTGATGAGTTATTTTTACATTGACATCAACCTACAAACATTTTTTTTTTATATATATATTTAAATGTAAACAATATAAATAAATGAATAAGTAACAAAATAAAATAAAAAAATAGGTAAATAAATAGAAAAATAAATAAATAAACAAAACAACAAATCAATACAATAATGATAAATTATATATATATATATACACATACATATATACATGTACATCCACACACACATGCATAGGCCTACATACAAACATATGTATCAGTACACATATACTACATATAAAAAGATAATAATAATAAAATAAAAAACACATACAGTATATATATACACAAGTTAACTCTTCCAGCTCTTCACGACTATCTTCAGAATATTAATAATAATAGTTTAATTATAATCCATATATGTTAACCATTTATTACATCGTTTCAGAAACTCAATTTCTAGATTTCTAGTTATATAGGTTATTCTTTCCATTTCTAAAATATTATTACTATTTGACTTCCAGCTTTTAAAAGATGGTGGAGTAGGTTTTAGCCAGTTCCTTGTTATTTGTTTCATTGCTGCTATCCTAAGTATCCTAAATAAGTATTTGTCTCTTTCTGATATGAGTTCATCCGGTGTTACACCTAGAATAAAGCATTTTGGTTCAGGTACCTGGTTAATTTGGAAAATATTCGAAATAGAATTTGTAATCAGTTTCCAGAAGGTATTTAGTGATGGGCAAAAGTAGAAAACATGTGAATGGTCTGCATTATTTTCCCCACAGTTTCTCCAAACACTCTGATGAGTTTGATGTCTTAAACTTTGATTGTATTTTTGGTGTGATAAAGAATCTTGTGTATATTTTCCATGCGTACTCCCTCCAAAACCTAGAGTTTGTTGTTTTATGTGTTGTTCCATAAATGTTTTCCCAGTCCTCTTCTTTTAACTGTCCCTCTAATTCTAAGTTCCACTTCAATGCCACAGTGTCTTGTGTTTCATTGTTTTCTTGTAGTATTTTATATATTTTAGAAAGTGTATTATTGATGTCAATATTATAGTTTTCAATCATAAATTGTACTAAGGGATGCTGCTCATGAATGCCTGCTCTTTTTTGAAAGGTTTTTTATATAGTTTCTAAGTTGTAAATATTTGTAGAAATTTGACTGGACTAGATCATATTTCTTTAAAATAACATCAAAGGGATTTACTTCATACTTGGTTATTATTTGTGAATATATTTGTAGTCCTTTTAAGGACCAGACTTTTAAGACATTGTCCATTTTGTTTGGTTTGAAATCTGGATCCCATGCCATTTCTCTAAGATAGAATAATTCCTTATTTATATCATGTTTTTTACAAATTTGTTTCCAAGTACATAAAGTATTGTTAATCCATCTATTTTGTCCTTTCAGTTGTGTCATATCTTTTCTATCAATGAATGGTAATGTTTTTTATTGAAAATACAGTTTGTTCCTTTTCTATCGGAAGCCACTTTGCTTTAATATTATCATTAGTCCATTTCATTATGTTATTTATTTGTGTGGCATGAAAATAGGTTTGGAGGTCTGGAAGTGCTAGTCCACCATGTTCTTTCGATTTTATTAATGTTTTGAATTTGACCCTTTTCCTTTTGTTATTCCAGATAAAATTAGTTATTATGCCATTCCATCTTTTAAAACTTTGAGAAGGAATTGATGTTGGCAGGTTCTGAAAAAGGAAAAGGAATTGTGGAAGTACCATCTTTTTAATTGTGTCTACTCTACTAAAAAGAGAGTTCGGTATAGTTTTCCACCTGTTCAGATCCTGTTTGATTTTGTTCCCTAGATTCTGATAATTAACTTCATGAACTTTACTTAAATCTTTATGGATTATTATTCCTAAATATTTCAGTTTATCTTGGTTCCACTTAAATCTGAGGTTTCCTTTAGAGTAATCTGTCATTTGTTTATCTATGCATATAGACTCACATTTATTTTCATTAATTTTGTATCCTGAATGGTCACTGTATTCTTTTATTGTTTCCATTAGTTCTGGGAGTGAGTGTTCAGGGGAAGTAAGATATAAAATAATGTCATCTGCATACAATGCTAATTTATGACATTCTTGCCCTATAGTTAATCCCTTTATGTTGTCTTGTTGCCTGATTGCTTCAGCAAGGGGTTCCATACACATAGCAAAGATCAGCGCTGACATTGGGTCCCCTTGTCTAGTTCCCTAATGAATTTGAAAGCGTCTTGATAGGGTGCCATTGACTCTCACTTGAGCAACTGGGTTTTTGTACATTAATTCTAACCATGAGATGAAATTGCTGTGAAATCCAAATGCTTTTGCTGTTTTGAAAATATATGGCCACAGTACTCTATCAAAAGCTTTTTCCGCATCTAGTGTTAATAGTAGTAAATCCTTATTATGTTTTTGGGAAAAGTCAATTATGTTAAGAGTACGTCTTACATTGTCAGATAGGAATCTATTACAGATAAAACCAGTTTGGTCACTATCAATTAAGCCTGGCAGGATGTCCTTAAGTCTATTTGCTATGATAGAAGTTAATATTTTTTGGTCTGTGTTTAATAATGATATTGGTCTATAAGAGGATGTATCCATTTTTTCTTTCCCGTCTTTATAAATAACTGTGATCACAGATGAGTTCCATGTTGATGCCCACACACCTGATTCTAAGGCAAAGTTATAGGCGTTTAGTAATAGAGGTATCAATAATTCTCTGAAATCTTTATAAAATTCATTGGTGTACCCATCGTCTCCTGGAGCCTTATCTGTTTTTAGTTTCTTAATTTGTTGTGATATTTCCTCTTCCGTTATTCTTTTTATGAGATTAGTGTTTTGCAGTGATGAGACTTGTTTTAAATTTAGTTTCTCAAGATATAATTCAGTTCTTGCTGAGTTTGTTTTGTCCGTTTCATCTTTGTACAGTTTGAACCCACTACTTCTGAATCTAAATTGAGCCTATATTGTCCCTGGCGAGCAGATGTATCGCTAATCCATTTCTTATCTATAAACCCAAAAAGATGAAAAAGGGAAATAACAATGTTCAAATTTGTATGTTAAATATCACTTCTTTGTAACCGTATCTGGTTCCAACAGTTACCTTCATTATGCTACCCGATTGTCCTACACTAACTATGTATATTGGATGACCTAATCTTCATTTATTCTACGTATTGCTCGCATTTGATGTTGTCCACACTTTGATTCACTCCTATGTACATTGCATGCCACATCATACCTGTATACGCCTTATTCTCTTCCTTTTGCATACCACATCAAACGTGCATATGCTTTAGCAAAGTGAAGTAAAGTAAAACGCAGTTTTATCTTTACTTATTTATAGCTATACATGTCCCGGACATGTCCATTACTATTTCCAAAACAGTTTTTTTTTTTACGCAGGTCCCAGACCTAACTAAACCATTACATGAACAGTATTTATTATTATAATATCTAGTTTTTTGTTGGTCAACATCAAATCGATACATTAATTCAACCTTTTAATCCTGACCCACTTGAATTCTCCCCGAAGGAGCCCGTGATTGTGAATTCTCCCGGAGCCTCCCATTGAGCTCCACCGTCACCACCTCAGAACACTGCAGGAACGATTAGTCGATTAACGCGTGGCTCGGAGGCTCCCAAGGAGCGCCACAATCCAACGTCTGACACAAAGTTTATGGGGGAATCTTGAGCCAGGTCAATTAAAACTGTCTAAACTAGGTAGAATAAGAGTCATCCGAACTCACAACAATTATGCACATCTGGGTATTAAATATAGGTTGATATTCTAAAACAAAACTAAAACTGAACCTAAAAGAAAAATTCAGAAGTTATTGGGTGAAGCAAATGTTATTGCAAGTTAATTATAATGAACCATTTTCTAATTGTCTTAGTTTTATATGTGGTATGCTTTCAATATCCCCTCGTGTATGTAACAGTCGAGTAACCTCCATTATTTTGGTGGCTCTGACACACAAGAGGACATTCACACATGGTATATGAATCCACCATTTGTTTTCATTTTATATTTTTTACTTATTTTCTTTTTATTATTATTATTATTTTACACATTCTTAGGAAAAGCACGAACGAAGATGCATCATAACATGCATCAACAGACCTAAAAATAAGCATATTATTCAACAATTTGAGACCTGAGATGGGATTTCTTCCTGCGGAGCCCTTCATTTTCTAAAGGGTCCGGAGAGAGGTCCGCTGAGTGGCCAAGAGTTCTTACACATTCAGAAGTGTTGCTGAAGACAGCTGCCTCACAACAAACCAAAAGCCTTTGTTAACCATGTGGTCATCTAAGTCATCATTCCTTAAGATGTCATAAATATGGGGTTGGCCGTTCCTTATCACTTGCGTCTCTGCGCTTCTCTGGGGATCAAGGATAACGGGCCCAAACCAACACAGGACAACAAAGGAACAGAGTGAGAACTGATTTCCACTAACCTCAAAGGATTTTGAACGAACCTGCAGAATAACAGGGTGACAAGACCACATGGGAAAATACAAACATACAAAACTTAAATTTGTACATTATCAAAATATCTTAATATTAAAAATCTGCATTTCAATATCAGGCATCATACTTCTGTTGTTACCGGAATGTTGTCAGTTGGGGACAGTCAGGGTTACGTACGGCTGTGCGGTTTGGTTGACCATTAAACTGGTTGTGATATATTGTAATAATCGAGTATCCACTGTCTTGGCGTGTAATGAAACACGTATATTGTCTATCATAATTAGGATGTATTATGGATTACATTTTATTGTACCTATGTAATTTAATTGTAAATATTGCCAATTATTAACCATAGATTATGTGAAGACTTTTATTAAAATATTGTTATTTTCATAATTTGTAAGGAAATATATATTTTATTCTTTCTTATTTTGGTACTTTGGACCTCGTCAGGTCTGTTGAACTATGCATTTCTACCGCTCGTCCTCAGGATCCTCTATTGGGGGGGACTCTTCCGCTCTCCTACGAGGCAGGTTATCCCAGAATTCTCCTAATAAGAATCCCCAGGCCTGGATAATCCCCGGACTTCTGTGGACGAGCGGTATGCATGCTATGGACAACTTTAAAGGCTAACCGTTCATGATGGAGTTTCGATAATTATTCCTATCTTAAGATCACCGTGTAACCGCGTACAGGGATCTGGTTTGATGTAAGACCCCTGGGTTTGTGTCCTTTTGTAGGACTTCTTTCGGTTCTGGAATCCGGCTTTCCTAATTGGTCAATACAAGATAATGCATGCATATTGGTGGTACAACATTATATCTATTGCAATCGCTCCAATGGAAGCAATAGTTGACCTTTGAACTTCTCACGCAGTGTTATTCAGTTTATTCGTATGCAGTAGCTGATTATAGCAGAATTTAACCCATGTACCTTTAATATTCGCAAAAAACCTATTGTAATTGTGTCTACAGCAGTTGAGCTAACTCCCTCCTTGGGCACCGTTTAAAACCATGTGCACCATTTATTAATTAGACATTCTAGCAGTTGAACCTCGTCTATTTGAACCAGCCTGGTTCTCTACCTGTCTTGCTACACAAAACGCATGTTGAATAGACAGAAGGGCTCAGCAACCTGAAAAAAATAATTACTGTCAGTGTTTGGCATTCGTTCTTATACTGCCATTTCCTGGAGAGAGAGAGAATTAAGACCAATGCAGAGAAGTAAAAAGATGAGTGTTTGGCAACTATAATGCTTGTGTTGCCACCTCCTAAAAAGAAAAGAGAATTAAGATTGATGCACAGAAGTAAAATGATGATCGTGGGCAACTGATCGTTGTGTTGCCACTCCCTGATTAGAAAAGAGAATATTTGTAGTAATGTTAACGTTTAAAATTATGAATGTCGGGCATCCATTACTGCTCGGGTTGCAAAGGCCTGACGAGAAAAGAGAACAAATTTAGTACAAATGCAAGACATTTGTAGATCGTTTAAACTATCAATGTTGGTGAATCAAAAAACATTGATTACAACTTACACAAATATTTGCGTGTTTTGCCGATATCAACTAGGGATTGGCTCCCTGTATTTCAGCACCCAGACACACAGACCCTCAAATATACAAACACATATACCAAATTTACATTCTGGTTCCAACATATTACCAGGTGTTAGGGGTGGGAGGGGGCAAGGGGGAGAAAGAACAATGAGAAGACTTCAATTTAACTGACAATAGGAAGGGGTTTAGTCTCCTTCTTTAAGCAATGTAAATAAGGCAGTGTGTGGTAGAGAGCGTTTGAAGGTACAGCCTAGGTGTGTTCCTCTTTAAGTTGCATGGCTGTGTGATCTGCAGGGAAATCAATAGGTCGTTGTCTATCAAGTTGATGTGGCATAGGTGTGTATATAAATGTATTAGATCCCTCTGATTCAGTATGAATGTTAAAGTCAAGAGGGGTTTTGAGCGGCTATTTAATTACCCTATTGTTGCAAGGCAAATTTGGTCTCGTCTGGTGGGGGCAGACAATTAAGGAGATTCTTGAGCTGGATGAGGGGAAAAACAGTAGATCGGCTACTTGGAAAGCTGGGGGTCGTCTAGTTGGGACTTATAATAGTTATATTCTTGTGGTACATTTGGAGATGTTGAGATGTAATTGGGAATAATCTCGTGTCAACGAGTAGGGGGCACTACCAAGAACTACAAATATGGCTGCGGTGCAAACTACATGCGTATCAGCCGATAAAATAAACTTTCTGAGTTCTATCTGTTCGGCTGATATTTGGGGTACCTTATGGCATAAGGCTATCACAAGGCTACCGCATTTTGCGCTCTCAGTACACTCTTTCTCCGCGCTGTGTGTACATGTATATATACACAGATAGTCCTATGTGTTCCTCGGATGATAAGGGGAACTACAAATAGAAGTTATCGTTGTTAAAAATAGCGACAGAGAGAGAGATGTGTCGTGGGAGAGGCTGGGTGTTGGATTTACGAGGAGTCTTTAGGCGGGAGGAAGAGACGAGGAGGAGATCTACGAAGGGGGATCGAAGGGAGGGGAGGTTGGATTCACTACCAAGAACTACAAATATGGCGGCTGGGCATACTACATACGTATCAGCCGACTACAGAAACTTCTCTGAGTTCTATCTGTCCGGCTGAAAACTGTGGTACCTTATAGCATAAGGCTACCACTTAACCGCAATTTGTGTTCTCAATAGACTGTCTCTGCGCTGTGTGTACATTTATATGTACACAAATAGCCCTATGAGATCCTTGGATGATAAGGGGAACTACAAATAGAAGTTATCGTTGTTTAAAATAGCGAGAGAGAGAGAGAGAGAGAGAGAGAGAGAGAGAGAGAGAGAGAGAGAGAGAGAGAGAGAGAGAGAGAGAGAGAGAGAGAGAGAGAGGTGTCGTGGGAGGGGTGGGGGTTGGTCTTTACGAGGAGGTTCAGGCGTGAGGAAGAGACGAGGAGGAGATCCATGAAGGGATATCGGAGGGAGGGGAGAGGGGGGGTTGGATTCAGAGCTATTCTCTGGGGAAGGGGGGGGGGGGGTGGGAGACAGGGACAAAAGGATGGGGAAGGAATTTACGGGGTGAGGGAGGGCCTACCTTTAGACAGGCAGGCAGACAGAGAAAGAGCGAGGAATTGGGAGTTACAAGATTGTACAAAGTTAATTACTTTTCCATATTGAAACTGTGGAACAACCTTCCTGGTTGCCCAAAAGTAATATATCTGTACAAACAAAGTGGATTTACAGATATCATCACATGTATACATAAATATTGTTCTCCCATAGATGTTGAATGCTATTAGTTCCAAAATTATAGCCAAAATATTATGTGTCCAGAAACTATTGCTTTACCGATGGTTTTCAACTTATTGCTATGGATTTATTGATTCGTAGAGGATGAGAGAGGGAGAGGGAGGGAGAGGGAGGGAGGGAGAGAGAGCGAGGGAGAGGGGGAGAGAGAGCGAGCAAAGTGAGAGAGAGAGCGAGAGAGGGAGCGAGAGAGAGAGAGGGAGAGGAAGAGGGAGCGAGAGGGAGAGAGAGGGAGAGGGATGGTTACCGATGGTTTTCAACTTATTGCTATGGATTTATTGATTCGTAGAGGATGAGGGCACTTAATGAGCGTGCGGAAACTGTAGTTATGATCTAGATATTGATATTTAAATCAAAATAAAACTGAATACTTCAAATATTGGAATGAAATATACAATATAATACTTCCAGCTATTGACTAGTGAAATGTGACAATTATACTTGCACCATTGGCTGAATAAGTAGCTGCCAAAAAATTGTTATCATTTGAAACAGATGGATCTTTAAGGGAATATATTTATGGAGAGAGAACATATTTCTAGAGACAGACAGACAGACAGACAGACAGACAGACAGACAGACAGACAGACAGACAGACAGACAGACAGACAGACAGACAGACAGACAGACAGACATACATAACACCCCGGGGGTCCCTTTGTGCAGGCTACCATTGCCTTTATCAAAACAGCCAGGAGCACCCAGGTCAATATTATGCTTGTTGCCTTCAATAAGTGTGTGCTTGGAGAGAGAACATATCTCTAGAGAGCGAGGTAGAGAGAGTGAGAGAGAGAGCGGGTGTGAGCGCGAGAGAGCGGGTGTGAGCGTGAGAGAGTGGGTGTGAGTGCAAGAGAGAGAGAGAGCGAGAGAGAGAGAGAGAGAGAGAGAGAGAGAGAGAGAGGGGGAGGGAGAGAGGGAGAGAGAGAGGGAGAGGGGGAGAGAGATCTGCTATTGCCCAGGTCAGAGATCGTGCAGTCTTAACAAAAGATTTACCATTGCAGTCCCTACCTATTTGCAGAAAAGAGAGAGAGAGTGTGAGTGAGTGAGTGAGTGAGTGAGTGTCAAAGTGAGAGAGAGCGAGAGCGAGAGAGAGGGAGCGAGAGAGAGGGAGAGAGAGGAAGAGGGAGGGAGAGCGAGAGAGATCTGCCATTGCCCAGGTCAGAGATCGTGCAGTCTTAACAAAGGATTTACCATTGCAGTCCCTACCTATTTGCAGAAAAGAGAGAGAGAGAGAGAGTGTGAGTGAGTGAGTGTCAAAGTGAGAGAGAGAGCGAGAGAGAGAGAGAGAGAGAGGAAGAGGGAGCGGGAGGGAGAGAAAGGGAGGGAGAGGGAGGGAGGGAGAGGGAGGGAGAGAGAGCGAGGGAGAGGGGGAGAGAGAGCGAGCAAAGTGAGAGAGAGAGCGAGAGAGAGAGCGAGAGAGAGAGGGAGCGAGAGAGAGAGGGAGCGAGAGAGAGAGGGAGAGGAAGAGGGAGCGAGAGGGAGAGAGAGGGAGAGGGAGGGAGGGAGAGAGAGTGAGGGAGAGAGGGAGAGAGCGAGGGAGAGATCTGCCATTGCCGAGGTCAGAGATTGTGCAGTCTTAACAAAAGATTTACCATTGCAGTCCCTACCTATTTGCAGAAAAGAGAGAGAGAGAGAGAGTGTGTGAGTGAGTGTCAAAGTGAGAGAGAGAGCGAGAGAGAGGGAGCGAGAGAGAGAGAGGGAGCGAGAGGGAGAGAGGGCGAGAGAGAGGGGGAGAGAGAGCGAGAGAGAGGGGGAGAGAGAGCGAGAGAGATCTGCCATTGCCCAGGTCAGAGATCGTGCAGTCTTAACAAAAGATTTACCATTGCAGTCCCTACCTATTTGCAGAAAAGAGAGAGAGAGAGAGAGAGTGTGAGTGAGTGAGTGAGTGAGTGTCAAAGTGAGAGAGAGAGCGAGAGAGAGAGAAAGAGAGAGAGGGAGCGAGAGGGAGAGGAAGAGGGAGGGAGAGGGAGGGAGGGAGGGAGAGAGAGCGAGAGCGAGAGAGATCTGCCATTGCCCAGGTCAGAGATCGTGCAGTCTTAACAAAAGATTTACCATTGCAGTCCCTACCTATTTGCAGAAAAGAGAGAGAGAGAGAGAGAGTCTGAGTGAGTGAGTGAGTGTCAAAGTGAGAGAGAGAGCGAGAGAGAGAGAGAGAGAGAGGGAGCGAGAGAGGGAGAGGGAGGGAGGGAGAGAGAGCGAGGGAGAGGGGGAGAGAGAGCGAGAGAGATCTGCTATTGCCCAGGTCAGAGATCATGCAGTCTTAACAAAAGATTTACCATTGCAGTCCCTACCTATTTGCAGAAAAGAGAGAGAGAGAGTGTAGGTGAGTGAGTGAGTGAGATCGAGAGAGAGAGGGAGCGAGAGAGAGAGAGAGAGAGAGGATGTAACACTTTAGCTGAGCCCCCTGTTGCTCTCGAGCAATGGCGTTTGTTTCAAAAAGGGCTCTGACTACAAAGACTGTGGTGGTATGAACAAAGGAAACGCACGTTTCCAAGACGCCCCGTCCCTTTAAATCGTACATCACGTGGTACATCCAATAACGCGGTAGAAACAAACTAGTTAGGTTCGACCCAGATAGCACTGGTCAAACGCACTTTATTGGATCTCTATAAGAAGTATGAGATTCCTGCAAGTTTGTCCCCACGGCGGGTTAGCGAGGCACTCAAAACAGATGGGTTAAAACTACGCAAGTGTGCCTCTACGGCTGCGTTAGACACTATACGAAATTGCACATTCGATTTTCACATGAACCGGGCCGTGAGGAATCAAACCCATTCAAACTCCACAGAAAACAAAGCCAAGCCACCGGTTATATGCAAGTAAGCTAGATTAACGTTAATATATGACCTTTTTCACCCCACGGTAATGGCTCAAACGTTTAGTGGTCGGTTATAAATAATATCTTTTGTACTGGCTTGACATCCGTACATTCTTCATACAACACAAAAACCACGGGTATTTTTTCTCCCACGCGGTACAAACATTAGATCTAGACGGGATCGGATACTGTCTATCTACAAACCCATATAAAACACACTCCTAGCCCTTTGCTTCGTGAGGTAGTTATTTGATTTAATCTGTTAGCGTATCCGAGGCCGTGTATCTAAACGGCTGTTATGAATTTCAATCCAATGGCCGAGACCACACGTCCCCTTAACCAGACGGAGGTAGTACAAGCTATTCACCTAAATGTTACTATTCTAACTATACAGAGTTCAGTCATTGACAACAGGTTCTGTTTACCTTTCTTGTGGCGCCTGTAAGTAGCTTGTACTGCTTCCCGACGGCCTCGTGGTCGCTAGTCTCGGTCCGGAACTTCCCAAGAGACTTTATTTAGTATAAAGTATTTTTGGTATGGTAAACTGATACTCTGAAGCAAAGAGAGATTGAAGATGTGTCTAAGCACGTGCGAGCGTCTCCTAGCTGATCAAAAACATTAACCCTTGTATGTCTAATAGCTGCCGAGAAGATTCTGAAGACATGCTCGATCTGTAGGCTGTTATGGTCTGAACAGCGCGGACCGGAAGTAGTGGGAGGAGCCGGTGTGACGTAACCCTCGGCTTCCTCGCCTGGTCTGTGGTGCTGCCTTCTGTGGCTAAAGTATTTATTGCAGCCTTCAGTAAGGTCTTGCTCCCCTTGTGGCTATGTATAGTATTTACGGCTTATATGTTTGGTCCTACCCCCTAGTGGTTAAATGAGGGAAATACAGCTTGTGTTCTGTATTCTCTGCAATAAATTATTTTTGTGTTTAATAGCATCATGTCGACGGCAGAAGGGACATTATCATCCGTTGCTTAGTTGAGTATCTTGGAGAGAGTGGAGAGGAGCTGATCAAGACTATCAGGTATCTGATGATAATCATGACCATATTAAAATGATTGTCTAGCCTTATAATCTGGTGTTCACTTGTGATGTTTTTTAAAAGACTCAAAAGATGCACATTTTTCAATCAGGCTTTTAACTGATTTCTTAAATTATTTTTATGCTCTTACCCATTTTTTTTTTAAATCATATTTAATCTTTATCTTATCTATGTTCTTGGGGATATTTCCAGCCAACCTGTTTATTTAACAAGCCACGTTTTGGCTTTCGGAAAATCCACAAAGTAAATAATTTAAGAACACTTAAGGGTTGCCTTTTGTCTCTATTTAACGATCACTTATTAATTTTATTTTATGAGCAAAAGAGTAATTTAATTAATACTTTTTTTATAACCTATTTTAATCCCTCAGTTTTCAGCACCAGTGTTTCCCCCATGGGGACCTTCCACACTGGGACTAGTTCTGGTCTACCAACACGGGTGCAGTCCCATAGATGGCTCCAGCCTGGGTGGCTGGAGGGCTCTGCACCCCTGTGTGGAGCCTCCTGTCTGCCCGGGCCAGGGTGGTCACTGTGGCGGCACACCCTATGGTCGTGGGCGATGACCCCTCTCAGTCTGGATGGCCCCCAAAAGTGACTTTCTTTGGCTCAGGGTCAGCCTCTGTGAAGCACGTTGTGTAAATTTATGTATGAAAAGTGCCATATGAATATTGTTGGATTTGAGTACACTAAATTGAGTATACCTTTTTTGTTTTTATTTTCAAGTTTTTTTTCTCTTAAGCTTTTCTTTTACTTGGAATCGATTCTTAGTTTGTTTCTCATTGTGCCTTATTTGTTTTCACAGGACGTCAGCCAAGAAGGAGTGAAAGAGGACTGCAGAAATCACATGATGCAGATCAACGTCATCCATCCCAATGTGGCACAGGAAATCCAAGATCCTGTGTATGTGTCAGTCATCATCAAGTGTGACAAACGCTTGCCTCCTGCTCATTGCTGTCATCTATGCTGTAAACTTAAGTTACCCACTTAAACTGAAATATACGTTTGAAGTATTTCAGAAGCTGTTTCTTGAGCTTGACGTCATTACAATGTCACCAAAGGTCCAGTTTCTCCACAATAAACTTTTAGCGTGAGCGTTCCAGTGCTATTTGTGCTTTTGTCCAGCACAAACAATCTCTTTACTTTCGTCATTTTTCTGACTGAAATTTCAAGTTTTGCTTAGTTTTTAAGTTATTTCTGTCCTGAACATCCTGAGAATGTCTGCAAAGGTAGCCATTGCAGTTTATGTATGCATTCTTTGCTGTTCTGAAAAGTCAACTGTAACACTGTATTCGTTTGTATGCTGGAATATTAGTCCCAAAGTCAGTTGGTGCTTTGTCACTCCGCATTGAATTTTTCAAATCCTAAACGGCTTTACTTTTGAGCTTTTGTGTGTGTGTGTGTGTACAGTTTTCAAATTTGCTAGCAGGAAGTTCTGTGTGGTTATGTTATGTATTTTAAATACATCTATGCCATTTCAAATGTGAAATAAAAGTGTATTTCAAACATCCCTTAAGCTGCAAATATTTGTTTCTGGAAAATATTGAAATATTAGAATAGTAAAAATATTTACTAAATTCAATTAATATTAACTAATACATTCCTAATAAATATTACTTAATAATTACATAAAATATAACAAATAAAAGATGAGTAAGAAACAAAGAATCATGAGCAACGTTTACTTGGGTTTTGTAATTAGATGCAATGGTAATCTGAGTGAAAGTTACAATCCATAGGCAAGTATTGTCAGTGCAATTTACTTGTGAATTTTTCATAAAAAATAAGTGGTTCTAGTAAGTAAATATTACTTAGAAATAGCCTGAGTAAAGATTACTAGCACTTTCTGTGTGGAAAAATATGCCTTAGTTTTTTTAAGTAAATGTCACTCCAAATTTCTTTCAGTGTAGAACCACCACTGGGATTGGTGATTCTGTGGTTCTTGGAGACTCTCCATCGCGTCGGAACACCATGTGGTATAGATCATTACATCTTGGTACACAGAGCACTGGTGAGACAACGGGTTGGATCAGAGGGAGAAGGTGTTTGGAGAAGGGAGAGGAATGTAAAGAAAGCAAAAAGGGCGGATGCGGACCGACCCAGAGGTAATAAATCAGCGGAGAGGAGGCTGGGGGTCGGTTTAGCTCACGAAGTAGAGGGTGTCTTGTAACCGAAAGGTTGTTAGTTCGATCCCCAGCTCCTCCTAGCTGAGTGTTGATATGTCCCTGAGCATGTTACATGGTGATCACAGGATTCAGGAATAATTATCTAGAATCCAAAACATGAGCAATTAGCGTTAAAAATTTTCTGCACACCACACTCCACAGGAGTCAATGGGTTCAATGGCGCCAGGGTAAAGTGACTCCTCAAAAGAGGAGCTGACCCAACCCATGGACTCTGCGTGGATAAGTGGATGTTATTTTGGTGCTTGGACCTGACGAGGTCTAGGTGCCAAGATAACAACACAAATAAAATATTTCCTTAGAGATTATGATAAGTAATAGACAATTTATTAAAGTGATCTTATAATTTAGAAAAAACAATCGGCAATACTTAAACTTAGACCAAATAAGTACGATAAAACGTTATCCAAATTTCTAATTCAGGTTATCCACAATGACAAATGTAATTTAAAATAAATAAGTAAAGTAAAATAAGAAAGGATGTGTGTGTGAGCCTGTTCTCGTGTGTGTGTCAGGGCTGCCGAGGTGGGGGAGAATCCTCTCCTACTCAGAGTGATGGAATACACAAGGGGATACACAAGCATACTTCAGATAAAACAATATGGTTTATTAGTAAATAGAAACAATGTATCAATTCAGTGTTGAATAAACTAGTTAAGAACAATATAGAGCAGTGGTTTTCAAACTGTGGGGCGCGCCCCCCCTGGGGGGCGCCAGAGTTCTTCAGGGGGGGCGCGACGTGAGAAAAAAATAAACCCGAAAAAAACCCTGAAAGACGATGATTCAAATCATCGTACTTCAACTGTAGAAGTAACATAACTAAATCAATTTTCAACCGTTTATCTTCGTGCAAACCATTTAACAAATCTAAACACTTGTATCTTCAATAATATCTAAACAGAATTTCGATATCATTTAAAATGTCTTCAGAATCACAGTTTTAGTTTCATACCGCTTCGTTTTCAGCTGTTTTCATTGAAGACGTCAGCCCATTCTGATACACCTATTTCTAGACATCGTAACTCATTCCTTTTTCAACCGTTTACCATCGTTCAAACCATTAAACAAATCTACACACTTGTATCTTCAATACTATCTAAACTAAATTTTGATAGCATTTATACTTTTTTCAGAATCACAGTTTTAGTTTCAAACCGGCGTCGTTTTCAGTTGCTTATAATAATTTAGGTCACCATAGCAACGCCGGTAAACAAACCCCGCCGAATAGTCGAATCTCTGGACTGAAAAGGCAGATCTGATTAGACTCAGAAAATTCAGAGTCTGGGACCCTGAATGAATCTGTAAACTGGCAGTTTACACAGATTAAGATGTTCAAATGTATTTCAAAAAGGTTAAGCCAAAACATGCTTAGATAAAGTTGTTAAATTGTGTTGTTTAAAAACGCAAAAAGATGTAATGTTTCAGAAATATGTTTAAAAAATATGTTCCAAATGTTTTAAAATTATGATCGGAGATGTTTGAAATGTGTAAAATAATTAAAATAGCTTTCAAAACACAAGTATTTAGAAATAAAAATTGGGGGGGGGGGGGCTCAGCTGAATTTTTGGAAGGCTGGTTAGCCAACGACGGGTAAGATCCCGTCTAAGAAAGCGTAAGCGTCTTAGAGTACCATATTAAGCGCTATATAAATTGTATTTATTATTATTATTATTATTATCCCACGTTGAAGCCCGGGACAACCTAAAACAGGCACAGTCACGATTACTTGGCAGAGTCACTGTGAGCACTGGCTCACTTGATCATGAAGTGACGAACTGCAACCATCATAGGAAGAGCCTGCTGATGAAAGGTGGTGGGGGAATAGGAGTCAGACATGTCAGCTATGGCAGCAGAGGTGGTCTTGGAACGGGGCATGTCGCGTTTTATTTTATTTTTATTTTATTTTACCTTTGTGGTATAGAAGCCCACTAACGCATGTACGTTTTTCGGTTTAGTGCATGACTTTGGAACAGCGTGGTTTCAGGCGGCTGATGGTAAACCCACCCATATTGGGCTTTGGATTTGGACATACTGGTTTCGATTTCCCTTCCCAAAAGATTGGTTTTAGTTTGCTGATGGTTAAGGTTAGACGTTTCGACGTTGGTTACACCAACGGCGTTATTAGATTTGCTTATCATTTAATGCGCATGGTTTTGACCATTGCGCAAGGGGGGAGGTATTGAGGAGAATTAGAAAAAAAATTGAAAACAAGGTTTTTCTTCACCATACTTGCAAACAATGATTGACATCCAGCTAAATGAGTGTGAAATATTTGAAAAAACTGTGTTAAACAGATGGGTAGAAGCAGTCCCATCAAAAGACCAAAGTGCGGCTACAGTAATCGAGTTTCTGACCAGAGAAGTCATGCCAAGGTTTGGAATTCCGTCACTAATTAGCTCAGGCGATAGGGCAGCGTTTATTCAGAAAACACTCAAACAAGTGATTGAACATCTGCATGTCAAATAAAGACTAGTCCGTGTCTACAATCCTCAAACCACAAGGTATGGTGGAGAGAGGAATGGGACGCTTAAGACAAAGATTAACAAAATTAAATTAGAGTAATAAATTAAAGGACTAATGCACTACGACTGACGACTGACACATGAAAACTAACAGAACGACGCATCTAACCCCGCATGAAATGCTTACGGGTCGACTCATGCCTTCACCTGTTATTCAAGGGCCTCATAAAGGACCTCCATTAGAACAATTGGAAACTGAATTAAGACGCTATATGGGACAACCAGCTGGCATACACAGGCTTATTTTTCAACAGGAGAAAGACAGAGTTCCAGAGTTGGAGAAGGAGCCACCAAGGGGGGTGGAGCCAGGTGACCAAGTGTACCTAAGGGTGTTCAGGAGAAAGTGGAACGAGCCCAGGAGAGAAGGGCCATACAAAGTCACCAACGCAACACCAACAGCCATCCAAGTGGAAGGATGTGCCACGTGGTATCATCTCAACAAGGGCGTCAGTTTGTTTTTAGAAGTGGTGGGGACAATAACCATAAGCTTGAGTGCGGTCTGAAAAGTGCTGGGTACCCTTATGTAAGCTATTCATCCATTCAACGCTGCACTACAATATGCTCTACAGTGTATTGTCAGGTGTTGAAATTATTCGAATATTCGAATACTGGTTCGGAAAATTAGTATTTGAAGCTTAAATCAGTATTCGGAGCTTCGTTATTATTTTTTTTCACGTACGTGACTTTACCAGAGCGAGGGAGGCGAACTATAAGCGTCAGCGACACCAAGCAGAGAAGCGAGAGAGGTGGAGGAAGAGTAGATATCTTGTTACCCTCTACTTTATAACACAACATTAGCGGGATCTCTGGAGGAAAAGTAATACTTAAAACCTTAGCTTAGTTGTTTGTTTACGTTCGCTGTACAGCGCTGCGCCAATCAACTGTGACTCTGGCTTGCTGCAGAGCGTGAGCGTCTTGGGAATACCCGGTCAATATAATGGATATAATATGGACACATAAGACAATCAATATTCGGTATTTGTTATGGATTTATTGTACAAATTCCCTGAAAAGATGCACGTTCCAGGATGAATTGAAAAGCTCCCGTAAGGGCTGAGATGGCAGAGAACAGCTGATTTGGAACAGAGCAACAGCTGTTCGCTTTCACAGGGAAAAACGAAGGAACTTCAACCTACTTAGGCCTACTAATTAACGTTCAAAAGCTATTCAATCATCAACAAAATATGCAGATACTGTCAAAATCGTTTCCAGGGATTATATAAGGATTATTAATGTTGTTTTTGATTGTGTTTTTTTCTGGAAAGAGTATTCGAATATTCGCTCGGAAAAACCAACGAGTATTCGAAGCCTGAAAAATGCATTCGGGCCAGCCCTAGAAGATCCTATTCGAACAATAAAAGTTGAAAACCAGTTTGTGTTTTGGCTTGTTTGCAAAACGGCGTTGGAAACACCAGGGTATTGGCTCGGGATATGTAGGCCTAATACTAATACACACAGGACAAAGAACAGTGTTGGCAATTTAACACTTATCTTGACATCAACAAAGTTTACCAGACAAACAATCCCAGACTGTAAAGGGGGTGCGAAATGAAACGAGGTACTGAGCATCAGCCTTTTGAAGACGAGCAAGGGCTGCTGGTAGCATATGTTATGCTGCATTAAAAAAAGAAGAAAAATACAAGCACCCAGAGGAGAATTGCATCTGCCAAATCCTGACCACCAGTCAGGATGATTTTAGTTTCATATCTTTATGTCATATATTCTGAAATGCTAATTTTCAATGCATGCTGAAAATACTATGTTATGTGTGAATTCTAGTTAGACATTTGATAGATCTTTTTTGCCTTAAACAACAGGTTGAGATTCCTGAGAATTATGCAAGTGTTTACTTGCGAAGGACCAATGTAGACATCACTCGTTACAACATCATAAGAAAATTGTCCGCCATAAGAGAATAAAATCCCCTTCAGTTTAGGATAATCACACAGGTTATGCGAGAACATATTTATGTCAGGATAGGCCTACCAGGCTCCAAGTCGTCACATATCTCAATCAGACAAAACCAACTATAACCACATTGGCATAGCAATCGCACCGTGTGTAGCTGCTACTAGCTGCAATCTATCTATACAATGCATACTAACTGGAGCACCAACCAGAATCAGATCACAATCGCTCAGGACCGTGGGTAACCTTTGGCCAGGTCATCATGATTCACGAGCAAACAGAACCAGCAGCAAAGTTTACGTAAACCAATTTCTTACCTTATGTGGCCCTCCACATGCAGGCTAGATGACGTATCCATATCGATATCCAGTGTCACAAACATGCTTTTTATAGGAAGCAAAAGGACTGGCTATTTTCTGAATCAAAATGACAATTTTGGCTGTCCGTCTTGAAACTTCTCCAGTGCGTTCAAACCAAACGCAACAGGACGACAAGATCCCATTCTTTTGATTTGTCGCGCCACACTTTCGCCGTGCACAGGCGAGTGCGTTCACGAGGATTTGTGGCGCGACAAATTTCAATTTTGACACGAATTCCGCGTGATGACAGCCAATCAGCATTCAACAGTGTGGCCACTGGGTGACATGTATAACGTAGCCAATCAGCGTTCAACCGTCAAACTCAGCGCAGTGCAGTCCGGGGTGTACTGCAGCATGGAGGAGAAAGTGATTGTTGCCGTTTGCGACTCTCGGAGCTCTATAATAGTAGTATATAATATAATTGTATATATAATATGGGTGAGATGGAGGCCCGAAAGGTAGTTTTGTTCGTGGAATCGCCAACAACAAAAAGCAGAGTGAGTGGCAACATGTTGCAGCAGCAGTACGCTGTCAGGAGCACGGAGCGCACAGTCCCAGAATTAAAAAAGAAGTGGTCTGACGTAGAGTTACATATTTTTATGTAGCCTACCAATAAATCGTTATGGTCCCTACATACCCTCTCCCTCCGAATCCTGCATGGTCCGCCAGAAGTGCCATATGGTGCAGCACTACCACGGCGCTCACCTCTGTATTTATAGGGTTACGGTAATAAGACTGACGAGAACGCCTTGGATAATCAGTTTGTAATTACCCACGTAAAATGTTCTTGAACATAACCCCTTTTTAATGCCTGATTTGTCATGAAAAGCATCAAGAGTAACGGACAACAATTGTGATGAGTGTGGCTTGGTTTTTCACACTTGGGATTTAATTGACATTTGATCATGTGTTTACAGTGTCACATAAAAATATTATGTTATTGACACATGTTGGACAGATGCTTTATTCCATGCAGTCGCGCCGTCAGTGGACAATATGGAGTGACGGGATTAAATATAGAGAATTTCTTTTTATTTCTATTCTAAGGAGATATTTCTGGAGTTATAACTGAGAAATAACGCAGTGGATTTAAATTATTCTGATTAGGATTTAACGCATGATACGGGTTGAAATTAAATTGATGAAGGGCGATGATAAAACATAATCGTTTTTCTCACTCTGCAATTCTTCGGTCTGACTTCAGTTCACCACCACACCGTCTGTGTCGCCAATTCTCCTTTTCCTCCAAACCATGCGTACGCATGGGTCAGAGTTTGCTTAGGGCTGCGCACATTTTCCCGTCAAGTTGGTTTTTTATAAATCACAACCTTGGCGTGAAAAGTCACGTACGCAACTTTCAGCCCCGTTTTGTGCGTACGCAACGGTTATAAATGAGACCCCTGGAAGAGCCAGGAATCAGGGGCTGGTACTGAAGGAAGCCAGAGAGGAACACAGGACAATCCGGCCCCAACTCATTCAGGACTAGTTAACAAGAAAGGGAAAATAGTCTTATATGCTCAGATACCACCGCAGAACCAAGTTAATGAATTTGTGTTTACTGTTATGTCGGATAACCAACCGTTATGTGCATTAACCTTCCGCCAGAATTATGAACATGCGCATGGGAAAAATCGGTGTGAAGTACATATCCAATTTAATCCAATGAAATGGTGTTTAACAGTAACGTCAGGAAAACATGGGACTATAACAGAAAGTATAAATTAAATATGAGAGAATATATACTTCTTAAAGCTGTGGCTTGGCAGAACAGACAGGCTTTAGATTGGCTTTTAGCAGAAAAGGAGGGAGTTTGTGCTCTTATAGGTGAAATGTGTCGTACCTTCATTCCAAATAATACTGCCCCAGATGGATCATTCACACTTGTGATGAACAACCTAAAACATTTAAGAAAGGAGTTAAAGGAAAATGCAGGCCATGATCAGGGAATGTTTGGATGGCTGGAAACAAGGTTTGGTATGTGGGGAATGATGTTCGCAAAAATTGGTGCAGTGCTACTAATAGTACTAACAGTGATGGGTCTGATATTCTGCTGCTGCATTCCCATAGTCAGATCTATGATAGCATCTAGGCTCTCCAGGGAGATGACCCTTAGAGTAACTGGCATGGATGAGTCAAATGATTGGGAGTGGAAGCTCTATGGGAAAGTGCTTCAGAGCGAAACCGAAGAGGAGAGCGGAGTGTGATATATCAAACACCAGATGGAGGCTCAAACGATGTGCTAGTAACCTCTCGATGTGAGCCGGCCTCGTGATCTACAAGGCTTGATTTCAGCCAACAGGAGCAACATCTATGACAATGCCCAAAACCCCCCACTCGTATCCTGCGCACCAATACATGAAGATCACCTGAGCCATTCAAATCCGTGCAAGCATTCTTTTGGACAATCTTAATTTTTAATTTCTATTATTTACTTATTTTTTGAAATGTCATTTTTTTTAGTTTCATATTTTTATGTCATATATTCTGAAATGCTAATTTTCAATGCATGCTGAAAATACTATGTTATGTGTGAATTCTAGTTAGACATTTGATAGATCTTTTTTGCCTTAAACAACAGGTTGAGATTCCTGAGAATTATGCAGGTTGAGATCCCTGAACATACTTAAAGGTTTTTAACGATGATCAAATGTAGTGCAAAATCTGACCTAAACGACTTATGTTTTCGTTGTGATCTTGTCAGCCACAAAAGGGTTTTTTTGTGGTAGAAATTAATGATTATATTCTATGGTAAACTATGATTATTATTAGGCCTGTATATCTAATGGTAGAAAACATGTAAAACGCCTCTGGATTTTGATCCAGGGCTGGTCACGAGGCCTGGGAGTCTTGGGTCGGAGCAGGAGTTGGGGCCCAACCCCCCAGGAGCAGGAAGCTACTGACACAATGCATGCTGACTCCACTTCCTGGGTCCAGACTATCTCAGTGACCATCTGTTTAGAAGAATTTGTGTTTGATTATGTGTTGACACCTAAAACAAGGAACTGCTGAGTACTGTGCTATTGTGTGTTTAAGGAGAGGCTGGAATCTGTTGACCAGGAGTGACTCTGCAGACCCACCCGGCTGTTATCGTTGTTGTTGTACTTCACGATAAAGTCTTTTGTCAATACTTGCTCCGGACCCCTCGATTCTTTTACTCTCTATCTTGAATTAGTCTAAGTGTTTTATATCTCGGTTATAATCTACTACAAGAGCGGTACTGATCTCGTCGTGTGTCTTTCCATTGTCAAATAGTTCACGAATAAAATCCCCTATGGTTCAAGTGCGGCCATAACTAAGGCTAAATATAATTGGACAGTCTATTGCTGGTTTAGGTGGTAGGCTCTTTTTTCTTCGCTCGCTGCGTTCTGCCTTCTGGTGTAGCCTACAAATGTATCTATTTTTGTTTTAATGTTTCGGGTATAAAAAACCAACAAACAAAACACAAACACAAATGAAATGCCGTTTATTTGTTTATTCCTTTTGCCCTTTTTCCGTTTCAAAACCAAATCAGAAAAACCAAAGAACGACTGTTATTTGGTTTTTCTGATTTTGTTTTAAATCGGAATATTCAAAGAACGAACCATACACGGATTCTCGTTAAATCAATGAGCTTGGTGTTTTGCTTTCAAAAATAGGTTATAGAAGAAGTCTAAACTGCAGAAAATAAAAACATCCAAGCTGCCTTTTAAGGATACCTTGGAATATCTGTCTATTTTCTAACCCTCGGACCCTAGTTTACAACAAAAACAACACAATTGACGGCAGCTCCTTTGCCAGGTGGTTTTTAGAGCCATGTAAGGATTAGAGGGGGCGGTCGATAGCAACCACCATAGGAATCATGACGGTCAAGTGACTGGATGCAGCCCCGTTGAAAAAAATAGAATACCACCCTACACCCTCAGGAGATTAATGATATTTAATTTATTATGAACATGAAGTCTTTATTTGCATGGGTTTACATTTCGTCCTGTGTAGCATGGAAAAAATGGAGAAACACTCCCATTCAGAATGCATTGGTTTACATTTCATTCTTTGGAGCACGGATATTTTTATTAATTTATTTATTTTTTAATTTTTGAGGAGGTGCTTCAAAGATGAAAATAATCCAAAATCCAATGTCAAAACCCTTTGGCTTTTTGTCGAGGGAATCCAGGGCGACGCTCACTTCCGGGTTGGCCAACATACGTCATCCCTCCACCACTCTACTGTAAAAATACATGTTCAATTTGAATGAGAGTAATAATAATAATAATAATTCTGCCATAGTATTCATTAAGGGGGGGGGGGGGATACAAGTCTTTTGGCCATTCGTAGTGTTGATCAGCAGAGAAATAATTTGTCCGCAAAGACGCTGACATCGCTTAGCAACGGAAGACGCTGGGGTAGACAAGTCACCGGACTACTACCTATGCAAGTGAACGGAGCGTTCCACGGCATTGAGAAGACCCGTGTAATAAAGGCCTATAATATTTGTTTATGGCATAGATTTCTCCTCAGATTAGGCCAATAAACCAATGGTGAAATAAAAACGCTCGATCAAAGGCCCGGCCCGAGTATAGTGGTGGGAAATATCGGCCCGACCCGGCCCGTGTCGGGCTCAGGCTCGGGCAGAGAATCTAAACACTGACTGGAACTACTTAGCAGGTATCTGTAGGGCTATATCAGGAGTTAATTCACGCACTGCAGCCAATCAGAATACGAGTATTCCCCCAGACCGTGGTCTAAACAATATTATTCAATAGTTATAATCAACCCCTACACATCGATATTAATGATAACCCTGTGGAAATTGCAATAAGTGAGAGATACAATTTCGCACGTTGAGCACACAGTTGTGTGACTCGTTTATTTAGTAAGAGAGAAACAGGAAAACAAAACGTGCTGCAAGTAAACAAATCCCGCATGGGCTCTGACGTCATGAGACGCTCGTAATCCTTAAAGGGACAGCGATCCCTGAACCACCAAGACAGTAAACGACATGCCTAACACAATTGAAAGAACAACACATAAAAAAATACTGTAGGTGAATTACGTTACACTCACTACAACCCATTAAATACGGTATGATTTCTAGATGTCGTGGCAACGTCCGCTCGCGACACTGGACTTACAACTCTAAAAAGAACAGATGAAGCAGCTACCCTTTTTTCCTTCGCGGTTTGCCTACAGAGCAGCGCACCAGCATTTAATATATCCGTGTATTGTCAAAATTTCTCAGTAGATGAAGGTGAAAGTAGAAACGGGTGGCCAAAAGCTGTCATTTGTTAGTTATCACAGAAAATTTTCAACAATGAATGATCTGTACGGAGCTCCATAAGGGACATTAGGCAGAACGCTCCGGGCAGAACCTTAGTTTGGAAGTCGTGCTTAGTGACACGACAAATAGCTTACTTCCAATTGAAATACAAAATTTAGAAAATAGGCCTACGTGTCCCTGATCACGTTTCAATAGATTAAATAACGTGACAGTGTCACATATTTTCGTGAGACCAGGTTCGAGCGTGTGAGTAGTATTAGTATATTAGACACTCTCTGTACCGATTCCTATTTGAACTCACTTCCGGTTGGGGAGGGGGTGGGGGTGGAGGGGGGGGGATCCCTATTCGCAGGGGCACTTCCGGTTGGGGAGGGATGGTGGAGGGGGTTTTTATGACAGGTCATAAACCATAAACCCTTTGTGTAGGTATGACATGTGTAATGCCCGTGTTGAACCTGCAGGGGTCGCTGGGGTGCGTGATCTGTATAATCAAAGGTGTGTATGTGGGTGTGATTAGTGCATGTGAGTGCATGTGAGTGCATGTGAGTGCGTGTGTGTGTGTGTGTGCGTGCGTGCGTGTGTGTGTGTGTGTGCGTGTGTGTGTATGTGTGGATGTCAACAGATGTTTCATGGGTTGTGATTCTATTATCATTATGTGGACAGCTGTATCATTATATGTTGCAATTCTTATAACAAATGTACTTGTAAGTAGTGCAGGTTATAAGTGTCATTCAAGGCCCCTGAAAACTGAGGGGGTATAAATCGGAGCCTTAATGTCTAGATAGATGCAACGCCTCGATTGTCACACATATGTTTGACGTCCATCCGGCCGCCTATGCGGATTGTGGGCTGAGACTTTGATAGAGGAAGTGGGTATGCATGCGATGTCATAGAGACTGGGAGTTAGGACGCTGCAGATAGGAAGATCGTCAAGTGCTGTTTGAAGTACACACAGCATCCTATGCAGATTGGTGGGGTGAGACCTTAATGGGGGGAGTGGGTATGCTGTGTGTGTGTGTGTGTGTGTGTGTGTTAGTGTGAGTGTGTGTGTGTGTGTGTGTGGTGTCAACAGATGTTTCATGGGTTATGATTCTATTAACATTATGTGGACAGCAGCATCATTATATGTTGCAATTCTTATGACAAATGTACTTGTAAGTATTGTAGGTTATAAGTGTTATTCAATGCCCCTGAAAACTGAGGGGTGTATAATTCGGAGCCTTAATGTCTGGGGAAATGCATAGACTATGATTTTCACACATATGTTTGACGTCCACCCAGTCTCCTATGATGATTGTGGGGTGAGTCGTTGGCTATGGAAGACACGTGCTGTTATATACACAGCAAACATATGCAGATTGGAAGGGAGTGTGTGTGTGTGTGTGTGTGTGTGTGTGTGTGTGTGTGTGTGTGTGTGTGTGTGTGATGTAATATTGTGGTTTTTTTTTATCTACCCTACTATTTTACGAAACCGGTAGATACATTTATATAGTGATGGGGATACTGATAACAAGGCCGTAATCATCCGTATAGGGATGTGCTATAGATATACATAAATATTTATATATATATTTATATTAGGGTTAAAAGTCGGGGGTTCCACCGATGGTAGAACTATCGGAGTGAAGATACGGACTGTGGTTCACATTGACAACATATTAGGAGATATCATGATACTATTAACAGATATTCTAGTAATTTCATTTATTTATTAGCAGATAGGTGGATTAACTTTACTTAACAGCGCAGTAGATCTGTAGTCTGTCTAAGGTGGGGCGAGTGGGTGTAGGCCATTGGTACCTACGTATGTGTGGGTCCAGTACCTATTGGTCAGGATGCCATGACGCAGGGGCTTAGGTGTGAAGGGTATGCAGATGGGGGCCTATCATGCATATATATCTAGATCAATGTATGGATGAGTACAGCCTCTGACCTGAACGTTAGACACGCTATTCTAAGATAGTAAACGCGTCGTAGCGGCTGGAAGAAAAAAAAAGAAACAGCGATCCGTCCTGCGCTACTATGCCGACTGACTGTAAGTATTCATATGAGTGTATTATATTATGATTATATTATGACTATGGCTATGTGTATCCGCTGTACATATCTGACTGAAGCATAGTATCTCCGCAGTGATTAATGGTGCCGGCGGTGAGACTGTGAAACAGCAGCTGGGTCCACGTGCAAGTATGTTTTTTTTTTTTTTTATTGTAGCATATAATATATAGTTCCATATCACTCTCTCTAGCATTATTATTATCAGTGGCGATTTGGTTTGGAAACTCTGGTGGGGCCCATGCAGGAAAATATTATAACGCAATCCAGAAATACCACATAGGCCTATTACTACCATCACCACAAAAACAGTAGCAAGTGACAGAGGGGACCAAAATTGCAGCTGAATAATGCCATCACTCAAACGCGAATCTGACGACGTATATTAGGCTATTATAGCAATAGCACCACTAAATGGCAGCGTTCAAGATCTCACAATATCAAAACTCAAGAAAACAACAACTTGGCAACAATAAAAACACAACGGCGCACACCCTTTACACAGCAATCAATATACAAAGCCACCACTCACAATATAGCCTACCAAAAAAAGAAGAAGTATGGTTTAAGTTGTATTAAGTTTGCAGGCCACCATACTATACAATTAACAATGAATCTAGCCTGATAGAGTGGTTGCCTATTCAGACCTGGATAATCCTGGGTGAAAATTTAAGTAAGTTTGGGCCAAGATGGTAATTACCTGTGCTTTAAGGACAGTGCTGTCTGGTCTCCTTTGTGTGGCTGAGGTGAAACACAAGCATTTTTTTCCGCTTGAACCACTCCTGGTTGAACGATCTATTCTTGTCCTTTCCCTCTTGAATAATGATTAAATCCGTCGGGCGATGTGGTCCCAAACGTTTTATCTCCAACTTCTGTTCAAGTGCTAAATCTCACATGAGACAGATACTCGACACGATTCATCATTTAATGAATGAAACGTCCATTTGTTGTTATTTACTGTAACAGTAACTGTAACTGTAACAGTAACTACGTTAGCTAGCTAGCAAGATCTGATCGGCTCCCGCCGTAAACCCCGCCCTTTCTACAAATCAGCCAATGAGAAGAGCTTTGGGGCACTAAACTTCTGGCCCCACCGCCGAAACAGAAGCGGGCGCTGCGCACGCGCTTGCTCGCGCAACAGCACCAGTTTTCTACACTGCAGCAGACAGGGCCATCTCGGCTGGGCCCCACCGAGCGGAACAGACGAGACGGAGCAACAAACTATTTCACACACAACTACTACACCTCAACAATTGCGTTCATCAAATTAAAACTGCGGACATGTAATTAATTATTAACAATTAATGTATTATTAACTTATGCTTAATGACATTTTTGAAAAAAGAAAAGAAAAGTATAATCGTGCCCTGCACGGCAGCATTCTCTGGTGGGGCCGTGCCCCACTGGCCCCTAATGCAAAGACGTCACTGATTATTATTAGTTGTTATGGTATATTCATGTAGAACAACGATTAAATTTGTGTTTTCCTGATGTGTAACAGGTTCGCATGATATTCGGCTCAACAATCAAAGAACGATCCTCGGCGATCGGACCAATGTGGGTGCAAGCGGTAGTTTTGGTAAGTTGTTAATACGCCCGCTATTAGTGTAGGCCTACCTATAGGTGTATTACCAAAATAAATTATCTATTTATTCTGCATTTAAAACAACCAAACTTAACCCATTAATACTTTTGTATTTTGTTTTTGATTCACGTATAGTACCTATCGTGGCTAGTGTGAAACAGCGAACCCCTGGAGAGAGTCGTCTATCGAAGAAAATTTTCAAAAGACCGGGGTTAGGGTTGGCTCTACCCTGCTCCCCGCTGGCCATAGATCAGCCACAAATTCCTTATAAAAAGGCTCGCAAGGACGCCGCACATAGTGTTTTAACTCCAGAGAATTTTAACCAGGTTATCCAGGCAGTCATAAACCCTCAAATCGCGCAGCAAGGGGCTGTATGGTCTGAGTCCAAACAACAAGTGATCGGGGCGGTGGATGTGCATGTGTCTGCGTCGCCTACAGAGACCGTCACAGTGCAACCGGATGGGACCATACAACACGGTAGAAAAAAAAGTATGTATATATTCTATAGAGTGAAATTACCATGATGGGGCTTGATACTGATTTATTTATTTTTTCTATTACAAACAGTCCCTGGAGACCCCCAGTGTGCGCCACTACCAGTGCTGACCGCCGATGATTTGGCGGGTCTTGACGACCACTCGTCGTGGACTTCATCGCTGTTGTACCATATCGACTTCACTCCAGCTCAGTGGATCGACTCTCCTGCTACGTCCGTAGGGGCTACCACCAGTGCAGAGCCTGTACAACACCACCAGCCTGCAGACCCTGCATCTGGATCCCTACACGCCATTCAAGACCCTACCCCCGACCCCCCGTGCATTGTGAGTCCCAACGTTCATGAGGTAGCGGCAACGCTGCTACCAGTCGGCACAGCGGTTGTTGTTGATGAACACCTTGGGGGTGGGCGATGTGTTAACTGTTGTAAAGAATTTGCTGATAAATTAGCCTTGGTAACTGCGGCGGTGGATGTAAACTCCTTAACCATTGGTCGTCAGTGTAAACTGGGTGCGTTGGCTGGTAAACGTGTTGACCGTAGATATCAGGATTTCGAAGAGCAGACGAAGCAGTCCTTCATAGCTATCAGGGCCGAGATTGCGCGTGATCTGTTGACTGTTGAATCCTCAAACACGGAGACAGTGCGTAGTGGTCTTGCTATCGACGCCCTTCAGCGTAAGCAATTGGATGCCAAGGCAGCTGTGCATGTCAACACGCAGGGCATAGAGAGAATTAACGCGCAAGAGGGGTTAAGATCTGCTAAAACCGCTCAAATTCTGGTTAATGGAATCTGCTGGGGAGGCTAACGTCAAGGCCTATCGGGCAATGAGTACCGAGATGTCTGTGATGAATGACACACTGGCGAAGCTTACGATGAATGCTATTATTTGATTTGTGTTTTTTTTCGTGGAGAGGGTATCTTTTGTTTTAAACTGCATGTAATAAAACTTTTTTTCTTTTAATACCTGACTAATTAACGTTTTTTTTTTATTATTATTATTTATATATATATTATTATTATTATTATTTTTTTTTTATCTATTGGCATAAAAACTATAGCTGTACACTATGCATCACGCCATTAGCCCTAGAAAAAGGAAATTCTAATCTATAGACGGTAATCCCAAGAGACGGCGTAGATCTGATAGTGGGGGTAACATTATGGATTTAGATCTTGAAGAGATGGCAATGAGGTATGACGCAACCGGCGATACGTCTCATTTGTCGGCCGTAGGACATGTGGGGGGTGGGGGCATGTATGCAGAAGGTTGTTTAGACAGGCGGGAAATATGTGTTGGCATAGATAGAACTAGGCGTGTGTTAATTGCAGCTGATGCATGGGGCCGTAGTATGGCTGATGCTCTATATCAGGCAGCACAGATAAATGTTTCGAACGAGCCAGGCCTAGATGACGTGGAGGGGGTAGAGGCGCCAGGAGATTTAGACACACGGGGCGTGTTGTATGCGGTGGCAAACACCCGAGATGTACTTAACACTGTCGGCGGGTGGTTGGATAGTGCACAAGAGAGTCTAGACATATCATCGCAGATCAATGTATTGCATGGGTCGCAACGTGATGAAGGGGTTGGCGAGGGTTTTCAGGACCCCCCGGCTGTGGCAGGGGGCCCTATAGAGTCGAATATACAGGTCGGTGGTGGTGGTGGTGGTGTGGGGGCTGGCTGCGGTGTGGGGGGGTGGCGATGTTGATGGTGATGGCTGTGGTGACGGTGGTGATGATGTTGAGGGTGATGGCTGTGGTGACGGTGGTGGTGGTGGTGCTGTTGATGATGGTACACCTGTGCCTGCTGTAACGGGGGAAGATAATGACGAGTTGCATACTAGATTATTTCCCCACTTTAACGGCTTTGAGGTTAGACAGTCCATTGATCTGAGAAGTATATCCCTTGTAAATGTACAAGAGGTCCCTGATTTGATCAGGGAGAGGCTGTCGGGTGTCATAACAAGCTGCTCACAAAGTGCAGCCGATGGTAGTGTCTTAAACGTGGTGCTGAGAGGCCCTTCATTGGCCTCTGATGTACAGGCTGTGCTCGTATCAGGTGACGATTACAATGCGGATTTGTTTATGGACCGTATTAGCCAAGTCATACAGAGTAACGACACAGGTCTGACGGATGATGTGCTAGAGTTGGTGGTCACAGGGGTCCACAACAAACGGGGTGGGGTACGTTTGAAGTTAAAAAACATTCCCTATGATGAAATCATATACAAGAAGAAGCTAAGTCTCTACACCCCGAGTAATACTCATGACAATTTGTGTTTCTCACTATGCATGACACATTTTCTACATGAGGGGGTAACCGGGGGTGACACAGCGTCCGAAGAGACTAATTTGGAGGGGGCTCGCAAATTACACAGTGAGCTGGGGTTTGGCCCAGATCACTCTGTGGGTTTCTCGGATGTTTCCAAATTTGAGAGACATCTAGATGTTAAAATCCTGATATTTCATCATAATGATGCATTCCAGAAGCTGGAGATGTTCCAGACACATACGGCCCAACATCCTAAAACAGTATGGTTGTACCTCCATGATAACCATTATCACTGCATAGAGAACAGAACGGCTTTCTTTGGTACGCGATATGTGTGTGAATATTGCTACAGTGCCCATGAGGGCATCCTGTTCCACAAATGCCCGATCCATTGCAATGTGTGTCTGATAGTGTGCGATAGACTAGCAGGTCGTACGATAAAGTGCAAGGACTGCAGTCGTATATGCCGCTCGCAGGTCTGCTACAACACACAAAAGAAGCATTCTGCCATACATGACATGATACCTTGTGAAAAGCTCAAATACTGCGATCGGTGTTGTAGACAGTATATCATACCGCAGAAGGTGCTGGATGAGAAGAAGAAGAAGAAGAAGAAGGGGGAGGGGGAGGGGGAGGGTGACGATAATGGTCATGTATGCAGCATGGCAAAGTGTCGTAACTGTGGGGAGCCGATGCCCGGTGACGCAATACATGATTGCTATATCCAGCCGTACGACAAGAAAAAGAAAAAGAAACGCAAACGCCAGGGTGGTCGCCGGGGTAACCGTTATACGACAGCCCATCCATCAGATGACGATGATGACGACGGTCCACCTAATAAATACATATACTATGATTTCGAAACGCGCATGCATGATGGTCGTCACGAAGCAAACTGTGTGGCTGCTAAGACGTCTCACGGCGCAGAATGGTATGCTACCGCAGTGATGTTGATAGGTTTTCAATGTAGTGAGTCCCCGGGACCCACAGGTGGCGAGGTGAGTGGGTCCCTGAGAAATTCAATGGGTCCCGACTCCCCAGTTTAAAAAATGTGTTTCTTTTTTATTATTATTCTATTTCTTAAATTAAATTAATAGTGTTAAACTCCTTGATGGTGGTATGATATGGTTAGAGCTGGAGTACTCAACCGTTCATGTTTAACACTAGAAACGCCGGGCCATTTTTACTTACTCCTAGCGCCGCAAGAGGCCTAAGTCATTTTAATGAGAGGCTGTGCATTTGCACATAATGATCACTAGGTGGCGCCAATGAGCTATTACCGCGCGAGCGCCACATTTGTGTGTGTGTGTCACAAGCCTAGTCCTCACGATTTTGCCATAAATGTACATATATTCAATCAGAAGGATTGCAAAAAAATCCTGTTTGATTTGCTCATTCGACACGAATGAGCACAGCATCGAGCAGTGGAAACGTGGGTTTATTTACTATGAAGTTTGTATTTTTAATTGTTGAAATGAAATCAGCGGTGACGAGCTAGTTGTTTTGGTAGCGGCTAAATTAGCATGTCGCGATACTTTGTACAGGGGATCACGTCTGCGCAGAGTAGATGCGCAGAGGGTTGAAACAGCGCTTGTCCGATCTGCTCACAAGAAGGTTTCTTTGGCCAGTTACTGTGATTAAAACACGAGTTGTTTAATGTTCACAATGTATCGTTTTTCATGGGGAAAATGAGATGCGTCCCCGGGACGCATGGATAGTGAGTTTAGTGCGTCCTTTCAGATTTTAATGCGTCAGGGACGCAGGACGCGTACCTAGCAACATCACTACTACCGGTCTAGATTGTGTAAGAGAGTTTGTGAAACGCTACAGAACAGGGGAGTATACGTTTTATACATTCGTTGCACACAATGCATCGGGCTTTGACAACTATATCGTCCTGGATTACATGAGCAAGCAGGGTATTAAACCCATTTTAGTCATGAAGGGTAGCAGAGTCATTTTGATGCGTGATGACGCCTACCAGCAGAGATGGGTCGACTCATTTAGCTTTTTGCCCATGCGATTGGCTAATGCACCGGAGCAATGGATTTTTACGATATGGTGAAAGGTAATTTTCCTCATAAATTCAACACACGGGCCACCGAGTCTTATGTCGGTGCCTACCCTGTGATCTCATATTATGGGTATGATTCCATGACTAGCGATCAAAAGACAGATTTCGCTATGTGGTACAGATCTGTACGACACAAAAAATTTGACATTCAGAAACAGCTACGCAATTACTGTGTCAACGATGTGAGGATCCTGCACACGGCGTGTGCGATCTACAGGGAGAATTTCATAGAGTGTGCCACTATAGACCCCTTGGCCTATGCCGCTCTGGCTTCGGCGTGCATGGCCACCTTCAAAAAGTCGTTCTTGAAGAAAAACGTCCTGACATTGACCTACGAGGGGGTCTTTCAGCAAAAGCAAAAGGCGTTCTCATGTGCATCCATCCAGTGGCTTGAATATCTATCCCACTCCAATAACCTGGAGATTCGGCATGCTCTCAACCATGGAGAGGCTAAATATGGACCATTCTTCCTAGACGGACATGCACCGTCTATAAACACAGCCTATGAATTTGCAGGATGCTTTTATCATGGGTGTGAACATTGCTACAATGCTGGGCATCAGAACCCTGTCCTCAAGAAGACCTATGGCGAACTGTGGGTGCAGTTTCACCTCAAAGTCAAGGCCCTCAAAAGAGATCATGGTTTAAGAGTCGTGGTCATGTGGGAGTGTGAGTGGCACCGTCTGAAAAAGACCAATGCTGCAGTGCAGGCATTCTTGGCTACTCTGAAGATACAGCCTAGGATTGATCCTCGCGACTCTCTCTATGGGGGTCGCACCAATGCCATCAAAATGTATCACAAGGCCGAGCCCGGTGAGAAAATACGCTACTATGACTTTACCCCTCTCTACCCATCAGTACAGGCTCGCTGTCCTTATCCTGTAGGGCACCCCCAGATCATTTTCAGGGATTTTGGTCCTTTGGATGGGTATTTCGGCATCATCAAATGCACTGTGTTGCCCCCCAGAGGTCTTTACCATCCTGTGCTCCCTTACAGATGTCATGGGAAGCTGATGTTCCCCCTCTGTGCTACATGTGCCACTGAACTCAATCAGACAGACGCGTGTCATCACTGCAACGATGAACGGGCTCTGACAGGCACCTGGGTGACTTTTGAGTTACAAAAAGCAGTTGAAATGGGTTATGTGTTTATCCAGATGCATGAGGTGTGGCACTACCCCAAACGGTCAAAGACTCTGTTTAAAGGGTATGTCAAAACGTTTCTCAAGCGTAAACAGGAGGCTTCAGGATACCCCAGCACAGTGGATACTGCGGAGAAACAGCAGGTGTATGTGAAAAACTACCTGGCAAAGGAAGGCATACAGCTGGATCACGACAACATGTGTGTGAACAAGGCCATGCGTAATTGCAACAAGTTGATTCTAAACAGTCTGTGGGGTCGCTTTTCACTCAGCTCATGTTTAGCGATAGCTATTGCTTTATCTCTGATGATGTGGCCCTTGTACAATGGAAACACGTAGATGCACGTCTCGCAAGGGCGCGGGATGTCAACGTGTCACTTGCTGAGGGGGACCCAGTTCATACACCTATGGTGGCGCAGCGGGGTGATGATGATAATGATGCCGGCGACGATCATATTTATAAGGATATAATGAAACATATACCCGTCAAAAGCAAGAGCAACGCCAGACATATCCTGGACTCTTTAAAGAAATCAAAAAATGTTTCATGGACGGGCAAGGGGGAGATCATATTACAAGGCGAAACTATTAAGGGGTCCCATAAGTTTGATCTGTTAAAGAATGTTACCGCCCCTTACCATGTTGTCGAATCTGTCAGACCACAGGGATGGAATGTATTTCTGAAATCTTTAGCCAGTAATAATATACCACTATCGTCTATCCCTAATAAACAGCTCAGACAAACTGTAAACATGTACAAGCATAGTCCCGTCACTAAGGACGACAATGCGATGGCCTCCGTCCCTGTCTCATCTGGTAAAAGGAGGAAACACAATCAGCCATTGTCATCTATTACTTCCCCTGGAATGCATATGGCCGAGTGGTTACCATTTTAAATTATGTATCTAAATGTATGTGTTATCCGTAAAAAGAAAAGAAAACAGTACGACTAAAATGTAATCAAATTATTGTATTTTTATTATCAATACAAAAAAAAACAACCACAACAACAACAACAACACATGTTACATGTTACATCCACATACACATGACTGCACACACATCATATCATGTTCATTACAGACATTAGGTTGTACACGGTTAACAAAGTCATAAACCTTTTCATCATTACGGGGTAAATTATCCCCATACATTTTCAAAAACTTTTGATAGGATACACCTTTTTGCATATTAAACAAGAAAAAAACACAATGATGCCCACATGCTGTACTTGACGGATCCTGGACCTGTTGTGTAGAATGAACTACATCTATACAGTGCTGATCGAGAAAACGCTGTATGGTCTCAGGAAACTCAGAGTATGAGGGAGGGTTGCCGTAGGAGTCGAAAAAGTATCCCTGTCTCTCAGCCATAATATAAATAGTAGAGATGTCCGATATTATCGGCCCACCGATATTATCGGCCCGATATTAGCATAAAAATGTAATATCTGTCAATATCGGTATCGGATTTTTTTTGCCTTAAAACCGATTTTTTTATTTTTTTATTTTTTATTTATAGCTCAAATAAATGTTTTCAAAATTGTGCAGTACAGTGCACATTGTAATTGACTCATATTTGTGCATTTATTCAATTAAGGTTATTGAGTTTTAGTTAAAGAAACATACTGCTATGTTGCACATAGTTGTTCAGGTACAATGTTTTATCATTTGTGAAGTCAAGTTTGCCCTATTTGTTGTGGGCATTGTCAAGATTATCTCAGGGAGAGTGTAATCCAAACTGTTGTCTGAGACCATTAAAAAAATAAAAATAAACATGGCACTTTTCCCTTAAATTAAGTTGAAGTATTTTTCTTATTTTGCACAGACAATGTTAAAATTTGGAAAGCCTTGTTGCATTCAAGAATGCATCCAGTGGGCATCACAATAACATGTTGTGTTAATTCCACAACAGGAGATATGTAATGTTACCTAAATTAGGTTTGAGGAAAAATAACCCAAATATCGACATCGGTATCGGGTGACATCGGAATCGAAAATTTAGAGTTGGACAATATCGCATATCGGATATCGGCAAAAAAGCCAATATCGGACATCCCTAATAAATAGCTAGCCAATGGGCACCGGACATATGTGAAGGTTCGTGTTGACCACCATCATTGCAGGCCTCTGATGAATTTCCCGGGGTAGGTGATTACACGGTAACGCACCAAGAAAATATGCCTTGTGTGCCATTTTCTTACACACTGCTGTTAGCTCTATAGTATTCATATCGCACCACCTTTTTCAGTAATAGTCCAACAGCACCTGCCGTCTATTTGATATTTCTATAACAGAATCATAAACTGCATAACATATCAAATTGACCGTTGTAGCCAATGCTGCTCTGAATCGTGCCTCTAGCCTCACATTCCCTGTTCTGACTAGCGATACATGTTGTCCACAGCCCTCATCTGCCTCAAGGTTGAAACAAAATAACGCATACCCGTCCCCGAATTCCTTATGATTAATGGCTATTTCTCTATCTTTGAGCTGTCGACCTGTAGCCTGAATGAGCTGAAAATATTCTCGGGTATACAGACCGTTTCTAAAGTCAGGTTGAAAGGGTTTAGAGGGATAGGCTTGACCGTCGCAATATAGGGATAAGAACTCAATGCCGAAATGCTGGAATCTGAAAGGATTCCTACCATAGCTCCCTGTGAATGCTTCGTTATTCACAAAACCTATAATAACCATCTTGGGTATTTGTCCTAGAAATAGATTATCCTGTGTGCATATACGGCTGCCAGCAGCGATGGATACATTCTTTAGACACACCCTATCAACAGGGTAATTAATGTTAGCTTGGTTTAACGCACGGGCATGTGCCAGATTGACGCCGGGTGCTACCGATACCTTTTTAATGAAAACATTTGCAGACACTATAGAGACACGGTATTCCACAGCACCATCGGACATGAGACAGAAATCATTTTTTGCTCTAATGAATGTCATGCGGAGATCAACTCCGTTAATCAACAGTTTCTCCTGAAAAATCATATCGACGTGTATAGGGGATATCAGCTCCACTATACGACTTCGCCCCGTATATTCACTCCTTGTCGTTAAGCCAAGATTGAGGCCTCCAGGAAGAATTTCGTCCATATGCCCGTGTGTGTCTTTCTGGAATAGACCACAGCCAAATTGGGTGTCTAATGTTCCGTTTCCATAGTTTAGCAGGCATTCTATTATGCCTCTGTACGGATAGGTGTTTGACGACTGGGTGATAAGCCTATCACCCAGAGTAATATCTACTTGGGAGAATAACGTGCATTCTGGATAGTTAATCAGTCCCACGGCGGCCGCCGGAGCCAGGTCTGTTCCATCAGGATTAGTAATCTTGGCACACAGGTGTAAATATGTATTGTTCAAATCTATATAGTCTTCGCTACTGGCCGATACAAAGAACTCTATGGGTCCACCATCTGTTAGCGCCATCGGCGCTAACAGATGGTCTGCGTCATCGGCAATGAGAAGAGGTCCAGTTCGCTCTTAATGCATTCATCGGACAGGCTATGTAGCAACGCCATTGTTATTCAGCCCTTGTTATTCTAGTCTAAATGAATATATCGCTAGCAGCCCCTCTAAAATGACGGTTTGCCACCTTCCTGATCCTTTTAGGTTTGGCTCTTTTTTTGATAGATGCCAATCTTTTATTCTGTTTACGACGTCGTGTAGGTGCACGGGTACGCCCACAACCTCTAGGAGGATACTTTGTTGCTCTTCTGGCATATACCCTCATGCCTGACCCCTGCTGTTTGGGCATAGATGCAGCATGGGCTATGTTGGTCATAACATCGCCTATAATATGTCTAGCAGCAGTCTTCAGATGAGGCTTTGCTATGCTAACCCCTCGCCTAAATAAGGGAATAGCCATTCTAAAGAGGCTGTGGAACATCCCTCCGATGCCAGCTCCATATTGTGTGCTGCTACCCTCATAGCCAGGCAGTCCGCTCCCTGCTTGGTTTAAATAATACTGAACATATTTGTTCTCGTCTTAAGGTGGTCATCATCCCTATAGATGGTGCTATGAATTCTGCTGTTTTACAGGTCTAAAATGCAGCTTGAGTATCACTTTACCATATGTGAATTTTATATTTGTATTCTGGTCAGACTTTAGATCGATTTCAATATCTCCAAGGGGGTCTCGGGAAACGTGTACGTAGTGCGGCTTGTCGAACATGTGAATGCAGTGTCTCCTGCGTGTGTCGGTTATATTAATACTCCTTAGCAGGGGTACATAGCTATCTCCTACCAACTGATGGTCGACAATGTCGCTATATATGAACATGTTGTAACAACCCCCATGAATGTCGGTGGGGTGGGGGGCATATGCAGCATTCAACTTATGGTCTGATTGCTTGACCCCTGCATTGAAACCCAGCATAGCAGCCAGTTTTCCTCTAAAGACGATAGCTAGGTGATCGTCTCCTTCTACATAAATGCGGTTTCTAATACCTTCATGATGTAGTATAATACTACCGATGGCAGCATATTTGGCCCAAGTCTTATTGATTTGTAGTAATAACGAGCCGATACTATCATAAAGCCCACCAACTAATAGACATGATGTCATATGACCCGTTTTACCATCGAAAACGGTCATCGTAGCGTCCTCGGTAGGAAAGCTATGCCAGCTGCATGGGTACTGAGCTTCAATTAGGCCTACTTCATAGGGCTGCTTGGTGTGTATAGTTTTTGCTAATTTAGTTCTAAAATTCCATATCTTATTTTGCGGGTAGATCCCTGCCGATGCATTACTCGCTAGAGTCACATAGAAACCCCCAGACACCTCCTTATCCATCGTACACTCTGGATATACTGGGTTGTATGTCTCTTACGCATCGACTAGTGTCTTTTCAGCTACCCATGAATTGAATGCCTCCGGCCAACCCAGCCATTTGACATATAGCAGATTCTTAGACCCCTCCCTTTTTCTATCTATAATCTTTTATATTTTATACACCTTGTTTTTAGACACTATAACTTTTTGTAGCTCTTTCTCATAAAATGTTCCATGGACAGGGGCACCTGCATAGTCTTGCAGCTTATAGACTGGAGGACACCTTGCTATGCACTGCGATATTACAAAATATTCATCTGTAAATGTCTGCTCATACCCCTTTCGAAATGTAGCTCTGGCTTTTGAAATTCTAACCGTGTCACCAACATCGTATCTAAACACCACCATCGGCTCTTGAGTGGTTTTGTATAGCGTATTAAACACCGTTTTCTCATTATCTTTATCAACACTGACCGGGGTCATTTTTATCGATCTATGGTATGAATGGTTATAAGCATGGACCATATCCCATATCCTGTAGTTTATCCACATATCGTTTGGAGTTGGCAGCTGTTAAATATCTCCACATGCGGGTTTTCAGAGTCCTGTTGAAGCACTCCACTTTGCTGGCCTTGGTCTCGTTAGATGTAGAGAAATGTTTGACATTGTACCGCTCCATCAAACGCTGAAAGATCTTGTTATAAAATTTAAACTATTTGGGTACACCCACACACACACACCCACATACATACATGCACTCACATGCACTCACATACACTAATCACACACACACACACACACACACACACACACATGTCATACCTACACAAAGGGTTTATGGTTTATGACCCGTCATAAAAAAAAACCTCCACCATCCCTCCCCAACCGGAAGTGCCCCTGCGAATAGGGAACCCCCCTCCACCCCCACCCCCTCCCCAACCGGAAGTGAGTTCAAATAGGAATCGGTACAGAGACTGTCTAATATATACTACTCGTGTGCATGGGTTGAATTGCGTGTGTCTCACGCCGAATGCATGAGACATGAGTAGGGCTGGGATAAACGATTACTTTTTAAACGATTCATCTAGCGATTATTTTTTCGATGCATCATTTAATCTAACGATTCATTTTTTCAGTCCGATTCGATTTCGATTCGATTATCGATTATCTCCCCATTAATTGATTAATAGCAATTTATACATGTTGATTGACATAAAATATGAATTCCTTAACATTTCAATACATGTTTATTGCCTTTAAATTCCACAATAAAAGTTCAAAGTAATGCAATTCTACGGTGCACGGTCATCTGCAGCTGCTACCAGGTGGCGCCTCTTCAGGTGCTGGTCGATTGCCGTGGTGCTAGAATGGAAAGTCATCTCCATTTTTCTCCAAGACGACATATCACGGAATCGTTTCCTTTTACATTAAATAATTCCCATACTTAGAGGAACGAGTGCGTGGCGCCTTGCACTTATGAAAGTCTGGGGAGCCACTCGCATTGCTACTACGCTCCAGTGCCGCCCATTATTATTATTTTTATTTTATTTTTTTATCGACGCGCATTTTTCGCGTCGACGTAATTTATGCGTCGACGTAATCGATTACGTCGACGCGTCGTCCCAGCCCTAGACATGAGAGCCCTGTACTTACGTGACACAAACCAGCACCGCAAACGTTCTCTCCCGCTTGAGATGACGTCTTTCTTTATAGGTTCATGGGTCTGATGCGCCGATTTCCCATGCTGATATCTCCGGAGATTCTCGGGCGTCTTCAAAAATTTGGCTATAGATTACATTACACGCTAAATAATATAATTATAGCCTAATTATATATAAAGCCTATATATATATATATATATATATATATATAACCTATTCCACTGCTTAATTTGAACTGCTAATTTATTTAATTTAACTGTCAGCCACCCCTTGCTCACCGTCATTTTTTTTTATTTATCCACTATATTATATGATATTAATCCACAATGTCGTATGTGTATATGTATGTGTATGTATGTATATATATGTGTATGTATATGTTTATGTATATATATATGCATGTGTGTATATGTATATGTGTGTGCATGTGTATATGTATACATACATGTTTATTTATGTTTACATTTATTTATTTATTTACATATATTTATTTATTAAAATGAATCCTCCATACAGTTCTCTACATTTATCTTATTTTATTTTACTTGAATCCTGTTTTACTTCTATTATTATCTCTACTTTCTATATTAGCTAAGAGTTTATAGTTGACTGTTTTTGTTTACTTTTGATAGTTAGTTAGTTAAGAGTTTATTGTTTATCTTATATTATTATTATTATAATTATTGTTTACTGTTTACTTTTTATAGTTATCTAAGAGTGTATTGTTTATCTTATATTGTATATAATTTAATATTGTGTTGTGTTTCTTCTGTAAACTACTGGACAATCAATTTCCTTGAGGGAGTCATCCCAAAAGGATCAATAAAGCCTAATCTAATCGAATCTAATACATAGGCAATATACATAATTAGGCAAATATATATATATGTATAGCATTTTTGGTTTTGGCACAAACATAACTAGGGTGTTGATGATGAAACAGCAGCCGCATACGTTTTAACCGTGCTAAAGGCCAGCCCTCTTTTCATCAGTGTCTGGAGGAGAGAGCACACGCGGCAAAGGGCAGGAGATGGGATCACAACCCCTCTCCGTGCACCATTTCTGGAAAGCCGCCCATTTAGCCAAGTCCAAGACTTGGGGAATCAGGGGGACGGGTGGGAAAGCGTACAAGAGTGTGTTCGGCCACGGTCTGTCAGCGAACGCATCCACAACGAGTGGGGGATTGTCCTTCGTGCTGAGAGAGAACCACAGCTCACACTGTGTGTTCTCCCGCGTGGCGAATAGGTCCCAAACTCGCTCCATATCTGAATGATCAGATCATGGTGCAGAGGTTTGGGACACCCCCTCGACATAATGTCTGCCCCTCTGTTCAGGACACCGGGGATGTACGCTGCTCTGATGGAGAGCAAGTGTGTGTGCGCCCAGCATAACGGCTGTCTCGCTATGCTCAGCAGCTGTGCCGAGCGCACGCCCCCTTGGCGATTTATGTATGCTGCTGTCGCCTTGTTGTCCGTGCAAATCATTACATGTTGATTTGTTGACATTGGGGCAAAGTGTTGGACCACTTTCAACACAGTGAGGAGCCCCAATGCGTTTATATGCATGGTCACGGGGGGGGGGGCCAAACGCCGCCCACTACGTGAAACTCGAATGTTCCTCCCCAGCCCGACAGAGAAGCATCCGTGAACACCGAGATGTGTGACGTTGCTCTGCCCAACGTCACCCCTCTCGCGAGAGTTCGGGGATCCCCCCAGTGGATCAAATCGGGGCCCAGGCCCACTGATAGGGGAATGGTCGCTTTGCGCCGCCGTTGGCGGACCGGGTCGATGCGCAGGCGAGAAACCATCTCTGCAGCCGCCTCATGTGAAGCAGCCCCAGCGGCACCACCGTGTGTGCGGCTGACATCATGCCCAGCAGCCTCATGACAGAGAGGGCTGTCACGACGCTGCCCGGGGAACAGCGGCGGAGGAGAGACCACAGTGTCTCCATCCTCTGCTGTGAGAGCCGTGCTCTCATTACAGCTGAATCCAGCTCTACCCCCAAATACATCACTCTGTGAGGGGAGGGGGGAGCTCTTCCAATTTATGGCGAAACCTAAATTCGACAGGTGAATTACCAGCTTTTTTGTTTGAATAGCTGCTTCCTCCTTGGAGCGAGCTATCAAAATCAAATTGTCCAAGTAGAACAGTACTCTCATTCCTGTTGCGTGCAGCGGCCGGAGAGCCGTCTCCACGCACTTGGAAAACGTTCGTTGTACTGGTAGTGTGACCCTTGGAATGAGAAACGCAGGTATTTCCTGTGTTTGGGGATCACTGTGACGTGGAAGTATGCGTCCTTCAAGCCGCCTGGTTTTACACACTGTAACCCTTGTTTGATTGTTAACATGTGAAACGGCCTCTCCGCGATGCATTTGTTGAATAGGGCTAGATCGAGAATCGGTCCCAGCCCCCCTTTTTTCTTTGTTACCAGGAAATAAAGGGAATAGAATCCCTGCATTTCCTCTCCCTTCGGGACTGTGGAAATCACTGTTTTCGCCAGAGGCTGCTGGAGCTCTGCCAAAAGTGACAGCTCTTGATCCTTGGATGACAGCGTTGTTTCCACAATCCCGTTGAATCGTGGCGGAATGGAGTTGAACTGCAGGGTGTGACACTTGCTGATCAGCCTGTCCATCCATCTGCCTCCATCCAGCATAGCATCCATCCATAGCATCCATCTGGCCAGGGTGCACGCGTTCAGCCATTCTGAGTAATGCTCTGAAAGCGGCTGTGCAGCCTCTTGTTTTGATGTCATGGAAACGAGCCACGCTTGAACCCCTACCACCGCTGCGAGGGGAGGAGTCCTCCTCGCAGCCCATGGGGAGCTCTGCCCGAAAGGGCTGGGTGTGTGTGTCATTAGCAGAGGCATGCCCTGCCTGCTCAGCTTGTGACAGGAGTGTAGCTTCCAGTCAGTTTGTTTACATGCACAGCTTAATTAAGGCCATAGTTTGACTATTGCTCCCTTTCAGCAAACTGCAATTGTCCCAGTATACATTGCGGTGAGTAATGCTATTCATTGGCCGAAGCATGTCATGACCTGGTACGATAGGTGGCGCTGTGCCGATTTCAACTAGAGGTAATAGAGCCACCGGTTAACCTCTTTACGTCACTAACAACAACAAACTCAGGCGGGAAACATCTTACAAGAAGAAGAACACAGGCGGCATTCAAGAAAGATGGCGTACGAAGAGCAACACGAAGCGACACCCTTCCTCATTTTGTGTGTCATGTACGCGATCATTTTACAAAATAGATGTAAAGCGCTCTTGCTTTTGTTGATTTCTGAGGAAAGATGCCGCCGCCAAATGCTACAGGAGGGTGTCATGCGGACCAACAACTTGTTGTTGAACTTTGCAGCCTCTCTGCTGCAGAGAAGGTCTCGACGAACATGCTGGATGCGGGTCAGGAGCAAAGACTGGTGGGAGAGAGTGTTTCTGATGGAATTTGACGATGACGAGTGGAAAGACAATTTGGGATGATGGAAGGAGTCATGAAGCCTGAGGACGTGACCATTTGTGCACCTGTAACGCTCGAAATGAGGGTTGCCATTGTTCTTTACAAAGTGGCCAGTTGCGCCGAATACAGAGTACGATAAGAAGTTTGTGTACATGTTTTGCAAAGGAATGGTGTCGTCGGTCATCCACAACTTCATCAAGGTGCCCACGACAGCAGAAGCCATCGGCATTGTACGCCAATTTTAACAGAAGTTCAATATCCCCCAAATCATCGGGTGAATTGATGGCAGCCACATTCCAGTTTTACCGCCAAGTGATGGCTACAAAGACTTTGCAAACCGCAAAGGCTGGCCCTCGTATGTCCTCCAAGCCGTGGTCGACGACATGCATTGTAAGTTTGGGCCAAACACCTTTTATTTAGTTGTCTGTACAGTCTTTGCATCGCAAACGCTTAATAACTGCTGATATGATTCCTTATAGATTCTGGAACATCAACTGCAAGATGCCTGGGTGTGCTCCCGACGCCAACGTGCTTAGGCAGTCAACGTTGTTTAGGCAGGCACATCTGCTACCAAAAGTAAGTCCTACTCTATTCTCAAGTTATCTTACTGCATGCATAAAATAGTATTAATTATTATCCCCATCGACGCGTCTTCCACACCCATGTAGGTATATAACCCTTTTGTATGAAACCTTAATGTTCAAAACACTGCATGAAAGTAGCTCCCGTGGCCAAGCTACTTGATCAATAAAGGAGTTAAGCTACTGAAAAGTTACTTGATACAGGGAATAGTGACGCTACTGAGAATTATAGCAAGTTACTAGCTTAGCTATAAGTAGTGAAGGTACTTGTGAACACTGGTAACCATTTTGTCTTTTTACACTCAGGAACCAAGAGAAATCAATGGCGTCCCCATCAACAACTTTCTGTTGGGAGATCCAGCTTATCCACTCATGGACTGGCTCATGAAAGGCTACATCCATTCCCCAAACATCACCCCTCAGGAGTCATTCAACGTGTATCTGAGCTCTGCAAGGACCACAGTAGAGATTTCGTTTGGGGACTGAAGTCACTGTAGTGGAAATTATAACCGAATTATCTATCACTTCAAATAACTAAAAACATGAGGAATCGGAGAGTCCGGATCAAGTATTGACAGAGACTTTATTGCTACCCGTAAGCAAGCAACAACAAAGCCGAGTGAGGTTTGCAAAGACACTCCAGAATGGTTCTCGTCCTGCTCCTTATATACCCAATCATTACATAATACAAAGTTGGACTTTACATAAAATATTGATTTGCATAACATGTTTTTTTAGGTCATACTGTATCTTTGAACATATATTAACCTCTATGCTGTTGCGTTTTTTCTCTTGAAGAAAGTAGTCCAATCCTTGGTCGCTTTTAACTCACTTTATTTGTTAAAGTAGGCTTATTTCGATGTGGTAACTATGAAGCAAAAGGGAGGGAATTGTATGTAACGCGTGTGAGAGAAATACCGTGAGCTACTTCGAGCCACGGACATAGGCCCATGTCTCTCCGCGGGTCTACCTATGAGCTCTCAGTCCTCTCCATCAGAATTTCCGCGGTCTATCGTAAAGTGGGCGTGACCTATGAAGTGGGCGTGGCCAGTGTGACGTAATGGCTCCGCCATCCTCACCTGGAGTCAGTGTTTCCAACTTAGCGATTTTGTCGCTATATTTAGCGACTTTTCAGCCCCCCTTGGCGACTTTTTTTTAAAAAAGCGACAAGCGCAAATCTAGCTTGTTTTAGTGACTTTTGGCGACTTTTTGAGGTGAAAGCACTCATCGCTATTATCTCTTCACAACGAGCTGCGGGTGCCTGCGCGGCCCCTCCCCCTCTCAAAGCACTTACAGGCAGCCCAGTCCTCGCACAGCAGTCCCTCCCAGCTGCTCTGGAGCAGGAGACGTTCACGCCTTGGCATCCGGGCTGCATATGAAACCGCGTCACGGCCAGCAAGCCGCCGCCGACTCATCCCGCCCCCTGACGTATAGTCAGGGCAGGATAATGTCATATTTTCTTTGTTTAAATAAAATAATAAATCACTGCACTAAATAAATCACTGTGTTAGAGTTTGACTCACACTGGCTCAGTCACTTACGGCCTGATTCCACCGGACGCGTTACGGCAACGTTACGGCAGCGGCACGTCTTGGCCGCAGTCACCGCAGCAGATAGGTTCCACTCTAATCAATGAGACCATTTCCACCGGGCGCGGCTGCGGAACGTCTCAGCAGCGTCCCAGGAGCGGCGTGCCGCGCCGCAGCGCTATCATTCCGTAGCATTCCTATTTTTGCCGCGAGCCGCTGCTGAACCGCGTCAATTTCAACAGAGCAGATCGATCGGGGCAGGAAGTGAAAAAGTAAAAGCCATAGAGCATCCGGTCAATTTTCAAAATAAAACACAATACTCAGCTCATGTAACTTCACATCAACATTATTACGTCATGACCGGTGGCACCAGGTCAGCAGTCAATCAATCATGGACATGTTATAAAGCAATCAATCAAACGGTCTCAGAGGGTCGGCAAGATGGACGACGAGAGGCTCATTGTTGAAGTTCAGCGGCACAAAATCATTTATGCAACCAAACATCCTTTTTATAAGGACAATGGCCGGAAGGACAAAGCGTGGAATTTAATTGGAGTCGTTTTGGGAATGGATGGTGAGTACAAAGTACTGCTTTATTGTTTACTGTTTAGTGTTTGTAAATATCGTGCGCGCTGAAGACCAAGACAAATTCCTCACGTGAAAATGTATTTGCCAAATAAAGCTTTGATTCTGATTAAGATTATGAAAATGTGATTTTAAATGAACTGTACAAAATCTACCTTTGTGTATCTGTAAAATATGTCCTGATCAGTGCAAAGTTACAGAACATTTTCAATTACTTTAAATATCAGTTTTCTTTAGAAGTACTTGACTGAATAACTTTAAAACTTTGGTACTTTCTGGAAGAAAAGATAGCCTACATTATAAAATATTTCACACAGCTATGGTATTACATTTACATGTAGGGTATTTAGCAGACACTTTTATCCAAAGCGACTTACAATAAGTACATTTTTCATAAGAAGTGCATCAATATATCGTATTATAGGTGTATACAAATATGTAATACTATTATAACTACCTATTGAAAATGTAACTACCCAGTGTTAAATACTGATCATATAGTTAGCTGTGGGGGAAGTGTGTGAACTTTCAGGAGAGTTGAAGATGAAAAGAATACAACAGCGGACTTATTTTTAAATGTTTTATTCACAATGATTGATGACATCTTTAGAATAGAACAATAAAGCATGAGCATGTAAAAAAAAAACATCTAAATACATTGCACTTTCTAAAAAAGCTTTTTTAACTTTCTATTTTTTGCATGTTTTTCTTTTACTTACCTATTATTTTATTTTATTGTATGACACTGTTTATATGTGAAGCACTTTCAGTCTGCCTTGTGTATGAAAAGTGCTATACAAATAAAGTTGCCTTGCCTTGAATAACCAAAAAAACATCTATTTACAAATATATTAGTGGTGGGCCGTTATCGGCGTTAACGCTTGCGTTAACGCGAGACTCTTATCGGCGATAAAAAAAATATTGCCGTTAATCTATTCTCAAAGTTGGGTGAAAACTTGGCGAATTGCACTAGGGGGCGAGAACGAGTCAGTCAACGAGTCGAACCTGTGTATGCCTACTGTGAAATTACCACATCAAACGTGACGTGCTGACGACATAGATGCAGCTAGGAAGCCGCCGTGTTTGCTAAAGGGAAAATTTATTTTTAAGAAGCTTCCCAATGGAAACCTTGACAAAACCAAGGTTGTTTGCACCTTGTGCAATGCGGAATTAGTTAGTAGGAGTTCTTCCAGTCTGAAGTACCATCTAAACGCAAAGCATCCCTTAGCTAATGCGGAACATGCCGGGCCAAGCACTGCTGTAGCGCCGGAGAAGAGTAGTGTTCGTTAAACTACTATGTTTGAGTACAACCGAGGCAAGCCCGTCAGCACAGCTCTATCAGAAAAGCTAACTAATCTCCTCGCTCAGTGGATTGCCACCAGCTGCCGGCCCATCAGCGTGGTTGAAGATGATGGGCTCGAGCTTGTTCTCCAGGCGGCCACAGGTGACCCATCTTACAAACTACCTGCGAGGCGAACTATCATGAGAAGAATACATGACCAGCACGCCTCAGAGAAAGCCGCAAAAGATGAGAAGCTGGTAGAGGCGACGTGTGTAGCACTGACTGGGGACCATTGGACATCTGTCAAGAATGATAACTACCTCGGCGTTACTGTACACCTCATCGATGCCAGCTGGGAACTTATCTCCTTCGCTCTAGGTAGGCTACGTTATTTAATTTTAACAGTGTTGTGCAAGCTACTTGGAAATTGTACTGAGCTAAGCTATCAGCTACTCTACCGTAAATAAAGCTTCACTACACAAAAGCTACCACCCAGTCAAATGTAGGCGAACAAGCCAAGTTACACAGCAAAAGTAGTTCATTCAATTTCAACATACATGTTTAAGTTAAACCAAATTTCAAGCAAATGTGTGTTCAAATTTGGATTGAATCTGTGATTAATAAGAAGTCTCAAAATTCCAACGATAGGCCTACAAGTTCAAGTATGTTGCAGGGATATTCTCTATACTACAAATGGCTGCGCTGTGTTTAGCCACAAAAATACCCCAGAAATAGTGGCCAAGCTACTTCAAGAAGTTAAAAGGGTAGTTCGGAATTTTGGACATAGGGCCTGATTCCCAAGTTAGCCTTGGTGTTCTTTACCATTGGAGACAGTTTTCCATTCATTTCATTCAGCAATTCTAGTTGCAGAGTTCGCACGTGCTAGGCTAGCGCAAGTCAACGGGCAATGCTAGCCTGCTAATAAAACAGTTGCCCACTCCACAGTACACCCGAGGTAAATCAACTATAACGCCAGAAGTGAAAAGACTGAAAAGTTACTTGATTCAAGAAATAGTGAAGCTACTGAGAATTGTAGTTAGTTACTAGCTTAGCTACAAGTAGTGAAGCTACTGCCCAACACTGAATTTTAAATTACATTATTTTATTTTATTACTTATTAATCACCACAACACCATGAATTACCACCACAACATTATTTTTGCTTCTTGATGATTGCTAGTTGTTTACTACTACTAGTGAATATATTCTGATGTACTTTGTCTGTCCGTTAGGTGTGATGAAAACAGAGGAGCGTCACTTTGCCGAAGCGTGTGCCAGGCAGTTTCTCGACGTCGCTAATCAGTGGGGGATAACTGACAAAACCAGCACTATTGGGACAGACAGCGCTCCTAATATGGTGGCAGCAGGGAGGATACTGCCATTCGAGCATGTGCCCTGTGTTGCGCATGTTGTACAGAGAGCTGTTGTAATGTCACTTCGGGATGGTGGTTTTGATGGTGCACTGGCCAAGTGCCGTAAAGTGGTCGTACATTTCAAACACAGTCCGGCCAACTCAGACGAGCTGAATGCCCAGCAAGCCTCCCTTGGACAAGATCAGGAGCAACTTGTGCAAGATGTTCCTACACGGTGGAATTCCACCCTTGAGATGATCAAGCGTGTGAGGCGCAACAGAGACGCACTGCACACAACGCTGTCTCAGCAGAAGCACAATCTGGCCCTCCCAACAAATGCTGAATATGAGAAGTTGGCAAAGCTCGAGAAACAGCTGGAGCCATGCAGGTATGGTCTACAAAGATAGCGTGTTCACGAATTGGCATCCAATAATGTAAAAATTAAAAAATGTGTAATCTGAGTTAAATTAATTAGTCATTAATTATTTATTGCTCTGTCTGTCTGTCTGTGTAGGTACATCACTGAGCTCCTTGGTGGGGATAAGTATGTATCCTGCTCTGTGGTTCTACCTGCCCTGTGCCACCTCCAGCATGCGATGAAGATCTCAGATGATGATCCTGCCTATATTGTGCGATTCAAGGCTGCCTTCACCACGGACCTCAACCAGCGGAGCGAGAAAATAAACCTGGAATGGCTTAAGGCAGGCCTATTCAACTAGCGGCCCGTGGGCCAAATACGGCCCCTCTCAATTTTTTTCTGGCCCGCAAGAGGTTGCATGCAAAAAATAAATAAAATAAAGGAGAAACATAGTTGAATGCAAACCAGGTTTCTGTGTGTAGCCGGTGATACTAGCCAGTATCAGTATCCCACAATCAGGAACTGGCATCACTTATTCCGACAATGTTTGGCTCAACCGATACGTGTGAGTCTAGCTTTTCTCATATGAATGCCATCAGAACAAGGGCACGTTGCTCCATGACCTATGAGAAGCTGCATGAGTGTCTCAGGATGAGCCAAACTAGGCAAACAAGGCAGTGCAATCTTTCTCACTGACTCACTGGCTCAAAATGTCTCATATGTACAGTAGTTCTGTTTTGTGATGATTCAAACAACATTGTTTAATTCTAAATACGTGTCCAAAATATGTGAGAACAAAATCTTTTATAATGATACGATTAAAAGTGAAGGAAGGAATGCGTCTGACAAGTTTATTCCATGTAGTAGTATTATATATATTAAGTTAACACTACTTTAAGTATGATTTATTTGTAGCGATTCATTCACGTAGTTTTACTCTTTGTGGCCCATGAACCCCCAGTGATTTTCCTTTTCGGCCCACTTGATAAGGAGGTTGAATAGCCCTGGCTTAAGGTATGTCAGACTGACCAGAAGATAACTGCATTGTTTTATCATTAGAAACTTTTAAGCCAGTAGATCGGTCAATGAATAGATAGATGAATGAGTCATGAAGAAATATGGAGGTTGGATTTGGAAAGTGAAATTTTCGTCAACCAATAATTATTCATTTTTGTTCATTTTTTGTTCATCAAAGGTGGCGACTGCTCTAGATCCACGTTTTAAGGACCTCAAGTGCTTGCCCAGAGCAGAGAGGGAGCCAGTGTGGGCAAAGCTAAGGGAGTTGGTGAGGGGAGAAGAACCTGCTCTGCAGCCACTCGGGGAGGAGAACCCTGAGCCACCCAAGAAGAAAACAGCCCTGCTAGTGATGGATTCAGACTCAGAATCAGAGGAGGAGACACCAGAAGACAATACTGTGGAGAGGTACAAGGTAGAGCCCAGTGCCAGCTTAGATCAGTGTCCACTGAAGTGGTGGTCGGAGCACTCTGCTGTTTATGGTAAGATTGCCCACATTGCCCGTAAATACTTGGGGACTCCTGCCACAACTGTTCCATGCGAGAGACTTTTTTCTGCTAATAAAACAGTTGCCCACTCCACAGTACACCCGAGGTAAATCAACTATAACGCCAGAAGTGAAAAGACTGAAAAGTTACTTGATTCAAGAAATAGTGAAGCTACTGAGAATTGTAGTTAGTTACTAGCTTAGCTACAAGTAGTGAAGCTACTGCCCAACACTGAATTTTAAATTACATTATTTTATTTTATTACTTATTAATCACCACAACACCATGAATTACCACCACAACATTATTTTTGCTTCTTGATGATTGCTAGTTGTTTACTACTACTAGTGAATATATTCTGATGTACTTTGTCTGTCCGTTAGGTGTGATGAAAACAGAGGAGCGTCACTTTGCCGAAGCGTGTGCCAGGCAGTTTCTCGACGTCGCTAATCAGTGGGGGATAACTGACAAAACCAGCACTATTGGGACAGACAGCGCTCCTAATATGGTGGCAGCAGGGAGGATACTGCCATTCGAGCATGTGCCCTGTGTTGCGCATGTTGTACAGAGAGCTGTTGTAATGTCACTTCGGGATGGTGGTTTTGATGGTGCACTGGCCAAGTGCCGTAAAGTGGTCGTACATTTCAAACACAGTCCGGCCAACTCAGACGAGCTGAATGCCCAGCAAGCCTCCCTTGGACAAGATCAGGAGCAACTTGTGCAAGATGTTCCTACACGGTGGAATTCCACCCTTGAGATGATCAAGCGTGTGAGGCGCAACAGAGACGCACTGCACACAACGCTGTCTCAGCAGAAGCACAATCTGGCCCTCCCAACAAATGCTGAATATGAGAAGTTGGCAAAGCTCGAGAAACAGCTGGAGCCATGCAGGTATGGTCTACAAAGATAGCGTGTTCACGAATTGGCATCCAATAATGTAAAAATTAAAAAATGTGTAATCTGAGTTAAATTAATTAGTCATTAATTATTTATTGCTCTGTCTGTCTGTCTGTGTAGGTACATCACTGAGCTCCTTGGTGGGGATAAGTATGTATCCTGCTCTGTGGTTCTACCTGCCCTGTGCCACCTCCAGCATGCGATGAAGATCTCAGATGATGATCCTGCCTATATTGTGCGATTCAAGGCTGCCTTCACCACGGACCTCAACCAGCGGAGCGAGAAAATAAACCTGGAATGGCTTAAGGCAGGCCTATTCAACTAGCGGCCCGTGGGCCAAATACGGCCCCTCTCAATTTTTTTCTGGCCCGCAAGAGGTTGCATGCAAAAAATAAATAAAATAAAGGAGAAACATAGTTGAATGCAAACCAGGTTTCTGTGTGTAGCCGGTGATACTAGCCAGTATCAGTATCCCACAATCAGGAACTGGCATCACTTATTCCGACAATGTTTGGCTCAACCGATACGTGTGAGTCTAGCTTTTCTCATATGAATGCCATCAGAACAAGGGCACGTTGCTCCATGACCTATGAGAAGCTGCATGAGTGTCTCAGGATGAGCCAAACTAGGCAAACAAGGCAGTGCAATCTTTCTCACTGACTCACTGGCTCAAAATGTCTCATATGTACAGTAGTTCTGTTTTGTGATGATTCAAACAACATTGTTTAATTCTAAATACGTGTCCAAAATATGTGAGAACAAAATCTTTTATAATGATACGATTAAAAGTGAAGGAAGGAATGCGTCTGACAAGTTTATTCCATGTAGTAGTATTATATATATTAAGTTAACACTACTTTAAGTATGATTTATTTGTAGCGATTCATTCACGTAGTTTTACTCTTTGTGGCCCATGAACCCCCAGTGATTTTCCTTTTCGGCCCACTTGATAAGGAGGTTGAATAGCCCTGGCTTAAGGTATGTCAGACTGACCAGAAGATAACTGCATTGTTTTATCATTAGAAACTTTTAAGCCAGTAGATCGGTCAATGAATAGATAGATGAATGAGTCATGAAGAAATATGGAGGTTGGATTTGGAAAGTGAAATTTTCGTCAACCAATAATTATTCATTTTTGTTCATTTTTTGTTCATCAAAGGTGGCGACTGCTCTAGATCCACGTTTTAAGGACCTCAAGTGCTTGCCCAGAGCAGAGAGGGAGCCAGTGTGGGCAAAGCTAAGGGAGTTGGTGAGGGGAGAAGAACCTGCTCTGCAGCCACTCGGGGAGGAGAACCCTGAGCCACCCAAGAAGAAAACAGCCCTGCTAGTGATGGATTCAGACTCAGAATCAGAGGAGGAGACACCAGAAGACAATACTGTGGAGAGGTACAAGGTAGAGCCCAGTGCCAGCTTAGATCAGTGTCCACTGAAGTGGTGGTCGGAGCACTCTGCTGTTTATGGTAAGATTGCCCACATTGCCCGTAAATACTTGGGGACTCCTGCCACAACTGTTCCATGCGAGAGACTTTTTTCTTTAGCAGGCCATATTGTGCAGAAGAGGAGATCTAGCTTGTCACCAGAAACTGTGAACAAGCTGGTCTGCCTGAGTGACTGGTGGAAGAAGAAGAAATAGATTCTCATGTTCTCAAGTTCATCATGACCTGTCATGTAGGCCTAAAGTTCAAAATTCATGTTTAACTCAATAAACAGTTCATAAACACAAGTGCATCTTATTGAGCATTATTTATTTTCATCACCAATTATAGTAGAACAGCTTTCTCTAGCAGTTTGTGATGCATTTTGGAAACAGGAGATGTGCCCCGGGTCTAATGCGCCACCTGGCTTGAGACCCTTTCTAAAAGACTTACTTTTAGTCATTATTTAGGTAGCACACATATATTATGAATGCCTTCGGCAGAATTCAAATGAGCCATTTAAATCTAGATTAATTTCAAGATTAATCTAGATTAAAAAAATTAATCTATGCCCACCTCTAAAATATATACATTTCCACACTTTTTGCAGAACTTTCACACCATCCTGTCCTGCCAAGACACACTGCCTTGTGGGGAGTTGAAATAGGTGCAGAAGATCTCCCTGATATTACAGGCCTCTCTCGAGGCTCTGTTTCCTCCCATGTTGCGTACTGCTGGCTGGTTTCTCCCCTGTTGCTCTGCCTCCTCCAGCAACCTCACATTCTCTCTCGGGGCGAGCAGGAAGTTATGGAGAATGCATGCAGCCAAAACAAGGGTGTCCACATTTTGTGGGTGCAGGTTGATCCTGCGATGCAAGATTCTCCACCTGGAGGACAGAATGCCAAAAGCATTCTCAACCACCATCCTTGCCCTTGAAAGTCAGTAGTTAAATACCCTCTTATTGTGAGTGAGGTGATGTCCGGGGTATGGCCTCATTAGATACAGCTTCAGTGGGAAGGCTGCATCACCCACCATGACATGTGGCACATCACCCAAGTGAGCAGCGCCAGGCAGAGAGGTACTGGGTGGGACATGAAGGGTTTTGGTCTCCATTCCTCTTCCGAGAGCCGACCCAGCATATACGCCGCCATCACTGGACCTTCCGAAGTCCCCCACTTGAATGACCCTGAACCTGTAGTTCGAGTCCACAAGTGCCAAAAGCACTATCGAGAACGTTTTCTTATAATTAAAATACTGACTCCCACTCAGTGCTGGGGCTTGGATGGTCACATGCTTCCCATCTATTGCTCCCAGGCAGTTTGGAAAATTCCACTTGTCCCAGAAGCCTTGAGCCACTTCCTCCCATGTCTTTTGTGTTGGCCTGGGTAGGAACCTCTCCATCATCGTTTTTTCGATGGCAGCACACACCATGTGGACTGAGTTCCTGACTGTAGTGTGCCCCAGGCGGTAGCTATATGCCAGACTCACTAGGGAATCTCCAGAAGCCATGTACCTGTGAGGGAGGAAGCAAATAAATATAAGTTAGATGTGAAAGTTTTTCATTCACCTATTTCTCTCCTTTGTTTCAGCTGACACGTGTAAAGCAAGATGGAAGGTTTTAAGGGACGCATTTGTAAAAAACGGAAAAGAGTGGATCGGCCAAGTGGATCGGCAGGTGGCACACAGAAGGACTGGAAATATGCGGAGATCATGTCCTTCGTTTTGCCCCATCTACAACCAAGAAGGTCTGTATAAATTACTTAAACATAAACAAATATGCATTTCATGAAATTGTTCGTATGTCTAACTTTTTCTTTTATATAGCTCAAGAAGCAATATGCCAGGACATGATGAGGAAAGGTCGGGGACCCCTCAGTCAGACCGGTCTGAGGATCGGTCCAGCACCCCTGGTATTTCATTTCAATAGCAGTGTAGGCCTACATCTCCGGCTCCATCAACCTCAGCACCGTCTGCCTCTAGGTCCCGTAGCCCCAGGGACAGAATTCCAAGACCGCCAGCGCAGGCCCCCAGGGAAACCAGAAGAGGCCAAAGACCCACAGACACAGGAATTGGGGACCGGCTGATGTCTTTGCTGGAGCAGCCGGTGCTCAAACCGCATGTGCCAGAGGACGAGCGAGACGAGGCATATTATTTTGCCTTGAGCATTGTGCCAATGTTGCACCGCCTTGACAAGGACAGACGGCAACAGGCCAAAATAGAGATCCTGACGGTTCTTCACAACCTCGAAAGAGGCCAACCTCCACCTTTACCTCCCCCCGCTCTGGGTCAAACATCCCACCCCCCACAATTTCAACCTCCTCCTCCAACACCGTTGCCTAGCCCCCCCCCACTCATTTTCAGAGCCGGACAGTAACAGAGTACATTTACTTGAGTACAGTACTTAAGTACAATTTTGAGGGATCTGTACTTTACTCGAGTATCATTTTTTGGGAGTACTCATGACTTTACTCAAGTACATTTGAGAGGCAAATATTGTACTCTTTACTCCGTTACATTTCTATCCATAACCGTGAGTACCCGTTACTCCTTCTGAAAAATAAAAGGAGAAAAGAAAAATCACGGAAACCCTCAATTTGTTGTTACCCTCTCAAACGTGATTCCCTTTCAAACTGATTAGGACAGCCTTCAGCCTATCAGCAATCACCTTCGCTTTCCGCCAAAGCCAACTCCATGGTCAGAATTAGATGAGAGACGATTGTTGATTTGATTGATAAAAAAACGGAGAAACTCACACATACATAGAATTGTTAGCTGAATTTTCTTTTCTGATATTGCATTTTTATGTAAGCTGAGCAATTGTTTTTATGTTCTTGAGTATACTGTTATACTGTATACTATTGTGCTATTGCCATGGTAAAAAGATGAAAATTACTTGATTTTACTTTCAATTCCTTTTACATTCTCCAAGGTGTTAACATTTTTCATAACTCCATGTAGGACGTTTCTATACATAAATGTAAGCACTGTGGCAGTAGTAATGCAATATTTAGAAAACATACTCTTGTACTCTTGATACTCAAGTACTTTTAAAAACAAGTACTTCAGTACTTTTACTTAAGTAGACATCTGACTGTAGTACTTTTACTTGTACTTGAGAAAAATTTAGCAAGGGGTATCTGTACTTTTACTCAAGTAAGGAAGCTGTGTACTCTGTCCGCCTCTGCTCATTTTCTACCAATTCATCCCCCCCCACAAACAGGGTCGTTCACACAAATGCTGGGAAACTGGGAAGACCCGAACGCCATGGGGCCATACTACACTTAATAGAAATGTTGCTTGTTTGCCTGTTCTTTTTACATTTATTTACTATTTTTAAGTACTTACGTTTTTATTATTGTTTTTGAAAATCTTTTCCTTTAATTTTTTAGCAGTGACTTATTTATTTTATTATGTTTATATGTTGAAAAAGCATTAAAAAATGTTTCTCCAGCTTCTGGTCTATGATTTCATCTGTTTGTGGTTTACCTTAGTGCCACAGCCAGTCTCTGCTTGGGTTCTATGGCAGATCTGTAGTTAGTGGTCTGCCTGGTCACTTCAGGGCCGATGAAGGATAGAAGTTTGTCCATTTGCTCTGCACTCATTCTGAAATACTGATGGTGGCGTTGACTGTCCAGCCTCAGTTCAGCCACCAGATTGTGAAAATCGCCTTGTTCTCTTCTTTTCTGGTTGAGGGGATGAACCCAGAATCGGCTCCTTCTCCCTCTACCCCTCCTCTGCAGTCCTTCAAGTAGGAGGACTAATGCAAGGGTTCTTCTTCTGCAAGGCACTATATGTGAACAATACATATGAAATAATTATCATGATAATTATCATGAATGAAACTTATTGTTTTTATAAACAAAAAGCAACAAATCATGTATTTAATCATTTATAGCTGGACTTTTAATAGTATTAACTATGTAATTAGTTTCAGTACAGCACAACAAAGTATGAAATAATGAAACTACGATTAAAATAGTACAACCAGGTGAATATAGAAACTGAGTAGCAAACTTACCCATGGTAGAAGCAGAAAATTGAGGATAGATGGCCAGATCAAGTTTTCAGCGTCGGAGAAGCAAAGTCAGCTGTTACCAGAGAATGTCTAATATGAGGCCCCGTCCACACGAAGCCGATTTCATGGCGAAACCGCAAAGGTCTTGTACGGTTCGGCCTTCCGTCCACACGAAGCCGGCGAATCCGCTGACCGAAACCGCAAACTTCTGAAACCACCCTCGGAGGTGGTTTCAAATCTATCCGGTTTCGTTTTGGTTTCGTGTGGACGCCTGAAACCGACTGAAACCGCAAACCATGACGTCATCGCCCCACCCCTCGACCTCCTAGCCAATGGCTCTTAAGCCCGCGGAGTCTCAGAAATCACAACAAAAAAGATGATGGCGGACTACAAGCTTGTAATCGTTCTGCAGCATATCATGTCCCTTGTTGGGTTGCTAAGCCATTATTTATTGAGAATCTAGTTCGCCATCGTAGAAGAGCTGTTTGTTTGTGTTGTTAGTGGTTTGGGGGGCAGCCTTTATGCGCATGCTCGCCTCTTCTTCTTCTGGATTTGTGTACCAGAAGCAGCGCCCCTTATGGGCCTGGAATGTTTACTACAGCGTTTCTACAGATCTATCCGGTTTCGCTTGGCTTCGTCTTTACGGAGATACTTCGAAACCGGATAGATCGAAACCGTAACGGTTTCGCCCGTTTCGGCTTCGTGTGGACGGGGCCTTAGACGGGCTCTGCTGTACCGTTACACGCGGTATTTCATGGGATCTCGTGGTCTCGCGTACGTTCCGGATTATCGCGGGATCTCGTGATCTCGCGTGAATACGCCTGCCGCTGCGCTGCCGTAACGCGCCCGGTGGAAATGCAAGCAGGGCAAAGTCGCGGCCAAGACGTGCCGCAGCCATAACGTTGCCGCAACGCGTCCGGTGGAATCCCCGGGTTACTCACCTCACTTCGTCCACTGTGTGTGTGTGCCTTTCTGTGACAAATAGGCTACACAAACTGTCTTCACAATGTCGCAGTCAAAACTGTACCAACACAAATATAGAAAAGAGTGGGAAGCAAACACTGCTTTTAAGGGCTGGTTAAAGCCGTTTATTGGAGACGATACACGAGCATACTGTCACTATTGCAAGGTAGATTTCTGTGCCATAAACTATGTTTTTCTTAAAACAAGGTTGATACCATGCAAACTGTGTCATGTACAGGGCCTTATATCAAGTCTTATAAGTCTCCCTTGGATGGTGATGAAATTAGGGCTAATAATGTTTTATAATGGCTATGCTATGGAGAAAATGAATGGGATTTTTACTTCTGGTTATGCAAATTATGCGATGACGTCATCTAGCTAATTCAAGCGACTTTTAGGAGAGCCAATAGCTACTTTTCTTACTGAAGAGTTGGCAACACTGCCTGGAGTAGTTGTTGCAGCTTATGTGTTCGATCCTGCTTCCTAGTGGCTATGTGTGGGCATTGGCGTCAGTTTGGTTTGAAATGTGCTGGGGACAGAGACGCATTCGGAAGTGCATTTTTAGAAGTGCTGGGCACAATGAGGATGCACTCCTTTTTCTCTCTTAAGTGCCGGTAATGAAAGGTTCTGAAAGACGGCATAACCATGTAGCTAATTACTAAGGAATAAAATGTATACAAAATCTGTCTGGCATGTTTTATGAAGAAAACGTTTTCAAAAAGCATCGCACATATGACCCACTATGTTCTGCTCCATGTATCCAATGTTGACAACGTGACATGATATGGCTAAGCTAACAACATAAACAAGAGGAGCTAGGAAAGGAATATAACTGCGTGTTTAAGTTCAGAAGGGCCAAAGGTGTGGCTACTGTGACGACCCCGCCTACTTATTGACTACCTATCTTCCTTAAGGTGATCAGCTGATGACATCAGCTGGATCTGGAGCACCTGGGACCGGTGCTCCAGCCGAATAAAAGAGCAGCTGATTGCTTGTTGTGGTCGCTACTCATTGGCCCTCCTTGCAGGCATCCACACCTTTTGGGGTTTTCGTTGGCGGTTTTGTTAAGTTATGTTGTGTATGGAAATAAACCTTTATTTTCTATTGGTAATGCACCGTCTCTCCCGTTTTTGTTGTCGCCATTGAGCCGGGTCATGACAAATGGGGGCTCGTCCATTCGGTTTGCGGAATAGTTGAGTGTAGATTTTGTTTGACGTGAGTTTGGAGTTTGGTTGGCCTGGCTGCAGGTGTTCTCCTTTTTTAGTACGGATTTTGTGGGCGGGGCCGGTGGAGGCACACGTCCGGCACACATGTGCCTTTGTTTGTTTGCCTTGAGGGTAAAACGGTTGTTGCTCATTTTGCGAGTGTTTTTCCGTAATTAAGGGGAAAGTTCATGGTGCATATGGGCTGACGGATCAGGGTGAGTATCTGGGTCGCTCATTTAATTTATGCCATTAACAAAAGCCGGTTGACAAGTGTTGTCCTCAGCGTGTGGGTCTTAGTGCGGTGCGGAGTTTTCCCTTGTAGGCATAGCGGCGTTCCCCTTTGGGTTCGTTGCGGGGGTCGTGGTAGTGTTGTGGCGGCATAGTGGTTAAAGCATTGTCTTGGGAGCATGTCCGTGATTTCGGGGGAGTTGCTGGCTTGCTAGTCGCTTTCCCGGGTCAGCGGTCTCTAGTGCGTAAATACCCGACACTGCCCGCTGCATGAAGACTAGCCGGGAGTTTAGTTAGGGGGTTGGTGTTTAGAGAGCGGGGAAACTCCCAACTGGGATCCTCTTAGTGCGCACGGGGACACTTCGCTGTCTTGCTGGTCCTGTTTGGGCATAAAGGTGTGTTTTGCTTGGTCCTAGTGGTGGTTTTGAGATGGCTGAATGTGAAGCGTTTGTGGCGGCTCCTGCACCTGTAGTGCCCATCGCTCACTGGGCTCTCCATCCATCCCTGCCGAAATCTGATTGCATCATCCTTGGGTAGTTGGTCGGCTCCGGGCGTGTCTGCATCTGGCTCCTCCTCTGGCCCTGGAACTTTGTGTTTCTCTTGCTGGAATTACAAACTTATGTACAACAGTTAGATGTTCAAACATATTTTCCTTAATTCTATTTAAGTGAAGGCATGGGTCGACCCTAAAGCATTTCATGCGGGGTTAGATGTGTCGTTCTGTTAGTTTTCATGCGATAACTCATTAGTGTCAGTGGTAGTGCATCAATTCAATTTAGTGCTTGCACAAATGTTGTTAATTTTTTGTCTTGAGCGTCCCATTCACTCTTTCCACCATACCTTGTGGTTGAGGATTGGGGCATAATCTAGTCTTTATTTGACATGCAAATGTTGAATCACATGTTTGAGTGTTCTCTGAATAAACGTTTTGTCTGAGCTTATTTCTGACGGAATTCCAAACCTTGTCTTGACTGATTACTGTAGTCGCACTTTGGTCTTTTGATGGGACTGCTTCTACCCATCTGCTGAACACTGTTTTTTCAAATATTTCACACTCATTTGGCTGGATGTCAATCATTGTTTGCAAGTATGGTGAAGAAAAACCTTGTTTTCAAAAATTTTCCTAATTCTCCTCAATACCTCCCCCCTTGCGCAATGGTCAAAACCATGCGCATTAAATGATAAGCAAATCTAAGAACGCCGTTGGTGCAACCAACGTCGAAACGTCTAACCTTAAGCATCAGCAAACTGAAACCAATCTTTTGGGAAGGGAAATCGAAACCAGTATGTCCAAATCCAAAGCCCAATATGGGTGGGTTTACCATCAGCCGCCTGAAACCACGCTGTTCCAAAGTCATGCACTAAACCGAAAAAACGTACATGCGTTAGTGGCCTTCTATACCACAAAGGTAAAATAAAATAAAATAAAACGTGACATGCCCCGTTCCAAGACCACCTCTGCTGCAAGAGCTGACATATCTGACTCCTGTTCCTCCTCCACCCTACACCCCACCCGGCACTTCCCATGATTGTTGCAGCTCGTCACTTCATGATCAAGTGAGCCAGTGCCCACAGCGACTCTGCCAAGTAATCGTGACTGTGCCTGCCTTAGGTCGTCCCGGGTGTCAAGGTGGGATCTTACCCGTCGTTGGCTAACCAGCCTTCCATACTGGCTCGCTGCAGGATGCCGTACCTGGAAGATACAATCAATCCCCACCTATATGGTGGTATAGATCGCAAAGTGGAGGGATGGAGACAGAGTCTTCAGCCCTAACTGCCCTATGCAGCCAAGTGTGTCCGTAATGAATACACCTCAGGGAAACTATAAAACAAAAAGTAATTTATCAGAGTTAAAATTATTAAAGTGTTGCAGCAGCAGTAGTGGCATTTGAAAGGTAAACCCACTACTTCCGAATCCAAATTGACAACATAGCATGTAGGATCCCTTCCCAGCAGATGTTGCGCTAATCCACCTGTCATCCTTGACCAAAGAGATATACCCCATATTTTAGGTGTTGTCCTACTTGTACAGTTTATCAATATTACGTTTTATTTTTTTATCATTATTCTCATCTTTATCATATCCATATTTATTAAATTATTCTTTCCTGTGTGAAAATAATATGAATCACTTAGTTAATAGCAACACCTTCTTTAGTCCAATTGCATTAGATTAGCATCACTGTTGTCCTATTAAAGTATCAACTTTATTGTCCTTATAACCTCCTCATGAACTTCGATGTTCATCATCATGAATGATAACTGTTGTCCTAGGAAGACAAAAAACAAAACTAAAACTAAAACTAATTAGCCATAATGTGAATATCCACTGTGTGTCTCCCTGTGACTCTCTCCCACCTTCAGGAGAACACGCTCTCTCTCCCTCCTCAGTACGGGGTGCTGTTTGGTTGAAGACAACAGATAAGGGTGGAATGTGGCTTCTCTCTCTCTCTGCGTGTCTCCCTCCCACGTTGGGTGCGTCCATAACGCCTTGAGAGTGCGCGTGCTCCGGGGGCTGGGTGTGGGAGAAACCAGCGGTAGTTCCTTTTCTCGGCCAGCAGAGGGGTTGTTCAGGTGAAACCTATGGACAGAGACTACAAAGAACTTAAAACATGGCAGACGGGGAACTACAAATTTATCAAAGCCTGAAAACTCAACAGAGCTCTACCTGTATTCCTTGGATATGTGGTATTTTATGGCGTATGGCCACCACACGCTTTCAGTTGAACACACTCTCTATTTCCTTTCTCTGTACTGTGTGTTAGTGTGTCTCTCTGTACTGCCTTAATGGTGTAGGTCGACAAATGGGGGTGAAATGTGTTCTCTCTCTTATTCTTCCTCACTCCCCTTAGGGTCAAGCAGCACCTAGGACTGTTAAAAGATAAGCCTGGAATGCAACATCCTGAACTCCCCATCATGGAACAAGGCCTAATAACTATCTCTCACACACAAAAAGATCCTTCTGTCCCTTCATTCACAAATAACTTTTCACTTTATTATAAATAACTTAATACTGCTCCCCCTTTCCAAACTTCTATATACACAAAACTACGAAGCTGACCACCGAAATTGGTACAGGCCTCCAAAACAGGCAGAACCAAAACACCCTCACAGGTTCTAACGTCCATACAATTCTAGGGAGGGGAACTACAACATGAGGTGGAGTAGAGGACTTCAAATATGGTGGACGGGGACCTCAAATGGGAGGACTACACATATGGGAAAGGGGATTACACTCTGGGCCTGAAAACTATACAGAGTCCCTTCTCTTGGTCCTGAAACAACCGTTCATTGTTAGAAAAACACGCACTCTGTCGCTACCTCCAACTGACTAGAGGGAAAATGGTCCCTCTCGATCGTCCTCCGACTTTAGCTCTCCTTGCTATCTCTCCTTGCTATCTCTCTCGCTCCCTCTTACACAAACGCACATTGACATGTACATGCTGTCACGCACATTCACACTGACTTCACACACGGCTCCTCTCATTCTGTCTCCCGCAGACGCACACACATAAACATTGTCTCTTGCGTACCCACGCACACACAGACGCACACAGCCTTTCTCTCTCTCTTTCTGACACACATGCACAGGGAGTCTGGACAGAGATATATGCCCAGCCGCTCACACCTTACTAGTGAGGGGCATCAGGTGTCTACTATTCCCGTCCGCTTTGGTCAATGCAATTATCCGTCTGTTACCGCACCCACAATCATCAGACACAGCAAAATAGCGTTGAGCATAACAAAGCAAGCAAGCGTTGCACACATAGCGGGGTTATCATTGATTTATTTATTTCTATATTTAGCCGGCCCACACAGACGCTCGCTCTCTCTCTCTGGGCCTCTTACACACACACACAGCCCATACACACACTGTTATGGCGAGTGGATAGTGCCAGGATTCCCTGGAGAAGGATAACAACGTGTGAAATGAACGTGTGGAGAAGCTACGCCGCCGCCGTGTGGAGAGGATATGCACGCCGCCGCCGTTGGGACTGGGGTTCGATTCCCAGTCTATATATGTAATTTTTTCTTCATTATTTTCTGGTATTAATATATCCAATGGCTTGTTGATGAATAAGTTGATGACATTTTATAAAAAACGTTAGTTTTTATGTGTCAAAAAGACAAACTGTTTTAAAACAGATCTCAAAAATGTTTTGATGATTGTATGGGCATGATGTCACTTCATAGGGCAGAGGGGTATTCCACAAAGCCGGTTTTATCACATAACCGGGCAAATTAACCCTGGGTTTGCGGTAACCCTAGGGTTTCCGTTCCAAAATGAACACGGTATGTTAGTTACTATAGCAACATATACTCTGAATCAAACCTGGTCGGACCAGGTTTTGTGCAGGTTAAGTTTGGAACATAACCCGGTTTTGGGGATTTAAAGCTGCGTTCACCGCAGATTCCATGTGTTCACAATGGCATGCCCTTTTGATGAGAGCCCTGTTGATACCGGAGCGCCAATTATTCGTGCAATCCACCGGGAGAGAGACCACGGCTATATCCGGAGGACTTTTTGCTGGAGAGATACAGATTCTCACGCAAATCTTTAATATATTTAAATAGCCTTCTCTCTAGTTCAGGCGTTCTCACGGCGACGTAGGGTAGCAGGCGTCTTAGTGGCGACGAACTTATCCACACGTCGAGAGTAGACGTACATTTTGTCTGAATTTCCTTATGTACGTCGCCGTGACACCGCCGCCGGTGGACGGATCTTCCATGCCGTCGCCGTGACGTCGCTGCTGGTCTCTCGTCTGCAGTCCCAATCAATCCCATTCAAAATTTCAGACGTTCCCACGGCGATGTAGGGTAGGCTGCTCCTTCGCCTCTTCCAGGGAATCCTTAGGTTTGGCACTATCCACTCGCCATACACTGTCTCTCTGTCTCTCTCTCACCCATGCTCTCCTATTCTTCCACCCACGCTGACTCTCGTTCTGGACTCCATACACACGCACTTGCTCTCTGGTCGTGAAGGTGGGGGTGAGAGGTCTCTGCTATCCCTAGTCTGCGTCAGTTCAGGTGTCTGTCCGTCAGTCATATATATGCAATGAATATATGGCCAAGATATCGTTGTGCTTCTTCGGGCACCTCAGATTCACTTATCAAGGGCGGCAAGCCTTAGGCCTCGAGGGTGTTCTTTCACCACGCAACGAGCCTAGTTTATCTTATTCTCATTTACCTTTTTCCTCTGGGTGCCACTCATGCCCCAGGGATACCGTTTCCTCTGCAAAGGGACTCTAACCCTGATAAAGGACTCTAACCTTCTTACCACATAGAATTATTTAATACACAAACAAAGAAGGGGACTCTAACCCCACCCGAGGGACTCTAACCCCCTTTAAGACACAGGTGGGGACTCTAACCCCACCCGAGGGACTCTAACCCCCTTTAAGACATAGGTGGGGACTCTAACCCCACCCGAGGGACTCTAACCCCCTTAAGACACAGGTGGGGACTCTAACCCCACCCGAGGGACTCTAACCCCCTTAAGACATAGGTGGGGACTCTAACCCCACCCGAGGGACTCTAACCCCCTTAAGACACAGGTGGGGACTCTAAGCCCACCCGAGGGACTCTAACCCCCTTTAAGACATAGGTGGGGACTCTAACCCCACCAGAGGGACTCTAACCCCCTTTAAGACATAGGTGGGGACTCTAACCCCACCCGAGGGACTCTAACCCCCTTTAAGACATAGGTGGGGACTCTAACCCCACCCAAGGGACTCTAACCCCCTTAAGAAACAGGTGGGGACTCTAACCCCACCCGAGGGACTCTAACCCCCTTTAAGACATAGGTGGGGACTCTAACCCCACCCGAGGGACTCTAACCCCCTTTAAGACATAGGTGTATTTATTACACATCCATTACTTGGCCATCGGTAGTCTTGTATCACTATGCCCGATTCTTATAGGCCCTATGGTCTCGTGGGTATTCCTTCACCATGCAACGAGCCGATATTCGATGTGTCACGCGTTCAGGGTCAATCGGGTTTATGGGGAAATGCTGGGATGCAGTCCTATTCGTCCCCACGAGATATCCCGTAGCGAACCGCTCTCACAGTCTCACCTCCTAATGTGGTTCCTATATAACTATGCAGAGTTTGGATTTTATCAACAGGTTCTGCCTACCTTTAGTTGGGCGATCGCGAGGTGAGACTGCAGGAATCGGTCCGGTGCTCCGGGGTCCCGAGGTCGTGCCGCTCTCCGTCTCTCGTTTCCCAGTTGCGATTCAATTCGACGAAAGATCACGTCGGGGTCACCAAATTGAGGGGAAAAACGGTCTGTCTAGTTACTGGACCAGATGAAATGAGACGGAGAGGTAATAAAGTCTGTCGGCACGAGGACCTTGGATTTATTAAGTAAAGTTGCAACGGTTATACAGAGTCATAAAGCGTGAGAGATTGAATATGTCTAAGTCCCTAATCAGCGCTGATGGTTCGTCCAGAGCTTCGCCTCCGTGGAAGGTCTGCTTCAGAAGAAGATGAAAAGTCCCTGTGTGATACAGTCTTATGCTGTATTCTCCTCTCGATGAGGTGTGTGCGTTTGAGATGTGTGTGGTTCTGTGTGTTTTTGCTTGACCTTGGCTCTCAGGCCCTGGTATGTGCATGTGTATCTTCTTGTGTTCCTCCTAACGGGGGAGAGCTCTCAAAATGTCTCCTGTGTGATAAATTAAAACGGGGGAGTGCCCCCCCGAAGTGTCTCCTGTGTGATCAATTAATGTGGCTCTCCCGTTCTTGAGGATGACTGGTGCATTTCTGAGTGTCTACCATTTGCCTGGATGGGGAAATGGGGCCTTCGGCTCCGGCCTTGACCTGACTATATTATCATGTTTGTGTTAAGTGTTCGTTGGGTTAGAGCAAGAGTTGACTATATTGTAATGTGTCTGCCATGTGATGTGCTCATCAGGCTAGGGTAGGAGTTAGCTATATTTGTAATGTACATGTGATGTACTCAGCAGGTTATTTTTCCAAACATCCGTCAGAGGAGGCCTTGGACAAGTGTACAAAGGAACAGTTGTTGAAACTGTCTGACCATTATTCGGTGGCCGTGATAGATAGGAAGCGTAAAGAGGATGTTAAAATTGCTTTGAAAGTAAGACTAGTTGAACTGGTCCGGTGAACTTACGTCTGGTCCGGTGCCAGCTTCTCCACCTGCCGTAGGCATGCCTTTTCAGACTCAGGGGCTGACGTTTGAGCAGCAAAAGGAGCTCCTCTCGATGCAGTTGGAACATGAGAGATTTAAGTGTGAAATGGAAGCAAAAAAACAAATAGAGCTGGAGTTGATCCGCCAGCGATGATCCGAGTCAGAAGGGGCAGGTGTCTGGGGTCGGTGCGCAGCCCTTTGATATCAACAACTTGTGGCTGTTGCCACCGTTTAATGAGAAGGATCCTGACTCTGCTCCAGTGCGTCCTCACAGGTAATGCGCAGGGGGCATATTCGTCTTTGAGCGCGGCTGATAGCGGTAGTTATGTTAAAATAAAGTCTGCCGTGCTGAAGGCTTATGAGCTTGTGCCTGAAGCATATCGCCAACGTTTTCGGGCTTGGGAAAGGGAAAGTGGCCAATCCTATGTTGAATTTGTTCGTGATTTAACTACCCATTTTAAACGTTGGTTGGCTGCGCTTGATATATCTACTTTTGATGAGTTGTGTGAGTTGGTAATTTTGGAGCACTTTAAGAATACGCTACCTGGTTTGATTGCGACCTACATTAATGAACGGAAGGTTGCCTCTGCTGCAGAAGCGGCTGTGTCAGCAGATGAGTACGTGCTGCTCCATAAGAGCGATGTGAGAGAGCGCACACCCGGCCGCAATGATTCTGGCTGGGGTGGAAACAGGCGAGGTGTTGCGGCGGCTGACCAGATGCGTTCCGGGACGTCTGGCATGTTTAGATCCGAGTCTCACTCACGGAGCAATGTTGACAACAGTAGAACCTGTTACTATTGTCGTGAGCCATTGGAAGGCTGATTGTCCGAGGTTGCGGTCTAAACATAGGGGGAGCAGCTATAATGTTAAGCCAGCTGCGGCTGCAGCTACGCTGGGAAATGGCTGTGTTTCTAATGGGTTTCCCTCTGTCTGTGAGCCGGATGTTCTGGAAGCATACGCTCCTTTCATTAGAAGTGGTTTTGTATCGCTAGTTGGTAGCGATGTTAAAGTCCCTGTTACAATCTTGAGGGACACAGGGGCATATGATTCCTATATGACTGAGTCGGTGCTGCCTTTGTCCGCGGAGACGGACAGCGGGGACCCTATTCTCAGTCGAGGGATGGGGTTGACGGTTTTACCCGTGCCTTTGCATAAGGTGGTCCTGGATTGTGAGCTCGTGCAGGGTGAGGTAGCTGTGGGAGTCCGGCCGGCGTTACCTATAGAGGGGGTTCATTTTATTTTGGGCAATGGCTTGGCTGGCGGCCGCCTCTGGGCTGATGCTCCTCCCTCACCTGTTGTTACGCTCTGTCCGGTTAGTACTGTCTCTGACTGGAGTTCCAGTGAGGTACCTGAGGTTCTTTCAGCCTGTGTGGTTACACGAGCAATGAGTAAGGCTGAGCTTGACTTATCAGATGGGGAGCTTGGTGACGATGATTTTGAGGATCCGTCTTTGTCTGATTTTCCACTGATTCCTCTTTAAATGAATTATTTGGTCGTGTTTTGTCAGCTGCAGAGATAAAGAGTGCAGCCAGTGGCTACTTTTTGCGTAGCAGACTGCTGTTTCGGAAATGGGCTGTTTTGGGTGACGGTGTGGGGGATGCTTTGTACCAGTTGGTTGTACAGACTAAATTCAGGCCTCTGGTCCTTAAAGTGGCACACGACGAGAGTGGGCACTTTGGTGTCAGGAAAACGTATTTAAATGTCTTGAAACAGTTCTTTTGGCCGCGTGTAAAACGAGATGTTGCCGAATATATTAAAACCTGCCATGTGTGCCAATTAACGGGGAAGCCGAATCAGAGTGTGAAGTCTGCTCCTCTGCAACCGATTTCTGCCATAAGCCAACCTTTTGAATATTTGATTGTGGACTGTGTCGGCCCGTTGCCGATCGCTAAATCTGGCTTTAAGTATTTACTGACAGTTATGTGCCAAAGTACCAGGTATCCGGCTGCATACCTGAGATCTATTACAACTAAAGCCGTGGTGAAGGCATTGACTCAGTTCATTTCGGTTTTTGGCATCCCGAAGGTTGTTCAGAGTGACCAAGGGTCAAATTTTTCTTCCCACATGTTTGGTCAAGTGTTGAGATCCTTGCGCATTGAACACAGTCAGTCATCGGCGTACCACGCGCAGAGTCAGGGTGCGTTGGAGAGATTTCATCAAACTCTCAAGTCTCTGCTGCGTGCGTATTGTACTGAGCTGGATCGAGACTGGGAGGAGGGGCTCCCATGGCTGATGTTGGCTGTGAGAGAGGCCGTACAAGAGGGTACTGGTTTCAGTCCGAATGACTTAGTTTTTGGGCATGTGGTGAGGGGCCCTTTGGCTGTGTTAAAGGATAACTGGGTGGATGATGAGCCACCAAAAAATCGGATTGATTTTGTGAACGGGTTTCGGCATCGTTTGTTCGTGGCGGGTGGTATGGCACGGGACAAGTTGCAGATGTCGCAGGGCAAAATTAAGAAAAATTATGACCGTCACACAGAGCAGCGGGAGTTTAGTCCTGGGGACCAAGTTTTGGCATTAATGCCTATTGTGGGTTCACCGTTCCAGGCTAGGTATACCGGTCCGTATACAGTCATTGAGAAACTCTCGGATCTGAACTATTTCATTGCGACACCAGGGCGGAGAAAGTCCAAACAGCTTTGTCACATTAACTTGTTGAAGCCGTTCTACAACCGTGTTAGTGAGTTAGGTCAGGCTGAGGAAGGCGTGCGTCCGGTTCTGGTTGCTAGTTCAGTGGCTGGGATGCATGAGGATGGGGTGCGTGAGCCCGATGACAGTTTGCTGTGTGGTCGTTTAAAAAATTCTGAAGCTCTAAGTAGCTTGGACAAGGTGTTGTCCCATTTGTCTGATTCTAGACCCTGTGAGCTGGCGGACTTGGTACGGAAGTTCCCCTGTCTGTTCGGTGATGTCCCTTCGCGCACTGATTATGACATCGAGGTGGGAGACGCACGGCCGATAAAACAACGTTTTTACCCTATGTCACCGGAGAAGCTGAAACATCTTGACTCTGAAGTGGCTTACATGGTTGAAAATGATATGGCTGTCCCGCCTTACTCGAGTTGGGCCTCCCCCTGTATTTTGGTGCCGAAGCCGGACAAAACACCTGAGTGAATGTGACTAGTGATGCCATTTTCATGCTGTTTGTGTTGTGTTCTTCTGTCTGTTCTCTTAATTTGCTTCTCAGGTACCAGGGTTGCTGAGGTCAGGTGGAAAAGGACCATGACATGGGCAGGGTGGAGTTATGTGTTTTCGTTCTTAGATTTATCTTATCTTTGAATAAATATATTTTTGGGGGAGGATAATTTCAGGTCAATTTGTTTAGTATGTGCCGGTGTTCCCTTTGGTACACCGACTTTATGGGGGGGGGTGTGACGACCCCGCCTACTTATTGACTACCTATCTTCCTTAAGGTGATCAGCTGATGACATCAGCTGGATCTGGAGCACCTGGGACCGGTACTCCAGCCGAATAAAAGAGCAGCTGATTGCTTGTTGTGGTCGCTACTCATTGGCCCTCCTTGCAGGCGTCCACACCTTTTGGGGTTTTCGTTGGCGGTTTTGTTAAGTTATGTTGTGTATGGAAATAAACCTTTATTTTCTATTGGTAATGCACCGTCTTTCCCGTTTTTGTTGTCGCCATTGAGCCGGGTTATGACACTACACACAGCACTACAAAAGTCGTCAAGATTGAAAAAGAAAAAAATATTTGTTGCACAGCTGAACGCAAGGGCGTCAGTTTGTTTTTAGAAGTGGTGGGGACAATAACCATAAGCTTGAGTGTGGTTTGAAAAGTGCTGGGTACCGATATGTAAGCTATTCATCCATTCAACGCTGCATTACAATATGCTCTACAGTGTTTAGTCAGGTGTTGAAAATCCCATTCGAACAATAAGTTGAAAACACAGTTTGTGTTTTGGCTTGTTTTGCAAAACGGCGTTGGAAACACCAGCGTATTGGCTCGGGATATCTAATACTAATAAACATAGGACAAAGAACAGTGTTGGCAATTTAACATTTATCTTGACATCAACAAAGTTTACCAGACAAACAATGCCAGACTGTAAAGGGGGTACGAAATGAAACGAGGTACTGAGCATCAGCCTTTTGAAGACGAGCAAGCGCTGCTGGTAGCATATGTTAAGCTGCATTAAAAAGAAAAAAAAAAAACAAGTGCCCAGAGGAGAATTGCATCTGCCAAATCCTGACCACCAGTAAACACTTGCGAAGGACCAATGTAGACTTCACTCGTTGCAACATCATAAGCAAATTGCCCGCAAATAAAATCCCTTACAGTTTAGGATAATCACACAGGTTATGGGAGAACATATTTATGTCAGGATAGGCCTACCAGGCTCCAAGTCGTCACATATCTCAATCAGACAAAACAACTATAACCACATTGGCATAGCAATCGCACCGTGTGTAGCTGCTACTAGCTGCAATCTATACAATGCATACTAGCTGGAGCACCAACCAGAATCACATCACAATCACTTAGGACCGTGGATAACTTTTGACCAGGTCATCACGAGCAAACAGAACCAGCAGCAAAGTTTACGTAAACCAATTTCTTACCTTATGTGGCCCTCCACATGCAGGCTAGATGATGTATCCATATCCAACCCAGTATCACGCGATTGCGTGCTTATGCGCACAAACGTTAATCTATTGAAGCGTGTTCCAGAGCACGATAGTCTGACTTTTCTCGTGCTACACAGAACGAAATGTAAACCAATGCATTCTGAAAGGGAGTGTTCTCAGACAATTAACGTGCTCCACAAAACGGTACGAGAGAGAGAGAAAGAGAAGGGACAGAGAGAGAGAGAGAGAGAGGGAGGCTTCAGAAAGGGTGTGCGCAGATAGTACAGTGCACCCTAGTTATGTTTATGCCAAAACCACAAATGCTATACATATATATATAGATTGCCTAATTATGTATATTGCCTATATACGTAGCTAAAGATCAGGGGTCTCATTTATAACCGTTGCGTACGCACAAAACGGGGCTGAAATTGGCGCACGTGACTTTCCACCCCAAGGTTGTGATCTATAAAAAAATAACTTGACGGGAGAATGTGCGCAGCCCTAAGCAAACTCTGACCCATGCGTACGCATGGTTTGGAGGAAAAGGAGAGTTGGCGACACAGATGGTGTGGTGGTGAACTGAAGTCAGACCAAAGAATTGTAGAGTGAGAAGAACGATTATGTTTTATCATCGCCCTTCATAAATTTAATTTCAACCCGTATCATGCGTTAAATCCTAATCAGAATAATTTAAGTCAACTGCGTTATTTCTCAGTTATTACTCCAGAAACATAAAAAAAAATTCTCTATATTTAATCGCGTCACTCCATACTGTCCACTGACAGCGTGACTGCATGGAATAAAGCATCTTTCCAACACGAGTCAATAACATAATATTTGTATGTGACACTGTAAACACATAATCAAATGTCAATTAAATCCCAAGTGTGGAAAACCAAGCCACACTCCTCATCACAAACGTTGTCCGTTACTCTTGATGCTTTTCATGACAAATCACGCATTAAAAAGGGGTTATGTTCAAGAACATTTTACGTGGGTGATTACAAACTGATTATCCAAGGTGTTCTCGGTCAGTCTTATTACCGTAACCCTATAAATACAGAGGTCTGCGCCGTGGTAATGCTGCACTATAGGGCACTTCTGGCGGACCATGCAAATGGCAGGATTCGGAGGGAGAGGGTATTTAGGGACCATAACAATTTATTGGTAGGCTACATAAAAATATGTAACTCTACGTCAGACCACTTATTTTTTAATTCTGGGACTGTGCGCTCCGTGCTACTGACAGAGTTCACTGCTGCAGCAACATGTTGCCACTCACTCTGCTTTTTGTTGTTGGCGATCCCAATCCCGTGGCCGCCGAACAAAACGACCTTTCGGGCCTCCCACAAGTGTCTCCACTTCAACCTCCGTGAAATTTCGCTTTTTTGCTTTTCTCAGTAGCCTACTTCTGCCATTGTTTCCGACAAGACATAATACTTGCATCTGAGTCTGTTTTATATGCAGATCGAATTCATGAGGTCATTTGCATTGACCATTTATGGTTAAAAAGGGGTGTGTACAGGGCGGAACGTGAAGCTGATTCAGCTGCGCACACTTGTAGGCACTCTGTGATTTATAAAGCAAACATTGCGTACGGCGTGCGTACGCAGGGTTTTATAAATCGGAATATTTTTTGGCGCACGCAAAACTTGGCTTCTGGGCGTACGCACAGTTTTATAAATGAGACCCCAGCACACGGGAGGCCATTGCAGCCAATGAGCTCGAGTTGAAAAAGTATAATGCTTACAGCACCTGGTATTCCCAGGCGGTCACCCATCCAAGTACTAACCAGGCCAGACCCTGCTTAGCTTCCGATATCAGACGAGATCGGGCATGCTCAGGGTGGTATGGCCGTAAGCAATTAATGTTTGGACCATATTAGCTTTTATACAGGAGGAGGACGTAAGGAGTGAGAGCGCTGCCGTGGCCAGAGACGGGACTTGTACAGAAACAATGATTAGATCCATAATGAATGAATGAATACGTTATTCCAGACTCAGAGTTACATATTTGAACGCAATGCATTACACTGCTTGGGCGTCATCGTTTGCGTGATCTTTTGAAGAAACGTAGCGTTGCAAAACCTGGGATGGACTAAGGTGGACCGCCGTCATTGCAGCTCTCTGCTGCTCCCTGCTGGCAGCGTCACTGCACTGTCCACATTTTTCACAAATAGTTTGGAGAGACGTTGTCAATGTCTTTATGTGCTTACATTCACAAAAACAGTGGGCGCTAAAGATCAGCGCACGGCAGGCCATTGCAGCCAATGAGCTCGAGTTGAAAAAGTATAATGCTTACAGCACCTGGTATTCCCAGGCAGTCACCCATCCAAGTACTAACCAGGCCCGACCCTGCTTGGCTTCCGAGATCAGACGAGATCGGGCATGCTTTTTTTATCTTTTTTATTATCAAAAATATATTCAATTTTATGCAATTACGCATTCATTTAAACGTGTATCAATAAAAATAAAAGAAAACAGTCCCACAAATCAAACCACCCTCAGAAACCGCACAAAACAATTAACTAAACACACTTCCTCTTTTAAATTAAAAATAAGAACCAGACAGCAAAAACAGAATATTTTCCCCAATACACTTACCCTCAAAATTAAACCACCCCTGCCCTTCCCAAAGTGCCAGACAATAAAAACACAATCTTTAGCCTCGAACATTTACCCACAAAATTAAACCACCCCTCATTCGAAAAAACCACACAAAACCCAAATCCCACACAAAACTCCCTCACTCTCCCACCTCCAAAATTAAGCCACCCCCTTTAAACCACCCAAATCAACCCCAAACGGTGCCCTGCTCAGTCATCCATACAATTCCATTCTCATTCACACCACATACTCCCGCGCTCTCTACAAATATACTCACAAACAAAACCTCATCCACAACATACAGCATTCGTAAGTGTCTTTTCCATTCATTCACAAACAGCCTCCATACATCCAACTTTCTCCTTTCATACAGCGCAAAATTGTGTCTGTTAAAAATCGCCCTCCTTGCGAACCCAAAGATCATGTTGATCGTTTTCCAGTTTTTATATTTCCTATTCACTCCCAAGAGTACAGACAATTCCCACCCCCGATCCACCCAGCAGTCTCCCACACTGCACCCTCCCAGCAGCCCCTTGATTTTTCCCCAGAATTCTGCTAGCTCGCAACAATACACAAAAATATGATTAACATCTTCATCCCCCCTTTCACACACCATACACGTCCTCCCATACACTCCCCTGTGCATTTGGTGCAGGATGATGCATGTGAAAATCCTCCTGTGCCTTATCTTGAAATCAAGATCGCATTGCATGCGGTGTGTGCGGTATGTTAATATACTTCCACAAAATGTTGGGTGTAATGTCCGGATATGTGTCTGTCCATTTACTCTCGCATGTGGGTTTTTGCACTCTATGTGTCAATGCATGCTTAGACCAAATCTTTGTTGTGACATCAGCAATGGCGTGTGTCTCCCCCCCAGGCACAGGGAGATTCCCACCGCATCATCCTGCCCAACCCTCCCCTTATTTCTAAACCCGTCCCCCCATTCGCTCATCACACACTCTTCCACTCTCTCCAACACTTTCACAATCACTCCCCTCCTATATGTTATCCCCTTCTCTCTCACTATCCTAATCACTCTTTCTTTATCTCATCTCCCTCCCCTGTCGACTAGATCTCCCACCCGCTTCAGCCTCGCCCTCTCAAGAGCCACGCTCTTGATGACCCCTCCGCCCCCCTGTTTAAAATATGGGCTGGAGAGGAACGGCAGCCTCATCACAGACGCTCTTGACTCGCATACGAGTGTAGTCTTATCAAAAAGCAGGAACCACGCGTTGAGCACCTCCTGGAAGAACCGCGGCAGATGTGCATAAGCCGCTGCGTTCTGCATCTGCAACAAATTGTCTTTACTTAAGAGACCAAATGTGCTCAGCCACTGGCTGAAGTGGCCTTTCCAGGCCGCCTCCCGACTTGCATCCCTAAATGTACCTATCAATTTAGTTCGTAACGCAGTTCTTTTTGCGAGTACGTCCATCTATCCTAGCCCACCCAGCACTTTTCTTTTATTCTCCACTACTTTGAATCCCCATTTGTTATTTAGGTCTTTGTTCCTACCCATCCCCAATATTTCAGACTTTTCCATATTAATTTTTGCTCCTGAAGCTCTCTCATAAGTTGCTATATGTTTCAACACTATATCAACATCATTCTCACTTTTAACCATTACATTAATATCATCCGCATACTGCATTAAACTAATTTTTCCCTTACCTATTCCACACACTCTTTTATCATTCAAAATTAAAGCCGCCAACGGCTCCGCCACCATGCTGTAGAGCAGTGCTGACATTGGGCAGCCCTGCCTCACTGACCTCTTGACATCGAAAGAGTCAGTCAGAGCACCGTTACACTTAATTTTACTCTTAGCCCCCCCATAGAGCAATCCCACCCACCCCCTTAATTTAGTCCCAAATCCAAGTTTCTCCAGTACCCTCCCCAAAAAATCCTGATCCACGCTATCAAACGCTTTGTTTAAATCAATCCCCAGCCACAATCCTCCCTCCCCTTCCATATCTCTTACTACCTGTTTTATTGTTATTATCGAATCCCCAATGTCCCTCCCCGGAATGCTATACGCTTGAGTTGGACCTATTACTGAACCTATTACCTCCCTCATTCTATTCGCAAGTATCTTAGCAATTATTTTATAGTCAGTGTTGAGTAGACTGATTGGCCTATAGTTATCAAGATTTTTGTTATCACCCTTATTTTTATAAAAAATCGTAATTATGCCTAATCCCATACTCTCCGGGAGCCAGCCTGTTTTCTCCACATACTTGCAGAGTTTTTCAACCACCGGAGCCAGAATTCCCTTAAAGCCGACGTAAAACTCGGCTGTCAGACCATCACTCCCCGGGCTCTTATTCTTGTTTAGTCCATCAATAGCACTATAAATCTCTTGCACAGAAAATTCACAATCGCACCAAGCACTATCCTCCCTACTTAAAGTCCTCTCCAGTGCCTCTAAGGCCTCTCCCACACTATCCTCATCACATGCATCTTTTTTAAATAAACACTCATAATAATCCCTAACTACTTTTAATATCTCTTCCTTATCAGTTATTATTTGACCATTATTATCTAATACTTCCTTTATCTCCGTTTTATTTTGTTTTTGTTTTTCCAAACCCAGGAAAAAGGCTGTGCTCCTTTCCCCTTCGTACATATATTGAATCCTGCTTCTAATAGCAGCCCCTCTACACTTCGCTACCTCTAAGGCACTCAATTTTTCTTTTAAATCCACATATTTTTCCGTACATATATTACCCTCCTCATCTAACAGTTTAATTTCCTCATTTAGTTGTTTTCTCAAATGAACCTCCTCTGCATTTTCCCTTTTCCTTTTTTCAATACCATACCTGACACATTTGTTTTTAATTCTTATTTTCACACTCTCCCACCACACACTCATATTCGCATCATCATTCCATTCATCCATCATTCTCTTAAAAAAAACAACCATGCTCTTCACAAACACAGCATCTCCCAAAAAGCTGGCATTAAAGCACCAAGGCCTCTGGTTAACACTCCCTCCCCTCCCTCCCACCTCTAACCTAATCCCCGCGTGGTCACTCCAAGTATTATTGATGTATTCCACACTCTTAATTAATTTAACATTACCACTTTGTACCAACACAAAGTCAATTCTACTCTGTTTCAGAGTATTAGCAACAAGTTGCCTCCTTGAAAAAACCCTTTTCCACGGGTGTAGGACTCTCCATATGTCTACCAATTGATAGTTCTCCATCAAATCCCTAAGGGTTCGCCTAGTGCTGTCCCCTTTAAACGTATTGTTACTCGTCAAATCAGACCGAGTCAAAATAACATTAAAATCCCCCACAATCATACAGTTAGGGTTGCACCACACATTCAAACCAGCCAAAAAAACCCTCCTCTCCTTCTCCCCATTGGGTGCATGTAAATTAATTATTCTAAGTTCCCTCCCCTCATAAACACAATCAACAACTAACAACCTCCCCTCTAAATCCCTATGAACTAAATTAATCCCCGTTATTTTAGCACTATTAAAGCATATCGCCACTCCCCTGGCCCTGGGAGTCCCTTCAGAAAAATAAATCTGGCCTTTCCACTGCTTTCTACTCATATTCAGTAGGTTGTCATCCCACCTAGTTTCCTGCAAACACAAAATATCAGCTCTTATGTCCAATATGGCATTTCTTTTATATTCAGTTCTCAAACCGTTCGCATTCAGGGAAAAAATAACCAAAGCCATAAATAATAAAAATAAAATAAGGAAAAACCAACGAAAAAGAGCCAGCTAGCACATTAACCTTCATCAAAAAATTAACAATTCTTGTTCTTCTTCCCACTCCCCTCCGTTTCTTGCCCCGCGGACAGCCTTCTTTTCGCCTCCCTTAGCTCCTCCATGTCCATATCACTCCCCGAGCTCCCCTCCCTCACAGTATTATCAACAAAATCCCCACTCTCCCCCACCTCATCATTGCCCCAAGTCATTTTAAGTACAGTTTTCCCCGTCCCATCCCCAAACATTCTTACCCCTTCCCGTCTTTCACCTCTGCCTCTCACGCTCCTGTCTCCCTGCCGCCGCGGCAGGCCCTCGCTCCGCTCTCCCCTCAGGTCCGCAGGCTGGCCCGAGGTGAGCTCCTCCTCCAGCAACGTGGGGAATTCCTCCCCCCCAGAGGCACCGTCCCGGTCCATGCTCGCGCCCATGCCCTCCTCCTCGTCCTCACCCCCACCGTCGTCCGGCGCCCCCGGTTCGCCACCATCCAGCTCGCCGCCATCCTCCTCCGCCTCCTTCTCCACCGGGCATATACAGTCTCTCTCTCTCCTCCGGCATGTCAGACACTTTGCCACCCCTGTGGCACACTCCCGAGCGTAGTGGCCCTGGCATCCGCAATTATGGCAGGTGAAATCCGGGCACTCACGCAGGATGTGGCCCGGCTGCATACAGCTCCTACATACCTTCATCTGACGGTCATGGATTACTCTGAAGTATTCAACACCCGTTGCCGTGTTGAATTTTGTAGAATATGGCAAGGATTGCACGAGCTCATTAAATTTGACCCGTACAATCCTTGTTCCATCGGCAATATTGGTGCCCGGCCACATCCTCCTCTTAATAGACGAAAGCGCCCGGACTCCCCACCCACTTAGTTTATCCAGGATTTCCTCATCAGAAGTGTATGCTGGCAGGGTAAGAAAAGAGACCACCAGCTCGTCATTGCATAGTTCTCTGGCAGTAATCCTAGTGTTGTGTATTTTAAACCCATCGAGCAGACGGTCCTTCCCCCTCTCTCCGCACACCGTCACCTCCAGCTTCCCGAGGGCCAGCACCCTACAGGCCCTTATTTCTCCGCACACAACCGCCATAGCCTTCATTAATTCTCCTATGGGTATAACGTCCCCGCACTGCTCCACGCAAACCATGAGCCTCCTCTCATACTTGCGCTCTATCTTCTTAATCCCGTCCACTGTTTCTCCACCAGCCACCTGCTCATGCCCGCCTCCAGCCGCCTTTCCGTTCCCATCTCCCCCGCTCTCTCCTTCTCTCCTTTCTCCTCCCGACTCCTCCGGAATACTCCTTCCTCCTCGCAACCCGCCAGCTTTTCCGTCCTCCTCCACCTCACGTCCTGCTCCATTCACCGTCCCTCCAGCTCGCTGCCCGCCGGCACTCATTTCACCCGGTGGCTTCGCCGAAGCTAGGCCCCGGATCATTCTCGCCTCCACAGTTGCAAACAAACAAAAACGACTGAAAAAAAATATATATATAATAACTCAGGGCAATCCCCCAACAGTCTATGACTGCGGGGGACGAAAAAAAACACAAAATAACTGGGTTGTTAGACCAGATAGCAATACTCCAAAAAAACTCTCTCCACCAGAACAAACAATTCACCATGCGGCTGTCCAAAAAACACTACGTACTCCGACACCGACAATTATTGTTTGGACCATATTAGCTTTTATACAGGAGGAGGACGTAAGGAGTGAGAGCGCTGCCGTGGCCAGAGACGGGACTTGTACAGAAACAATGATTAGATCCATAATGAATGAATGAATACGTTATTCCAGACTCAGAGTTACATATTTGAACGCAATGCATTACACTGCTTGGGCGTCATCGTTTGCGTGATCTTTTGAAGAAACGTAGCGTTGCAAAACCTGGGATGGACTAAGGTGGACCGCCGTCATTGCAGCTCTCTGCTGCTCCCTGCTGGCAGCGTCACTGCACTGTCCACATTTTTCACAAATAGTTTGGAGAGACGTTGTCAATGTCTTTATGTTGCTTACATTCACCAAAACAGTGGGCGCTAAAGATCAGCGCACGGCAGGCCATTGCAGCCAATGAGCTCAAGTTTAAAAAGTATAATGCTTACAGCACCTGGTATTCCCAGGCGGTCACCCATCCAAGTACTAACCAGGCCCGACCCTACTTAACTTCCGAGATCAGACGAGATCGGGCGTGCTTTTTTTTTTCTTTTGGTGACACCCGTCACTACTTACAGCAACCTGGGCTTCCGAGGAGGTCTCCCATCCAAGTACTAACCAGGCCCGACCCTGCTTAGCTTCCGAGACCTGACGAGATCGGGCGTGTTTTTTTTTATTTATTTTTTATTTTAGAGACACCCGTCACTACTTACAGCAACCTGGGATTCCGAAGAGGTCTCCCATCCATGTACTAACCAGGCCCGACCCTACTTAGCTTCCGAGATCTGACGAGATCGGGCGTGCTTTTTTTTTATTTATTTTTATTTTTATTATTAACACAAAATATATACATACACCATCATACATAAATAAAACATAAAACAAATAAAACAAGAAAGATACTTCAGATACATCTTAAACCAAAATAACTACAAATAATACTGGGTTAGCCAGGATGCTTTTGTAAAAAACCTTCAATACACTGGCCCCTCACCAAATCAAGGAAGTCGAGGACTTAAAGCACTAATTGACAAGAAATAAAATAGTCAGTCACCCTGCTGACCTCTTAGCCGCACCTCCAGCCCGTAGGTGCCCTCTTCGACTCATCCAAAACCTAACTTCACTTCCCCATCATATCCGAGCACAATAAAAGTGCTCCCCTCCACAAACCCTCCAAGGAACTCATCTTCCCCAACATAACTATACACCATATTTACATCTCTTCTCATTATACTCATAAAAACACTCCACACCTCAACTCTCTTCTTTTCATAATGGGCTAAATTTCTTCTGAGCTTGACAGCAAACCTTGCATGGCTTAAAACATAATTTAACAGATTAACATTACAACCTTCCACCTTACTTGTCACCCCAAACAACCACAACTCTCTCCATTCCATTCTCTCCACAAACCCTCCTCCCCAACATCTGTTTATTAATCCTTTAATTTTCCCAAAGTATCCCTCCAACTCACAACATTCAACAAACTCATGCATACACGTTTCCACCCCCACTCCGCACACATCACATTCCTTCCTCACATTCACATCAAACCTACTTATTATTAAATTGTTAAACACCCTATTGTGCCGTAAAAGGAAGTCAAAATTATCGCATTCAACACAATTCCATTTCACTCTTAAATTTCTCCATATTCCCCCTACATCCATATCAATCATCACTCTTACCCATACTTTCTCTGCAGCCGGTCTCCTCACTTCTTTCCCTCTTAAACATCTATACATTACTCTCGTTTTCACACTCTTCAAATGTAATTTTTTGATTTAAAAACACTGGTTGCTCCCAAACCTGCTTCACATCCTTACACTCATACTGCACACATTTCACAAACTCCCCACGCTCCCAACACCTCCATATAAAACTCAGACACTCCAGTCAACATACCTTTCTTTAGTTCCATATACACTCCACTCTCTCCACACCCACCACATTTATTAATTGCTTCCCTTAAAAACACCTTCCATATATGATCCCGCTTGTCCTTTAAATATCTCACCACCATTTTCACCCTAAGTGCTTTCTTTCTCCTTTCTAAATTAATCAATTTTAACCCACCATCCTCATACTCATTTTCCATCACCTCCCTGGCTATCCTAACTCCCTTCCCAACCAACACAAACTCACTCACCATTCTCTCCACCTCCTTCAAAACTCTATCAGGCACATCCAACACATTCATTGCATACACAAGCTTGCTCATTACCAGCGCATTCACAACTGTCACCTTCCCCTTCAGCTTCAACCCTCTAAGTTTCCAAAACCCTAACGTCTTCCTAATACCATTCATTATCCCTTCAAACTGCATATCTCTCCCTTCTTTATCCTCTATCCCTAAGTTCACACCTAACATCCTAAAATAATCCTTTTTCTCTTTCAATCCTATCTCCCTCCTACCTGCTCTCTCCACACCTACATACATGATTTCTGACTTTTCTATGTTTATTTTCGCCCCTGATGCCCTGCCATACAACTCTACACTACCTAAAACCTCAACTACACTTTCCCTGTCCCTTACTGTAACTGTCGTGTCATCTGCATACTGAAATAAACTAACCCGCCCCTCTTGCAACTCTATACCCCTAATCCTATCATTTTGCATTAGTAGTGCCGCTAGCGGCTCTGCCGACAAGGAGTACAGCAGAGCCGACAGCGGACAGCCTTGCCTAACCGACCTTTCTAATCTAAATGCGTCTGTGACTATCCCATTGATTTTAACACAACTCACTGCCCTGTCATACATTCTCTTTATCCATCCTACCAAGTCCAACCTGTGCCCAAAACCAAATTTGTCTAACACTCTATATAAATAATCATGATCCACCCTATCAAATGTTTTTTTCAAATCTAAACTTACAACTATCCCCCCTTTATCTCTCTTCATATATTCTATTATGTCCCTGATACTGCTTATTGTATCTGCTATGTCCCTACCTGGTATACTATATGCCTGTGTGCTTCCCACCACCTTCCCTATTACTTGTTTTACCCTGTTGGCTAACACCCTTGCTAAAACTTTATAATCACCATTCAGCATACTAAGTGGCCTATAATTCTGTAGCTTAACCCTACTCCATTTCTTATGTATCATAGTTACTAACCCTGTCGACATGCTCAGCGGCATCTCGCCCTTTTCCTCTATCCATCTAAATAATCTATCTAGCACTGGCACTAATTCCTCCCTAAACTCAACATAAAATTCTCCAATTAACCCATCTATCCCTGGACTCTCATTTCTCCCTAACCCTCCTATCGCTTCATTTATTTCACCCGTCCCTATTCCTGTCTCACACATTTCCCTATCATCATCGCTCACCCTAGCTTTCACACTATCCAACACCTGCCTCATACTTTCCTCATCAACTTCTTCTTTCCTAAATTATTCCTTATAAAAATCTTCTACTCTTTCGGCTATCCCTACAAAATCAGTAATCATCTCCCCTTCCTTTCCTTCCACCTTTTCTAAATAATTCTTCTTCTGCTTCGTCTTTTCTAATCCTAAAAAGAATCCTGTACATTTCTCTCCCTCAATCACATATCTAGCCCTACTTCTGACTATTGCACCCATACACCTCCTCTGTTCTATCTTTTCATCTTTAATTCTAATATACTTCCCCAAATCATAGCCTACCACCTCATCCGCTCTCTTTGCCTCTCTAGCTAAATCTCCCTTTAACCTCCTCTCTCTCTCTCTCTGTGTCATATTCCTGCCTCTACTATAACCCATACTCAATTCCTTTATCTCTCCTTTCAAAGTCTCCCACCACCTCCCAATGTCCTCCTCATACATTCTCTCATTCTTCCTCCTCAATATACATTCTCTCACTTTCCTTTTGTACTTTTCTTCTCTCAGCAACTCACCATTCATACACCACACGCCCCCCCCTCTCCTCTCAAACCCCTGACCTAAGTTAAACCCTAACACCATGTGATCACTGAGCGCAGTAACCTTATAATCAATTCTCCCCATCCTACCTGCAATGCCGTTTGTACTCAAGACTAAATCTATCCTACTCTGTTTTAACACTCCTCTCACCACTTGCCTCCTTGAAAAAACCCTCCCCTCTGGATGCCTTTCTCTCCACACATCTATTAAACCATTCTCTCTCATAACCTCCTCCAACACACCTCTTGACGAGTCATTCCTGAAACACACACTCGCAGACGCATCCAACCTCCCACACCACACGTCAAAGTCACCCACCACCAAACAGTTTTCCACACACATTCCCCCCAATCCCTCAAAAAAAAACCTCCCCTCCTTCTCCTCATTCGGTGCATACACATTCAACAATCGATATATTTTACCCAAGTGCTCAAAAGTAATTCCTATCACCCTCCCATCACCATAATCCACACACTTCGTCACATTCTCAACCACTCCCCTTTTCACAAAAATTGCTACCCCTCTTGATTTAACACCACCATTATTCACATACATGTCCCCCATCCATTCTCTCTCAACCACCCTCATAACCTCCTCATCCCAATGTGTCTCTTGTAAACATATTATTTCTGCCTCACACACCATCAAAGTTTGCTGCCTCCTGTTCCTGTCCCTTAGCCCATTAGCATTAAAAGAAGATATCCTGATCATTAAAAGTATAAATGAGAAGAGATTCCACAAGTTATGTTATCAATTTGCACTTTTTTCCCCTTATCTTCTCTCTCCTTCCTCCCCGATGGTCTTTTCCGATTTCCAACCAACACCTCCATGTTTTCCTCCCCACTGTCTGATATATCCAAAGCCACCCACCTCCTACTTTCTGTTATATCCGGAGCCCTCCACCCCCACTTAATCCCCCTTGCCCCCTCCCTCCCCTCTTCATGTCCCACCACAGTCATTCCACTCTTTCCCCCGTTCTTCTCCCCTCCTTTCGCTCCCTCACCCGCGCTGCTCCGCTCCTCTCACTCGACCGTCCCTCTCACCGCACTGTCCGCGCTGCTGCCGTTCTCCTCCCTTCCCTTCTCTCATCCTGTCTCCGTTGTCTCTTCCGCTGCCGTCTCGTCCTCTGCCATTCCTTCCTGCTCCTCGTCCATGTCCATCTGCTCTCCTTCCCCGCCGACTCCCACGCCACTTCCTTCCGCTTCAGTCGCCTCAGCTCCGCTACCACCTTCTCCTCCCTCTCCTCTCGGTCGCTCCTCCTCCTCACCGACGTCCATCTCCCGGCTCCCGCCTTCTCCTCCTTGTTGCCTCTGTTCCTCGTCTGTGCCACACTCTCTTGCGTAGTGCCCCTGTTTATGGCACCTGTGGCATCTGAACTCTGGGCAATCCCTCAGAATATGCCCCGGTTGGATACACATCCTACACACCTTCTCCTGTCTGTCGTGGATCACCCGGAAGTACTAGGGACCCGTAGCAGTGCTGAACTTCGTCGAGCACGGCAGCGACCTGACTAAGTCATTGAATTTCACTTTCAGAAACCTGGTCCCGTCTGCAATATTGGTACCAGGCCACATTCTCCTTTTGATAGGTGAGGCAGCTGAGACCCCCCACCCCTGTAGCTTTTGAATAACGTCACTGTCCGTGGTGTATGCCGGAAGCTCCAGAAACGACACCACCGTTTCGTCACTGGTGAGCTCCTTCGCAATTACACTAACCCCTCTTATTTTGAAACCGTCCATACGTTTATTTTTCCCACTGAGATGTCCCATTGTCAATTCATACTTTTTCAATCCAGTTTTGCGGCACGCCATCAACTCCCCACACATCTCTTTCGTCGCTTTCATGAATTCCATCACCGTTACTCGATCTTCACCGATCAGTTCCACACTCACGGTCAGTTCTTTATTGTATTTATTCTCTTTATCTCCAGCCTCTTCTCCCCTCTGGTCTGTCTTTCCGTGGTCTACTCCATCCAAGCCTTTTCCGTTTCCATTTTCCGTTGCCATTATGTCCGTCCGAAAGATAATCCTACCCCAAAACAATGGGAGAATTATGTTCCCCCAAACGAAAAATCAAAAAATAAGGTACTTAAGCAAGCATAACGATAGCAACAAACACTCGACTGCTCTCTGCACACTTCCTACTCGCTCAGGTGGTATGGGCGTAAGCAATTATTGTCTGGACCATATTTGCTTTTATACAGGAGGAGGACGTAAGGAGTGAGAGCGCTGCCGTGGCCAGAGACGGGACGTACAGAAACAATGATTAGATCCATAATGAATGAATGAATACGTTATTCCAGACTAAGAGTTACATATTTGAACGCAATGCATTACACTGTTTTGGCGTCATCGTTTGCGTGATCTTTTGAAGAAACATAGCGTTTCAAAACCTGGGATGGACTAAGGTGGACCGCCGTCATTGCAGCTCTCTGCTGCTCCCTGCTGGCAGCGTCACTGCACTGTCCACATTTTTCACAAATAGTTTGGAGAGACGTTGTCAATGTCTTCATGTTGCTTACATTCTCCAAAACAGTGGGCGCTAAAGATCAGCGCACGGCAGGCCATTGCAGCCAAAGAGCTCGAGTTGAAAAAGTATATTGCTTACAGCATCTGGTATTCCCAGGCGGTCACCCATCCAAGTAGGCTACTAACCAGGCCGTAGACGTAAATGACGTTGTTGCACCGACATCGATGGCGACAACATGTGTTTGTGATTTTCGCGATACGGTGTCCTAAACCGTCCTCAACATACTAAGCCCATAATGTATTGCACTTTTGTTGATGAATCCGAATGGGTGGTAAACCGAATATCCGGCGAATATCAAACCGGAGGCTAACTTGCACCTGTTGAGGTGGCATGCTCCGGTAGAGCTGCTCTTTAGCATCGCGCTAACCGGGGCTAACAGAGCCTGTCTCTTCCCGTCCTATTAACTGTACTTATGGAAGAGAGCCCGTCTAAATCCGGATATTTTAATAAATTGGGTGTTATAGGTTTTAAACAACATGTCCGAGTTATTTGAATGACAGAAGCTCCGCTAGCTCGATGCTAAAGGGCTAACCGGAGCTAACAGCCTGTCCCCTCCCGTCCTATTAACTGTATTTATGGCTATGCCTTTTTCTCTTTTCAATATGACCATACACAATGGCCAGAGGACCAGCACAAAATAATCTTTGAGTTCTACATGTTCTAGAAATGTTCATTAATTGACAGTCCTAATGTTTATTTTCTTGTCTTCTGATTCTTTATTACAGTATGGAAGGGGAGATTTGGAGGTACCTGGTCAGGTCTTGGTCAGCCTTCAAATCCCAGATGTGGAGACTGCAGGGATACCTCATGGAGAAGACACTAAAGAGCCATCTCTCATTCATCGAGTGGACTAATTGGTTTGCGAATGACCACAAAGATGCTCCCATAGGCAGATTGGTGCATGGCATTCACCACTTATTCAAATTGTAGAGGTTGAAGCAGTCTTCCTTGTGGTCACTTGCCATAACACTGTCATGTGTTTTATGAAAAAACCATCAGTAACATTTAAATTGAGTTGATGTGGACGGCTCTTTTTTTTGTCAGTGTTCAGTGCCTGTTTGTGAGATATGCATTGTTTGAAAGATAAGCTTTTGATTTTGTTTAATTTTAATATGCCTTTCATCAACAGTGGTTTGGGGTTTTATAACAACAATTAAAGTGCTTAACTACTGGTGAACGATGTTGCAGAACATATATGGTTTGTGTTGATTGCATGAAAAGGGAATAACCAGTTACAACTTATATGGTAAGAGCCTGGTAATACCATGGAAACAAATGGCTTCGTACCCAGTATTTAAGAAGATGTACCATGACACTAGAGGAAAACTGTTCCTGCAGAGGTTGTTACCAGGTAAGTAATTCCATAGTGGTAAATCGAATAAACCCTTTCTAAATGGGTGTAGCTATGAATAATAACTAAGAAAAAGTATTTTATTGGAAAGTACTATGCTAATTTCTAGATAGTACATCATTAAATTTGGGCTGTTACCAACATAAACCTTGGATAATAGATGTTTCTAAGAATTGGTTGCCTAATTTCCTAGGAAGTACACAATATCGGAGTTATTACCAACCTAAAACAGTTACAACTACACGCTACTTAGTTGAGTTGATGGGTGATAGTGGAGGTTTTACTTGGTACATCAGGTGTAATTCCTCTGTATTTACCTTATTACCAGTGGTAATTAACACCCACAGTGTTAATTTTAACACCGGCAAAGTGTATATATGCATCCACTCTCTAGTGTTAAATTAACATTTTAGAAAGTGTTAGATAATTAACACCCAATTTTAGTTGATTTAACACTCTATATTGTTATGAATCAACACTACACCAACACTATACAACACTTTATGGTGTTGTATTCACACTACACTGGTGTTGGTGTTAAAATAAAATGTTAAAAAAGAACACTGCTTTCTTCAACACCAACACCAGTGTAGTGTGAAGACAACAAAACTCAGTGTTAAAAATTACTAATAGTTAACACTACTAGGTGTAAATACCAATGACACTATCGGGTGTCAAATTTCCCAATGCCCCACTAGGGGGCCTACTGGTTAGCACTTCGGACTTGTAACCGGAGGGTTGCCGGTTTGAACCCCGACCAGTAGGCACGGCTGAAGTGCCCTTGTGCAAGGCTCCTAACCCCTCACTGCTCCCCGAGCACTGCTGTTGTTGCAGGCAGCTCACTGCGCCGGGATTAGTGTGTGCTCCACTGCACTGTGTGTTCACTGTGTGCTGAGTGTGTTTCACTAATTCACGGATTGGGATAAATGCAGAGACTAAATTTCCCTCACGGGATCAAAAGAGCATATATACTATACTATACTACCTGAAATAAAAGACAAATGGCAGAAATTGTCGAAAAAAGTACCTTTGTATTAAATCCATTTTTGACAATTCAATGCACATTTCAGACTAAACTGCAGTAGGGCACAATATACATTCTTTCATCATTTTCAGGTGAAAACTGCCTGTCATAAGGTCTATAATACATCAGATCAGCCACACAAATTACACTGAACACATCATCCACCTCCTCAATGCTGATGCATTCAGGTGATCATCGAAATGCATGGTAATAACTTTAGTTGCCAAAAGAAACACTTCATCATCTTTGATAATGATATTGATAATCTTATTAAAAGTAGGCATTTCATTTTTAACACTTGTACAGACAAACATTCCAATCTGGTACTCTGTTCCATGGACTTTAACCCAGGAAGTAGTGGAGACACATTCAAAGTTTGACAAGACCTCAAGACCACACTGCCCTCCAGATTGCTAGTTGAGACATGTTTAACAGGACCAAACTAATCTTTTGAAATAAAAATTTCCCCAATGAAAAGCCAACTGATGCTGATGTTTCTTGACTAATGTTTTGGTTAAGTTTTTAAAACTCTTCACCGACCTTTTGAAGAAGTTGTGCTTGCCTTCGAATCGCATGCACCACACGTGTATAAGTGGACCTATTTTCCTAATACATCTGGGGTAGTGTATCATCAGATGATGCTTTGGGATGAGCCTCTTATCTGTAAACACTAACTTGAAAAGTTTGTGATGGTCAGAAATTAGGTGCTTCAAATAATAAGTCATACCATCTGTTATAACTGGTGAGAATACAATGTTGACAATCTGAATCAAAAGCATAATCACATTCCAATAACTGTTGTTCTGGTCAACTAGGTCTCCGAAAATCAAGGGAGTATTTCGCAGGAGGCACCAAGACTGGATGGCATTGAGCCCGAGGTCATTGCTATCATCATTAACTTTGACTCCACTGGGTCTGTTCTTTCTCTCACTGTATCCATAGTTAAAGCTCTGAATCCTTTGAGAGAGGGCATTTAAAGAAATGTAGTCCTTCACCAAATACTGAAAAAGAAGCTTTAACTCGTACTGTACAACACCTTCTAGTAGGTCGTGCATAATATCCACTGCATAATTGTCTGAGGAATGAAAATATTGCAGTGCATTTAGGGGACAGGTTCTCTTAACACCAAATGAGTGAACTAGAGTGGGATTTTGTGCCATGGCATTGCAGTGTTCTGAGTAGAGCTCCTTTGTGCGAAGAATTAAGTCTGGGTCATCCTCACTAAAGACTGACTGCAAACGTGTCTTGTCAGTTAAACAAAATCGAAAACAGTAAGTTGCACTGAACGATTCAACCATACCAAAAAGTCCATGTATAGCTAAATTATCCCCAGTAACCTGAATAACAGACCCCTTTAATGGTGTATCTGAAAAGGGTACCTGGATTCCCTGCGTCTCCAAAACTTTTAAGTCATGAACAAGAGGCTGTAGGATTGGATCAAAACCATATTTCTTTAAGTCCTCTGAATGAAAAAGCGCCACAAGATGAATGTTCATCAAAACTGAATTCAGCTTCATTGGCAAATTCCTTAAAATAAAGTAAACACAGCCAAGTTTGTGAATTCCCTTTTTAGAGCCTAGCGGATTGGCCGTTTCAAAATCATCATAATAAAGCTGAATTTGAAGAGCATGTTATTGCTGTGAAAATAATGGATGATTTCTGAAATATGAACCATCATTAATGTCTTTGAAAATGCCGTCTTCATGAAGCTTCACTTGCTGGAAACAGTTGCTGAGTTCCCGATTAGTAAACATCGACTCAAGAGTTCCCAAAATAGGCACATAAACAAATTTGTCATTAACAGGAATTTGACTGTATACACCAGTAGTTCTATCCTTGCGTAGATCATAACGCACACCAAGAACATGTTCTACTGGTTCCACAATTTTCCATTTTTTCTCAAAATGTCTTTGCCTCTTAGTTTCAGTATTGAGGGATGAAAATGGATTTTCGAGCTGCTCAAAACAGTCTTTAACTTTATTTAGAGTTTGTTCAGTTACCTCAGATGAAAGACATTTAAGAACAGTGTCCTGTGCTTGGACATGGACGTCATTTACAAATTCCTCCATTGAACCAACTAAAGACTGCATAGTACTTTCAGAGACTCCAGATGCTTGTACTTGAGCCACAATAGAGCTACACATATCCAGTAACTGTCTTTTTTCAAGAGGAGCTGAGTAGCTTACGAGAGAAACTTCACTTGGCAGTGGATCAGGAACACAAACATTACTGCGAACATTGTCCAAAGGAACAATAGAATTTGAAGCTACACAGTCTCCATGTACTCTCAATAAATGTTTCTTGAATCCACAATATGTGTAAAAAACAGAAGAACACCCATTCTCTCCACATTTCAAACGCAATGTACGTCCTGGGTACAACGCATGACCAAACTTCAAATGTTGAAAAAAAACGGAGCAACTTTTGTGCTGTACCTTGCAAATGTAGGTGAACATTTTCAAACCTCAATATGATCAACTTTTGCCCGGATTTCCTTGACCCGTGGACTCTCTTTTGTAGTGCCGACGTCAATCCCATACACGGTAGTCTGAATGAAGGTGTAGAAGTTGCACAAGGCCTCATCAAAGGATACAGCAAAGACGAAGTGGGCCTTAAACAGTTCATCGAAGGCAGCCACAGCTGTCTGCGCCACGCAGGGAATGGCCTTCTGATCGAGGATGACGTAAAACTTTTGGATACTACTCTTCTTTTCTCCAACACAGAGGAGGAAGGGCTGTGCTGATCCACATCTGTCCAGGAATGTCACCATGCTCGTCCCCACCTAAGAGTGTTGGAGGGGAAATTAGGAACAGTAATTTGTTTACACACCAAAGAGGCTTCTTATATAAGCCTCTTATATAAGCCTCTTCTTATAGCTGGATAGGCGTCTAAACACCTCTAAATGACATGGCACTTTAAAAGCAGAGTTTTTTTGGGATCTACTGAATGTCTATTCAACAAAGGGCAACGTACATAAATAATATTTTTTTCGCGCAAGAGGGCCCCTAAACTTCAAAATGCGATAGAGGCAACGGTAAGGTCCACAGTGAAGCATCTGAAGGCCAGATTCTGTAGCCTCCTAGGCAAGTGAAGTTACATCAACTTTAAACCTCTTTCATAAAAATAATAACAACAATAAGCTTTTTAGCTTTTTTTAAGATTTTTAATTGTTCTCATAGGAGAGGGCCCTACAGAATCTGCCACTGCAAAGGCAGTCAGATGCTTCAACATTTTCAACCATGACTCCTGGCCAGAGAGCCAAGAGAAGTTGGTGGACCATGGTGCAGATGATCTTGAGTTCCTCTTGGAATATTTTATTGGAACACACCAACAATATCATGCTATTTGTAATAATATTACTGTTTCCAAAAAGTGTATTGCCATTTCATCCCATTTCTTGTGGTAATTTCAGAAATGGTGTCAACGCTGGCAAAGGAGGAGTTTGTGGCCTTGAAAATGCTGATATCTAGGATGTTTAAGGACAAGAGCTACACAAGCCTGTGGGAGATGATGTTGAACAGAGAGCTATACTGCTCAGTGTTCAAGGTTTTTATGTTGTTTTTATTTCAAAGCTTTTATGTTAAAACATTGGCTTGTACATCTCAAGTTTATATGTTTGTTTGTTTATTTTAGAACATCCTTCACCTGGTCCAAATAATGCTGGTCCTCCCAGTGTCTTCTGCTGTGTGTTTATCCTCTTCACAGAAGAGGATAAACGTGAGAGCATCTCTTCATTCAGACACAGTGGAAGACCTGATTAGAATCAGCGTTGAGGGTCCAATTTTGGAGGACTTTGACCCAACAAAAAGTGTGGCAATCTGGTTGACCCAAGGAAAGAGGGCAAGAAGGCCACATTACAAATGTTGGCCGTCTGATCATGGGTCAGCTGATGCTCAGTAATCTAGCCAAGGAACACCACACACTTGTGTTTACGTTTTTTTTTGTTTGGTTTATTTATGAGTTTGTCAAGCACTTTTTTTTATTTTTTATTATCCTGTTGTTGTTGTTGTAGCAACACCGGTAAACAAACCCGCGAAGCCCAATCCAGAGGGGTGTTCCACGAACGGAGGTTTAACAAACACTGAGTTAACGCTGAACTCTAGGTTGATTGACCCTGTGCCGACCAACCCAGAGTTTTCGGTTCCGCAGCGGTTATGCATTAGTTCAATCAACTCGGGGTTGGTTAACACAGGGTTGTGCGCGTCCACGCCAAACTTAAAAAGACGTGATGTATGGATCATGGAAACTCTGATCGATATGGCGAAACGGGCCACTTATTTCAATGAAATGGAACTCCAGGTTCTCCTGGAGAGCTATGACGAGGAGAAGGACATTATCACAAGAAAAGGGAACGCTAAAACCTCTGGAACCCGGAGAACCAAAGCCTGGCAGCGGATCGCTGAACGCGTAAATGCGTTAGTTACACGTCAAAAGCATGATCCTTAATATTTGAGCCATGAATATATAAATATCCCAGTTAAGCATTCTTAAAGATCCTACCACATAACCCCTTTCTTCTAAACCAATATGTACTCCGATTGCTTTTAAGCGGTCAGAGGATCAAGTATAAAAATGAAGTATAAAAAACATACAAACTGGTAAGCTTTTCCCACCATCGTATTGGTATAAATTTAAATGTGAAAAGGCCGACAGTCGGCAGACTGGATCTGGCCCTCAAATTGTCTTGACCCCGGTGGAGGAGCTGTTAATAAACATAAATTCAGGGCGCCCTGGCATGGAGGGGGTACCTGGAGGTACCTACCACCTCAGAGAGTCATGGGCCATACCCCACACTGGTTGAATGTAGGTTTTTGTGTTTTCTTGTATTTTAGATTTTTTTGCCTTCGAAGTAACAGATGCAAACCGTGTGCTTGCCACAGCGCATATTCCAAATGTTTCTTTTTTTGGTAACTGGGTAGAAAACCTAAAAGTGACAATTCATCAACTTCACAGATCAAGATGGATCAGTGCTTGTAATGAAGCCGCCGGCTACGATCGAACATTCTCCAGTGGATGCAAGTCCGTTAGGACTATTTTATACTTTATGTTGTAAATGCCTCTCGGCATAGTACTCAGACAATATTGCTCTTTGTATGATAGGAGGCCGATACAAATCTTGGATGGGTCATCTGAAACGACTGTGATGTGCTCAGCATCTCCAGCATTATAGCCTAGATAAAACTACCATTTGAAAAAAACGGAGGGCTACGCAAATAGTCTGGAGTGAACTGAGGCTATTTGTAACTGTAAGGCTATTTAGATATATATTAAAGATTTGCACGAGAATCTATATCTCTCCAGCAAAAAGTCATCCAATATGCCAAGATGTCGAGCCGTGGTCTTATCAATCGCTCCCGGTGGATTGCACGTATAATTTGCGCTCTGATATCAGCAGTTCTCTCATCAAAAGGGCATGCCATTGTGAACACATGAAATCTGCGGTGAACGCCGGTTGAAATACCCAAAACCGGGTTATGTTTCAAACTTAACCTGCGCAAAACCTGGTCCGACCAGGTTTGATTCAGAGCATATGTTGCTATAGCAACTAACATACTGTGATCCTAGGGTTACAGCAAACCCTGGGTTAACTTACCCGGTTGTGATAAAACCGGCTTTGTGGAACACACCACTGGTTTGATTCAGAGCATATGTTGCTATAGCAACTAACATACCGTGATCCTTTTGGAACGGAAAACCTAGGGTTACAGCAAACCCTGGGTTAACTTACCCGGTTATGTGATAAAACAGGCTTTGTGGAACACCCCACAGGTCTTACTGAAGGCATTTATTTAATGGTCAAAATATTATTAATCAGTGGCGTAAACATCGACGGTGCAACCGGTGCAGCTGCCCGGGGGCCCAGACGCTGTCACCCCCCCCCTCTCAACCAGGGGCGGATCTAGCCATTTTGGGGCCCTAGGCAAAATATAGACATGGGGCCCTCATTTTTGAAACACGTACACAAAACAAATAACCATCCCAATACTCTTAGAATCGCAATAAAACCATAGTGCACTGCCACTCAACTCTCCACAGTAAAATCAGTTTCAGATTTCTCTAGCCTTTGCCAAAATTACATGTTTATTACTCAAACGAGAGAGAGAGAGAGAGAGAGAGAGAGAGAGAGAGAGAGAGAGAGAGAGAGAGAGAGAGAGAGAGAGAGAGAGAGAGAGAGAGAGAGAGAGAAGAATTTCCATTCTCTGCCAGAGATACAAAATGATCTTGCACTTAACAGAACTAAAATACAAAATGGATATGAGTCTATGAAAACCACCATTTACATTTAAACAGGACCAATGAAAAGATTTTGTGTGTGGACAGGAATAACAGTGGCTGTGTGAGTGAGTGAGAGACAGGCAAAGCAGTGGTTCAGTGTGAGTGAGTGAGTGAGTGAGTGAGTGAGTGAGTGAGTGAGTGAGTGAGTGAGTGAGTGAGTGAGTGAGTGAGTGAGTGAGTGAGTGAGTGAGTGAGTGAGAGAGAGAGAGAGAGAGAGAGAGAGAGAGAGAGAGAGAGAGAGAGAGAGAGAGAGAGAGAGAGAGAGAGAGAGAGAGAGAGAGAGAGAGAGGGGGGGGGGGGTGTTTAGGCGTGCAAGTGGTTAAGTTCTCCATCTTCAAATGTCCATTTTCCCTGTTGCCTTCACCATTTCATGTGAGTAAAACAGTGTGTGTGTGTGTGTGTGTGTGTGTGTGTGTGTGTGTGTCTGTGTGTGTCTGTGTCTGTGTGGCAAAGCTGTGTGTGTGTGTGTGTGTGTGTGTGTGTGTGTGTGTGTGTGTGTGTGTGTGTGTGTGAGACAGAAAGCATTTGTAAACACAAAGTCCTACTGTTGTCGTCTTCTCAAAAGTCTTCATATCAGAGAAAAGTGGTGAGCAGCAGTATAGAACCCCAACAGCAGAGCCTGTCGCAAGTTCAGCAGCGGCTGCTGTGGCAGCAGCAGGTGTAAAAAATGAAGTCAATTTCGGCAGTGTATCTGCAATTCTTTTCTTCTCAGCTTTTTGTTTTCGTTTAGCACAACCATAATTCCGCCGCTTCATTTTCACCGAGTCGCATCCCTCTGCTTTGGTTTGAAGTACGTTATTTCGCGCTGCGCGGGTTACTACATAATCATATTCTGGACTAGTCCAATGCACAATGGAGGGGGGCATGTGTGCTGGAAAATTATTATTTAGGCATTAGTTCGGCGTTATGTTGATATTTTTGTTATTTTTTTCTACTAGAAATGTTTTTTTTTTTTTTACTTTACATAAGTAATGGCTGGGGGGGTCAGATTTGGGGGCCCCTAATAAAGACAGATTTGGTTGGGGCCCTAGGCACTTGCCTAGGTTTGCCTAATGGAAGATCCGCTTCTGCTCTCAACAACTCACAACTTGGGTGCACCATAAATACGTGCTGGTGCACCCAAATTAAAAATGCACCTGTATATTGTGCACTCTTATCAGCTCACAATTAAATAGATTTCATTTTCACTAGAATTCTGGACCAAAATACCCATGTATGTTTATTTTTGTATGTTAGAAATAAACTTACCATGCATAGTTGTCCACACAAACTGATACCTTGAATTTCTTCTTGTGTTTGCATTTTTTGGCATCTCATCCTTCTTAGAAGCCTTTTCTTCTGCATCCATTTGATTATTTCTCTGTGTCTTCTTTTAGATTTAGTTCTGCCTTCAATAAGCTCTCTTAGCTCAGTGGCTAAACCAGGCATTATTTGGCTACGATATTACAATATGACTTGATTAGGGCCTACCTATTTTCTTATCCTCTGTTCTTTCCACACACATCACACATGCTTTCCGGGTCTCTGTGACTAGCTCCCGCCAGTTTACGTTTGAATTGTATTATAGGTCGGGGGTGACAAGGGTGAAACAAGCCAATCATAATTGCATTCACAGGCTGGAGGAGGAGCCATCCGGCCTCCTCCATCATATTGGCTGGTTGTCAACTTGTCAATCACCTTGCATCACCACTGTACTTTGATGAGTGACAACCGGTGTCAACCTAGACAGACACGCCCATCCTTCGCTCACTCAGCAAGTTCATGATTGGATGGGCAGCTTGCATTGGCATTGATTTCAAAGAATGAATACACGGTCTGGTAAAATGTCTGATACCAGTGTTCCCAGCGGCAATGCGCAACATACCGAGATAAATCTAGGTACTCTCGGGAGAAAGAGAAAGAAGTCAACAGCGGGTACTTCCAGTAATACGAAAACTACACCTGTGGACCATGCTGTGCACATTGACAACAACGGTGACGGTAAGCAAGACTGCGTGTTATCTTTTCATTAAAGATGTTTGATCAGGATAACACGGACTGATAGATTTGTACTACATAAATCAACCAGATTGGTTAAGTGTCCGATGATTAATTTTGTGTGTGTGTGTGTGGGGGGGGGGGGGGGGGGGGGGTGTGTGTGTGTGTGTGTGTGTGTGCGTGTCATAGGCGTCGATTTCTCCCGGGAACGCCGGGGACGCGTCCCCCCAGATTTCGTCAAGAATCATTTTGTACCCACCACTTTAAAAAAAATTAAAATAAATCGAGTTGAATTATTATCAATTATTACACGGGTCTTCTAAATGCCGTGGAACGCTCCGTTCACTTGCATGGGCTCTTCACAACTTTCGGCGGTGAATGCTAGATATAAATTGACCGCTGTCAAGGAAAACAAAGGACTTCTTGCCTATAATGACGTCATTGGTATCACTCCTCAAATAGTCCGGTAACTTTTAAACACCAACGTCTTCTGTTGCTAAGCGACGTCAACGTCTTTGGCAGACTATTTCTCTGCTGATCAACACTACGAATGCTGGTAACAAATAAATTGTAACAAGCCACACCATTTGAAGTCATTTTTTTGTTTTGGCACGTAGCCGTGTAATAAGCGGGATAATATATAGAACGTCGCCGTTCGAAATTAAGCCCCTTCAGTGGGAAGCAATTACCCTCGCTGCGCGTCAGTGTCCTGTTCGCCCTGTCGGGGCTTATTTTCCCGATAATGAGCGGCATTCTATACAGTATCCCTTACTTATTACACGGCTGTTTCGTGTCAATATTTATTTGTCTGTCCCGTTGTACGTGTCTGCCATGTCTCTTTAAGTTGCAGCCTCCTGAGTGGTGATTGCGGACACCTGCATGAAGCTGTGGGTGCAGCCTATATAAGTGGATCCTCCCTCCTGCTCTCTCTCTCAACTTCCTGACAGGATCCCAGCTTTTGTTTGTGTTGTACTTCTTCTTGGTTTTAAATAAACAACTTTTTGCGTCAACGTGACGTCAACGACTTTGGCGAATTATTTCTCTGCTGATCAACGCTATGAATGATAACAAATTCATTGGAAAAAGACACACTGTGTGAAGTTATTTTGGTAACCCTTCCTTTTACAGTCCCCTAATTAAATCATAGTGTATTACTGGGTAATTACCACTGGTAATAAGAAGGTAAATACAGAGGTAGTTACCCGGTAAATACATGGTAAATCATAGTGTATTACTGGGTAATTACCACTGGTAATAAGAAGGTAAATACAGAGGAATTATCCGGTAAATTATAGTGTATTACTGTGTAATTACCACTGGTAATAAGAAGGTAAATTCAGAGGAATTACAGCTGATGTACTAAGTAAAACCTCCACTATTACCCATCAACTCAACTAAGTAGCATGTAGTTGTTGTTTTAGGTTGGTAATAACTCTGATATTGTGTACTTCCTAGGAAATTAGGCAACCAATTCTTAGAAACACCCATTATCCAAGGTTTATGTTGCTAACAGCCCAAATGTAATGATGTATTATCTATAAATTAGCAGAGTACTTTCCAATAAAATACTTTTTCTTAGTTATTATTCATAGCTACACCCATAAAGGGTTTATTCGATTTACCACTATGGAATTACTTACCTGGTAACAACCTCTGCAGGAACAGTTTTCCTCTAGTGTTATGGTACATCTTCTTAAATACTGGGTACAAAGCCGTTTGTTTCCATGGTATTACCAGGTTCTTACCATATAATTTATAATAGATACATTCCATTATCCATGCAGTCAACACAAACTTGTACCATATACGTTCTGCGACGTTACCAAATAAAACATGACAATTTACCCAGTAATTAAGCTGAAACTGTACTGTAAAAGGAAGCCTCGTTTGTTTCCATGGTATTACCAGGTTCTTACCATATAATTTGTAATACATTATTCCCTTTTCCATGCAGTCAACACAAACTTGTACCATGTACGTTCTGCAACGTTACCAAGTAAAACACGCAATTTACCCAGTAATTAAGCTGAAACTGTACTGTAAAAGGAAGCCTCGTTTGTTTCCATGGTATTACCAGGTTCTTACCATATAATTTGTAATACATTATTCCCTTTTCCATGCAGTCAACACAAACTTGTACCATGTACGTTCTGCGACGTTACCAAGTAAAACACGACAAATTACCCAGTAATTAAGCTGACACTGTACTGTAAAAGGAAGCCTCGTTTGTTTCCATGGTATTACCAGGTTCTTACCATATAATTTGTAATACATTATTCCCTTTTCCATGCAGTCAACACAAACTTGTACCATGTACGTTCTGCAACGTTACCAAGTAAAACACGACAATTTACCCAGTAATTAAGCTGAAACTGTAGTGTAAAAGGCAGCCTAGTTTGTTTCCATGGTATTGCCAGGTTCTTACCACATAATTTGTAATACATTATTCCCTTTTCCATGCAGTCAACACAAACTTGTTCCATGTATGTTCTGCGACGTCACCAAGTAAAACACGAGAATTTACCCAGTAAGTAAGCTGAAACTGTACTGTAAAAGGAAGCCTCGTTTGTTTCCATGGTATTACCAGGTACTTACCATATAATTTGTAATACATTATTCCCTTTTCCATGCAGTCAACACAAACTTGTACCATGTACGTTCTGCGACGTTACCAAGTAAAACACGACAAATTACCCAGTAATTAAGCTGACACTGTACTGTAAAAGGAAGCCTCGTTTGTTTCCATGGTATTACCAGGTTCTTACCATATTATTTGTAATACATTATTCCCTTTTCCATGCAGTCAACACAAACTTGTACCATGTACGTTCTGCAACGTTACCAAGTAAAACACGACAATTTACCCAGTAATTAAGCTGAAACTGTACTGTAAAAGGAAGCCTAGTTTGTTTCCATGGTATTGCCAGGTTCTTACCATATAATTTGTAATACATTATTCCCTTTTCCATGCAGTCAACACAAACTTGTTCCATGTATGTTCTGCGACGTTACCAAGTAAAACACGAGAATTTACCCAGTAAGTAAGCTGAAACTGTACTGTAAAAGAAAGCCTCGTTTGTTTCCATGGTATTACCAGGTTCTTACCATATAATTTGTAATACATTATTCCCTTTTCCATGCAGTCAACACAAACTTGTACCATGTACGTTCTGTAACGTTACCAAGTAAAACACGACAATTTACCCAGTAATTAAGCTGAAACTGTACTGTAAAAGGAAGCCTTGTTTGTTTCCATGGTATATTCCATGCTCTTACCATATACAGTAAGTTGTAACTATTCCCTTTTCCATGCAATCAACACAAACCATATATGTTCTGCAACATCGTTCACCAGTAGTTAAGCACTTTAATTGTTGTTATAAAACCCCAAACCACTGTTGATGAAAGGCATATTAAAATTCAATAAAATCAAAGGCTTATCTTTCAAACAATATCTCACAAACAGGCACTGAACACTGAAAAAATCGTACAAAAAAAAGAGCCGTCCACATCAACTCAATTTAAATGTTACTGATGGTGTTTTGATAAAACACATGACAGTGTTATGGCAAGTGACCACAAGGAAGACTGCTTCAACCTCTACAATTTGAATAAGTGGTGAATGCCATGCAGCAATCTGCCTATGGGAGCATCTTTGTGGTCATTCGCAAACCAATGAGTCCACTCGATGAATGAGAGATGACTCTTTAGTGTCTTCTCTGTGAGCTATCCCTGCAGTCTCCACATCTGGGATTTATAGGCTGACCAAGGCCTGACCAGGTACCTCCAAATCTCCCCTTCCCTACTGTAACAAATAATCAGAAGACAAGAAAATAAACATTAGGACTGTCGATTAATGAACATTTCTAGAACATGTAGAACTCAAAGATTATTTTGTTTATCAGTTAAGAAAGGATGCTGATCCTCTGGCCATTGTGTTTGGTCGTATTGAAAAGAGAAAAAGGCTAAGCCATAAATACAGTTAATATAAGGTGACCAGATTTCTGAACTGAAAATCGGGGACATTTTCAATGCGGCAGTGAAAAATCCTTACATATTATCATTATGAAATAAAAAATGGGGACAAGTACTTTTTCATTTATTTTAACCAGCTTAGTGGGCGAAAAGTTAGGAAAATTCTGTGGGCCAGTGACTGACAGGGGCCCTGAAAAAATATTAGAACATTAGTTATGTTAATAAAAAAACATCATTAATGGATTTTAATGGAAAATCAAATTTATAATTAAACAAACACTATCAGTATGCAGAATGTTTCCTTCATGTCTTCACAGTGTTATATTATCACAACTCAATGTCATATTGTAAAGTTAGTATCGGACAATAAGATAATTGAAGCCTTCACAGGTAGAGGTGTGGTTACAGAAACTGCACATGGTTGGCGTTGCCTGTGTGTGTGTGATGGTGGGACCCAGTGTGATATCTTTTAATGGGGCCCAACATCCCTGGTGGCGCCCCTGCAAAAGGTTAATACATCAAAATATCAGCACCCACAAATATCATGTATCAGTAGTGCACAGCAGTGTCAAAAACACAAATATAGAATAATACATGAGAAAAAAATCTCTCTTCCAAAGTTAAGTGTCATGTGCAAAGACTGCTGCCAGACCAGTAGCTAGTAAATATCATCAAGATGTAATTAGTAATAATTACCAAGTCAAAACATATAAAAAGATGTAATACTCTCGTCTGTTCTCTTCTCCTTCAATGCTTTTCTTTTCTTCACCCTTCTTTCTTCTCTCCTTAGCTTCCCTCTGTTGTTTACTTCTATATTTCTGCCTTTCCATACTATTCTCCTGCTCTTTTCATCTTCTCTCCTTCACTCTGTTGATTACTTATTTATTTATTATCCCTTTACTAAAAACATTGACATAAAACAGTGACTCAGGGCATCAGCTAATCAAATGGTCTGCATTTATAACTACTACAGTCATTGGTTACCCACACAGCCCGACAAAAAAAACAGCAGCCTAACACACACAACTATCAACCATTGACTGATTATTAATTAATTTATTATTAATAAATAATGTCATCATTATTATTATTTTAACAGTCTCAGGTCCCTAAGCCTACAGGAAAATCATATGCTACCAAAGCAGTCTTCCACCTCCCCCTCTTCCAAAACAGAGCCACATACAATGTCATCACCTGGTAATCTCATGCTAACGTTAACATTACAGCTTCACTAATGACCGATATGAAAACATTGTCACGTTCACTGACTTTTATAACGTTATGTTAGGTCTTCAGTTCAGATAAACAATCATACTTATTTTAACGTTACCACTTCTCACACACTTTTTCCTTTTTGCCGCCTCTAGATTGTTGTTGTTGATGCTGCTGCGTCTGGTCGTACGTCCTGATAACGTCTGTACGTCATACGACGTCTTCTCTGGTGCTGCGTTAAATTACTACCGTAATAACTGGTGTTTGAGTCTGCGCGCATTTTTCCCCCATTCACCGTCAAAATCGGGGACATTTCCGGGGACAGCTTTGACCGGGGACAGATCACCGAAAACGGGGACTGTCCCCGGAAATCGGGGACGTCTGGTCACCTTATGTGCGGCCCAATCTCCCAGCTGTCGTGAGCTTCTCTCCTTATCACCCCGGCCTGATCGTCCAATCTCTGCTAGCTGTCAAGTGGCTACTAACCACAGCTAGTTGGACTACTCGCTTGGGGCTTTGGTTTGGGGTGCCTGCGTGTGAATGTTTGTGTATGTGTGTGAGGGCGTGCGGGTGAATGCTAGTGCATGTAGTGGTCTTTTGGTGCTGCTCGTTGTTTTGTCATTTTGTTTGTATGCTAAAATAAGTGTTGGTGGCTCTGACGCTTGATGGCTTCTCCCCAGCTGGTGGCTGAATGTATCCCCCTCTAGTGGTGTAATTCCCTTTTCTACATGTGTGTGCAGTGTTATTTTCTTTAGTTTGGTTAAGTTTATATCTTGTTGATTAATGTGGAACAAGTTTGGATGGGTCGGCTGGCAGGCGAACCGACAGTCACCCACGACGATTCGACGAAGATGGTAAACCGGCAGTAGAGCAGGGTTGTGGTATAGTTGTGATGGTGATGACTGGTAGAGAGAAAGAAGTATTAGGAATACGCAGACTTGAACACGAGTGTACTAGAACTAGGAATACAGGTAGGAATAGAATCAGGAAGTTACTCAACAGTAACTTAAGTAAGTACAACTGACGATCTGGCGACGAATGGTTGGAAGACTGGGGTAGATATCCTGGTGATCCTGATTGCAGATGACTGTCAGGTGCGGGTGATCAACGAGGCTGGGTCGGGGAACTGTGCTGGAATGCGGAGGCCACGCCCCCGCACATGAAACACTGAGACGGCAACAAACAGGGACAGACAAGACTGACACAGAACGGAACTAGTGGCAGCTAGGATTTGAGGCCCGTTTCAGAAAGCAGGTTCAACAAACTCTAAGTTAAAACCTTAACAAAGCTGCAAACTTGTCGCTTTCCGGCGACAATCGCCGTTTTCTTGGTCAATTTGGTCATTCACGTGAATCGTGTAGAACCGGAGAGTTTTGTTTTTGGGGGGGGGGGGGGGGTCCAGAATTGCGAAAAATTATTGGATCATTCTAATAATTGACATTTCTCTGGGCCAATCGGAATCTTGAAGCACACAGCGCCAACTGAGTTCGCCATTGGATGAGACGGTCGCCTGGCTACCGCGCATCCGCATCCGCATGCGCATGCATGCGGCCAAACAACGCAAGAGAGCTTGCGAATCACTCGTCCAGAGGGGTATTCCACGAACGGAGGTTTAACAAACACTGAGTTAATGCTGAACTCTAGGTTGATTTACCCTGTGCCGACTAACCCAGAGTTTTCGGTTCCACAGCAGCGGTTATGCATTAGTTCAATCAACTCGGGGTTGGTTAACACAGGGTTGTGCGCGTCCACGCCAAACCTAAAAAGACGTAAATGTATGGATCATGGAAACCCTGATCGAAATGGCGAAACAGGCCGCTTATTTCAATGAAATGGAACTTCAGGTTCTCCTGGAGAGCTATGACGAGTAGAAGGACATTATCACAAGAAAAGGGAACGCTAAAGCCTCTGCAACCCGGAGAACCAAAGCCTGGCAGCGGATCGCTGACCGCTTTAAATGCGTTAGTTACACGTCAAAAGCATGATCCTTAATATTTGAGCCATAAATATATAAATATCCCAGTTAAGCATTCTTAAAGATCCGACCACATAACCCCTTTCTTCTAAAAAAATATGTACTCCGATGGCTTCCAAGCGGTCAGCAGATCAAGTATAAAAATGAAGTATAAAAAACATACAAACTGGTAGCCTAAGCTTTTCCCACCATCGTATTGGTATAAATTTAAATAAGCCATTTTTTTAAGCCAATCATGAAAAGGCCGACAGTCGGCAGACTGGATCTGGCCCTCAAATTGTCTTGACCCCGGTGGAGGAGCTGTTAATAAACATAAATTCAGGGCGCCCTGGCATGGAGGGGGTACCTGGAGGTACCTACCTACGCAGGGGCCATTCCCCACTGGTTGAATGTAGGTTTTTGTGTTTTCTTGTATTTTAGATTTTTTTTGCCTTCGAAGTAACACATGCAAACCATGTGCTTGCCACAGCGCATACTATTCCAAATGTTTCCTTTTTTGGTAACTGGGTAAAAAACCTAAAAGTGACAATTCATCAACTTTACAGATCAAGATGGATTAGTGCGTGTAACGATCAAACATTCTCCAGTGGATGCAAGTCCGTTAGGACTATTTTATACTTCGTGTTGTAAGAGCCTCTCTGCAAAGTATTCGGACAATATTGCTCTTTGTATGATAGGAGGCCGATACAAATCTTGGATGGGTCATCTGAAAGGACTGAGATGTGCTCAGCATCTCCAACATTATAGCCTAGATAAAACTACCATTTGCAAAAAATGGAGGGCAACGCAAATAGTCTGGAGTGAACTGAGGCCAGTGGGGTGTTCCACAAAGCCGTTTTTATCACATTACCGGGTAAGTTAACCCAGGGTTTGCTGTAACCCTAGGTTTTCCGTTCCAAAAGGATCACGGTATGTTAGTTGCTATAGCAACATATGCTCTGAATCAAACCTGGTCGGACCAGGTTTTGCGCAGGTTAAGTTTGAAACATAACCCGGTTTTGGGTATTTCAACCGGCGTTCACCGCAGATTTCATGCGTTCACAATGGCATGCCCTTTTGATGAGAGAACTGCTGATATCAGAGCGCAAATTATACGTGCAATCCACCGGGAGCGATTGATAAGACCACGGCTCGACATCTTGGCATATTGGATGACTTTTTGCTGGAGTGGAGAGATATAGAATCTCGCGCAAATCTTTAATATATTTAAATAGCCTTACATAGCCAACACTACCAATCGAGGACCTGGCCTCAGTTCACTCCTGACTATTTGCGTAGCCCTCCGTTTTTTTTCAAATGGTAGTTTTATCTAGGCTATAATGCTGGAGATGCTGAGCACATCACAGTCGTTTCAGATGACCCATCCAAGATTTGTATCGGCCTCCTATCATACAAAGAGCAATATTGTCTGAGTACTAGAGGCATTTACAAAATAAAGTATAAAATAGTCCTAACGGACTTGCATCCACTGGAGAATGTTCGATCGTAGCCGGCGGCTTCATTACAAGCACTGATCCATCTTGATCTGTGAAGTTGATGAATTAATTTGTCACTTTTAGGTTTTCTACCCAGTTACCAAAAAAAGAAACATTTGGAATAGTATGCGCTGTGGCAAGCACACGGTTTGCATGTGTTACTTCGAAGGCAAAAAAAATCTAAAATACAAGAAAACACAAAAACCTACATTCAACCAGTGTGGGGTATGGCCCATGACTCTCTGAGGTGGTAGGTAGGCCTACCTCCAGGTACCCCCTCCATGCCAGGGCGCCCTGAATTTATGTTTATTAACAGCTCCTCCACCGGGGTCAAGACAATTTGAGGGCCAGATCCAGTCTGCCGACCGTCGGCCTTTTCACGATTGGCTTAAAAAAATGGCTTATTTAAATTTATAGCAATACGATGGTGGGAAAAGCTTACCAGTTTGTATGTTTTTTATACTTCATTTTTATACTTGATCCTCTGACCACTTGGAAGCAATCGGAGTACATATTGTTTTAGAGGAAAGGGGTTATGTGGTAGGATCTTTAAGAATGCTTAACTGGGATATTTATATATTCATGGCTCAAATATTAAGGATCATGCTTTTGACGTGTAACTAACGAATTTACGCGGTCAGCGATCCGCTGCCAGGCTTTGGTTCTCCGGGTTCCAGAGGTTTTAGCGTTCCCTTTTCTTGTGATAATGTCCTTCTCCTCGTCATAGCTCTCCAGGAGAACCTGGAGTTCCATTTCATTGAAATAAGCGTCCCGTTTCGCCATATCGATCAGGGTTTCCATGATCCATACATCACGTCTTTTTAAGTTTGGCGTGGACGCGCACAACCCTGTGTTAACCAACCCCGAGTTGATTGAACTAATGCATAACCGCTGCTGTGGAACCGAAAACTCTGGGTTGGTCGGCACAGGGTCAATCAACCTAGAGTTCAGCGTTAACTCAGTGTTTGTTAAACCTCCACCCCTCTGGTCCTCGATTGGTAGTGTTGGCTATAAGGCTATTTAAATTGTCACCGCCCGGCTCTTGACGGTGGCAAAGATGGGAGACCAGACTAAAGAGTGAAATTAGCTTACATTTATTCCAAACCAAGAATATAAACAACCAAACATATATATAAATGTCAGTAATCAGTAGTGTAAGCATGTGTGTGAATGTGTGTCAAACAAATAGAACAAAAGCAATGGCTGCATCAACAAGAGCCAGCCCAGATCTGCAGAAGGGTGAGCCTTAAATAGCACCACACCAGCCCAGGTGTCTCATCAGGAAGATGACCCTCCCACGACCTGGAACCTGCAAAGGGAGAGCAAAGCAGCAAAGAACACAGAGGCCCCTAGTGGAGTGGTGGGGTCGTCACACCCTCCCCCTTAAAAACGGGATTCCCACCAGGAATGCCGACCAACCACAACTACACAAAATGTTATTTAAATATAGCCCACGTGTTCAACCAAATATTTACAAAAAAAAAAATTCTACCAAGGACATACAATACCCCCCTCAAAATAATCCAGTTCAACCATTTGCATAATACTGACCCGCTCGGAAGAACATACCTGGCCACCAAGCAGACCCCACTGTGGCTGCCACCGAAACTGACCTAACCGACCGGTCCTGCTCCTTGCCACTTGAATCAGAAACCGGTGGCGCACGCTCAAAATAGGGTTTCAACAGATTAACATGGCAGAGTTGAGTCGATTTCCTTCGTTTAGGTGTTGACAACAAGTAGTTCTGCTCTGAAACCTGCCGCAACACTGAAAGGACCAGTGAATTTTGCCTGAAATGGAGAAGTCACCATAGGCAACAAAGCTAACACGCGATCACCAGGACTAAACTGATGCTGCTCAGCTTTCCGGTCATACAGACGCTTCATTTTTACCTGCGCAGAGGCCAACTTCTCCTTAGCCAACTCTCCTGCTGCATACAACCGATGTCGAAAACCATTAATGTAATCAATCAAATTTACAGGCGGTTCATGTTTTGCAACAGGATCATGCACTAAAGTCAACGGCCCACGCACCGTGTGCCCGAAAACAATTTCGTTGGGGCTGAAACCCGTGCTCTCTTGCTCCACCTCCCTAGCGGCTAGCAGCAACCATGGAAGCCCCTCTTCCCATGTCATGGCTTATTTAAGTTCGGAATTCCCCATTGCCACCCGTTTTAGAGACTTTTTTCAGAGTGTATCCTTCGTTCATCTCAACGCAATACCCACGCAACAGAGACTTCAAAGTCTGGTGAAATCTTTCCAGGGCCCCTTGACTCTGAGGATGATATGCGGAAGCCTGGTTATGTTTAACCCTTAACTGCTTTAGCACTTGAGCAAACATCCGAGAAGAAAAATTTGAGCCCTGATCACTCTGAATTACTTTCGGTATACCGAAAATGGAGATGAACTGCGTGAGCGCCTTTACCACCGACTTAGCAGTAATGCTACGCAATGGATAGGCAGCCGGGTACCTTGTACTTCGACACATGACGGTCAGTAAGTATTTACTACCTGATTTAGAACAAGGTAAAGGGCCCACACAGTCTACAATCAGATGCTCAAATGGTTGTGCAATAGCTGGAATAGGGTACAGTGGAGCTGGCTTAATAACCTGATTTGGTTTCCCAGTTAGCTGACATGTAAAACATGTTCTAATGTAGCTGGACACATCACTCTTCACACGAGGCCAGAAAAAGTAACGCAAAATATATACATATGTTTTACGCACTCCCAAATGCCCACAGTGATCATGGGCGGCCTTCAGAACCTCAGTGCGAAATTTAGATGGGACAACAACCTGCAACACTGGATCACCAACAAAATTGTCCCCATGTGGCATCCACTTCCTCACCAACAATCCATCCTGCACAAAATAACCATTAGCAGCGCTCCTTCCATCTGCATCAGTGACAACCCTGTCATACAGTGATTTCAAGGAGGAATCTGCTCTCTGTTCTGCCATGAGGTCACTGCAGGAAACAGACAAAAGAAGATCAGGAAAGGACACCGGGAATGTCTTCTTGTCACCCTTTTCAATCTGGTCAAGGTCCCGTTCAGCATGGCGCATGGCCCGTGTTACTGCACAAGCGGGGAACACCTCAGGAAACCCACATGCACCTTCATCCAGCTGTCCTATAACCAAGGGTGAAGTAGTCACAATGGGCGGTGGTGAACCCTTAGCCCACACACGACTGCCTGCCAGATCATTCCCTAGAATGATATCTACACCATCAACAGGCAATGCAGGGCGCACTCCCATAGCAACTTCACCCTGGACCAAACCACAGTTTAACACAAATTTGTGCAATGGAACAGGTGACGCTGTCAAACTCATGCCTCTCATGAGGACATAATCTCCTGTATCAGATTGATGAGAAAAAGGCAACACCGAACTCACAATATATGAATTAAAAGCAGCAGTATCCCTTAGGATTTTTACAGGTACAGAACTGTCGCTGCCCACCAAAGACACACTCCCATCAGACAGAAAAGCAGAGAACGAGTCCTTCAAACCGTCCATAACTTCAGCCTCCACCTGCTGACAAGAAATAGGCCCGACATATGGCACAGAGGTAGCACACACATTCGACCTAACCTGTACTCCTTCCTTCCCACGTCCAGCTTTGGGACAGTCAGCCTTCCAATGCCCCTGGCCCTTGCAGAAGTGGCACCCCTTCCCTAAATCCAATGGCACTCGACCCTGCACCGAACGCCCTGGTCTACTCAGGCCATGATAACGCGTTTCCTCCCACTTACTTGCAGTACTGAGCAACCCGGTATCGCTCCTGCTATCTCTACCGCTATACTCACGTTCCATCCTGTGTGTGAGCACATACTCATCTGTTAGGGTGGCAGCTTCTGCCGCAGTTTTCACTTTATGCTCACTGATATAAACAGCAATATGACTAGGAACAGAGTTTTTAAATTGTTCCAAAACAATCAGATCACATAGAGCATCAAAAGTATCTACCTTCACAGCAGAACACCAGCGACTGAAATGAGTACACTGCTCCCTCGCAAACTCAACATGCGTCTGCCCACTCGACTTCTCCCATGTCCGGAACCTCTGCCTATATGCCTCAGGTACAAGCTCATATGCGCGCAACACTGAAGCTTTAACTGTCGCATATTCTCTACTCTCAACTATAGTTAGAGCAGAGTACGCCTCCTGTGCCTTACCCGTCAACACACACTGCAAAAGTAACGTGCGATCGGAGTCGGACCACCCCCTACTCTCGGCCACACGCTCGAAGAGTGAAAAAAAAACGTCTGGGTCCTGCTCACAGAACCGAGGAACCAACCGCAAGCTACCCACAGCATCAAATACACCAGAGACCCTTGGAGAAAAACTCACCCCTGTCTCAGATCCACCCAAACTCAGCCTACGCTCCTCCAACTCAAGTCGCTTCCGCTCCATAACGAATTTCTCTCGTTCCGTTTTCGCTCTCTCCCGTTCCGTTTCCAGCAGAAGCAACTCCCTCCTCTGCTCAAACGTCAAACCAACTTCACTCAAAAGCGCATCCGAAACATCCAGCCGGGCACCAGCAACCTGCAATTTAGGTCTGAGAACCCCTGTTTCAAACAGATTAGCTTTCACAATTGCCTTAATGTTTTCCTTCATTCTTTTATCCCCAACATCCAACTCATAATACTCTGCAATTTTCACTAACTGTTCACGTGAGCAGCGCTCCAGACACTCCTCTGATGGAGCTCGCAAAAAATCCTCCACACTAGCCATTCTCAGCTCCAGCCAACCAAACCGTTACCGTGGTCTTGTCCCTCTAACTGCCTAATCAAAACTAACTAACTCACCCCCTAGTCTTCAGGCGTTTTTGCGGTGGGTATTTACGCACTGAAACCCGCAAGCCCGGTGGAGCAAGCAGTAAATGCCGACCCCACCAGCAGCTTGGGACGTGCTCCCGAGACAACTGCTCCAGCCACATTTAACACCACACTACAAAACCCCCCAGCAATCTTCCAAGGGAAGTTGCTCTTCACCTATCAGGGACAAAACAACGGCAACTCTAATGATCACACATAGGACAAAGCACAGAAAACACTACCTTTAGCACAATTTCCTCCTGTTACAGCCACTTAAATTAACCAAAACAAAATGGATTGCTTACCCTCTAGTCCAAGTCTCCCGCGTCAACAGAATGTGAAGTCATTCACCAATCACTGAACTTAACAAGCTACAACCGCTCACTAACGTAAAACCTAACAGATCTTACAAACTACCCAAATACAAACCCCGGTCAACCGGAAATGGACGAGCCCCCACTTGTCACCGCCCGGCTCTTGACGGTGGCAAAGATGGGAGACCAGACTAAAGAGTGAAATTAGCTTACATTTATTCCAAACCAAGAATATAAACAACCAAACATATATATAAATGTCAGTAATCAGTAGTGTAAGCATGTGTGTGAATGTGTGTCAAACAAATAGAACAAAAGCAATGGCTGCATCAACAAGAGCCAGCCCAGATCTGCAGAAGGGTGAGCCTTAAATAGCACCACACCAGCCCAGGTGTCTCATCAGGAAGATGACCCTCCCACGACCTGGAACCTGCAAAGGGAGAGCAAAGCAGCAAAGAACACAGAGGCCCCTAGTGGAGTGGTGGGGTCGTCACAAAATATATTAAAGATTTGTGCGAGAATCTATAGGCTTATCTCTCCACTCCAGCAAAAAGTCATTTGATATGCCAAGATGTCGAGCCGTGGTCTTATCAATCGCTCCCGGTGGATTGCACGTATAATTTGCGCTCCGATATCAGCAGTTCTCTCATGAAAAGGGCATGCCATTGTGAACACATGAAATCTGCGGTGAACGCGGGTTTAAATACCCAAAACCGGGTTATGTTTCAAACTTAACCTGCGCAAAACCTGCTCCGACCAGGTTTGATTCAGAGCATGTTTCTATAGCAACTAACATACCGTGATCCTTTTGGAATGGAAAACCTAGGGCTACAGCAAACACTAGGTTAACTTTCCCGGTTATGTGATAAAATCGGCTTTGTGGAACACCCCACAGGCTAAGAGACAAAAAATAAATTGTGACAGTTGTAAATAAAATATTTTTTATAAGCCTCAAGGATGTTTTGACATTGATTTTTGATAAAGTATGCTGAGTTTTGTTAAGTCACGCTCAGACTAGTGTCATTTGTATATTACAATAAAAAAAAAATCCCCCCGTGACACTGTCACCTTTTTTCCTCTGAGGAGTTTGCAGGTCTGCTTAATTCTAGGTTGACCAACTCTGAGCTGTAAAACTCGAAATTTTCTGTTTCAGAACAGGTAATAACGCTTAGTTCAATCAACTCTGAGTCAAGGTAACTCTGAGTGAAGCTCGTGCATGAGGATGTAAAAAGCCCTCATCAATGGAACACAGATAACATGATTCACCATGGCAACAAGTACTAACAAGCCTCGATCCTCCTACTTCTCCCTAGCGGAGTTGCAATCTTCGTCAATCTTAATGACTGTATATGCAGAAAGCGAGCATATCTTTTTACTAAAAAAGAATACTATGGCAGCAGCCAAAAAGCGGGAGCTCGCGTGGGCAAAAATAGCTGACGAGTCAATGCTTGAATATTTATTTGAGAAAAACTAAAAATGTCTCTTGAATGTTCCACTTATTCAACAATTATATTCCATATGTGTGTTTGTGAGCACAGGTGAAACCCAACAGGCCCCAAACGGACTTGGCAGCAACTAAAACTGAAATATAAAAATGTAGTTCAAACAGGTAAGGTATAATTTAAGTACAAGCAATTGTGATGCTGTTTAGCCTGCCCTCATTAAACAGCATTTGGTGGCTGCATTCAACATTTGATAGATATATTTAAGTAATTAGGGAAATCTGCTGAACAAAGAAAAATCCCAACACTGCCAGTATTTAATATTGTCTATATGAAAGCAACACCTAAATGCCTTTTATACATACAAGTCTCCAAATTTGTGTTTTCTGGTTATCCTCAAATTTGACCTCCATTATAGCCAACAGAAAAAAGGCAGAGGCATGCAAAACAGGTGGCGGTCCACCACCACCACCACCTCTCACAGAGGCTGAAGAGATTGCCCTCAGTCACAACAGTGGGCGACCCATTGCTGAGGGCATCTCTGGGGGGAGCTCATCTGACCCAGCCACGCCCCAGGACACAGGGGCCTACATAAGAGGTAAGTTATTCAAATGAATGGCATGTACATTGCAGCATTCTTCAAAGAAAGTGGTCCAATCCCGGATCGCTTTTAACTCACTTTATTTGTTAAAGTATTTCGGTATGGTAACTACGGAGCAAAAGGAGGGGAAGCGTGTCTGACACGTGCTGAGCGACTCCCAGCTGATCAAAACTATAACCCTTAGTCTGAGCTGCCTGACGTTTCTGAATTCTCTACTTCCATGTAGACCAGGGATGGGCAACTTTCATGATAAAGAGGGCCACATTTTTTATCATAACCATCGGAGGGCCACATCACTGCACACTTCAACTAAACGTGAGCTGAGAGAAGCTACATAATTTTGAATTTGGTAGATGATTTCCAGTATTCTGGTGCATTTTGGCGATGGCCACTACCTAAAAAATCGTCCAGAATCATAACCTATGTACGGTATGTTAATTGAACCAACATACATTCATTTCATGTTTTCCATGCTCAAACAGCCACATGAATGGTCAGTATTTTTATCAGTGCAAAGGGCTCACATACATCATCATTCAATGAAGTCAAAAAACTGAAAAACAGTGGCCCAACATTAAGTGCAACAACTCAATGAACTCAAACCCAACAAACAGTTGTAGTAGTTGTAGTGGCGACTTAAGTGGATCTTTAATGACTGATATCGCTTCTAAGCAAACTAGACGCATGGGTTTGCCTTTGAATTCTATGAATTCTTCTCATCTTTCTTGAACGAGTTTTCTGTAACTCGATCAATTATTATTATTATTATAATTTTTTTTTTTTTTTTTTTTTTTATAATTATGTGCGGGCTGAGTGGGCATGCGGGCCGCGGGCCGCATGCGGCCCGCGGGCCGCCAGTTGCCCATCCCTGATGTAGACTGTTATGCTCAAATCCACGCGGCCTGTGTGAAGTGGGCGGAGCCGGTGTGACGTATTAGCCTCGGCTTCCTCACTTGTCTGAGGTGCTGCCTTCTGTGGATGGAGCAGCTACTGCAGCCTTCAGTAAGGTCCTGCTCCCCTTGTGGCTATGTATAGTATTTACGGCTTATATGTTTGGTCCTGCTTCCTAGTGGTTATGTGAGGGTAATACAGCTTGTGTGTTTGAATCTGCTTCCTAGAGGCTATGTGGAGGCAGCTTATGTTCTTAAAATACGTAACAATCCCTCCTTGGTCATCCCAGATGACCATACAATAAGATTTTAAGTCATAAACACCATTTACCACACCGAAAACATAGTCAAAGTATAATAAATCATCAACACCACCGACCGAAGTGGAAAAAACTCCATATTGGAGATAAACCACAACGCGTCCCCATGATACTGAAACGGCATTTGCCTTGGTGGGTCTCATAGGTAATACAAGTCATTGTTAACAATACAACAATGAACACATATCCTGGTTATCATACAATCATATGGTCAAAGGGCACATAAACAAAAGTATCCATAGAAATCCAAGCTAATACTTTTGGTTATATGTAACAAGGTCATAACATTTTCGGCATGTGCAAAAGTAAAGAACAAAATTAGTAGTCATATTAAGAATTTAAAAAATTCTAGATTATTGATAGGCTAGCATGGATTTGGGTGATTCAGGTGATCTTCGTGTATGGGTGCGCTGTTGCATGCGGGTGGTATTGGACATTGTTGTAATTACAGCCATTGTTTCTTCTGTCGCCATCGGGACCTGTAATTCATGAACCCAAGGCTCGTCCCTCCTTGTCAAGGGCTCAGCTCACATAGAGAGGTTACTTTCACATCATGGGAGCCTGCTTCAGGCGTTCAATCGCCGTGTCAACAACAGGAAACCTGTAAACAAATTTCTCAAAGAAAATCAACAGTCCCATTATCAATGCAGTGATACAGAAATAACGGGTTGCACTCGCAACCAAGCAACACTACACAATAACAAACATAACCTGGTATGGATGTTTAAAAATGTGTTATTCAAGTAAATCCGGGATATTGATTATGTTATATACAGGCGCTACTACTAGAATAGTATAGTTGTTGACTATTCTACATATTACAGCTGGATAGGGTCGGGCCCCTCAGGTGATGTATCGTCCACTTTCACCGGATCATATCTGATCCCCATGTAAGCCTGAATGGCACTTGGCGCTTCTGTAGCGCCCACTGCTGTGATAAAATGTGATAAAAACGGTGATCAGCCGATGCAGTAGCCCTCGTGCGCAGGGAATATGAAGGGAAAAACGGTCTGTCTAGTTACTGGACCAGATGAAATGAGACGGAGAAGTAATAAAGTCTGTCGGCACGAGGACCTTGGATTTATTAAGTAAAGTGGCAACGGTTATACAGAGTCATAAGCGTGAGAAATCGAATATGTCTAAGTCCCTAATCAGCGCTGATGGTTTGTCCGAAGCTTCGCCTCCGTGGAAGGTCTGCTTCAGAAGAAGGTGAAGAGTCTCTGTGTGATACAGTCTTATACTGTATCTTCCTCCTGATGAGGTGTGTGCGTTTGAGGTGTGTGTGGTTCTGTGTGTTTTTGCTTGGCCTTGGCTCCCAGGCCCTGCTGTGTATGCCTCCTAACGGGGGAGAGCTCCTCGTGTCTCCGGTGTGATAAATTAAACCGGGGAGTGCCCCCCGAACTGTCTCGTGTGTGATAATTTAATGTGGCTCTCAGGCCCTTGGTATGGGCAGGTAACGGGGGAGAGCTTCAAAGTGTCTCCTGTGTGATAAATTAATGTGGCTCTCCCGTTCTTGAGGATGACTGGTGCATTGTCTGAGTGTCCACCATCTGCCAGCCTGGGAAATGGGGCCTTCGGCTCCGGCCTTGACCTGACTATATTCTCATGTATGTGTTATGTGTTAAAAGTTGACTATATTGTAAGGTGACTGCCATGTGATGTGCTCATTAAGCTAGGGTAGGAGTTAGCTATATTTATAATGTACATGTGATGTACTCAGCAGGTTATTTTGCCCAACATATCCCCCTCAAGTCGTCGCAAGACGACTTTTACTCATTAGGGGTACGAGGGATAGGACTCCAGCGCGGGACTACCATTAGAAATAACAGAAGGAAGGCAAATGACCATAAAAACAAACAACCATGAGCCTGGGACGAAAACAGCTTGCTGAACCGGGTGTATGGGGAACCACGTGGGAGAAACGCCACCCATGCTTCAGACATGGGCATGCCATACACACCCCACCTAGGGGGTGGCATCCACCCCGGCCTGACATCGCGAGCAGACAATACCAACAATACTAGCAGCAGATAATACACAAAACATACCACAAACATACAATAATACAAAAACAAATACCAAAAACAACAACCAACAACAAAGCTGGCCACATAACAAAACCAACACCAAACCATAACAATAACAACCAAATGCAACAATAAAACAAACTCCAAACAATAACAGCATCAGCAAAAGCAGCAATAAGACGAACAGTAAACAATAACAATATAAAAATGCAACAATCACACAAACACTAACGATCACAGGAAAGAAATGTAACCATGAAACGTGTCCCTAAACAATAATAATAATATCAGAAAGATATGAGGTACACAACGAATGGCAATCCCCCTCAACCCATCCCTAGATGACCACACACTAAGGATGTGAGGAGGAGTTAACTGGTCGTGTAACAATAAGCAATCACACGCATGGGGTATTCAGGGTAGGCCCGGGGCACGGGAACAACTAAAACCACGGAATAGTCCTGAGCGTCATCATGGGCAGGTGGTCGCAAGGCGCCACCTGAGCATTAGACCCTTTTATTCAACTGCGCTCAGGACCTCATCTGATAAACGGGCAATCAAGGCCCCTGGAATCTCGCCGTTGTGTATCCCCGAGCTCCATCTAGTGGGACAGCGATATCAACAACAACATTTACGTTCCCGGCGTCGGTTGCGTAGACGCGGGCATAGATATGGGAGCGGCTAAAAACAGTGAAGCATACAGAAGCGAATACAGCCAGGGGCGCCCTCAAGCCTTAAGGGAACGGGCCGCAGCCCCTGGTACCGGAACGCAGATCCCTGGTCCGGTCGACGTGGGTGCATCAGGTGGGAGGGGGGTGGTGCCGTTGGCGGGGACGGGAATGGGGCAGCCCACCTGGAGAGGTTACTAGCACGTCACAGGCGGGGGGGGGGGGGGGGGGGGGGTGTGGTGGTGGGGCTCTTGGACAATGGTGCAGGGGGTCTATTCTATGTTCTCCAGCCAGATCAGGTCGGGCCCCTCTGGTGGTCCCTCGTCCAAACTCTCCGGTGTATACTCGATCCCCAGGTAAGCTTGGATGGCACCTGCTGCACCTGTAGCACCCATCGCTCATTGGGCTCTCCATCCATTCTGTGAAGGGGTCATTAATGCCGGAGCTCTCTGCCAACTCTAATCTGAGGGACTGTAACCCTGCCAGCGCCCTGGCCACCGACCCATCCGTACGAAATCTGATTGCATCATCCTTGGGTAGTTGGTCGGCTCCGGGCGTGTCTGCATCTGGCTCCTCCTCTGGCCCTGGAACTTTGTGTTTCTCTTGCTGGAATTACAAACTTATGTAAAACAGTTAGATGTTCAAACATATTTTCCTTAATTCTATTTCTAATTACTCTAATGGAAGTCCCTTTTGGGACCCTCGAATGTTAAGTGAAGGCATGGGTCGACCCTTAAGCATTTCATGCGGGGTTAGATGTGCCGTTCTGTTAGTTTTCATGCGATAACTCATTAGTGTCAGTCGTAGTGCATTAGTCCTTTAATTTAGTACTCTAATTTAATTTTGTTAATCTTTGTCTTAAGCGTCCCATTCCTCTCTCCACCATACCTTGTGGTTGAGGATTGGGGCGTAATCTAGTCTTTATTTGACATGCAAATGTTGAATCACTTGTTTGAGTGTGCTCTGAACAAACGTTTTGTCTGAGCTTATTTCTGACGGAATTCCAAACCTTGTCTTGACTTCTCCAGTCAGAAACTTGATTACTGTAGTCCCACTTTGGTCTTTTGATGGGATGGCTTCTACCCATCTGTTGAACACTGTATTTCACACTCATTTAGCTGGATGTCAATCATTGTTTGCAAGTATGGTGAAGAAAAACCTTGTTTTCTAATTATTATTATTATTATTTATTTTTTTTGTTTAATTCTCCTCAATACCTCACCCCTTGCGCAATGGTCAACACCATGCGCATTAAATGATAAGCAAATCTAAGAACGCCGTTGGTTCAACCAACGTCGAAACGTCTAACCTTAACCATCAGCAAATTAAAGCCAATCCTTTGGGAAGGGAAATCGAAACCAGTATGTCCAAATCCAAAGCCCAATATGAGTGGGTTTACCATCAGCCGCCTGAAACCACGCTGTTCCAAAGTCATGCACTAAACCGAAAAAACGTACATGCGTTAGTGGCCTTCTATACCACAAAGGTAAAATAAGATAAAATAAAACGCGACACGCCCCGTTCCAAGACCACCTCTACTGCAAGAGCTGACATATCTGACTCCTGTTCCTCCTCCACCCTACACCCCACCCGGCACTTCCCATGATTGTTGCAGCTCGTCACTTCATGATCAAGTGAGCCAGTGCCCACAGCGACTCTGCCAAGTAATCGTGACTGTGCCTGCCTTAGGTCGTCCCGGGCTTCAAGGTGGGATCTTACCCGTCCTTGGCTAACCAGCCTTCCATACTGGCTCGCTGCAGGATGCCGTACCTGGGATACGATCAATCCCCACCTATATGGTGGTATAGATCGCAAGGTGGAGGGATGGAGACAGAGTCTTCAGCCGCTTCTGCCCTATGCAGCGTGTGTGTGCGTGAAAGATACACCTCAGGGAAACTATAAAACAAAAAGTAATTTATCAGAGTTACAATTATTAAAGTGTTGCAGCAGCAGTAGTGGCATTTGAAAGGTAAACCCACTACTTCCGAATCCAAATTGACAACATAGCATGTGGGATCCCTTCCCAGCAGATGTAGCGCTAATCCCCGTCATCCTTGACCAAAGGGATTTACCCTATATTTTAATTGGTGTAGTCCTACTTGTACAGTTTATCAAGATTACGTTTTTACTTTATGTATATATTTTTAATTATTATCCTCATCTTTATCATATCCATATTTATTCAATTATTCATTCCTGTGTGAAAATAATAATAATCACTTAGTTCATAGCAAACCTTCTTCTTTAGTCCAATTGCATTAGATTATCATTACTGTTGTCCTAGGAAGACAAAAAACAAAATAAAAACTAAACTTAAAGAAAAAACAAATTAGCCATAATGTGAATATCCACTGCGTGTCTCCCTGTGACTCTCTCCCTCCTTCAGGAGAACACGCTCTCTCTCCCTCCTCAGTACGGGGTGCTGTTTGGTGCAAGATAAGGGTGGAATGTGGCTTCTCTCTCTCTCTGCGTGTCTCCCTCCCATTTTGGGTGCGGCCATAACGCCTTGAAGCGAGCGTACCCCGGGGGCTGGGTGTGGGAGAAACCAGTGGTAGTTCCTTTTCTCGGCCAGCAGAGGGGTTGTTCAGGTGAAACCTATGGACAGAGACTACAAAGAACTTCAAACATGGCAGACGGGGAACTACAAATTTATCAAAGCCTGAAAACTCAACAGAGCTCTACCTGTATTCCTTGGATATGTGGTATTTTATGGCGTATGGCCACCACACGCTTTCAGTTGAACACACTCTCTATTTCCTTTCTCTGTACTGTGTGTTAGTGTGTCTCTCTGTACTGCCTTAATGGTGTAGGTCGACAAATGGGGGTGAAATGTGTTCTCTCTCTTATTCTTCCTCACTCCCCTTAGGGTCCAGCAGCACCTAGGACTGTTAAAAGATAAGCCTGGAATGCAACATCCTGAACTCTCCATCATGGAACAACGGCCTAATAACTATCTCTCACACTCAAAAAGACCCTTCTGTCCCTTCATTCACAAATAACTTTTCACTTTATTATATATAACTTAATACTGCTCCCCCTTTCCAAATTTCTATATACACAAAACTACGAAGCTGACCACCGAAATTGGTACAGGCCTCGTCAGGCCGAACCAAAACACCCTCACAGGTTCTAACTTCCATACAATTCTAGGGAGGGGAACTACAACATGAGGTGGAGTAGAGGACTTCAAATATGGACGGGGACCTCAAATGGGAGGACTACACATATGGGAAAGGGGATTACACTCTGGGCCTGTCTAACACACGAGAGCGGATGAGAGACTAGGGGGTAACTCTTGTCACTCTTGGAGGAGGAGATCGAGAAAAAAGGAGGAAAAAACAGGGGGGGGGGGAAAGCAAAAAAACACAGGGCCTAGAGACGTTATTCAATACATCCAGATATTCCTCTTAGCCAATAATCGTTATCTATCCTTATTGATTAATCTGCTTCAACAGACTAAACCGTCAACCAACGCGGCAAAGAGATGTTGTTTAGTATCGTAGTTTATCTATGCGACAGGTCCAGCAGTAATTCAAAGAAACACAGTAAAAGAGATATCATTTAACCTTGTCAACTTATCTAGGTCTAGTTTTAACGGTTCAAACAGTAAATTGAAGCGACACAGTAAAAAAGGTTATTTATCATTGTCAATTTATCTATTTCCGCAGGTTACGCCATAGAGCAACGTAATACGTCAGAGAGACATTATTCATTATTATTAATCTATCTATTCTTACTTTTACCCGTTTTAACGGGCAAAGATAGAGCGGACCACGCATACACACTCACTGATTCACTCACAGATTCCCTCTTTCTCGCAGACGCACACAGAAACATATCGACAGACTTCTCATTCTGTGTCCCGCACCCACAATCATCAGACACGGCAAAATAGCGTTGAGCATAGCAAAGCAAGCAAGCGTTGCACACATAGCCGGGTTATCACTAATTGATTTATTTCCATATTTTAGCCGGCCCACAAATACGCTCGCTCTCTTTCTTTCTCTCTCTCAGGGCCTCTTACACACACACACACACACACAGCCACTCCGTCTCTCTCTCACTCGCGCATACACACGCTGTCTCTCTTTCACTCGCGCATACACACACTGTTTCTCTTTGCAAAGGGACTTTAACCCTGATAAAGGACTCCAACCTTCTCACCACATAGAATTATTTAATACACATCCAATACTTGGCCATCGGTAGTCTTGTATCACTATGACCGATTCTTATAGGCCCTAGGGTCTCGAGGGTATTTTCTTCACCATGCAACGAGCCTAGTTTTTTTTCTTCTCTTTCCCTCTGGGTTCCACCCGCGGCCCAGGCATCCCTCTGGGTTCCACTCTTGGCCCAGGCATCCATTACTCGGCCATCGGTAGTCTTGTATCACTATGACCGATTCTTATAGGCCCTTCTCTTTCCCTCTGGGTTCCACCCGCGGCCCAGGCATCCCTCTGGGTCCACACTCTATGGCCCAGGCATTTATTATTTTGGCCATCGGTAGTCTTGTATCACTATGACCGATTCTTATAGGCCCTATGGTCTCGAGGGTATTCTTTCACCATGCAACGAGCCGATATTCGATGTGTCACGCATTCAGGGTCAATCGGGTTTTATGGGGAAATGCTGGGGTGCAGTTCTATTCGTCCCCACGAGATATCCCGTAGCGAACCGCTCTCACAGTCTCACCTCCTAATGTGGTTCCTATATAACTATGCAGAGTTTGGATTTTATCAACAGGTTCTGCCTACCTTTTGTTGGGCCCGAGGTGAGACTGCAGGAATCGGTCTGGTGCTCCGGGGTCCCGAGGCCGTGCCGCTCTCCGTCTCTCGTTTCCCAGTTGCGGTCCAATTTAGTAAAAATCACGTCGTGGGTCACCAAATTGAAGGGAAAAACGGTCTGTCTAGTTACTGGACCAGATGAAATGAGACGGAGAGGTAATAAAGTCTGTCGGCACGAGGACCTTGGATTTATTAAGTAAAGTGGCAACGGTTATACAGAGTCATAAGCGTGAGAAATCGAATATGTCTAAGTCCCTAATCAGCGCTGATGGTTCGTCCGAAGCTTCGCCTCCGTGGAAGGTCTGCTTCAGAAGAAGGTGAAGAGTCTCTGTGTGATACAGTCTTATACTGTATCTTCCTCCTGATGAGGTGTGTGCGTTTGAGGTGTGTGTGGTTCTGTGTGTTTTTGCTTGGCCTTGGCTCCCAGGCCCTGCTGTGTATGCCTCCTAACGGGGGAGAGCTCCTCGTGTCTCCGGTGTGATAAATTAAACCGGGGAGTGCCCCCCGAACTGTCTCGTGTGTGATAATTTAATGTGGCTCTCAGGCCCTTGGTATGGGCAGGTAACGGGGGAGAGCTTCAAAGTGTCTCCTGTGTGATAAATTAATGTGGCTCTCCCGTTCTTGAGGATGACTGGTGCATTGTCTGAGTGTCCACCATCTGCCAGCCTGGGAAATGGGGCCTTCGGCTCCGGCCTTGACCTGACTATATTCTCATGTATGTGTTATGTGTTAAAAGTTGACTATATTGTAAGGTGACTGCCATGTGATGTGCTCATTAAGCTAGGGTAGGAGTTAGCTATATTTATAATGTACATGTGATGTACTCAGCAGGTTATTTTGCCCAACAAATACAACGGCAGCCGGCTACAATTAACACGGTTACTGCCATTATTTCCCGCGACGGGCACTGACTGGATCATGCCTTTCCACCTCCCAAACATATTCTCCATCCATCCTGTGAAAGGGTCATTAATGCCGGAGTTCTCTGCCAATTCGAACCTAAGGGATTGTAATCATGCCAGCGCCCTGGCCACCAACCCATCCGGAGCTGTGTTATTGGGGATAAAAGTCGCATACACCCCTCCGTGCTCTGTCAATAACATATCCATACCTTATATATTCCTTTAACCTTATTCGTGGAAAACTGTACAAACTGTTGCTGATTATGATATATGTAATTTATCCAAACAATATTTTTTCTAATGGTGGACAACCAAAACAGAACCGAGTCGAATCCTGCTGTTATTTGATTTCCTCATGTGACTTTTATTCCTTGCTTGGCGGACGTAGTTTGTAGGCTCCGGCTGTGTCTGCATCTGGCTCTGGAACTTTGTGTTTCTATTGTAGAAATACAGACTCATGTACAGCAGTTAGTTGTTCAAAAGCATATTTCCTTTAATTCTATTTTTAATTGTTCCAATGGAAGTCCATTATGGGACCCTTGAAATGTAAGTGTAAGCATGAATCTAACCGTAAGCATTATGTGCAAAGTTAGCTGTGTCAGAGTGATACACGGTACTCATCTTGCTTCTGGAAACGTTGGACCTGAAAATTGTATGTGTTTTAAATATGTTTGTATTATAATTGATAATGCCTCATTTGCATTCCTTCATCTAACCAATTCTATTTAGTGCTTGTACAGATTTTAAATTTTTGTTTTGAGTGTCCCATTCCTTATTCTGAGCTGATTTCAACCTTGGCATGACAGTTCTATTTCAAAATTTTTGATTTACGGTATCCACCTTGATTTAATATTCACACTACATCCCTCCTTGCCGTTGCTTCAGCCATGCACATTGAATGACAACCAAACCTAACAACGGTGTAGTGCAACCAAGTTGAAGTTCCTTTCCTTAATCATCTGTACATAAACCAATCTATTGTGAAGAGAAATTAAGACCAGTACATACAAAACCAAAGGTCGATAGTGGTGGGTCTATGCATCCGTCTTGAGACCACGCTGTTCTCAAATGCAGTAAGCAGTAAACCGTAAACGATTCATGAGTCAGTATACCTGTGTGCCGTAACTTATCTGAGTAAAAAAAATCAGACTATGAAACGCTGACGTTGTATCAAAGCGTTACAGCAGTAGCAATGGCATTTGAAAGGTGAACCCACTACTTCTGAATCTAAATTGAGAACCTAGCATATAGGTTCCCTTCCCAGCAGATGTATCGCCAATCCATTTCTTATCTATAACCCAAAAAGATGTAAAAGGGAAATAACATTGTTAAAATTGGCATGTTCAATATCACTTCTGTGTTAACCGTATCTCATAATAACAGTTACCTTCATTATACTACCCGACTGTCCTACACTAACTATGTATATTGGATGACCTAATCTTAATTTATTCTACCGATTGTTCGCATTTGATGTTGTCCACTTTGATTCTCTCTTTTGTACCTAGTTTTTTTATTTATTTTTTAACATCAAATTGATACATTAGTTTAACCTTGAAATCCTGACCAACTCGAATTCTTCCCGTGTGAGCCTGTGATTGCCAACTCTTCCGGAGCCTCCCTATGAGCCCCACCGTCACCACTCCAGAACCCGCAGGAATGATTAGTCAGTAGACGTGCGGCTGGAGGACTCCCAAGGAGTGCCTTAATCCTACGTCTGACACCTGGTGAATCTTGAGCTAGGTCAATCAAAACCGTCTAAACTAGGTAGAATGAAGAATCATCCAAACTTACAACAATTATGCACATCTGGGTGTTATTTATATGGTGATATTCTATAAACAAAACAAAAAACTGAACCTAAAAGAAAAATTCTGAAGTCATCGGTTGAAACAAATGGTATTGTAAGTCAATTATAATAAACTATTTCCTAATTATCTTATAGTTTTATATGTGGTATGCTTTCAATATCCCCTCGTGTATGTAACAGTCGAGTAACCTCCATTATCTTGGTGGCTCTGACACATACGAGAGGACATTGGTATATTTATCCTCCATTGGTTTTTATTTTACACTTTTACTTATTTTTATTTTCATTTTATCTTTTATCTTTATATACACATTCGTAAGAAAAGTACGAACGACGATGCATCATAACATGCATCAACAGACCATATAACATGCATATTATTCAATAATCTGAGGCCTCAGATGGGATATCTGCCTGCGGGGCCCTTCATTCTCTAAAAGGTCCGCAGAGAAGTCCGCTGAGTGGCCAGGAGTTCTTACACACTTAGAATGGGTTGTTGAGGGCAGCTGTCTCCCAACAAACCAAAAGCCTTTGTTAACCATATGGTCATTTAAGTTCCTTAAGATATCATAAATAAGGGGTTGGCCGTTCCTTATCACTTGCGTCTCTGCGCTTCCCTGGGGATCAAGGATAACAGGCCCAAACCAACACAAGATAACAAAGGAACAGAGTGAGAAGACATTGACCACTAACCTCAAAGGATTACATTTTAAACGACCCTGCAGAATAACAGGGTGACAAGACCACATGGGAAGACACAAACATACAAACCAAAATCGTAACATTAACAAAATATCATAATATAAAAATCTGCATTTTCAATATTAGGCAACACACTTCTGTTGTCACCGGAACGTTGTCAGTCAGGGTCCAGTCGTGGACAGTCGGGGTCATGTTATGGCTGTGCGTTTTGGTTGACCATTAAACTGGTTGTGATATATTTTAATAATCGGCTATCCACTGTCTATATAGCCCGTCGTGTAATGAAAAACGTAACAGGTATATTGACAACCACAATTAGGATGCATTATGGATAACATTCTATCCTACTTATTTAATTTAATTGCAATTTTATTTTATTTTATTGCCAATTATTAACCATAGATTACGTGATGACTTTTATTGAAATGTCTGTTATTATCATAATTTGTAAGGAAATATATATTTTATTCTTTTTTATTTTGGTACTCGGACCTCGTCAGGCCTGTTGAACTATGCATTTCTACCGCTTGTCCTCAGGGTCCTCTATTGGGCGGGATTCTTCCGCTCTCCTACGAGGCAGGTTATCCCAGAACTCTTCTAATAAGAATCCCCAGGCCTGGATATTCCCCGGACTTCTGTGGACGAGCGGTATGCATGCTATGGACAACTTTAAAGGCTTATCGTTCATGTTGTGGAGTATAGATAATTATCCCCATATCCCAAGATCACCGTGTAACTCTTGTACAGGGATCTGCTTCTATGTAAAACCCCTGGGTCGGTCTCTTTTGGTAGGTCCTCTTTCGGTTCTGGAATTCGGCTTCCCTAATTATTGAATACAAGATAATGCATGCATATTGGTGGTACGATATTATATCTATTGCAATCTCTCCAATGGAAGCAATAGTTGACCTTTGAACACCTCACGCAGTGTTATTCAGTTTATTCGTATGTAGTAGCTCATTAGTGCAGAATTTTATCCATGTATATTTAATCTTCGCAAAAAATGCATGTAATTGAACTACAGCAGTTGAGCTAACTCCCTCCTTGTTCACCGGTTAAAACCATGTGCACCATTTATTAATTAGACATATTATTTTAGCAGTTGAACCCCGTGTCTATTTGAACCATCCTGGTTCTCTAATATCAATGTGCATGACACAACCAGTGTCTATTGCACTCCTGTCTTGCTACACAAAACGCATGAAAATAGACAGAAGGGCCCAGCAACCTGAAAAAACATAATGACTGTGAGTGTTAGGCATTCGTTCCTGCTTATACTGCCATTTCCTGAAGAGAGAGAGTATTAAGATCAATGCACAGAAATAAAATGATGAGTGTTGGGCAACTGGAGTGCTGGTGTTGCCACTTCCTGAAGAGAAAAGAGAATATTTGTAGTGATGTAAACAATTAAAATGATGAATGCCGGGCATCCATCACTGCTCGGGTTACAAAGGCCTGAAGAGAAAAGAGAATAAATGTAGTACAAATGCAAACATTTATAGATCGTTTAAACTATTAATGTTGGTGAATCAAAAAACATTGATTACAACCTACACAAATATTTGCGTGTTCTGCCGATATCAACCAGGGACTGGCTCCCCGTATCTCAGCACCCAGACACACACAGACACTCAAATATACAAACAAATATTCTAAATTTACAATCTGGTCCCAACGCATGACCAGGCGTTTAGGGTGGAAGGGAGCAAGTGGAAGAAAGAACAATAAGAAAATAACTTCAATTTAACTAACAATAGAAAGGCGTGTGGCCTCCTTCTTTCATCGATATGAATAAGGAAGTGAGGGGAACAGAGTGTTTGAAGGTACAGTATAGCTGTGTATGGGTGGTGCTCTGTAAGTTGCAGGCCTGTGTGATCTGCAGGGAAACCAACAGGTCTCTGCCTAACAAGTTGATGGCGCATAGGGATGTATGAGATCCCTCTGTTCCAGTATGAATGTTAAGTCAAGAGGGGTTTTGAACAGCTGTTCAATGGATTACCCTATTGCTGTAAGGCAAACTTGGGCTCGCCTGGTGGCGTAGACACTTAAGGGGATTCTTGAGTTGGATGTGGGGAAAACAGTAGTAGTTTGCTTCTTGGAAAGCAGGGGGTCACCCAGTTGGGACTTATAATGGTTATATTCTTGTGGTACAGGGGGAGATGTCGAGATGGAATTGGGAATACTCTCGTGTCAACGAGTAGGGGGAAGCGTCGAGATAGAACTGGGAATAGTTCTCTTCTCAACGCGCAGGGAGATGTTAAGTTTGGGGGGGGGGGGTTGGCTACATAGACTACTAAGAACTACAAAAATGGCGGAGGGGAAAACTACAAACGTATCAACCGATAACAGAAACTTTTTTGAGTTCTATCTGTAGGGCTGAAATCTGTGGAACCTTATGGCATAAGGCTACCACTTAACCGCAATTTGCGCTCTCAGTACACTCTGTCTCTGCGCTGTGTGTACATTTATATATACACAGATAGCCCTTTGAGATCCTTGGATGAAAAGGGGAACTACAAACAGAAGTTATCGTTGGTAAAATAGCCACAGAGAGAGAGATGTCGTGGGAGAGGCGGGGAGGTTGGATTTACGAGGAGGGTTTGGCGGGAGGAAGAGTGGTGGTGGGGGGGTTCATTAAGATAGTGGGGGAGGAGAGGAGGAGGAGAGTCACGAGACTGGGCCTGGATAGAGAGAGAGATGAAAGGCCAGTGAAGGGAGGGGGTGTTAGACTGGGCCTGGAGGGGGAGTGGTGGGGACTCTACGAGCGTAGGGGGTCAGGGGGGACTCGTACATTAATAATTCATCGTCTTTCATAACAAAATACCAACAGACTTGAATGTAAAATGTAAGCATGCAGTCTAGGGTGGTATTAGTGGATCGGCAGATAAGATGGTATTTACTCCGAACGTCCGCTATGGAGCTACTGCTTAGGAACACAGACCGTGCCGGCCTCAGGAAAGGTCAGAAGAATGGGAGAAGTGAAAGATAGTAAGGATTGGAACTCTCGTTAATATTCTATTGTGGCCCGATCTACACAGAGACCGATAGTGGAGGACTTCACCTCGCACCCAGTACCAAGAACAATCGTTAACGACGAGTGCTCAAAACAACTCAAGAGTGGGGCATGAAAGACAAAGCCACTCTGTAAAATAAATAAATAATAAAAAAAAATAATAAAATAAATAAATAAAAACAAAAAGAAAAAAGAAAAAAACAGAAGAGACAAAAACCAAAAATTAAAAACAAACTAAAGCAACAGATCTGTAAAGGTAATGTCTGGGTCTTTTAAAGAGAAAAGGATGCCTTCACTGTCCCAAACACCTTTAAACGTATCCACATCCTCCATCTTTGCGTAATAATTATATTCAAACCGTATACGGGCTCTAACAAGACACTTGAAAATTGACACACAATCACGTCTCTGGCCTCCATCTATCGTTTCCCTCCTGCTTAAATAAATGGCCATCTTGGCTTGACCAAAAAGAAAATTCAGGAGCTTGCCTTTCTTCTTTTTGTTTTTCCTATAGGAGAAACCAAATATGAACAACTGTTTACTAAATTTTTCTTTGAACAAAGACAAAACGGACCTCAGGTTTTGGAACAGTGGAATCAGTCGTGAACAGTCAACAAAGCAGTGAAAAATGGTTTCCCTCAGGTTACAGAAGAGACACTTATCCGACACACTAGGGTTTAGAATAGAGACAAAAGCATTGACTGCTATGATTCCATGTAAAACACGCCAATGCAAGTCCCCAATGTTTTTTGTGACTGGAGCCTTGTACAGTGTACTCCATGCTGGTTTGACCTCAGCTTTTACTCTGAGATGATCCCTCCAGGGAGTGTCAGTCTTGCCTTTAAGTTTTTCCTTATTTAAAGCTTTCACACATCCCATGTAAAGGGACTTTCCACTCGCAGAGTCCATGGACATCCACTCCTGCCTGTCCAGCAGAGGACCCAAAGCCTCACAGTCCTTCCCAAAAGGCCGGATGCATATCTTAGGGAAAGGGTCACTATGATCAGGTGTTAAGTCTCCTTTAAACCATCCAGTCAGAAGAGCTCTGTCCTCTGAGGACAAGGCCTTCTTAAAACCGTCCAGTCTACGTCCCACCACACGTGTGGATCGGACTGCCAGTCTTCCCGCCACGTTTTCTGCATTGTCCACCTGAGCACCAGCCACCTGCAACAACTCCTGGACAGTTGTTATCTCCTTCTTCTTCAATAATCCAGTCATGTTTGGCACCTCCTCCCATGCAGCCGCTAGACGAGCCCCCTTTAGAATGGGCTCCCTTAGCAGCCAGTACAAAGAGGATGTGGCTTCTAAGCAACCAGCCTCCATCACACTCCATGTTTTCAAAACACTTAGATAAAAAGGTGGTACAATATTTAGATTGAAGCAAGAACAGTCCAGAGAAAACAACGTTTTTCCAAAACCTAAACCTCCAACCCAACCAAAAACAATTCCAGCTACTTGTCTCCACGGGAGATTTTGTGGTCCGTATAGAAAGCTTTGTAAAAACTGTAACCTGAAAGCTGCTTTCCTGCTTGCTAGACTTGCTATGCCCTGTCCTCCCTCTTCTTTAGGTAGAAATAATATGCTTTGTTGGACCCAATGGAGCTTGTCCCAAAAAAAGTCAACAATAATACTCTGCAATCTCCCCAAAAGACCTGCAGGAGGCTCCAACACAGCTAGCCGGTGCCACAGAGAAGAGGCCACCAGGTTGATAATAATGATTGATCTGCCTCTGTATGACATCCTGGGCAAGAGCCAGCGCCACCTCCCCAGCCTGCCCTCCATCTTCTCCACCACTCCCTCCCAGTTCCTTTTCTCTGCAGAGTCATCACCCAGTTGCACTCCCAGATACTTGATGCCATGTCTTTCCCAGAAAATCCCATCAGGTAACTTAGGTACCCTCCCATGCCAATTCCCACTTTAAAGAGCACTGCTTTTAGCCCAGTTGACCTTAGATGAAGACATATTTTCAAAGGACACCATAATCTTCATTAATTTTTCCACATCACCATCATTATTTACTGCCACAATAATATCATCAGCATATGCCGACAGATGCAACGGTACACAATTTACAGACAGTTTTACCCCACTCAAGGCTTTCCTTATTTTTGACAAAAAGGGTTCTATAGCTAAGGAGTATAGCATGCCTGACAATGCACATCCCTGGCGAATACCTCTCTTGATTGCAAAAGAGGCAGTTAAGCCACCATTTATTTTGAGCACGCTTTCAATTTGATTATAGAGGACTTTAATCTTGTTGGTAAAAACAGGAGAGAAACCAATAGCACCCAACGTTTCCCAAAGATACTGATGTTCCACTCGATCAAAAGCTTTTTCCTGATCTAGGGAAATCAGACCGAAGTTCAAGCCTAAGGTTTTGGAGATCTGTAGGTAGTCTCTTATTAAGGAGATGTTGTCTTTTAGCGACCTGCCAGGGACACAGTAAGATTGGTCGATATGAATTACATTTCCAATTACTCTTCTCAGACGGTTTGCTAGTGCTTTTGATACAATTTTATAATCCGCACATAGCAGACTGACCGGCCTCCAGTTTTTAATTTCTGACAGGTCTCCCTTCTTAGGTAGCAGAGTGAGGACTGCTCTACGACAGCTTAGAGGAAGCTTTCCTGCAGCCAAGCTGTCATTTATGACTTCTAGCAAGTCCACCCCGATCGTGGACCAAAAACACTTATAAAAATCCACAGGTAGACCATCAATTCCTGGGGCTTTCCCATTAGCTGTGCTCATGAGCGCCCCCTGCAATTCCTGCAGAGACAGTGGTTGCTCTAAGCTAGCATTGTTATCTTCTGACAACTGAGGGAGCTGGTCAAAAAACAACTCTCCTCTCTGGTCAAACTCAGTGTACTGACAGTTATAGAGCACTGTGTAAAAATCCACAGCCCTCTTTCTTATATCATCCGACTGAGTGAGCTCTATGCAGCTGATTGAATACAATGAATTATTCTGTTTTGGCCATTCTTTTTTTCTAAATTAAAGAAAATTTTTGAAGGAGCATCCATTTCTACTAGGTTTCTAAACCTAGATCGGACCAAAGCACCCTGGGCCCTTACTCCCAGCAGGTCTGCCAAAACAGCTTTTTTGTCTTTGAAAGCTTTAAGATGTGATTGGTCTCCAGTAGAATTACTCAATTCCTGGAGCTCCACAATACTGGTCTCTAGGTTTTTAATAGATTGAGCCGCCTCTCGAGTAACATTTAAGTTGTACTGTATACAAAACTGCTTAACCCGCACCTTTCCTAAGTCCCACCATTGCTGGAGGGATGAATGTTCATGCTTCTTACACCTCCATTCTTCCCAAAGAAAGGTTAAGCATTTCTTAAAAGTACAATCATTCAAAAGTGAGATATTAAGGTTTAACACTGTTTATAAAAACAGTTCCCACCAACAGAAAATGATCTGAGAAACCTACTGGACTCAAAAAACATTTTTTAAAAATCTGCAAATGATGATTAAAACAATAAAAACGATCTAATCTAGCCAGAGTAATATAATTATCTCTGGCATGAGACCATGAATATTGCCTGCAGTTTCCATGTTTGGATCTCCACACATCACTCAACTCATACAGTGTTTCCCACACATTGACGAGACTATGGCGCCCCGCCATAGTCTAATTTCGGCCGCCATAGTCTCTGCGTGCACATGAATTATTATTATTATTATAATTTTTTTTTTCTTGCTCAGACGAAGTTCGTGTCGCTCTCATTGGGAAAAAGAATCGCCACATACACCCCCCCCCCCCCCCGTCAACAATCGCTCCATACCACCCCCCCCCCCCCTCAACAATCGCTCCATACCCCCCCCCCCCCCCCATAGTCTCCAAAATTTCTGTGGGAAACACTGTCATAGGTTGCAATAATTCTTTTTAGAAACTTCCTTGACTGTAAATTTGGCTCCAAATGATTTCTGTCTAAATCATCCACAGTGCAATTAAAATCACCCCCTAGGATTAGGAAATCAGTTTGAGCACAGCCTGAAAGAGTGTCTGCTAATTTATTTAAAAAACAACATCTTTCTTGTGGGTTAACAGGGGCATAGACATTTAACAATGTAAAGGTGTTTTTTTCATATCGTGCAGTGACTTTAAGAAGTCTTCCCTTTATAATTTCTTCACAGTCAAACGATACTGGCAAAAAGTTTTTTGGAAAGAGAATTGCCACTCCAGCACTCAAATTGCTATTGTGACTAAAAACGATATTGCCATCCCATTCTCGTTTCCACTCGACTTCAATGTCCGCAGTGGTGTGTGTTTCTTGTAAAAAAGAAAAGTCTATGCCCTTTAATTTTACAAGTTCAAAAAACAAAGCTCTTTTTTTAGCATCTCTCTCTCCATTTAAATTAAGAGATGATATTCTAAAACTAGCCATAAGTACAGCAAGAGTAATGAAACAATAAAAAAGTATCTCCTTACTCTTGATCATTGCTGATTTCTGCGTTCACTCTTTGCACAATCTTTCTGAGTCTATACACTTCCGTGTCCATAAGACCATCAGCGCCTCTGTGTCTGATCAACCATTTAGCTGATTCAACAAACAAGGAGCGGTTTGGGAAAACCTCCCCTACATTGACAGCCCGTCGTCCTTTCATCTTCTCGAGGAAACTACGAATTTGCTCCAAACTGTAACCATTGGCTTTCTGACCATCAGCTAAAGATGAATCAGATGACTCTAAATCACTATCTGTGTCAGAGCCTCCATTTGTCCCACTATCCTGCACTACCTTTTTTTTTTACCTTGTCCTTGCTTGTGACCTTGTCTTTCTCTTTGTCCTTGGCACTTTAAACAAATTTTCATCATCTCTTATTCTTGTCTCCCCGTCAGTTGTTAAAGTATCAACGTTCATTTCCTCTTCATCCTCTCCCTCAACACTAGTCTGAGTGGGTGCACTTATGACTATATTAGACGAAGAAGTAGAAGCAGAGGGCTGCCCTCCCTCCTGCTGAGAATCTGTATTTGGCTGCTGGGCTGCGGCCTCCTCTGACCCCCCCTCACTGCCTGCCTGCTCCCCTGTTTCGGCAGCCACCACTTCTGCCACTACATCTGACCTCCCTTCTTCCACATCTACAACCTGGAGCACTGCCTCTGCCACTACATCCTGTCTCTCTACTACTTCAGCCTGTGGCTCTGCCTGTGCAGCCTGTGGCTCCTGGGCTTCCACCCCCTGCCTCTTTTCTGGACAGCCTCTCGCCAAGTGCCCCTCTTTCCCACAGCTAAAACACTTCATTGACTCAGTGGTTACAAAGATGGTGTAGTCAAAGCCATCGACTTTAAACTTCATCACCACCTTCAATTCATCATTATATTCGTTTTTAAGGATCATGTATACCTGCCTTCTGAAACCCACTAAATGTTTTACACGAGCTGACTTACAGCCGGAGGAAAGAAACTTCATTGCTGACACAATTTGCCCATGACGTGACAGCTCCCTTTCCAAAGCCTCGTTGCTAATAAACGGAGGCAGGTTCGATAGAATTACTTTTTTTGCAGGATTAACCAGCGGGAAAACACCAATATGCGTATTTCTCAACACAATTCCCCGCTCCACCACGGTGTTCACTTTGTCCAGCGTGTCTACAAAAATAACAATCGCGCTGTTCATCCTGGATGCGGCTTTCATGCTGTCATATCCCACCAGTTCACCCACTGCCAGACAGCACTCCTCTACGGAGTATTCCGCTCCAACAGGGACTTTAAGCCCATGTCGGCGGGTAAGATTTTTAAAAGCCCCGCTACCCTTATTACTGACGCCGGCGGCCACCGCGTCCATAGCGACCGGGTAAAGACGCGATCAGCGCCCCCCCCCCCCCCCCCCCCCCCCCCCCGCCGCGTAAAAACCTTCCTGGTGCTTAAAACAACGTGAGGGAAAGGGACAGTGACCAATTGTGAGAAAACACCGGTGTATATTTACAGATACCTTGCTTCGGAAGAAAAACCATCCACTCCAACACGCTCCACACACTCGCTCAGCAAACACAGAGAGAGAGAGAGAGAGAGAGAGAGAGAGAGAGAGAGAGAGAGAGAGAGAGAGATGCAAGATCCCAATATTCCATATTGGATCTGGGCCCAACATTTTTGTATGTTGCCCAAAAGATGTACGCATGTACATCTACAAAGAGTAGAGAGAGAGCGAGAGAGAGAGAGTTGTAGAGTTAGATCTGGGTAGGTACCGGCGTTGGCCAGCAGGGGTAGGTGTAGAGGTTGGGGAGGGGGCTTCGGCACGGGGGCTGCGAAGTACTCAGAATATGACGGTGTTGGAAATCACAAACTTGTCTATCGTTAAAGAAACGATAGACAGAGTTCTATCTGTATGACAGAAAGCTGTGGGAATCTACTGCCTATGGCCAACATTTAAATGACAATGTACACACTATCCGCACGCCGCGCTGCGAGTGTACTCGTCAATAAACAAGTACCCCTATGGGAAGGGGACGGGGGTTCCGCGACAGGACCTGCGGAGAGGGAGGAGTAAGGTGAGAAGGGTAAGGGGGCTGCGCGCCAGGGCCTGCGGAGAGAGATGAAAAGGGTGGGAAGGGGGGGGTTTACGACAGGATCTGTGGAGCGGGAGAAAGGGACGTGGGATGTCAAAGGCCAGTGAGGGGAGGGGGCCGAAGTGGGAGATCAAAGGAGTTTTAGGGGGAGGGAGAGGGAGAGGGGGAGAGAAAGAGCAACACCCGCTTTGGGTATTCTGTTGAGAGAGAGAGAGAGATGAAAGGAGTTTTATGGGAAGAGAGATTAAGGGAGATAAGGGGGAGAGGGGGAGAGAGAGAGAATTAACACCCGAACTGGGTGTTGCTGCTGTAATTGTTTCAGGAAAACAAGATGGCGACTATCGCCCTACAGTACAGCGCCGGAGCACGCAAGATGGCACCGTTGCCTTCCAACCGCGTGAGAGAGAGAGAGAGAGAGAGAGAGACAGAGACAGAGACAGAGAGAGAGAGAGAGAGAGAGAGAGAGAGAGAGAGAGAGAGAGAGAGAGAGAGAGAGAGAGAGGGAGAGAGAGAGAGAGAGAGAGAGACAGAGAGAGAGAGAGAGAGGAAAGGAGTTTTATGGGAAGAGAGATTAGGGGAGATAAGGGGGAGAGGGGGAGAGAGAGAGAGAATTAACACCCGAACTGGGTGGTGTCTATCGCCCTACAGGGCGGCGCCAGAGCACTCAGGCCACAAAAATGGCACTATTGCCATTAAAACGCGTGAGAGAGAGAGAGAGAGAGAGAGAGAGAGAGAGAGAGGGAGAGGGAGAGGGGGAGGGGGAGAGAGAGAGAGAGAGGCGGGGGGGGTGGTGTAACACTTGAACTGGGCACCCCGCTGTTCTTGTTCTATGCCAGACCAAGCGGTCCTTACACAAAGCAAGATGGCGTCTATTGACCTAATAAAATGCGCCATAGGTTCCCAGACTACAAAGATGGCGCTGGCGTTTGTAACAAAAGAAACCTACGTCAACAAAACGCGCCGTCCCTTTAAACACCGAAACCACGTGCTTCACCCAATGCCCGTGTAACAAAACAAAGTGCGTCGCAAATTGACCTAGATATTATTCGGCCAAACGCACTGTATTGGATCCCTGTAGGAAGTATGAGATGCCGGCAAGTTTGTTTCCACGGCGGGTTAGTGAAGCATGCAAAGCAGTTGGGTTAAAACTGCGCAAGGCCGCCTCTACGGATGGGTTATTACTCTAGAAAAAATTGCACAATGGTGTTCACATCAACCGTGTCGCGGGGAACCGATCCCATTCGAACCCCAGGGCCAACAAAGCCCAAGCCACCGGGAGAATATGCAACCAATTAATAGAGTAAGTAGACTATCCGACTACTTTGCACCGCTCCGTAACGGCGATCAACCCAAGTAGTCGGTTATAAATAATACATTAGTGAGCACTTCGTCCCCCCACTATTTAACAATTAAAACCGCTGTAACACGATAGTGAGCACTTCGTCCCCTCACTATTTAAATTAAACCGCATGTAATATGTCTCCAAAACGGTACAAACATTAGATCTAGATGGGAGTGGATACCTTCTATCTACAGTCCCATAAAAAACACACTTCTGGCCCCTTGCTCCTTGAATATAATTATTTAATTAAATCTGTTAGCGTTGTCCGCGTCCGTCCAAGTACACGGCTGTTATGATTTTCAACCCGAAGCCCGAAACCACGGAGCTCCGCGACCAGACGGAGGCACTACAAGCTCTTCACCTAAATGTTCTTATAACTAATTAGATTGCAGATTCAATCTTTAAGACAATGGGTTCTGCTTACCTAATACGTGTGTGGCCTGCGAAGAGCTTGTTTTGCGTCTCGGTGGTCGCGTGTGTCCGAGTTCCGGTCCCGGCACTTCCCAAGAACGTTCAGGGTCACCAAATTGCAGCATTCTTCAAAGAAGTGGTCCAATCCCGGATCGCTTTTAACTCACTTTATTTGTTAAAGTATTTTGGTATGGTAACTACGGAGCAAAAGGAGGGGAAGAGTGTCTAACACGTGCTGAGCGACTCCCAGCTGATCACCCTTAGGCTGATCTGCCTGAAGTTTCTGAATTCTCTACTTCCCTGTAGACTGTTATGTTCAAATCCACGCGGCCTGTGTGAAGTGGGCGGAGCCGGTGTGACATATTAGCCTCGGCTTCCTCACTTGTCTGAGGTGCTGCCTTCTGTGGATGGAGCAGCTATTGCAGCCTTCAGTAAGGTCCTGCTCCCCTTGTGGCTATGTACAGTATTTACGGCTTATATGTGTGGTCCTGCTTCCTAGTGGTTATGTGAGGGTAATACAGCTTGTGTGTTTGAATCTGCTTCCTAGAGGCTATGTGGAGGCAGCTTATGTTCTTAAATTACGTAACAACATTAATCCTTTTTCTAGTGTTCAGTAATGGCCACCCATTCATCTTAGAAACCACTTGCAGCACCACTTTTTTCTTGTAGCAGTAGGCTACAGTTCTTTGCAATTGGCTGCTGTTGCTTTCAGATATCAATCTATTAAGGTGACTCAGTTTGAAAAATGTTGATGGGACCTGCACACTATTGTAAAAAAAAAAAGGTAATTAGGTGGGGCACTTTTCTGGGTAATCATCAACTGTCTAATCTTCTACCAGTTACTGATGATGGTGTAATCTGTCTCGTGGAGCCTTCTGCCATTACACACCTTCATGCTGTTGTAAGTGCTCTTAATATTCCACAGATTTGTAATAATGGGTAGAATATAACACAAACATTCTGTTTCATTACAGGAGGATGATGATAAATAAATAACTTTGGATTCAATTAATTGTTCCACAATAAAACTTGCGACTTCTTTCTCTCTAACAGAGCAAGGCCGGAAGTTACAATGAGGAAGAGGGTCCATCAACCTCCACAGCACAGCTTACCTCAGTATGATGTTGTTCAGCATTGACCCACAACTTACAATGACACTAAGTAGATATGGCACTGTGAAATTCAACCTCATTTATGTTCCTATAGCTCCCTGTGAAACGACTTTACAAAGTATATTTAGAATCCCTAATAAACAAATCACACCTAGAAATGGAGCACATAAGGCTGCAGATCACCAAAACAAAAAAGGAAATACAACTGCTGGACCATCAGTTAAAGGTGGGTGACGTGCCCACAGGTGGATGTTTTTAATTGTTTCAACAACAAAGGATTAACAACTGTACAACATTTGCCCTTCTAGGAAATAAAGAAGACCCCATAAAATGAGGCATATTGTCGTTCTTTGACACTAGGGAGATGATGGGTCAGTTAGAAATGATTGAAGCATATCATGTCTCTAACAGCTCTTCCATCTCGTGCATCAGCAGGGGGGTCAGGATTATTATCTGGATCATTGGGGGAAAGAGTAGGACATTGTTCTCCTCTAATAGTGGCAATGTTGTGGAGAACCACACATGACAGCTCTCTCCCTCAGCCTGGACTCTGTTGCCCCTCCCATAACCCGGCAGGTCTCCCTCTCTCGCCCTGCCCCCTGCTTTACTCCTGAGCTTCGCCTCATAAAGGCAGCTGGCCGCCAGCTTGAGAGGCGTTATAGAACATCTGGCCTCACTGTACACCAGGAGGCTTACAAAGACCATGTCAGGGAATACAAGGAGGCCCTCTCTAAGGCAAGGATACTCTACTACTCCAACCTTATCAATAACCAACAAAACCACCCCAAAAAACTTTTCTCAACCATCAACCGTCTCCTGCGCCCCCCTGACGCTCCCAAACCGTCTGACGCACTGGACCTGTGCTCCCGGTTCCTGGAGTTCTTCCACAACAAAGTGGAGACCATTCACAACCACCTCCTCCAACACTCTTCGTCACTGTCTCACCCTGACCTTCATCTTGGTGCCGACACCCTGCAGTGCGGTCTCTCCGCCTTTGCAACACTGGACGCTAACCAGGTGCACGACTTAGTGTGTCGAGCTAAGTCCTCCTCCTGCAAGCTGGACCCCATGCCCACCTTCCTGGTGAAAACCTGCCTACCTGTTATCTGCCCCTTCATAACTGACATCATCAACTGCTCGCTTGGTTCTGGTGTGGTGCCCGCAGGCTTCAAAACTGCAGCAGTCATTCCCACCCTGAAAAAGCCCGGTCTGAACCCCGACGACCCCAACAACTACCGCCCGATCTCCAACCTTCCTTTCCTAAGTAAAATCCTGGAAAGAGCAGTGGCTTCCCAACTCCAACACCACATGGCCCACCATGAGCTCCTTGAACCCCTTCAGTCTGGCTTCAGAATTCACCATAGCACCGAAACTGCCCTCATTAAAATCACTAACCACTAACCTCACTGCCGCCGACAATGGCCTCATCTCCATTCTTATCCTCCTCGATCTCTCAGCAGCCTTTGACACAGTATCCCATTCCATCCTCCTCACCTGTCTTGCTGAGCTCATTGGTCTCAGTGGCTCAGCCCTTTCCTGGTTTCAGTCCTACCTCGCCAACCGCCAACAATACGTCACCTTGGACGATGCCACCTCCATCACGGCACCAGTCAACCATGGTGTTCCCCAGGGATCCGTGCTCAGCCCTTTACTATTCACCATTTACATGCTCCCCCTTGGTCAAATCATCCGTCATCATGGTCTCAGTTTCCACTGCTACGCTGATGATACCCAACTATACTTCAGCACCAAACCCTCAACTCAGTTTCCACCGGCCCCACTCATCAACTGTCTGCAAGACCTAAAAATCTGGATGACCTCTAATCTACTCAAATTGAACAGCAATAAAACAGAGCTCATGGTCGTGGCCCCCAAGTCACTGCTCAGGAAGGTTGGGGATCTTCTGCTGGAAGTGGATGGCTGCCCTATCACCCCATCCCCCGTAGTCCACAACCTGGGTGTCATCCTTGACCCCACCCTGTCATTTCAGCCTCATATCAAAAACACCACAAAATCTGCATTCTTCCATCTGAGAAACATTGCAAGACTCCGACCCTCACTCTCAGACTCAGTCACTGAAACACTCATCCACTGCTTCATCTCCACCCGTCTGGACTATTGTAATTCCATCCTCACAGGTCTCCCCTCCAAAACCTTGGACCGACTGCAATATGTTCAGAACTCAGCTGCCAGGGTTTTAACTGGCACTAAGCCCTGGCAGCACATCACCGCCATCCTTATGCAACTCCACTGGTTACCTGTTAATACCCGGATCAAGTTTAAAATCCTCCTGCTCACCTACAAGTCCCTGCATGCTCTGGCCCCCCGTTACCTCTCTGACCTCCTCCATCCCTACACCCCCCTGCGGTCCCTCAGGTCCTCTGCTAAGGACCAGCTGGAAACCCCCCGCACCAGACTCAAGACCTTTGGGGACAGGGCCTTCTGCGCCTCTGCCCCCACTCTGTGGAATCTGCTCGCCCTCCATATCCGCTGTGCCACTTCAGTGGAGTCCTTCAAAAAGCTCCTGAAGGCACACCTCTTCTTAGAGGCCTATGGCCTTTAACCTGCCCCCCCCCCCCCTGTGTACACCTCTTGTAAAGCGACCTTGGGTACCTTGAAAGGCGCTATATAAATTGAATTTATTATTATTATTATGCCACTATAATGTCACAAGCCCTTTCCGGGGTGACCCTGAGCCTACGAAGGCACTGGAACCGGGCCTTGAGTATGCCGATGGTCATCTCCACTCTGGCTCATGTCCTGCAGTGAGCCAAGTTGTAGTGTCGCTGTGGGCCAGGGTCAGGGTCAGGGTAAGGGGTCAGCAGATAGCGCTGGCAGGGGTACCCTCTGTCTCCGAGTAGATAACAATCAAACTCTCCTATGATAATACAAGATACACTTTATTGTTTCAGTTGCAATAGGAGGAAACAAATATTGATCATAGGATATAACTATATACTGGATAGATAAACTATATATATAAACTCACCACGGGCAAATCTGGCACTCAGTGTAGACTCACGAAACATTCGTGAGTCATGCACAGACCCAGGCCACTTCGCTTCCACATTATTTATCATGTGGGCTGCATCACATATGATCTTCACATTGGAGAACAGTAATTAGCTGTATAGTGAAGTATATTTCATTTGGAATGTTAAAGGCTACTATTTAGGCCTACCTGTACATTAATGCTGTGGACAGATTTCCTATTCACATAATCTCCTTCATTTATTGAAGGAGCTATGATAGGAATGTGAGTGCCATCTATGCAGCAAATCACACCTGGAAACCCTAAAATATATCAAATTGACTGATTAGTGCTTCAAGTCTCAAAGCTTTATGACATGAATAAATTATTGCTTAGAATGTTACCTGCAATTCTGTGGAACTCTTTGAGAAGTCTGCTGGGTCTGTGACTTGGGAACACTACAAACGTGTATATTAGCCGTTTCAGTGCAAGTGTCACATTTCGAACAGCCCGACAGACCGTTGCCTTGGACACATGCTCTGCATCACCAACGTTATACAAAAAACTGCCGTTGGCAAAAAAACGCTGTGCAATACAAAGAATTTGCTCGGAACTGAGAGCGTGTCCACGATGTTTCATGTGAACTATGTGAGGGCTGAGAATATTGTTTAGATAAATTATAGATGATGCAGAGAAACGGAAACGCTCAAACAGGTACTCATCAGGGAATGATAAAACATCCAATCGGGCTCTAATAACCCTCTCCCGACGGAGATTTCTGCGGAGTATCTGCGCCTCGACATCAACTGGCTCTTCAATAAAAGGACACGCCATGTCTGCCACTGCCTTCCGTCTGCAGGCTTCAACTTAAGAGCAGGAGAAACTCAGGGTTAGTTGAAGAAGGCCTGCCAGCGAGCAGGTAAGTTTCACAGAGTATGTTGCCAGGGTAACTGACTCAGAGTTAAGCTGAACTGGCTTTGTGAAACCGAAAAACCAGAGTTTCCCTCATCTCGGGTTTAACTAACTCCGAGTTTTCACCAAACCTGCTTTCTGAAACGGGCCCCTGGTGGGAGAGACCGTGACAACATCAAAATGAAGACATTGACTCAGGCTAAAAGCTTTTTATTTGTGTTTTGTTATGATCCTAAGACATCATAGAATGTATTTTTGTATGACAACTATTTACAGCAGCCGATCTCTGATTTCCTCAATATTTTAACGTCAACAGACAGGACCTGAGGCTACCATTGCATACAAAGTTAAGATTTGTTGCTCTTTTCAATACAGGTAAACACATTCCGTCCGAGAGGAGGCGCTGTGTGAAGAGGCCGTGGTCTGAATTGGAAACAAAAGCTGTGATTATGGAGTTAGAATCATGCCAAAACCCCACACACACGGAAAACGTGTTTTACTCACGCACAACGATTCACACACACACACAAAACGTGTTTTACTCACGCACAACGATTCACACACACGCAAAACATCATTCACAAACGAATTCATTTTGCTTCAGAAACAAATACAGTATGTTTTACACATACAAAGAAACATATTTTTTCAATTACAAACCACACTGAGCGTGTGTGTGAATCGTTGTGCGTGAGTAAAACACGTTTTGCGTGTGTGTGAATCGTTGTGCGTGAGTAAAACACGTTTTGTGTGTGTGTGGGGTTTTGGCATGATTCTAACTCCATATGTGATGAAGCATATGAAGCCATATATTTTGAACAGACTTCTGGTCACGAGCGCTCAACGTGCATTGTGCAAAGACAAAATATTCGTGATTTTGTGAGAAATAATGGCCTAAAGAAAAAAATTAAGTAGTATTCACACATGGAATAGTTGATGTTTTGCACAGTTTTTTCAAGAATCAAGCTAAATTCACACATCAAGTTAAGTGCTCCTTTTTTGGTCGCTGGTGGTTCGCGGTTTTGAGTGCCTTGCGTTTGAGATGTGTTTAGTCTGATTTTATCAATCTTGCCTTTGAGAGTTGTCAAGACTGCTTTAATGTCCTCACAATCCTGTCTGCAGTCTGTGCGTCAACTAGTGTCCTTGCAGGCCTGTTCTAAAACTTGGTCTGTGTTTCAACTAGTGTCCTTGCAGGCCTGTTCTAAAACTTGGTCTGTGTGTCGACTAGTGTCCTTGCAGGCCTGTTCTAAAACTTGGTCTGTGTGTCAACTGGTATCCTTGCAGGCCTGTTCTAAACTTGGTCTGTGTGTCAACTAGTGTCCTTGCAGGCCTGTTCTAAACTTGGTCTGTGTGTCGACTAGTGTCCTTGCAGGCCTGTTCTAAAACCTATGTCCTCATAAACCTCTTTGGGGTGCTTACAAGCCTGTATGGGGAATGAGTCCCTGTATACCACCAAAATGTCTGTGTAAATCTGTGTGTCGCTATCTTTTGAAATATGAGGAAATGTATTTTTGTAAAAAGAATGGACATTTTTGATATATTTATTATAGCTCTAGCACCTCTGGAAAGAGGTGTCCTCGTAGGCCTGTACTGAGCATAATTTACAGAAAATTTTAAGTGTCCTCCTAATCCTCCATACCTGTATGTGTGCGGGTGTGTGTGTGTGTGTGCGGGTGCTATTTTTTATAAGACCGACAGAAAGAGACTGAGTCACCCTCATCCCCCCAGAACCCAAACCCAGGGAGGAGGTCCTCCTGAGTGAAGAAGGACCCGAAGGTGTGGATGTGTGTCAGTGTGTCTGAGGACCCTGCTCCACCTGGGGACACTCTGTAGAAGGACAGAGTGCCAGCAGGCCGGTCCAGATACACTCCTACTCTGGTAGAGCCAGCGGGGCGGAGAGGTATGGCTGTCTCTCTACCAGTGTACCCGGCAGTGTAACCATGATCATCACAAGCTAGAGTCCAGGACTTGTTGTTCAATCCAAGTCCGCTGTCACCCCATCCTCTCCTTGTGATTCCTCTGTATGTCACTCCTATACCAACACTTCCTTTCCTCTCTACCTCCCAGTAACAGCGGCCAGTCAGAGCCTCTCTACCCAACACCTGGGGCAGGGAGTGAAATCTCTCTGGGTGATCCGGATACGACTGGTCCTCTCCAACCCGCGTCACCTTTCTGTTGTCCTCAGACAGAGAGAGTTCTCTGTGGGCTGTGTTTGGGTCCAGTGTGAGTTCACAGGCATCTGACGGAGAACAAGACATGATTAATAATAATAATAATAATGGATTGAAATTATATAGCGCTTTTCTAGACACTCAAAGATGCTATACAGTGAAGGGGGGACCTCACTAGATTAGATGCTGAACCATTCTTCATTGTCATCATCATCACTTGTACTGTTCTCCTGCATTCTCCTCTTTTTTAATCTCTTTCAGACTCTTGTGTGAACGCTCTCTCTTCTTCAAACATTAACATAGAAATAAAAAAATATATATAATAGGTACTATAGTGGAATCATGTGCTGTATATTTTCCAAGCAATAGTACACATTGTATTTAAGATAATAAAAGTTACATATGCATAAATAGTATTAATACACACTATATATACATAGATATGTACATACATAAACATATGTACACATGCATATGTGCACATAAAAATACACAAGTACACGTACAATTACATATACATACGTACACAAAGTTAAACATAACTATATATACTCACGGACAAACGTAAACATACGTGAATATGTAACGATAGGTACATATGTAAAGATACTCATACATATGTACGCATAAATCCGTATTCATAAGTACACAGCTAAACATAGGTATACATACTAAGACATACGTACACATTAGTACACAAAGTAAACATACCTATAAATATATGTACGCATACATAAACATGCGTAAACAAAGGTATAAATATGTACACATCAGTGGAGGCTTCTCCATTGAGGAGAGGGAGGAATAAAAAATGTAGATTGCCCAGACTATTGTAATGAATTAATGCCCTTAAATATGACTACTTTATTGCCTTTGAATATATAATGTTCGTTTCCCTGGGTAAAGGGACATTAGCACCCCCTATCACCTATTGACAATTACTTCAGGGAGGAACGTCCTCCCTCCGCCTCCGTTGACTCCCATTCATTTCCCCGAAAGTACTGGCGGCCGGTGGATAACATGGGTTTCAATGGGAGAGCGGAGGAAAATCCTCCTCTGAGTGGGTGGGACCTTAAGGGGTCTGATTCGCGCAAAAATCTATCCGTCTGCGCTATGAACCAATAAGCAGGATCCCTGGACGTTGAGCACTGTTGCCAGATTGGTCCGATTTCCCACCCAATTGGGCTACTTTTAACCATGTTAGGCTGGGACAATTATCTTTGGGCGGGAAATCTGCCCAATCTGGCAACGCTATCGATAACAAACCCGGTCTGCATTGCCGCGGTGCTCAGTCGAGACGCAGAGCAAGTGAAATCTGCGACATTGTTAACGTCTTATTACAAAAATCCTTCCATTCATTCAGTTACAGTGCTAAGTTAGCGACCAAAGAAAGAGGTAGACCACTTCCCAAAATCAAGGTCACCAGTAGTAATGGCAACGTCGGTGTTGTGAGTGCTACATGGTTTGCTAGGTACGCATGGCTTACTGGTAGCATTACAAGCAATCGACTTTATTGCTGGCCTTGTTTGCTTATGAATAATAGCAAATCTCCAACGTGGGCTGTTCATGGTTTCACTGATGTTGTCAACGCAAACAGCAAGGAGGATTGACCTGATCTATAAATGAAGTCCCTCAATCTGAATAGTTAGGCTTACAGCCCATGTAAATAGTTTTGAAAAAATGTTCTTGTTGTTCTTTTACTAGTTTGTTACTCTGACCGCTCTGTTTGATATTGTGGAAAGGGTGTTAGTGAATGATTCAGAGCATGATGCATTTTAAATGGCATCACTTTGGTTCTTGAGTCTTTTCTTAAAACAATTGTAACTGAAAATAAACATAGCTAAATAACTTCAGTCAGTGAGGGCAAAAATAGGCCCAATGATAGTCCCAGATTTTTTTACAAACTTTTACAAATCAATAGTAGGCCTGATTTGACTAATATGCTTTGCATCCTTTCCTTCTCAAATTACGGTGTTGCCACTGGTGGCTTTGTATACATTTTATTCACATAACTCCCTCCCTGCTATTTTGTACAGTGCAAACAGGCCAATGGCAACCAAGCGCGCAGTCCTTCCTCCCTCACTTTAAAAACCACCAGCCGCCACTGGTACACATACATAAACATACTCACAGATACATAAACAAACATACTAATGTACACACACATAAGCGTGTAATGACAGTGCAAGCACAATTTCTTCAGTAATTGTACGATTCTATATCAGATTCCTGTCCTATTTCACTTTCCTTCCGCTCGTCCATTCAGTATGCACATCTGAGTTATGGTTTGTTTTTTCTTATTGAGAACGAGTCTGTGGTTTGAGGCTAGGTTCAATTAGACAACATGGTTGGTTGTCTGCTTCCGGTAGAAGCTAAACATCAAAGGACTTAAAAACACCTCCTTCACGTCATGACATCAACAAAAACTAGGGAACGGTTCACAGAATTCACAGTTCGGTTCAGATCACGGTTTTGCGTTCGCTACATTTTGGGTTAAGCAGGGGATGACGCATAAAAAACTATAAATAAAACACACACACACGCCCATATATATATACACATACATATATATATAAAAATATATGTAATAACCACACCTCAACAACAAAGTTATGAATACATGATCAACAATGTTATGAATATATCAACAACAATGCTATGAATATATTAAAAAAAAACAATGTTATGAATCTATCAACAACAATGTAATGAATACATCATCAACAAACGTCTCTCCTTGGATACAGATCTTACCAAAGACAAGCAGCTCAGCAGTGTGATTTGCCGTGCCAGCGCTGTTGCTCGCCATGCAGCAGACCGTGTTCACGCCATACCTCCCACCTCTGACGAAGAGGAAGCCTCTCTCCACCCAGGCCTCTGATTGGTCGTCTGTGCCGTTCCTCTCCAGGGGCCTGCCGTTGTGGAGCCATTCTACTGTGGGCTCCGGCGTGCCGCCGGTATGGCAGGTATAGCGGGCCGTTTGGCCCACGGGCAACACGTGGGTAGAGGAGTTGAACTCTGTGATGCTGGGGGCCTCCTTCTCCTCCTCTGTGTGCATCACTGAACCTGAAGAAACCAGGAGGAGAGGAGTGAACGTTTACAACACGGATCTAGAAATGCAGTGTCATACAGTCCCTTCACTCTCTCCGAACACCTGTCCACTAGAGGGCGACCCAGAAGATTCAGACCCAGTTTTCGCACCTGCCATTGCCTACATGATTGAATATCACAGCAGTGTCTACAAAGATCTCCCAGGGAGGGGAAGACACTCCCGCTCAAGAGATTAACGAGTCTGGGGCGGAGCTTGTGGAGAACGCAAAACCGTTAACCAGCTCCAATTGAAACCAATAAAAGCAAACACAAAAAAAGACGCTGAGTAGATGGTAGAGATGCGCAGGCAAAGTAAGATGGTATGGTGTTTTAAATATGAAGATGATCTGCGGTTAATTTGGGGTCCGAGCAGCGAAGCTGCTTGCTCCCCTATTGTTTCTGTAACGTTTTTTTCCCCCTCAAATTCTGTAAAAGTCATATTGCAGCCTATACCGTAAGTCGAAAACTTTTGAAATTTTCAGGTATGGTTACCTATTACCCCCACTACCCATTAACCCAAATTTGTGTTACTTCACCCAAAGGTGGCTTTATTGTAAAAGATCATGAATTAGGCTTATTCCTCCTCACCAGATTGACCTGGACTCCAAATTCTTTCAGAATATTAATCTCTAGAATCAGACGCATTTATAAAACCCTTGAAATGTATACTTTTCCCACAATTTCATATTAAAGCAAAAAGTGATAAAAAGATTCACAGGCTACAAAAATATTCAAAAAATCCCCAGAATCGCCACATAAAATCTTTAGACCAAGCCTCACAAAAATCAAACAGAATTTGTTTTATTAAGTTCCATTTGAGAAATATTGGACAATAAAGTTGAAGCAGTTAGCCCAGTTTTTCTTATCTGACCATTTTGTTATTGTATAAAAAAAACATACGACTATTATTAGATGGATACCATTAACAGTGCAAATGTTCAGATCTGTACTATTTTAAGAAAGCCCTTAATTCTCTTGTGAAATGTGTGCTTAGAGTTTTCTTGATGTTGTGTGCTTATCAATTTTCAAGGTGTGAATGAGGCTTCGTGCAGTTCAGGAATGTCAGTGGCTCAACGGAATAATGCTTTGTACATTTGATCCTTAGGTTGAGTTTGAATCCTGATTAGAGCATTATGAACAAGCTGAACATGACATTCTGTCACCTGAAATTCCTCAGGCAATCAACATTCCGGCTCATTAGTTTCCAAGAAACTGACTGCCAACAAACAGGATGGCATTAAGGGGAACTTCTTCATTAACCATTTTTCCTCCATAATTAACTCTGTCGTATTTATATTTATTCAGTTAGTGTTCTTGAATACAAACGTTTAATTTCCCCAGAATTTCAAAAAAATGTCAGGTACATGCTTTTAAGAAATCCCTTAATTCACTTGAGGAATGTGTGCTTGGAGTTTTCAGGATTTTATATGCTTAGCAATAGACATTTTGACCATGTGACTGAGGCTGCAGTTCAGGTTTATCAGTGGCTCATATATAATAATGGGATAATGCCTTGTACAGGTGATCCTTAAGTTGAGAGTTCAAATCCCGATTATAGCCTCATGAACAAGCTGAGCATGACATTCGGCCATTGCTTTGCAGCTCACCTGAAATCCGAGGCACAGTATTGCATTTAGTGGAACATCTTCATCAACATCTTTCCTTCATAATTATTTGTCAAACTCAGGCGCGTGCCGTCAATATGGGCAGGTGGGGTGCCGAACTCCCTGCAAAAGCAAGCTCCCAAAAAAAATAGTTCCTCAGTAAATCATTGCTCCAAGTTTGTTTTTAATAATGCGATTGTCACATTAACTATCTATAGTTTCTGTAGGCTTTCCGACTATTTTTGGTCTGTTGATATCAAATTGATGGTGGCGATTCTAATTGAGTTTAACGTGTCATGCAATGTGGGGCAGCGGAGCTCAACGACCGCGTCCCTCCGTATATTTCTCGCATGACCCTGCATGCTGCAATAAGAATTGCAATCCGCTAGGGGTGTGACGATACACTCAGCTCACGAGACGAGACGAGACACGATATTCGGTTCGCGAGAACGAGACGAGGCGAGATTTTAAGAAAACTACAATGACAAAATATATGACTGGAACAACAGACTTTTATTTAACCGAGTTGCACATGCATTTAGAAATGTTTTATTATAACTCTTTACATGCATTAAATTGAAACAAAAAAACAGTTGAAGTCAAATAAATTAAATTAAATAATTCTATTTTTTTCAAGTGTGAACAATATTATCTGCAAAACCAAATCAAAGTTCTACTCCGTCAATACAGAGTGCAAATAGTGCCTGACCAAGTATGTCACTGAAAACTTTGTATTGTCCGTGTCTTATCAGTCACTCTACTGCCATTCATAATTTCCGCCGGGTACCCAAAATGCTGCCAAACAAATGATTTAAAAGTGGCGGGGGCATCTTCAACGGTAATACGGGTATTTTCCGACGTCATTCTGACTGCCTATGGCTGCTTCCCCTGCTTCCTCTCCTTCTCCTCCTCTTCTTCTTTTCCTTCTCCTTCGTTAGGTTCTGGCGGGCTAGACGTAGCAAAGGCGCATTACTGCCCCTACAGGCCACAAATAGAAGTTTGGAATAGCTCACAAATCTCGCGAGACAGATTTTTAACTTGACGGGTAATATCGTTGAGTTTAATCTCGCGAGATCTCGTGGCACGAGATCTCGTCACACCCCTACAATCCGCGCTATAAGACGCCCATATGGTCGTAAAGTAGTCTGCCCCATGGTCATATTCTTGTCTAATTACTCCGTCTGTATCTTTCGGCATTGAAGTCTATTTATTTCAGCAGGTATGAAAATTGTATGCCTGATTTCATACCTGATTTAAACAGCTGTTATTGAGAATTTTCAAAAGTGTTGTTATTGAGAGATTTCACACATCGTCGGGCCAAGTTCCAAATCAAAGGTCTGCTTGATTGATGATTTGTATTTCTACTTTTCATGTATTTGCAATGCACTCGCTAAGCCTGTTGTTAAAATAAAATATGGAAGAAATAACTTCACTATAAGGGACATCATATGACGAGTGTTGCGGATGGCACTTCAAAAGCGTGCAGTAACATTGGGCTATTAGTTTATTTTTAATTCTTACTCACAATTAGTTTAGTTAACATGTTTTGATGTAGCTCAAAATATACATGTTAAAAATATATATAAATTGTGGATGTGGTCATACGCCAGTAGTTTCTGCCCCACCGAAATGAAGGGGCACCGCACGCTACTGGTCATACTTATATATCTTCCATTAGTGTGTGCTTGACTTTTTATTTTGCTCGGACCCCGTTAATCACCGCTTGCGGTTATATTTAAAATTAACTTCTTACTATCGGCTATTTCTTGTATGCCATCCTAATTATCTCTTACAAATTTTGTATTGCATATCCTTTAAGGCGATTATAGTATACAAGGTCCTACCAATTTATTTTCAGAATATCTTGTTGTTGAGCCCTGACCCTGTGTAGTAGACCACAATAAAAACCGGACCTTGCGTGAAGACCACAATAAAAATCGGTCCATCGTTGCCTTACGTAGAACTGTAAACCTCACTTAATTGAGCGCATAACAAAGATGAGGGCCTCTGTACTCTACTGCTCCCCCTGCAGGAGGAGGAGACTACCAGCACTTGCAGTAACACCATGCTGCCAGAAGGGGACATCCTTTAATTATTTATTTCTGTTAGTAGTTCAACACTGAATATGCTCTGTTAGCCTGATAACATACAAAAACAATGTTATTTTTGAATGAAATAAAATGACTCATAACTTCTATAAAACCCTCACCGAGTTCACACAGAGGAGTACAGAAGAAATGAGCTCTAAAACAGAATGACATCCTAACATAACAGAACACACAGCCAACCAAGGATGATTTAGACTCACTGAACTGCAGGGAGATTAGGAGAATACTCAGCAGTCCGAATATCAGAAAGACAATGTTGCAGGACTTTACAGCTGTTCAGGAATAGGACACACACACACACACACACACACACACACACACACACACACACACACACACACACACACACACACACACACACACACACACACACACACACACACACACACACACACACAGTTATGTACACAGGGATATATTGATGCTGCATGGCTATCATTCACAGTCCAGACGGTCTCCATACAGTCTGCAGATTCCCTCCCCATCTAGAAGAAACATCAAAAGTACTGTCTCTCTCGTGTTGAATTAAGAACACACTTAAGCAGAAAAAAAACGGATCTATAGCCTATTTGTTGTTACTCCCTGATTATTGACATGTACACACACAGTAATACATTCATACACACAGTTATACATTGATACATAAATATAATACGTGAAAATATTCATTAAACTTTCTTTTAAATGCTATAAAAAGGTCACCTACCAAATCTTCTGTGGCTGGTCTCCCTCGGGTCCAAAGACTTGTCCTCAGGTTCCATAGTGAGTCCAGGGTCCAGTCCAGAGACAGTGTCCATGGCTCCTCTCTGACAGCTTCCAGGGCTTCTTCTCTCAGGCTTCAGCCCTGCTATATTAGCTGGAAAAACGGTGTCACATGTTTTAATTCTGACCAATCATTGGCTCGTTATGATTGGTCAACACGCACACACACATACACACAAGCACACACACACACAACCTGAATGTCAGGAGATGATCAGTCTTGGATGCACTTTAGACTTCATACAAGGCTTTGCTTATTTATACAAGGCTTTATTTATTTAGGCTTTACTTCTCTGAATAAATGCTTAAAAGTAACTGATATGTGCTTTGTGGAAATATTCTCTTCGGTTTTGTTTTAAGAATACAGCATTCTGAGGTATAATTCTTATATATTTACCTGTCACAGCAGCAACCATTAAAATAACGTTCATGTAATGTTTTTGCAACAAAAAATGTAAGTTGTTCAGTGCCTGTCGTTGCTGTAATCTGATTGACAGCATTTATTAATTCATCTATTTCACAGCAGTTAGCTGCCCACTTTAGTTGCCAGCTAAAGTTGTTTGCACACCGCCGTGCGGCAGCCGGAGGGTTCAGCGCGGCGGTGTGAAGGGCCAGTCTTGCAGCCGAAAGATTCAACGCGGGAAAAGTTGAGCAGTACGGCAAAATCTGTGCGAGTTCACGTGGGCGGCAACCGCTTCCTGGTCCAACAGCCGCGGTTGTAACCGCCTCCCCTCTGCCGCTCATCCCTCATTGAAATGAATGGAGGCGGCGAGTTGCCGCGCGGCGGTGTGAAAGCAGCTTAACAGTGCAAAGTGTCCCAACTGTGAGGAATGAGGGCATTTGTTTGGGTTTGCAGGTCAGGTCAAGGACAGGTAAACAAACCACTGTCTGGACCAGAGCTCTACTGGTAACAAACCACTGTCTGGACCAGAGCTCTGACTTGACTTATAGGTTAAAGTTAACTAGTTGATGCTATAGTTAGAGTCAAGCACTGCCTGTTGTATGAATGGATTCCACAATCACAGACAGTGCAATTGTTGTCAATTGTTTGAAGACATGGTGATTGTCTCAGGTCATTATGCTCATGCATGTCACCTCTTATGTTAACCCATATGTGTGGTATAGGGATTTGTTTTATTTGATTATGCATGGCTCATCTCACACATGTAGCACATGAAGCATATTATATTTTTTAAATCAGTTGATTTAATAAATTCACAAGTTGATTTTAATCCCTGAGTACCTCACTGATCTACATTTGATGTACCTGTAATGTTTGAGATATTCTCGCGATAATTCTTGCCACCTATTTGAATGCCATTCAAATAGGTGAGCACAAGTGTGTGCGCGCACACACACACACACACACACACACACACACACACACACACACACACACACACACACACACACACACACACACACACACACACACACACACACACACACACACACACACACACACACACGATGCAAAGGAATTGGCTCCCACAGTCATAGATATTAGTTATTCATTAACTCATCTTACAACTGGGCTCAATAGTCAGTGATATTAGTAAATCATTTACTTCAGGTTATCTTATAACTGAGACAAATTGTCAGAGATATTAGTTGTTCATTAACTTGCTCTTATGGGGTTGTTGAACAGCTAAGGCCTTTAGTAAAGACTGGAACCACAAAGAGGAGACATAATGTCAATAACAAAGAGGGAAAGTTACTGTTAAAGTTCAACCTTAAAGGCCGTGTTGCATTGTTTATTTTCCAACGAATTTGTGCACTGTAAAAAATGAAAAGTTGAGAAAACTCAAAATTGCAAGGCAACTTACTGCAATCAATTTTTGAGTTTTGAGCCCAACAAAACATCTTGGGCCCTATTTTAACGGTCTGAAACGCAAGTGGGAAGCGCAAGTAGCTTTGTGGGCGGTTCTACGGCGCTATCGCTATTTTACAGGCGGATAAATGACACTTGCGTCGCGGCGCAAGTGTCAAAAGGGTTGGTCTGAAGCAGCCTAGTTACCCGTAGGTGTGGTTTGGGCGTAACGTCCAACAAACCAATGAGAGTGCCAGCTCCCATCCCCTTTAAGAGCCATGAGCGCATTTGAATCGGACGAGTTGATTTTGACAGCGCGTCTGCAGTCTCCGATGAGACAGTCACAGATGCACATGAATTTCAAACTGCAAATGGCTCAGTTTATTGCCAAATACTATGGCCTAATTCACACATGGAATAAGGGGTTTTCTTCCACAACTTCAGAAATACTGAGTCCTAAATTTCGGCAAAGAAAACGTATATGATATACCATATGATATGCGGTAACTGTGATTCTATTTAATGATATACGCAATACATATAAACATTGTTTCTTATCAGTATTGTATGCTATCCTAATATGCATGTGTCCCCGCGGTAATAGACATTGCCATTGATTGTATTATGCGTTACGTGTTTAGTTTGCGTGTGTTTAAACAGAGCACACACGCGCGCCCGTGTGTTCATTCTTTTTAACACTCACTCGCGTTAAAACAATGTTTTTCACTATCAAATACTCATCAATCCTAAAAGTTATGGGCATGAAGGCCTACACGATGTCTGTGTCAAGAAAATATGTGTTTGCTGTACGGTGTTTGCAGATGCATTGATTTAACTTATTACCGCTGCATCAGCTGTTCTTTCCCAAATAATTTACCAAGAATGTGCAGCTAGGTAGATGGGAGAGGCAAAGTGTATGCGCGAGGTGCACAAGCAATCCGTATGCATCGCATGCGCATGTATGCATGCGCCCTTAAAATAGCATCTGAACAACGCGCCACTGACTTTGAACCAGGTATTTGGTCCTGGTCAGTAGCGCAATGGTATTCAAAAACGGCAAAATACCGTTTGCGCCAGGACACGCCTCCTCCTTCCGCCGAACCGCCCCTTGGGGCGCATGATCAATCGCTAATTTACCGGCGAGTGGCGGTGGTGGGAAAAGAACGCTCTGCGCCAGTTGTAAACTAGCAACGACACATGCGCCAGTGACTAAGTCACTTGCGCCGGATGCAAGATAGGGCCCCTTGAGTTTTAAAAAAGCTCCATCAACTGATATTATTTTGTTTGTATAATTACATTTTCTTCTTTAGACAAACTTGAAAGTTAGTTATACCAACTAAGATTTTTATATTTTACAGAACTCAAAAAGTAAGTCAGGGTTGTTAACTTAATATTTCAAATTAAGGTTAATAACATTTAAAAAAAAAAACATTTCAAAGAATGCAAAACAAGTTTTAAGTTCACTTTATTAAAAGTAATAATTGGAAACTTCCATTTTACATTTCTGAATGCCAGACAGCAATAGAACATATAGCTAGTTCAGCAGCAGAGAATAGCTGTCTAAATGCAGCAAACCAGAGTGCAGAACAAGTTTGACATGATGGTCAAACTTGTTCTGCACGAGACGGGAGCCCAGGTTAAACGGTGACGCAACTCTCGTGCCTCATACACCGCACAAACCCGAGAGCTGCTGTTACACTAAATTTGTACCGGCTGCCAAATTTGTACCGGGCGCGTCATCCATACGTAATAGTGATGGGAATTTCGATTCACTTAGAAGATTCATAGTCATTTGAGTGAATCACTTAAAAGATCTGAATCTTTTGAGTCCTTTGAATCTGAATCAGTTGAAATTTTGTCGCTGAATGAGCCCAGCAGCCCACTCCCTACCTAATGCGCACGCTCACAGCAAACCACTGTAATGCAGTTTTGAGGATATCCAGGGGAAATACGCGAACATATTTGAATATTAAAAAGGATGCATTGCAAACATCGGAGATGTCGCCAACGTGACTGCTATCTGAATTAGGAAAAACATATGGATTAATTTTTTTTCTCTTCGAAGCTCGTCAAACACAGAAATATTCTGAGAGTTCACATAGTCAGCAAACAACTTTATTTTTAATAAGCTACTTTCATTTTAGAATACAATCTCTCGTAAAATAATGCCTTTGTAACAAAAGAGTTTAACGATTTACATTCAGTACGAGCCCGACCCATTTAGTATGAGTCCATTGAGTTGGTCTTTCACTCAACAGGATATGAGTCCGACCCATTCAATATGAGTAATTTGAGTTGGTCTTTCACCCAGCTGGATATGAGTCAGACCCATTTCATCTGAATCCTTTGAGTTAGTCTTTCACTCAACCGGATACGAATCCGACCCATGAATTCGCTCAGTCTATGGATCTGGATCTGTGTACAGCTCTGTCTACAGGAAGTTCTTATTCAACCACGCAGCTGGCAGCTCCGGGTCCGTATGCTTAATCTAAGTTACTATGCAGATGAAAAACGGATGTGTTAATGTTGTTATAGACCTACAGTTTGATGACATTCGTGCATTGTTTTAATAATGTCGTCCGTAGCAGCCAGAACCGAAAGATTCAGGTTAATTGAGACCATGGACTCGTGACTCATGGGTGAATGTAACGATTCGGATCTTTGAATCCGATTGACTCAGATTCAACCACCACTAATACGTAATCCATTCCAAACCTGCCTGTCAGCAGATGACCGCGTCGTCCGTTGCCGGGCAGGTTTCAAAAAACATTCGCGCTCATGTTGCCAAAGACGAAATAACATAATACAGTTAACGGATCGCTAGATAACACTTGTTTTTACTTTATATTTGTATTGTTTGATCAAATTTAGCTAGTAAACTGAGTGTTTAAAGCTGGTTTCAAAAAACATTCGCGCTCATGTTACCAAAGACGAAATAACATGATACAGAAAACGGATCTAGATAACACTTTTTTTTATTTTATATTTGTATTGTATTTAATTGTTTAATCAAATTTAGCAAGTAAACTGAGTTTTTAAAGCAACTCAAGGACGAAATAGCATAATACAGATAACGGATCGCTATATAGAAGGTTTGCGAATGTTCGTGAACCTTTCACGTCATTCGACGCGATCGCCGTTGCCAGGCAACGGACGAAGCGATCATCTGTTGTCAGGCAGATTTGGAGTGGATTACGTATGGATGACGCGCCCGGTACAAATTTGGCAGCCGGTACAAATTTAGTGTGACACTGCCTTTATTTAACACACACCCAAAACCCACAGCGCACCGCACACCCAACCAACGGTCATGCAAGTCTCGGTAACGGTTGCGCAACACTACACACAATAAATAACACACAAATAATAAAGACCCCAAACCCGTTAACCCCACTCAACCTAACAGAAACAAATTGACAAAAGGCAATAAACCCCTTTTTCCCAACCGGCATCACGAATACCCAGACTCCCCGGGGGGTAGGAGTCGCCACAATATTTACCATCTTGTAAACATGTCATTGTGCAGTGCATAACAATTGTAACAACAGCAACAACATTGCTGACATATCTGTGCCCTATACCACGAAGCTCGCTGAACATACCCAGGCTTTCTTGGGAAAACCTGGATCGACAGAGCCGCAACCAGAGTTAAATGGTACCACGAAGCTCACTTTAGATTCAATTAGTTGAACCAGGTTTTCCGCTTTAAGTTCAGTGCGCGTTCACGTGAAAGGGGCGTTTTTTGCGTCATTTTTCTCACCTTTACGATAGATCAAGCAGTCTATATGAGTATAAGTGAAAAGATTCTGCATATTGTCTGTAAAATAACTATGCCAAATGCAGAATTGTTCGCCATTAATCCAAATAGAATGATGATGATTTAAAAATGCATAAGCAACGTCCATCCTGCCTTATTCTATCATTTAGGGAATTCACTTTAAATACACCCTATTTAAGAAATGTATCGCATGTTTTCGACCGCTGAGAGGTAGCGGCTGTAGCGTAGTGGATTAGTATAAGACCCGAACGCCAGCGACCGGGGTTCAAATTCTCCGGTCTATCATCATGCATTTTACCCCCCATAGATGTGGTGCCAGCACGGCCTTGAAAATATGGGTTCAAGTTCGAAATAAGCACAAAAATAAAATTCCATAAGCTTTAGTGAATAAGTATTCCATATGCATGAGAATTAGGACTTTTTAAGCTTCACATAAATTCGCGTCACTTGGGAGTCGAACCCCCCGCGCAAAAATTTAAGACTGACGCACTACCTCCACTCTAGCACTCTGTCACTGAGACACAATGCGCAACAGTAATCATTGTCTACATAAGGTCCAAAAGGACGATCAAATAACGAACACCCTCTGATGAGAATCTGTATCTCTCATGAAGAACCCCAATTTCGTTGTTTGCACAATGACAATAAAGTCTGAAATCTGAATATCGTCAGACAATGCCAAGGGATCGGTTCTGTCCCGTAAAACCCTTGTCTCCGGAGAAGTGCGCCGGGGTCCACGGGAACACCCACAAATGGTGACGCCATTGTCAGAGGAGGGGCTAGGAAGCTGCGCACGCCGATTTAAGTAGCCGATCTCCGGCTAGACTAAGCCGAAAAACTGCTCCCGACCAGGTTTGGTTGCGAGCATAAGTCACCATGGTGATACAGCGACGCTAAAAGAGATCGACTTTCGTGGTACAACTAACCCAGGCTTGGAGCTCAACATACCTCGCTAACCCTCTAAGCGAGCTTCGTGGTACAGGGCCCTGGTGTCAAATATAAATATGCATAACCTGTAAAAGCACCTGTGCGGCTCACAACACAGTTCCAACATGGAACTGTGTTGTGATACGTAGCGAAGACCCACGACGTGCAGGAATGTAGGTGAAACCCCTGAAAATCCCGTTAGGAAACCCAGTGTCGAAATGCGCATGTGCACCGTAGTTGGCCCAGCCTCAGACAGAGTCTGACTTAAACCCATGTGTCTTGCTAACAAAGATACTACAGTGAGCCCAACTCTTGACCCAAAACTCAACATTGTTGGTTGGACTAAATTGCATTGCACAGTTGACATGAATACTTAATGTTTTATATTCATTTTAATCAGAAATCATAATAAGACCAACAATTTTAAGTTTTTGTTTTTACAGTGTGCAATTTGCTTGTTGGTAATAAAGATTTCAACTGTTATTTATTGTATTTAATGTTTTTAGGTATCACAAAACGGAATGTAATACAAAAAAGTAGGTACTATTTTAGCGGTTTGTTATTGATTCTCATTTACCCCAGAATGCATTGCATGACGTCACGTTGGGGAGACACGGACCAAAGCCGCAATAAGACCCTTGAGAGTAGAGACTAGTAAGAGAGTGTTCAGCAGATTATACAGATACATAGATAAATACATAATGTAGCGGGCCAGTGGGTGTGGGGTTTCCACGCTACCAAGTTGAGTAGATAAATTACACAACACACAGAGCAGTTACAGTGCAGAATGGTTTATTACCTTGTAAATGAAAACCAGGGTGGGAAAGGGACATCCACCTCCTTTATGCTATCGTCCGTCAAACACCTTCCACCTGTCTCTCTCTCGGCGTTCCGTGCTTCAAGGTGATCACACAGATCCTGCCTGTCCTTACCTAGCCCTAGCTTCCCTTGCTCCAGGTCCCCTTCCAACTCCAACTTCAACCTCCCCACATGTCTGTTTGCCAGCCCTCTTAAGCTAAAGCACCCCTGCCTAACGATCCCCAGGCTTGCCTCGTTAGAGGGAGGAAGGCCATATATGGCTTGGGGGTGGAGCCAGCAGGTTGCCAGACCTACCACTCCCCTCACTCCTCCCTGGCGTCTACCACACACCCTCCACCTCAGCTCCGACCTAGAGGGAGGGGCGGTCCAGCTCCCTAGAGCAACCCTCCTGGACCGGGCTTCTGCAATCGCAGAAGATTGCAGAAGCCCGGCTGCGTCGTCTCCGGCTGCGTCGTCTCCGGCTGCGTCGTCTCCGGCTGCGTCGTCTCCGGCTGCGTCTTCGTCCTCTCCGTCTCCCACTGCGTCCTCTCCATCTCCCACTGCGTCCTCTCCATCTCCCACTGCTTCCTCTCCATCTCCCACTGCTGCCTCGTCTCTGGCGGCGGCGGCTTCCCATGCGGCGGCGGCCGCGTCCCTTTCTGCGGCGACCTCCCTTTCTGCGGCTGCGTTTCTTGTGGCGGTGGCGGCTGCGTCCCTTGGGGCGGCGGCGGCGGCAGCTGCGTCTCTTGCGGCGGCGGCGGCTGCGCCTCTTGTGGCAACGGCGAGACAAACCTGCTGGGGCCCGACAGGGCACTGCCGCACCTGCAGCCCTGCCGACCTGACCGGCTGTCATCACTCCCAGCAGCTCCCGGCTACTGGCTATCTGTGCCATGTTCGCCTCTAAAAGCCTCCTCAACAATGCTTCCACGTTTGCTTGTGTGTTGTTCTACCTACTCAAATTTGGATTACTAGCACGCATTCTCCACCATTTGTAGCGGGCCAGTGGGTGTGGGGTTTCCACGCCACCAAGTTGAGTAGATAAATGACACAACAAACAGCAGTTCCAGTGCAGAATGGTTTTATTACCTTGTAAATGAAAACCAGGGTGGGAAAGGGACATCCACCTCCTTTATGCTATCGTCCTTCAAACACCTTCCACCTGTCTCTCTCTCTCTGGGCGTTCCATGCTTCCAGGCGATCACACAGATCCTGCCTGTCCTTACCTAGCCCTAGCTTCCCTTGCTCCAGCTCCTCTTCCAACTCCAACTTCAACCTCCCCACATGTCTGTTTACCATCCCACTTAAGATAAAGCACCCCTGCCGAAAGATCCCCAGGCTTGCCTCGTTAGAGGGAGGAAGACCATATATGGCTTGGGGGTGGAGCCAGCAGGTTGCCAGACCTACCACTCCCCTCACTCCTCCCTGGCGCCTGCCGCAATAGATATTATAGTTAGTATATGCGACACGTGAACCTCCTGAAATGGCGCAATTTGATTGGTTCGCTATCTCGGGATATTGGGCAATATCCCGTGATTGACATCTCAAACTGAGCATTGTTTTCATCGCAAAATGTCAAATTGTTGACTAATAGCCTAGATAGATAGATTCGGCTCAAATAGTATAGCCTACAGGACCACAGAGAACAAGTCTGACTGGACATACACAAAATACATCACATTAAAACTAAACCCATGCGTTGATAGATAGATGGGCTCAACACCAAGATGGCTGACACTGAAGTCACCTGTGTACCTGTGCAGCTCATTTGAGCTGTTTTACTAAAGATTGGAGTTCAATAGTACTTATTTAAGATTATTTTTTGAAAGGAGAATGCCCGCTAAAAAATCAAAAGAAGAGATGGATGAAATAAAGCAATCTCTGAGCAACATTCTACAAGAGATTGGCAAAATTGCCTCGCAGCAAACACAGATACTCAAGTTGTTTGAACAGGTAGACGGCCTCCAAAAGCAACTTGTCACTCTTAAAAACGAGAACCAAGAGAAGAATCGGGAAATAGTAAACCTGAAAGTCAGAATGGATGAATTGGAACAATACTCGCGCATTGATGATGTGATAATCACCGGGTTGAAGACCAGACACCGCTCCTATGCAAACGTCACAGCCTCGGCTGCACCCGGAGGGGATTCCCCACAGGCCGAGTTGGAGACGCTGGAGACCCAGGTCGTTCAATTCCTCAGTGGCAGGGACCTGCCTATTCAACACCAACACATCGCTGATTGTCACGTTTTCCCCCGCAAACAAACCAACGCGCAGCAGCCTCCGGCGATCATAATACGATTTGTGAGTAGAAAACACAAATCTGAGTTACTGAAGCAAGGACGCAAGCTGAAGGGGACCGGCGTTTACGTTAACGAGCACCTTACGAAAAAAAATGCAGATATTGCAAGAGAAGCCCCAGACTCAGGAAAGAAAGTCTACGTGGACAAGGAATTGTAAAGTCTTCGTTAGACTTAATGGAGCCTCACCGGAGGAAGAAAAGCTGCTTATCATAAGGGAGATCAATGATCTGGAGCAGTATGATGAAACATAAAGGACGGCTTGTCTGTCACTGCAGCTGGCCTACTACTGTGATCACCGTAAGGATCCATTATACGATATTTAAACATGGACCGTGTCTTCTCCACTGTCTGGCAAAAAGTTATCCTTGTCTCTCAAGATACCCGCCCCACAGGTATGAATCTCTTCCTACTCTATGTCCTCTTCTGTCTCAAACCCTTTAGACGCCGCAACAGTCTCTCATTCATTCAATCCATTTGAGCTCAATACGGTCAATGATGGAATTTATGAGACTTTCTTTAATCCTGATATGATTTATAATGCCTCAAACTCTGCTAAACTGACGTGTGATTATTTTACTGAATCACAGCTCAATATTATGTTTCATGAGGGGGTCAAAAATGTATTTTCTACTTTTCATTTGAATATCCGCAGTCTGCCTAAAAACTATGATTGTTTGAAACTATACCTATCAACACTGTCACACTCATTTTCAGTTTTAGCTTTTTCTGAAACATGGTTAAATGATGATTTTGTGAGTCTTTATCCTTTGTCGAACTATAATTCGACTCACTCCTGCAGAAACAACAGAACAGGAGGAGGTGTTTCTTTGTTTGTCTCAAATGTTTATAATTTCATCACAAGAAAGGATTTGAGTATTGAGTTCGATACGACCCTTGTGGAAACTATTTATCGACATTGCATTAGGTAATAAAAAAAACATTATAGTCGGTTGTATTTATAGGCCACCCGATTCAGATATAAATACGTTTAATGACGCATTGTATTCTACTTTAGAAATCATTAACAAGGAAAATAAATTGTGTGCATTATTGGGGGATTTCAATATTAACTTGCTCAAAGAGGATCTAGTATCCACAAGTCTTTCTGAACACACTTTACTCTGTTCATTTTTATCCTTTAATTACAAAGCCATCTCGTATTACTAGATCATCAGAATCTTTAATTGACAACATTCTTTTTAATTCTCTGGATTATGAAATCACTTCGGGTTTATTGATGTGTGATATTTCAGATCATTTTCCGGTATTTCCGATTGTGCATGCTATTGATCCTCTTAATGCTAAAGGTACTAATTCTACTTGTGGCCAATTTCAATTTCGTAAGTTCAGCAGAAATAACCTGCTATCTTTCAAAACTGCCATCAGGTACGTCTCTTGTGATGAGGTTCTTGGGCTAAATGATGTTGATACAGCTTATCATCTTTTCATAGCCCTTATTAATTCAGCTCTTGAATCATCTTTTCCGATGAGCAGCCATAAGTCTAAAATTAATTCTTCAAAAGGGAGACCTTGGATTACTGAAGATCTGAAGAAACGCTCCCGTAAAAAAAATACAATTACAAACTCCATCCCTTCTAACATAGAAACTTATAAGAAATATAAAAACAAATTTATAGCTGATATAAGGAAAGCAAAAAAAAAATATTATGCAGTAAAATTCACCCAAGCATCAAACGATATTAAGTCAACCTGGAACCTCATTAATCATTTGTTGAATCGCAAGAAATCTGCAGCAACTGCACCTGCAGAGATGCGTGGGAAAGAGAATGTCCTCTCTAACCCTAATGAAATAGCTGATGGCTTTAATACTTTCTTTGTTAATGTTGGCTCGGATCTGGCATCAAGTATCTTGGACACAAATGAGAACCCTTGTAACTTCATTAAGGGTCAATATTCTCCTCTCAATACCTTTGTGCCTCCAACTTCACAGGAAGTCCATAATATCATAATGGAATTAAAGAATTCAGCGCCAGGTCATGATGGCATAAAGAGCATCTTGATCAAAGAAACCATTGATCATTTAATTCAACCGATAACTCATATTCTTTCTTTATCACTCCAATCTGGAATTATTCCCCTCGATCTAAAAATTGCTAAAGTTATCCCTGTTTTCAAAACAGGTGATACTCATGATTTTGGAAACTATAGACCTATATCAATCCTGCCTTGCATCTCTAAATTATTGGAGAAATTAGTTTATGCAAGAATATCCAAGCACTTAACTGTAAATAAGATCCTATATGCTCACCAGTATGGATTCCGTAAAAAACATTCAACAGAGCATGCATTACTCGAGCTAACTAACTTAATTTCATCCGCCATGGATACTAGTAAGTTTGCCATTGGGATCTTTTTAGACTTAAGCAAAGCATTCGTTACTGTTAACCACAGTATTCTGATTTCTAAATTAAATAGATATGGATTGGACAATATTGCCCTGAACTGGTTTAAAAATTATCTATCTAACAGACAACAATATGTGTCGCTTAATGGCTATTCTTCTACCAAGTCAAGAATCATACATGGGGTGCCACAGGGTTCAATACTGGGCCCTTTATTATTTTTGATTTATATAAACGATTTAGCCATGTCTTGTAAACATCTTTTTCCTGTATTATTTGCTGATGACACTAATCTCATAGCAACTCATAATGACTTTAATCATTTGATTAACTGTGTAAATGATGAATTATTATCAATTGCCAAATGGTTTCCAAGTAAAAGCTTCCAAATTTTTGGGAATCTTAGTTGATGAAAGACTTAACTGGTCAAATCATATAGACTTGGTTTGCAAAAGATCCACGAAGATGATGGGCATATTAAGAAAAGTGTGTCCTCTAATTCATCCTTCTGCTCATTTAACGTTATATTATAGCTTTTTGTTTCCTTATTTGAACTACTGTAATCTGGTCTGGGCGGCTTCATATCCCAACCATCTCAAAAAATGATGTATCATTCAGAAGCGATTCTTAAGATTCATCTCACATTCAAACAGATATGCTCCATCAGCGCCACTTTTCATAAATTATTCTATTTTGCCAATTCACAAATTAAATATCTATCAGATATGTTTATTCATTCACAAGTTTATTTACAGAAACCAAGATCTCCCTGAAAGCTTTCAGTCTTTATTTACTCACTCATTTAACGTACATTCACATCGCACTAGACACAGCAATAATAACAACCTATCTTTACCCTTCTCCCGCACATCACATCATAAATTTAGTATGTCGTATAGAGGCCCTGCATTATGGAATGTACTACCTCCCGTATTAAGATCCTTATCATCCTACTCACTCTTCAAAAAGCAGCTTAAAAAACATCTTATCTTTTCATGAATCATCTTATTACTGAATTTTGATTATTTTTGATTTATTTATGTACTTTGTCTCATTATTTTCTAAAGTTTATTTGTTAGCCTTATAAATATTATTTGTTTGTGATTGTTGACAGGGGTGGAACCCTTGTACCAGCCCACTGGGCTTCGTTCCCTCCTTGCACCATTATTGTAATGTGTGCTAAATAAATAAACTAAACTAAACTAATGGGCAGATAGATGGGCAGATAGAAAAATAATAAAATCAGAAAATCCTGTGCGCGTTGAGGTAACCCGCTTTTCAATGTCTCGGGGTTCAAGGTACGTGTCACACCTCGAAGTCAGGGTTAAGCCGAACTCGGCATTTATTACAATGATCTCTCACACAGGGAACACACGCACTATACATAGGGTCTCCGTGAGCCTCTAATAGGATGTGGTCTCAAGCGCTTCCCTCGCGCCACTCGCTCCTGTTCTCCCCTGTCGTCAGCACTCGTGCTCCTTTTAAGACTGCCTCCTGGCTTTCTCCTCCCTCCGGCCAGGTGTCCCCATCTCCCTGATTGGGGGGAGAGAAGTGATGCTCTCTGTCGCCGGTTAGTGGGTGGCGGCGGTATACGCCGCCCATGACTATACCTCGGACCCACCCGGGCCGAGGTTTGAGGAGCGGGATGCCACACTCCTTCAACTTCTTCTTAGGCCTCAGGTAGACGGGGAACCCGCCCAGGCAGGTATCCTGTCGTGATAGGGCGTCGGCGTTGGCATGCTCCCTGCCCGGTCGGTGGTCCACCTTAAAGTGAAAGTCCTGGGGGGCCGGGAACCATCGCGTCACCCGGGCGTTGGTGTCGCCGAAGTGGATGGCGCCGGCCATCCACTTCAGGGGGGCGTGGCCGGTGGCCAGGGTAAACTCCCTCCCTAGGAGATAATACCTTAGTTTGTCAAGGGTCCACTTGATGGACAGGGCCTCCTTCTCTACCGTTGAGGAGTTCCGCTCATTCGGTAGTAGCTTTCGGCTGATGTACGTGATGGGGTGTTCCTCTCCGGCCCGGACTTGGGAAAGGACTCCCCCCAGCCCCACCTCCGATGCGTCCGTGTGCAATATAAGGGGGGAAGCAAAGTCGGGGGTTATGAGCAACGGCTCCGAGCATAGGGCCTCGCGGAGCGTCCCAAAGGCCTGGTCGGCTGCCTCGGACCAGGTGATCCGATCCGGCAGGGCCTTCCGGGTCAGGTCGTTTAGTGGGCTGGCCAGTGTGGCAAACCCGGGTATAAATCGCTGATAATACCCGACTAATCCTAAAAAGGACTTCACCTGTTTCTTGGTGCGGGGTTGGGGCTAGTCCCGGATGGCGGCCACCTTGCTCTCCTGTGGCCGGACTGTTCCCCGTCCTACCTGGTACCCCAGGTACGCCGTCTCCTCCAGCCCGAGACGACACTTGGCCGGGTTGGCAGTGAGGCCCGCCTTCCGCAGCTCCCCCAGCACCGCCCTCAGCTGGCGGATGTGGACATCCCAGCTGTGACTGTAGATGATGATGTCATCTATATAGGCTGCTGCATAGGCCTGGTGGGGCCTCAGGAGCTGGTCCATCATGCGTTGGAACGTCGCTGGGGCTCCATGGACTCCAAAGCGGAGGACGGTGTACTGGTACAGCCCCCCTGGAGTTGAGAACGCCGTCTTCTCCCGGGCAGCCCGGGTCAATGGTACCTGCCAATACTCCTTAGTTAGGTCCAAGGACGTGAGGTATCGGGCTGGTCCAAGGTGTTCAATCAGCTCGTCCACCCGGGGACTTGGGGTAGGCGTCAAACTCGGAAGCCTCGTTCAACCTCCTGAAGTCATTGCAGAACCGATAGGTTTCATCTGGCTTCGGAACGAGGACTACCGGGCTGGACCAGGCACTGCGCGACTCCTCAATGACCCGGAGCTGTAGCATCCGGTGTACCTCGGCCTGGATGGCCTCCCTCCGGGCCTCCGGAATCCTGTAGGGGTGCACTCTCCCTTCCTACCTTCACTCCCGGCGCCGTCCGGATATCATGTTGTGCGATCGTGGAGTCGGAAGACAACGTAACGTTACCTACCGCGTGACTACCCTGCAATTCCAGCTGGCGCAGTCTAAAGGCTGACTCTACCTCTAGATTTTTCAACGACAGCTGGAATGACCTGTCTCTCTCTCGTTCCTCCTTCCCCTCTCTACGGATAGCCGCCGCCTCCTCTAGGCGAAGACGGGCTAAACGCAGCTTAAAGCGCGCCTGTAACGTCGGACTAGATGGAGGAGCAGAACCGCTGCCCGTGCCCTGCATTGGCCGGATGATATGTGGGCTATTCTATTGCAATGTAAGCTCACTGGTAAGGCTCAGGAGGCGTGTGCCGCTCTTTCCATCGAAGATAGTTTGGTTTACGAGAAAGTGAAAAACGCTGTCTTGCGTGTATATGAGCTTGTTTCCGAAGCATACAGACAACGTTTTCGCAACTTAAAAAAAATATTCTCGAGAGATGGGTGTTCTTTTTGATCCCTGGTGTTCAGCGTGTAAGGTCGATGAGTTAGCCTCCTTGCGCGAGTTAATGCTGATTGAACAATTTAAGGATTGCATGCCCGAACGCACCGTCATTTCCTTAAACGAGCAAAAAGTGACTACACTTCAGCAACCTGCAGTGCTTGCTGACGAATTGTCGTTGACGCATAAAAACATTTTTGTTGGTCCAGAGGCATATTCCAGAGGCGATTTTCCCTCACCTCGTGGGTCGGCGTCCAGGGTGGATGACCGACGGGCATTTCAGACACGCCCGCTGCCATCTAAGGTTGCCGAGGTGTGTCGGTATTGCAAGAAACCTGGCCACGTCATGAGCCAATGTTTTTTGTTGAGGCGAAAGGAGGAGGCGAAATCTACGGCCCAGAGGCCTAAAGGAGTGGGGTTGATTAAGACTGTGGGCCCTATCTTGCATCCGGCGCAAGTGACTTAGTCACTGGCGCATGTGTCGTTGCTAGTTTACAACAGGCGCAGAGCGTTCTTTTCCCACCACCGCCACACTTTCGTGTGTCCGAAAGTGTCTGAAATTGGAGAGGTCATTTCAGGACACTTTCTAATTAAATCTTAGGTGTCCCGAAATGGAGAGGTATATTTCGGACCCTTTCGTGTGTCCGAAAGTGTCTGAAATTGGAGAGGTCATTTCAGGACACTTTCTAATTAAATCTTAGGTGTCCCGAAATGGAGAGGTATATTTCAGACACCAACTGCACCGTTTCGGCCTCAGACGCCACGTTGTCCCGCTAGTCTGGAGCTCCAGAAAGACCTCCAGACCGGGGGCCACCAACCGCACCAGTCAGTCCGATTAGGGGATCCGTTTCGGCCTCAGACGCCACGTTGTCCCTCTAGTCTGGAGCTCCAGGAAGACCTCCAGACCGGGGGCCACCAACTGCACCACTCAGCCCGATTTGGGGACCCGTTTCGGCCTCAGACGCCACGTTGTCCCGCTAGTCTGGAGCTCCAGGAAGACCTCCAGACCGGGGGCCACCAACTGCACAACTCAGTCCGATTTGGGGACCCGTTTCGGCCTCAGACGCCACGTTGTCCCGCTAGTCTGGAGCTCCAGGAAGACCTCCAGACCGGGGGCCACCAACTGCACCACTCAGTCCGAAAATGGAGAGGTATATTTCGGACACCTTCGTGTGTCCGAAAGTGTCTGAAATTGGAGAAGTACATTTCATGACACTTTCTAATTAAATATAGATGTCCCGAAATGGAGAGGTATATTTCGGACACCTTCGTGTGTCCGAAAGTGGAGAAGTACAATTTCAGACGCTTTCGGAAACATACGTTTATTCATGATTCTTTTTAATTCATAAATTTATGGACTTATATCACTTTTATTCAAAACAAGACATTTGTGTGTGGATCAGAAATGTGTTTGTGAAACTTATTTGTTGATGGATTTATTTTACATTTATACCTGCCGATATCCATTTGTGTGTGCATTGAAATGTATTTGTGAGAAGAGTAATTTATATAAAAAATCAAATACATTTGTTAATCCTTCTCTGTGCATCATTATTAATGAGACTGTTCTGACCCCATAAAAATTGACAAACGACGAGTTTCCAGATGTTTTTTGTATTGAAACGTTTCAAACACAGAACATGAATAAATATTAAGAACTAAAAAAACATGAATAAATATATATAACTAAAACACGGAACATGAATAAATATTAAGAACTTAAACACAACACGAATAATAAATATATAGAACTGAACTACTGAACGGTTAGTTTTTTCAGGGCAATGACTGCCCTCCTGCTCTTTCTGGGAGAAATCCCCACTCACTCCTTGACCTTTCTGGCCAACCGTTGGGCCACAGAGGGCCTTAGCCTCTTCTTCAAGGAGCCATCACAAGGAGTGGAGGAGGAGCCAGCAGCAGCAGGAGCGGGGGAGGAGGAGCCAGCAGGAGCGGGGGAGGAGGAGCCAGCAGGAGCGGGGGAGGAGGAGCCAGCAGCAGCAGGAGCGGGGGAGGAGGAGGAATCGGATGAAGGCTCCTGCTGTGCCAGGCAGACAAAGAGGTCCCTCATCTGCTTGGCCCGTGGTAAGTTCTTGTGGAGCGCATAAAAGCGCTCTTGCGTGTGGGCGTCGTGGCACATGATTTCACTAAGACTCCTTTGGACCACTGAGTTGTTGGTCTCGAAGTTCTACAAACAAAGGAAAAGAGGGGCAATTACAAACAAGAATGTGTTTGCATCGAATGTGTGTAACGGAAGCAAAATGCAGCAAATTGACCAATTCCTTATCATGTGTTTTTGATACTCACGTATGTGGCCACGGCTGAACGGATGTCCGTCAAGCTTGGGGACCCGGGGAGGCCCATCTCCCCCCAAAGCTTGACGGAAGTACTTCATCAAGTCCTTTGGCTCCCCCCTTCCAAAGGAAGTGAAAAAGTATGAGTTCTGGGGCAGGGAGCGCAGCCGCAGGCGGAGCCACTCCCTGCACCACCCGTACTCGTCTGCGTCCAGATAGACCTGGGTAACCCCAAACTTCCTTACGGTCCTACCTCTATTGTTCATTGTGAAATTCAAATGCCTACCCTTAGAGTAATTTGGTGTGGTGCATGTTATTCTTTGGAATAATAACCCAGCATAAATTTACAGGTATTAAAATATCTTCCGAGCTAGCCAGGAGTCGAACCTGGAAAATTCTGAACCGCAGTCAGATGCGTTATCCATTGCGCCACTAGCCCACCTGCTTAAGTACAGACCTTCATTAAAAGTCGACCAATAAGAAAGGACGCTTGCTTTAAAATTCTCATTCCAAGCCCATTTTTCTCAATGTGAAAGTCAAATGGCTGACCATAGCAAGGTATGAATATGGCGCATTCAATCTTGTTGGGGAAATGAGCTTTTCTTTTAGAATAAAAGATAAGCTAATTTCTTTCGTGGCTTTTGTACTTCAGCTCCTTCCACTGAGTATTCGTACTCGGTGGGAAAGAATACTCCCGATGGCTCGGACTTAGATATTTCTCGCTTAGCAGACTTCTAACATGTCTACAAACGTCATATAAAAGTCTAAAGCAAAGGAAAAAGTGAAATAGAATGATATCACCCCATTAAATTCCTTGTTCCTACCTCTATTGTTCATTGTGAGACTCAAATGCCTACCCTTAGAGTAATTTGGTGTGGTGCATGTTATTCTTTGGAATAATAACACAGCATATGCTTTTAGGCATTTTAAAATATTTCGAGCTAGCCAGGAGTCGAACCTGGAATGTTCTGATCCGTAGTCAGACGCGTTATCCGTTGCACCACTAGCCCACCTGTTTATGTACCGACCTTCATTAAATTTCGTCCAATAAGAAAGGACGGTTGCTTTAAAATTCCCATTCCAAGCCCATTTTTCTCATTGTGAAAGTCAAATGGCTGACCATAGCTAGGTGTGAATATGGCGCATTCAATCTTGTTGGGGAAATTAGCTTTTCTTTTAGAACAAAAGAAAAGCTAATTTCTTTCGTGGCTTTTGTACTTCAGCTCCTTCCATTGAATATTCGTACTCGGTGAGAACGAATACTCCCCATGGCTCGGACTTAGATTCTTCTCGCTTAGCAGACTTCTAACCCGTCTGCAAACGTCATATAAAAGTCTAAAGCAAAGGAAAAAGGGAAATAGAATGATATCACCCCATAAAAATCCTTGTTCCTACCTCTATTGTTCATTGTGAAACTCAAATGTCTACCCTGAGATCAATTTGGTGTTGTGCATGTTATCCTTTGGAATAATAACCCAGCATAAGTTTATAGGCATTTTAAAAATTTTCGAGCTAGCCAGGAGTCAAACCTAAAATTTTCTGATCCGTAGTCAGACGCGTTATCCATTGCGCCACTAGCCCAAATGGTTCAACACAGACCTTCATTAAAATACGTCCAATAAGAAAGGACGCTTGCTTTAAAATTCTCATTCCAAGCCCATTTTTCTCATTGTGAAAGTCAAATGGCTGACCATAGCTAGGTATGAATATGGCGCATTCAATCTTGTTGGGGAAATGAGCTTTTCTTTTAGAACAAAAGAAAAGCTAATTTCTTTCATGGCTTTTGTACTTCAGCTCCTTCCACTGAGGATTCGTGCTCGGTGAGAACGAATAATCCCGATGGCTCGGACTTAGATTCTTCTCGCTTAGCAGACTTCTAACACGTCTACAAACGTCATATATAGAAGTCTAAAGCAAAGGAAAAAGTGAAATAGAATGATATCACCCCATAACATTCCTTGTTCCTACCTCTATTGTTCATTGTGAAACTCAAATGTCTACCCTGAGAGCAATTTGGTGTGGTGCATGTTATTCTTTGGAATAATTACCCAGCATAAGTTTTTAGCCACTATAAAATCTTTCGGGCTAGCCAGGAGTCGAACCTGGAATCTTCTGATCCGTAGTCAGACGCGTTAGCCATTGCGCCACTGACCCAACTTTTACAGCACGGACCTTCATTAAAATTCGTCCAATAAGAACGGACGCTTGCTTTAAAATTCTCATTCCAAGCCCATTTTTCTCATTGTGAAAGTCAAATGGCAGACCATAGCTAGGTATGAATATGGCGCATTCAATCTTGTTGGGGAAATTAGCTTTTCTTTTAGAACAAAAGAAAAGCTAATTTCTTTCGTGGCTTTTGTACTTCAGCTCCTTCCACTGAGTATTCGTACTCGGTGAGAACGAATACTCCCGATGGCTCGGACTTAGATTCTTCTCGCTTAGCAGACTTCTAACACGTCTACAAACGTCATATAAAAGTCTAAAGCAAAGGAAAAAGTGAAATAGAATGATATCACCCCATAAAATTCCTTGTTCCTACCTCTATTTTGTGTGGTGCATGATATTCTTTGGAATAATAACCCAGCATAAGTTTTTCGGCATTTTAAAATCTTTCGAGCTTGCCAGGGGTCGAACCTGGAATCTTCTGATCCGTAGTCAGACGCGTTATCCATTGCGCCACTAGCCCACCAGCTTAGTCCAGACCTTCATTAAAGCACGTACAATAAGAAAGGACGCTTGCTTTAAAATTCTCCTTCGAAGCCCATTTTTCTCATTGTGAAAGTCAAATGGCTGACCATAGCTAGGTGTGAATATGGCGCATTCAATCTTGTTGGGGAAATTAGCTTTTCTTTTAGAACAAAAGAAAAGCTAATTTCTTTCGGGACTTTTGTACTTCAGCTGCTTCCACTGAGTATTCGTACTCGGTGAGAACGCATACTCCCGATGGCTCGAACTTAGATTCTTCTCGCTTAGCAGACTTCTAACACGTCTACAAACGTCATATAAAAGTCTAAAGCAAAGGAAAAAGTGAAATAGAATGATATCACCCCATAAAATTCCTTGTTCCTACCTCTATTTTGTGTGGTGCATGATATTCTTCGGAATAATAACCCAGCATAAGTTTTTCGGCATTTTGAAATCTGTCGAGCTAGCCAGGAGCCGAACCTGGAATCTTCTGATCCGTAGTCAGACGCGTTATCCATTGCGCCACTACCCCACCAGCTTAAGTTCAGACCTTCATTAAAATACGTCCAATAAGAAAGGACGCTTGCTTTAAAATTCTCATTCCAAGCCCATTTTTCTCATTGTGAAAGTCAAATGGCTGACCATAGCTAGGTATGAATATGGCGCATTCAATCTTGTTGGGAAAATGAGCTTTTCTTTTAGAACAAAAGAAAAGCTAATTTCCTTCATGGCTTTTGTACTTCAGCTACTTCCACTGAGGATTCGTGCTCGGTGAGAACGAATAATCCCGATGGCTCGGACTTAGATTCTTCTCACTTAGCAGACTTCTAACACGTCTACAAACATCATATATAGAAGTCTAAAGCAAAGGAAAAAGTGAAATAGAATGATATCACCCCATAACATTCCTTGTTCCTACCTCTATTGTTCATTGTGAAACTCAAATGTCTACCCTGAGAGCAATTTGGTGTGGTGCATGTTATTCTTTGGAATAATTACCCAGCATAAGTTTTTAGCCATTATAATATCTTTCGAGCTAGCCAGGAGTCGAACCTGGAATCTTCTGATCCGTAGTCAGACGCGTTAGCCATTGCGCCACTGACCCAACTTTTACAGCACGGACCTTCATTAAAATTCGTCCAATAAGAACGGACGCTTGCTTTAAAATTCTCATTCCAAGCCCATTTTTCTCATTGTGAAAGTCAAATGGCAGACCATAGCTAGGTATGAATATGGCGCATTCAATCTTGTTGGGGAAATTAGCTTTTCTTTTAGAACAAAAGAAAAGCTAATTTCTTTCGTGGCTTTTGTACTTCAGCTCCTTCCACTGAGTATTCGTACTCGGTGAGAACGAATACTCCCGATGGCTCGGACTTAGATTCTTCTCGCTTAGCAGACTTCTAACACGTCTACAAACGTCATATAAAAGTCTAAAGCAAAGGAAAAAGTGAAATAGAATGATATCACCCCATAAAATTCCTTGTTCCTACCTCTATTTTGTGTGGCACATAATATTCTTTGGAATAATAACCCAGCATAAGTTTTTCGGCATTTTAAAATCGTTCGAGCTAGCCGGGAGTCGAACCTGGAATCTTCTGATACGTAGTCAGACGCATTATCCATTGCGCCACTAGCCCACCAGCTTAGTCCAGACCTTCATTAAAATACGTACAATAAGAAAGGACGCTTGCTTTAAAATTCTCCTTCCAAGCCCATTTTTCTCATTGTGAAAGTCAAATGGCTGACCATAGCTAGGTGTGAATATGGCGCATTCAATCTTGTTGGGGAAATTAGCTTTTCTTTTAGAACAAAAGAAAAGCTAATTTCTTTCGTGGCTTTTGTGGCTTCTGCACTTCAGCTCCTTCCACTGAGTATTCGTACTCGGTGAGAATGTATACTCCCGATGGCACGGACTTAGATTCTTCTCGCTTAGCAGACTTCTAACACGTCTACAAACGTCATATAAAAGCAAAGCAAAGGAAAAAGTGAAATAAAATGATATCAGCCCATACAATTCCTTGTTCCTACCTCTATTGTTCATTGTGAAACTCAAATGTCTACCCTGAGAGCAATTTGGTGTGGTGCATGTTAGTCCTTGGAATAATGACCCAGCATAAGTGTTTAGGCATTTTAAAATCTTTCGAGCTAGCCAGGAGTCGAACCTGGAATCTTCTGATCCGTAGTCAGACGCGTTATCCATTGCGCCACTCACCCAACTTTTACAGCACAGACCTTCATTAAAATTCGTCCAATAAGAACTGACGCTTGCTTTAAAATTCTCATTCCAAGCCCATTTTTCTCATTGTGAAAGTCAAATGGCAGACCATAGCTAGGTATGAATATGGCGCATTCAATCTTGTTGGGGAAATTAGCTTTTCTTTTAGAACAAAAGAAAAGCTAATTTCTTTCAGGACTTTTGTACTTCAGCTGCTTCCACTGAGTATTCGTACTCGGTGAGAACGAATACTCCCGATGGCTCGGACTTAGATTCTTCTCGCTTAGCAGACTTCTAACACGTCTACAAACGTCATATAAAAGTCTAAAGCAAAGGAAAAAGTGAAATAGAATGATATCACCCCATAAAATTCCTTGTTCCTACCTCTATTTTGTGTGGTGCATGATATTCTTCGGAATAATAACCCAGCATAAGTTTTTCGGCATTTTAAAATCTGTCGAGCTAGCCAGGAGTCGAACCTGGAATCTTCTGTTCCGTAGCCAGACGCGTTATCCATTGCGCCACTAGCCCACCAGTTTAAGTTCAGACCTTCATTAAAATACGTCCAATAAGAAAGGACGCTTGCTTTAAAATTCTCATTCCAAGCCCATTTTTCTCATTGTGAAAGTCAAATGGCTGACCATAGCTAGGTATGAATATGGCGCATTCAATCTTGTTGGAGAAATTAGCTTTTCTTTTAGAACAAAAGAAAAGCTAATTTCTTTCATGGCTTTTGTACTTCAGCTCCTTCCACTGAGTATTCGTGCTCGGTGAGAACGAATAATCCCGATGGCTCGGACTTAGATTCTTCTCGCTTAGCAGACTTCTAACACGTCTACAAACGTCATATAAAAGTCTAAAGCAAAGGAAAAAGTGAAATAGAATGATATCAACCCATAAAATTCCTTGTTCCTACCTCTATTGTTCATTGTGAAACCCAAATGTCTACCCTGAGAGCAATTTGGTGTGGTGCATGTTATTCTTTGGAATAATTACCCAGCATAAATTTTTAGGCATTATAAAATCTTTCGAGCTAGCCAGGAGTCAAACCCGGAATCTTCTGATCCGTAGTCAGACGCATTATCCATTGCGCCACTAACCCAACTTTTACAGCACGGACCTTCATTAAAATTCGTCCAATAAGAACGGACGCTTGCTTTAAAATTCTCATTCCAAGCCCATTTTTCTCATTGTGAAAGTCAAATGGCTGACCATAGCTAGGTATGAATATGGCGCATTCAATCTTGTTGGGGAAATGAGCTTTTCTTTTAGAACAAAAGAAAAGCTAATATCTTTAATGGCTTTTGTACTTCAGCTCCTTGCACTGAGTATTCGTGCTCGGTGAGAACGAATAATCCCGATGGCTCGGACTTAGAATCTTCTCACTAAGCAGACTTCTAACACGTCTACAAACGTCATATAAAAGTCTAAAGCACAGGAAAAAGTGAAATAGAATGATATCACCCCATAAAATCCCTTGTTCCTACCTCTATTGTTTATTTTGAAACTCAAATATCTACCCTGACATCAATTTGGTGTGGTGCATGATATTCTTTGGAATAATTACCCAGCATAAGTTTTTAGCCATTATAAAATCTTTCGAGCTAGCCAGGAGTCGAACCTGGAATCTTCTGATCCGTAGTCAGACGCGTTATCCATTGCGCCACTGACCCAACTTTTACAGCACGGACCTTCATTAAAATTCGTCCAATAAGAACGGACGCTTGCTTTAAAATTCTCATTCCAAGCCCATTTTTCTCATTGTGAAAGTCAAATGGCAGACCATAGCTAGGTATGAATATGGCGCATTCAATCTTGTTGGGGAAATTAGCTTTTCTTTTAGAACAAAAGAAAAGCTAATTTCTTTCGTGGCTTTTGTACTTCTGCTCCTTCCACTGAGTATTCGTACTCGGTGAGAACGAATACTCCGATGGCTCGGACTTAGATTCTTCTCGCTTAGCAGACTTCTAACACGTCTACAAGCGTCATATAAAAGTCTAAAGCAAAGGAAAAAGTGAAATAGAATGATATCACCCCATAAAATTCCTTGTTCCTACCTCTATTTTGTGTGGTGCATGATATTCTTTGGAATAATAACCCAGCATTAGTTTTTCGGCATTTTAAAATATTTCGAGCTAGCCAGGAGTCGAACCTGGAATCTTCTGATCGTAGTCAGACGCGTTATCCATTGCGCCACTAGCCCACCAGCTTAGTCCAGACCTTCATTAAAATACGTACAATAAGAAAGGACGCTTGCTTTAAAATTCTCCTTCCAAGCCCATTTCTCTCATTGTGAAAGTCAAATGGCTGACCATAGCTAGGTATGAATATGGCGCATTCAATCTTGTTGGGGAAATGAGCTTTTCTTTTAGAACAAAAGAAAAGCTAATTTCTTTCATGGCTTTTGTACTTCAGCTCCTTCCACTGAGTATTCGTGCTCGGTGAGAACGAATAATCCCGATGGCTCGGACTTAGATTCTTCTCGCTTAGCAGACTTCTAACACGTCTACAAACGTCATATAAAAGTCTAAAGCAAAGGAAAAAGTGAAATAGAATGATATCACCCCATAACATTCCTTGTTCCTACCTCTATTGTTCATTGTGAAACTCAAATGTCTACCCTGAGAGCAATTTGGTGTGGTGCATGTTATTCTTTGGAATAATTACCCAGCATAAGTTTTTAGGCATTATAAATTCTTTTGAGCTAGCCAGGAGTCGAACCTGGAATCTTCTGATCCGTAGTCAGACGCGTTATCCATTGCGCCACTGACCCAACTTTTCCAGCACGGACCTTCATTAAAATTCGTCCAATAAGAACGGACGCTTGCTTTAAAATTCTCATTCCAAGCCCATTTTTCTCATTGTGAAAGTCAAATGGCAGACCATAGCTAGGTATGAATATGGCGCATTCAATCTTGTTGGGGAAATTAGCTTTTCTTTTAGAACAAAAGAAAAGCTAATTTCTTTCGTGGCTTTTGTACTTCAGCTCCTTCCACTGAGTATTCGTACTCGGTGAGAACGAATACTCCGATGGCTCGGACTTAGATTCTTCTCGCTTAGCAGACTTCTAACACGTCTACAAACGTCATATAAAAGTCTAAAGCAAAGGAAAAAGTGAAATAGAATGATATCACCCCATAAAATTCCTTGTTCCTACCTCTATTTTGTGTGGTGCATGATATTCTTTGGAATAATAACCCAGCATAAGTTTTTCGGCATTTTAAAATATTTCGAGCTAGCCAGGAGTCGAACCTGGAATCTTCTGATCCGTAGTCAGAGGCGTTATCCATTGCGCCACTAGCCCACCAGCTTAGTCCAGACCTTCATTAAAATACGTACAATAAGAAAGGACGCTTGCTTTAAAATTCTCCTTCCAAGCCCATTTTTCTCATTGTGAAAGTCAAATGGCTGACCATAGCTAGGTATGAATATGGCGCATTCAATCTTGTTGGGGAAATGAGCTTTTCTTTTAGAACAAAAGAAAAGCTAATTTCTTTCATGGCTTTTGTACTTCAGCTCCTTCCACTGAGTATTCGTGCTCGGTGAGAACGAATAATCCCGATGGCTCGGACTTAGATTCTTCTCGCTTAGCAGACTTCTAACACGTCTACAAACGTCATATAAAAGTCTAAAGCAAAGGAAAAAGTGAAATAGAATGATATCACCCCATAACATTCCTTGTTCCTACCTCTATTGTTCATTGTGAAACTCAAATGTCTACCCTGAGAGCAATTTGGTGTGGTGCATGTTATTCTTTGGAATAATTACCCAGCATAAGTTTTTAGGCATTATAAATTCTTTTGAGCTAGCCAGGAGTCGAACCTGGAATCTTCTGATCCGTAGTCAGACCCGTTATCCATTGCGCCACTGACCCAACTTTTACAGCACGGACCTTCATTAAAATTCGTCCAATAAGAACGGACGCTTGCTTTAAAATTCTCATTCCAAGCCCATTTTTCTCATTGTGAAAGTCAAATGGCAGACCATAGCTAGGTATGAATATGGCACATTCAATCTTGTTGGGGAAATGAGCTTTTCTTTTAGAACAAAAGAAAAGCTAATATCTTTAATGGCTTTTGTACTTCAGCTCCTTGCACTGAGTATTCGTGCTCGGTGAGAACGAATAATCCCGATGGCTCGGACTTAGAATCTTCTCACTAAGCAGACTTCTAACACGTCTACAAACGTCATATAAAAGTCTAAAGCACAGGAAAAAGTGAAATAGAATGATATCACCCCATAAAATCCCTTGTTCCTACCTCTATTGTTTATTTTGAAACTCAAATATCTACCCTGACATCAATTTGGTGTGGTGCATGATATTCTTTGGAATAATTACCCAGCATAAGTTTTTAGCCATTATAAAATCTTTCGAGCTAGCCAGGAGTCGAACCTGGAATCTTCTGATCCGTAGTCAGACGCATTATCCATTGCGCCACTGACCCAACTTTTACAGCACGGACCTTCATTAAAATTCGTCCAATAAGAACGGACGCTTGCTTTAAAATTCTCATTCCAAGCCCATTTTTCTCATTGTGAAAGTCAAATGGCAGACCATAGCTAGGTATGAATATGGCGCATTCAATCTTGTTGGGGAAATTAGCTTTTCTTTTAGAACAAAAGAAAAGCTAATTTCTTTCGTGGCTTTTGTACTTCTGCTCCTTCCACTGAGTATTCGTACTCGGTGAGAACGAATACTCCGATGGCTCGGACTTAGATTCTTCTCGCTTAGCAGACTTCTAACACGTCTACAAGCGTCATATAAAAGTCTAAAGCAAAGGAAAAAGTGAAATAGAATGATATCACCCCATAAAATTCCTTGTTCCTACCTCTATTTTGTGTGGTGCATGATATTCTTTGGAATAATAACCCAGCATTAGTTTTTCGGCATTTTAAAATATTTCGAGCTAGCCAGGAGTCGAACCTGGAATCTTCTGATCCGTAGTCAGACGCGTTATCCATTGCGCCACTAGCCCACCAGCTTAGTCCAGACCTTCATTAAAATACGTACAATAAGAAAGGACGCTTGCTTTAAAATTCTCCTTCCAAGCCCATTTCTCTCATTGTGAAAGTCAAATGGCTGACCATAGCTAGGTATGAATATGGCGCATTCAATCTTGTTGGGGAAATGAGCTTTTCTTTTAGAACAAAAGAAAAGCTAATTTCTTTCATGGCTTTTGTACTTCAGCTCCTTCCACTGAGTATTCGTGCTCGGTGAGAACGAATAATCCCGATGGCTCGGACTTAGATTCTTCTCGCTTAGCAGACTTCTAACACGTCTACAAACGTCATATAAAAGTCTAAAGCAAAGGAAAAAGTGAAATAGAATGATATCACCCCATAACATTCCTTGTTCCTACCTCTATTGTTCATTGTGAAACTCAAATGTCTACCCTGAGAGCAATTTGGTGTGGTGCATGTTATTCTTTGGAATAATTACCCAGCATAAGTTTTTAGGCATTATAAATTCTTTTGAGCTAGCCAGGAGTCGAACCTGGAATCTTCTGATCCGTAGTCAGACGCGTTATCCATTGCGCCACTGACCCAACTTTTACAGCACGGACCTTCATTAAAATTCGTCCAATAAGAACGGACGCTTGCTTTAAAATTCTCATTCCAAGCCCATTTTTCTCATTGTGAAAGTCAAATGGCAGACCATAGCTAGGTATGAATATGGCGCATTCAATCTTGTTGGGGAAATGAGCTTTTCTTTTAGAACAAAAGAAAAGCTAATATCTTTAATGGCTTTTGTACTTCAGCTCCTTGCACTGAGTATTCGTGCTCGGTGAGAACGAATAATCCCGATGGCTCGGACTTAGAATCTTCTCACTAAGCAGACTTCTAACACGTCTACAAACGTCATATAAAAGTCTAAAGCACAGGAAAAAGTGAAATAGAATGATATCACCCCATAAAATCCCTTGTTCCTACCTCTATTGTTTATTTTGAAACTCAAATATCTACCCTGACATCAATTTGGTGTGGTGCATGATATTCTTTGGAATAATTACCCAGCATAAGTTTTTAGCCATTATAAAATCTTTCGAGCTAGCCAGGAGTCGAACCTGGAATCTTCTGATCCGTAGTCAGACGCATTATCCATTGCGCCACTGACCCAACTTTTACAGCACGGACCTTCATTAAAATTCGTCCAATAAGAACGGACGCTTGCTTTAAAATTCTCATTCCAAGCCCATTTTTCTCATTGTGAAAGTCAAATGGCAGACCATAGCTAGGTATGAATATGGCGCATTCAATCTTGTTGGGGAAATTAGCTTTTCTTTTAGAACAAAAGAAAAGCTATTTTCTTTCGTGGCTTTTGTACTTCAGCTCCTTCCACTGAGTATTCGTACTCGGTGAGAACGAATACTCCCGATGGCTCGGACTTAGATTCTTCTCGCTTAGGCAGACTTCTAACACGTCTACAAACGTCATATAAAAGTCTAAAGCAAAGGAAAAGTGAAATAGAATGATATCACCCCATAAAATTTCTTGTTCCTACCTCTATTTTGTGTGGTGCATGATATTCTTCGGAATAATAACCCAGCATAAGTTTTTCGGCATTTTAAAATCTGTCGAGCTAGCCAGGAGTCGAACCTGGAATCTTCTGATCCGTAGTCAGACGCATTATCCATTGCGCCACTAGCCCACCAGTTTAAGTTCAGACCTTCATTAAAATACGTCCAATAAGAAAGGACGCTTGCTTTAAAATTCTCATTCCAAGCCCATTTTTCTCATTGTGAAAGTCAAATGGCTGACCATAGCTAGGTATGAATATGGCGCATTCAATCTTGTTGGGGAAATGAGCTTTTCTTTTAGAACAAAAGAAAAGCTAATTTCTTTCATGGCTTTTGTACTTCAGCTCCTTCCACTGAGTATTCGTACTCGGTGAGAACGAATACTCCCGATGGCTCGGACTTAGATTCTTCTCGCTTAGCAGACTTCTAACACGTCTACAAACGTCATATAAAAGTCTAAAGCAAAGGAAAAAGTGAAATAGAATGATATCACCCCATAAAATTCCTTGTTCCTACCTCTATTTTGTGTGGTGCATGATGTTCTTTGGAATAATAACCCAGCATAAGTTTTTCGGTATTTTAAAATCTTTCGAGCTAGCCAGGAGTCGAACCTGGAATCTTCTGATCCGTAGTCAGACGCGTTATCCATTGCGCCACTAGCCCACCAGCTTAGTCCAGACCTTCATTAAAATACGTACAATAAGAAAGGACGCTTGCTTTAAAATTCTCCTTCCAAGCCCATTTTTCTCATTGTGAAAGTCAAATGGCTGACCATAGCTAGGTATGAATATGGCGCATTCAATCTTGTTGGGGAAATGAGCTTTTCTTTTAGAACAAAAGAAAAGCTAATTTCTTTCATGGCTTTTGTACTTCAGCTCCTTCCACTGAGTATTCGTGCTCGGTGAGAACGAATTATCCCGATGGCTCGGACTTAGATTCTTCTCGCTTAGCAGACTTCTAACACGTCTACAAACGTCATATAAAAGTCTAAAGCAAAGGAAAAAGTGAAATAGAATGATATCACCCCATAACATTCCTTGTTCCTACCTCTATTGTTCATTGTGAAACTCAAATGTCTACCCTGAGAGCAATTTGGTGTGGTGCATGTTATTCTTTGGAATAATTACCCAGCATAAGTTTTTAGGCATTATAAATTCTTTTGAGCTAGCCAGGAGTCGAACCTGGAATCTTCTGATCCGTAGTCAGACGCGTTATCCATTGCGCCACTGACCCAACTTTTACAGCACGGACCTTCATTAAAATTCGTCCAATAAGAACGGACGCTTGCTTTAAAATTCTCATTCCAAGCCCATTTTTCTCATTGTGAAAGTCAAATGGCAGACCATAGCTAGGTATGAATATGGCGCATTCAATCTTGTTGGGGAAATTAGCTTTTCTTTTAGAACAAAAGAAAAGCTAATTTCTTTCGTGGCTTTTGTACTTCAGCTCCTTCCACTGAGTATTCGTACTCGGTGAGAACGAATACTCCGATGGCTCGGACTTAGATTCTTCTCGCTTAGCAGACTTCTAACACGTCTACAAACGTCATATAAAAGTCTAAAGCAAAGGAAAAAGTGAAATAGAATGATATCACCCCATAAAATTCCTTGTTCCTACCTCTATTTTGTGTGGTGCATGATATTCTTTGGAATAATAACCCAGCATAAGTTTTTCGGCATTTTAAAATATTTCGAGCTAGCCAGGAGTCGAACCTGGAATCTTCTGATCCGTAGTCAGACGCGTTATCCATTGCGCCACTAGCCCACCAGCTTAGTCCAGACCTTCATTAAAATACGTACAATAAGAAAGGACGCTTGCTTTAAAATTCTCCTTCCAAGCCCATTTTTCTCATTGTGAAAGTCAAATGGCTGACCATAGCTAGGTATGAATATGGCGCATTCAATCTTGTTGGGGAAATGAGCTTTTCTTTTAGAACAAAAGAAAAGCTAATTTCTTTCATGGCTTTTGTACTTCAGCTCCTTCCACTGAGTATTCGTGCTCGGTGAGAACGAATAATCCCGATGGCTCGGACTTAGATTCTTCTCGCTTAGCAGACTTCTAACACGTCTACAAACGTCATATAAAAGTCTAAAGCAAAGGAAAAAGTGAAATAGAATGATATCACCCCATAACATTCCTTGTTCCTACCTCTATTGTTCATCGTGAAACTCAAATGTCTACCCTGAGAGCAATTTGGTGTGGTGCATGTTATTCTTTGGAATAATTACCCAGCATAAGTTTTTAGGCATTATAAATTCTTTTGAGCTAGCCAGGAGTCGAACCTGGAATCTTCTGATCCGTAGTCAGACGCGTTATCCATTGCGCCACTGACCCAACTTTTACAGCACGGACCTTCATTAAAATTCGTCCAATAAGAACGGACGCTTGCTTTAAAATTCTCATTCCAAGCCCATTTTTCTCATTGTGAAAGTCAAATGGCAGACCATAGCTAGGTATGAATATGGCGCATTCAATCTTGTTGGGGAAATTAGCTTTTCTTTTAGAACAAAAGAAAAGCTATTTTCTTTCGTGGCTTTTGTACTTCAGCTCCTTCCACTGAGTATTCGTACTCGGTGAGAACGAATACTCCCGATGGCTCGGACTTAGATTCTTCTCGCTTAGCAGACTTCTAACACGTCTACAAACGTCATATAAAAGTCTAAAGCAAAGGGAAAAGTGAAATAGAATGATATCACCCCATAAAATTCCTTGTTCCTACCTCTATTTTGTGTGGTGCATGATATTCTTCGGAATAATAACCCAGCATAAGTTTTTCGGCATTTTAAAATCTGTCGAGCTAGCCAGGAGTCGAACCTGGAATCTTCTGATCCGTAGTCAGACGCATTATCCATTGCGCCACTAGCCCACCAGTTTAAGTTCAGACCTTCATTAAAATACGTCCAATAAGAAAGGACGCTTGCTTTAAAATTCTCATTCCAAGCCCATTTTTCTCATTGTGAAAGTCAAATGGCTGACCATAGCTAGGTATGAATATGGCGCATTCAATCTTGTTGGGGAAATGAGCTTTTCTTTTAGAACAAAAGAAAAGCTAATTTCTTTCATGGCTTTTGTACTTCAGCTCCTTCCACTGAGTATTCGTACTCGGTGAGAACGAATACTCCCGATGGCTCGGACTTAGATTCTTCTCGCTTAGCAGACTTCTAACACGTCTACAAACGTCATATAAAAGTCTAAAGCAAAGGAAAAAGTGAAATAGAATGATATCACCCCATAAAATTCCTTGTTCCTACCTCTATTTTGTGTGGTGCATGATGTTCTTTGGAATAATAACCCAGCATAAGTTTTTCGGTATTTTAAAATCTTTCGAGCTAGCCAGGAGTCGAACCTGGAATCTTCTGATCCGTAGTCAGACGCGTTATCCATTGCGCCACTAACCCAACTTTTACAAAACAGACCTTCATTAAAATTCGTCCAATAAGAACTGACGCTTGCTTTAAAATTCTCATTCCAAGCCCATTTTTCTCATTGTGAAAGTCAAATGGCTGACCATAGCTAGGTATGAATATGGCGCATTCAATCTTGTTGGGGAAATGAGCTTTTCTTTTAGAACAAAAGAAAAGCTAATTTCTTTCATGGCTTTTGTACTTCAGCTCCTTCCACTGAGTATTCGTACTCGGTGAGAACGAATACTCCCGATGGCTCGGACTTAGATTCTTCTCGCTTAGCAGACTTCTAACACGTCTACAAACGTCATATAAAAGTCTAAAGCAAAGGAAAAAGTGAAATAGAATGATATCACCCCATAAAATTCCTTGTTCCTACCTCTATTTTGTGTGGTGCATGATGTTCTTTGGAATAATAACCCAGCATAAGTTTTTCGGTATTTTAAAATCTTTCGAGCTAGCCAGGAGTCGAACCTGGAATCTTCTGATTCGTAGTCAGACGCGTTATCCATTGCGCCACTAACCCAACTTTTATAGAACAGACCTTCATTAAAATTCGTCCAATAAGAACGGACGCTTGCTTTAAAATTCTCATTCCAAGCCCATTTTTCTCATTGTGAAAGTCAAATGGCTGACCATAGCTAGGTCTGAATATGGCGCATTCAATCTTGTTGGGGAAATGAGCTTTTCTTTTAGAACAAAAGAAAAGCTAATTTCTTGAATGGCTTTTGTACTTCAGCTCCTTCCACTGAGTATTCGTGCTCGGTGAGAACGAATAATCCCGACGGCTCGGACTTAGATTCTTCTCGCTTAGCAGACTTCTAACACGTCTACAAACGTCATATAAAAGTCTAAAGCAAAGGAAAAAGTGAAATAGAATGATTTCACCCCATAAAATCCCTTGTTCCTAACTCTATTGTTTATTTTGAAACTCAAATATCTACCCTGACATCAATTTGGTGTGGTGCATGATATTCTTTGGAATAATTACCCAGCATAAGTTTTTAGCCATTATAAAATCTTTCGAGCTAGCCAGGAGTCGAACCTGGAATCTTCTGATCCGTAGTCAGACGCGTTATCCATTGCGCCACTGACCCAACTTTTACAGCACTGACCTTCATTAAAATTCGTCCAATAAGAACGGACGCTTGCTTTAAAATTCTCATTCCAAGCCCATTTTTCTCATTGTGAAAGTCAAATGGCAGACCATAGCTAGGTATGAATATGGCGCATTCAATCTTGTTGGGGAAATGAGCTTTTCTTTTAGAACAAAAGAAAAGCTAATTTCTTTCATGGCTTTTGTACTTCAGCTCCTTCCACTGAGTATTCGTGCTCGGTGAGAACGAATAATCCCGATGGCTCGGACTTAGATTCTTCTCGCTTAGCAGACTTCTAACACGTCTACAAATGTCATATAAAAGTCTAAAGCAAAGGAAAAAGTGAAATAGAATGATATCAACCCATAAAATTCCTTGTTCCTACCTCTATTGTTCATTGTGAAACCCAAATGTCTACCCTGAGAGCAATTTGGTGTGGTGCATGTTATTCTTTGGAATAATTACCCAGCATAAATTTTTAGGCATTATAAAATCTTTCGAGCTAGCCAGGAGTCAAACCTGGAATCTTCTGATCCGTCGTCAGACGCATTATCCATTGCGCCACTAACCCAACTTTTACAGGCACGGACCTTCATTAAAATTCGTCCAATAAGAACGGACGCTTGCTTTAAAATTCTCATTCCAAGCCCATTTTTCTCATTGTGAAAGTCAAATGGCAGACCATAGCTAGGTATGAATATGGCGCATTCAATCTTGTTGGGGAAATTAGCTTTTCTTTTAGAACAAAAGAAAAGCTAATTTCTTTCGTGGCTTTTGTACTTCAGCTCCTTCCACTGAGTATTCGTACTCGGTGAGAACGAATACTCCCGATGGCTCGGACTTAGATTCTTCTCGCTTAGCAGACTTCTAACACGTCTACAAACGTCATATAAAAGTCTAAAGCAAAGGAAAAAGTGAAATAGAATGATATCACCCCATAAAATTCCTTGTTCCTACCTCTATTTTGTGTGGTGCATGATATTCTTTGGAATAATAACCCAGCATAAGTTTTTCGGCATTTTAAAATATTTCAAGCTAGCCAGGAGTCGAACCTGGAATCTTCTGATCCGTAGTCAGACGCGTTATCCATTGCGCCACTAGCCCACCAGCTTAAGTTCAGACCTTCATTAAAATACGTCCAATAAGAAAGGACGCTTGCTTTAAAATTCTCATTCCAAGCCCATTTTTCTCATTGTGAAAGTCAAATGGCTGACCATAGCTAGGTATGAATATGGCGCATTCAATCTTGTTGGGGAAATGAGCTTTTCTTTTAGAACAAAAGAAAAGCTAATTTCTTTCATAGCTTTTGTACTTCAGCTCCTTCCACTGAGGATTCGTGCTCGGTGAGAACGAATAATCCCGATGGCTCGGACTTAGATTCTTCTCGCTTAGCAGACTTCTAACACGTCTACAAACGTCATATAAAAGTCTAAAGCAAAGGAAAAAGTGAAATAGAATGATATCACCCCATAAAATTCCTTGTTCCTACCTCTATTTTGTGTGGTGCATGATATTCTTTGGAATAATAACCCAGCATAAGTTTTTCGGCATTTTAAAATCTTTCGAGCTAGCCAGGAGTCGAACCTGGAATCTTCTGATCCGTAATCAGACGCGTTATCCATTGCGCCACTAACCCAACTTTTACAGAACAGCCCTTCATTAAAATTCGTCCAATAAGAACTGACGCTTGCTTTAAAATTCTCATTCCAAGCCCATTTTTCTCATTGTGAAAGTCAAATGGCAGACCATAGCTAGGTATGAATATGGCGCATTCAATCTTGTTGGGGAAATTAGCTTTTCTTTTAGAACAAAAGAAAAGCTAATTTCTTTCGGGAATTTTGTACTTCAGCTGCTTCCACTGAGTAATCGTACTCGGTGAGAACGAATACTCCCGATGGCTCGGACTTAGATTCTTCTCGCTTAGCAGACTTCTAACACGTCTACAAACGTCATATAAAAGTCTAAAGCAAAGGAAAAAGTGAAATAGAATGATATCACCCCATAAAATTCCTTGTTCCTACCTCTATTTTGTGTGGTGCATGATATTCTTCGGAATAATAACCCAGCATAAGTTTTTCGGCATTTTAAAATCTGTCGAGCTAGCCAGGAGTCGAACCTAGAATCTTCTGATCCGTAGTCAGACGCGTTATCCATTGCGCCACTAGCCCACCAGTTTAAGTTCAGACCTTCATTAAAATACGTCCAATAAGAAAGGACGCTTGCTTTAAAATTCTCATTCCAAGCCCATTTTTCTCATTGTGAAAGTCAAATGGCTGACCATAGCTAGGTATGAATATGGCGCATTCAATCTTGTTGGGGAAATGAGCTTTTCTTTTAGAACAAAAGAAAAGCTAATTTCTTTCATGGCTTTTGTACTTCAGCTCCTTCCACTGAGTATTCGTGCTCGGTGAGAACGAATAATCCCGATGGCTCGGACTTAGATTCTTCTCGCTTAGCAGACTTCTAACACGTCTACAAACGTCATATAAAAGTCTAAAGCAAAGGAAAAAGTGAAATAGAATGATATCACCCCATAACATTCCTTGTTCCTACCTCTATTGTTCATTGTGAAACTCAAATGTCTACCCTGAGAGCAATTTGGTGTGGTGCATGTTATTCTTTGGAATAATTACCCAGCATAAGTTTTTAGGCATTATAAAATCTTTCGAGCTAGCCAGGAGTCGAACCTGGAATCTTCTGATCCGTAGTCAGACGCATTATCCATTGCGCCACTGACCCAACTTTTACAGCACGGACCTTCATTAAAATTCGTCCATTAAGAACGGACGCTTGCTTTAAAATTCTCATTCCAAGCCCATTTTTCTCATTGTGAAAGTCAAATGGCAGACCATAGCTAGGTATGAATATGGCGCATTCAATCTTGTTGGGGAAATTAGCTTTTCTTTTAGAACAAAAGAAAAGCTAATTTCTTTCGTGGCTTTTGTACTTCAGCTCCTTCCACTGAGGATTCGTGCTCGGTGAGAACGAATAATCCCGATGGCTCGGACTTAGATTCTTCTCGCTTAGCAGACTTCTAACACGTCTACAAACGTCATATATAGAAGTCTAAAGCAAAGGAAAAAGTGAAATAGAATGATATCACCCCATAACATTCCTTGTTCCTACCTCTATTGTTCATTGTGAAACTCAAATGTCTACCCTGAGAGCAATTTGGTGTGGTGCATGTTATTCTTTGGAATAATTACCCAGCATAAGTTTTTAGCCATTATAAAATCTTTCGAGCTAGCCAGGAGTCGAACCTGGAATCTTCTGATCCGTAGTCAGACGCGTTATCCATTGCGCCACTGACCCAACTTTTACAGCACGGACCTTCATTAAAATTCGTCCAATAAGAACGGACGCTTGCTTTAAAATTCTCATTCCAAGCCCATTTTTCTCATTGTGAAAGTCAAATGGCAGACCATAGCTAGGTATGAATATGGCGCATTCAATCTTGTTGGGGAAATTAGCTTTTCTTTTAGAACAAAAGAAAAGCTAATTTCTTTCGTGGCTTTTGTACTTCAGCTCCTTCCACTGAGTATTCGTACTCGGTGAGAACGAATACTCCGATGGCTCGGACTTAGATTCTTCTCGCTTAGCAGACTTCTAACACGTCTACAAACGTCATATAAAAGTCTAAAGCAAAGGAAAAAGTGAAATAGAATGATATCACCCCATAAAATTCCTTGTTCCTACCTCTATTTTGTGTGGTGCATGATATTCTTTGGAATAATAACCCAGCATAAGTTTTTCGGCATTTTAAAATATTTCGAGCTAGCCAGGAGTCGAACCTGGAATCTTCTGATCCGTAGTCAGACGCGTTATCCATTGCGCCACTAGCCCACCAGCTTAGTCCAGACCTTCATTAAAATACGTACAATAAGAAAGGACGCTTGCTTTAAAATTCTCCTTCCAAGCCCATTTTTCTCATTGTGAAAGTCAAATGGCTGACCATAGCTAGGTATGAATATGGCGCATTCAATCTTGTTGGGGAAATGAGCTTTTCTTTTAGAACAAAAGAAAAGCTAATTTCTTTCATGGCTTTTGTACTTCAGCTCCTTCCACTGAGTATTCGTGCTCGGTGAGAACGAATAATCCCGATGGCTCGGACTTAGATTCTTCTCGCTTAGCAGACTTCTAACACGTCTACAAACGTCATATAAAAGTCTAAAGCAAAGGAAAAAGTGAAATAGAATGATATCACCCCATAACATTCCTTGTTCCTACCTCTATTGTTCATTGTGAAACTCAAATGTCTACCCTGAGAGCAATTTGGTGTGGTGCATGTTATTCTTTGGAATAATTACCCAGCATAAGTTTTTAGGCATTATAAATTCTTTCGAGCTAGCCAGGAGTCGAACCTGGAATCTTCTGATCCGTAGTCAGACGCGTTATCCATTGCGCCACTGACCCAACTTTTACAGCACTGACCTTCATTAAAATTCGTCCAATAAGAACGGACGCTTGCTTTAAAATTCTCATTCCAAGCCCATTTTTCTCATTGTGAAAGTCAAATGGCAGACCATAGCTAGGTATGAATATGGCGCATTCAATCTTGTTGGGGAAATTAGCTTTTCTTTTAGAACAAAAGAAAAGCTAATTTCTTTCGTGGCTTTTGTACTTCAGCTCCTTCCACTGAGTATTCGTACTCGGTGAGAACGAATACTCCCGATGGCTCGGACTTAGATTCTTCTCGCTTAGCAGACTTCTAACACGTCTACAAACGTCATATAAAAGTCTAAAGCAAAGGAAAAAGTGAAATAGAATGATATCACCCCATAAAATTCCTTGTTCCTACCTCTATTTTGTGTGGTGCATGATATTCTTCGGAATAATAACCCAGCATAAGTTTTTCGGCATTTTAAAATCTGTCGAGCTAGCCAGGAGTCGAACCTGGAATCTTCTGATCCGTAGTCAGACGCGTTATCCATTGCGCCACTAGCCCACCAGTTTAAGTTCAGACCTTCATTAAAATACGTCCAATAAGAAAGGACGCTTGCTTTAAAATTCTCATTCCAAGCCCATTTTTCTCATTGTGAAAGTCAAATGGCTGACCATAGCTAGGTATGAATATGGCGCATTCAATCTTGTTGGGGAAATGAGCTTTTCTTTTAGAACAAAAGAAAAGCTAATTTCTTTCATGGCTTTTGTACTTCAGCTCCTTCCACTGAGTATTCGTACTCGGTGAGAACGAATACTCCCGATGGCTCGGACTTAGATTCTTCTCGCTTAGCAGACTTCTAACACGTCTACAAACGTCATATAAAAGTCTAAAGCAAAGGAAAAAGTGAAATAGAATGATATCACCCCATAAAATTCCTTGTTCCTACCTCTATTTTGTGTGGTGCATGATGTTCTTTGGAATAATAACCCAGCATAAGTTTTTCGGTATTTTAAAATCTTTCGAGCTAGCCAGGAGTCGAACCTGGAATCTTCTGATCCGTAGTCAGACGCGTTATCCATTGCGCCACTAACCCAACTTTTATAGAACAGACCTTCATTAAAATTCGTCCAATAAGAACGGACGCTTGCTTTAAAATTCTCATTCCAAGCCCATTTTTCTCATTGTGAAAGTCAAATGGCTGACCATAGCTAGGTATGAATATGGCGCATTCAATCTTGTTGGGGAAATGAGCTTTTCTTTTAGAACAAAAGAAAAGCTAATTTCTTGAATGGCTTTTGTACTTCAGCTCCTTCCACTGAGTATTCGTGCTCGGTGAGAACGAATAATCCCGATGGCTCGGACTTAGATTCTTCTCGCTTAGCAGACTTCTAACACGTCTACAAACGTCATATAAAAGTCTAAAGCAAAGGAAAAAGTGAAATAGAATGATATCACCCCATAAAATCCCTTGTTCCTACCTCTATTGTTTATTTTGAAACTCAAATATCTACCCTGACATCAATTTGGTGTGGTGCATGATATTCTTTGGAATAATTACCCAGCATAAGTTTTTAGCCATTATAAAATCTTTCGAGCTAGCCAGGAGTCGAACCTGGAATCTTCTGATCCGTAGTCAGACGCGTTATCCATTGCGCCACTGACCCAACTTTTACAGCACTGACCTTCATTAAAATTCGTCCAATAAGAACGGACGCTTGCTTTAAAATTCTCATTCCAAGCCCATTTTTCTCATTGTGAAAGTCAAATGGCAGACCATAGCTTGGTATGAATATGGCGCATTCAATCTTGTTGGGGAAATGAGCTTTTCTTTTAGAACAAAAGAAAAGCTAATTTCTTTCATGGCTTTTGTACTTCAGCTCCTTCCACTGAGTATTCGTGCTCGGTGAGAACGAATAATCCCGATGGCTCGGACTTAGATTCTTCTCGCTTAGCAGACTTCTAACACGTCTACAAACGTCATATAAAAGTCTAAAGCAAAGGAAAAAGTGAAATAGAATGATATCACCCCATAACATTCCTTGTTCCTACCTCTATTGTTCATTGTGAAACTCAAATGTCTACCCTGAGAGCAATTTGGTGTGGTGCATGTTATTCTTTGGAATAATTACCCAGCATAAGTTTTTAGGCATTATAAAATCTTTCGAGCTAGCCAGGAGTCGAACCTGGAATCTTCTGATCCGTAGTCAGACGCATTATCCATTGCGCCACTGACCCAAATTTTACAGCACGGACCTTCATTAAAATTCGTCCATTAAGAACGGACGCTTGCTTTAAAATTCTCATTCCAAGCCCATTTTTCTCATTGTGAAAGTCAAATGGCAGACCATAGCTAGGTATGAATATGGCGCATTCAATCTTGTTGGGGAAATTAGCTTTTCTTTTAGAACAAAAGAAAAGCTAATTTCTTTCGTGGCTTTTGTACTTCAGCTCCTTCCACTGAGTATTCGTACTCGGTGAGAACGAATACTCCGATGGCTCGGACTTAGATTCTTCTCGCTTAGCAGACTTCTAACACGTCTACAAACGTCATATAAAAGTCTAAAGCAAAGGAAAAAGTGAAATAGAATGATATCACCCCATAAAATTCCTTGTTCCTACCTCTATTTTGTGTGGTGCATGATATTCTTTGGAATAATAACCCAGCATAAGTTTTTCGGCATTTTAAAATATTTCAAGCTAGCCAGGAGTCGAACCTGGAATCTTCTGATCCGTAGTCAGACGCGTTATCCATTGCGCCACTAGCCCACCAGCTTAAGTTCAGACCTTCATTAAAATACGTCCAATAAGAAAGGACGCTTGCTTTAAAATTCTCATTCCAAGCCCATTTTTCTCATTGTGAAAGTCAAATGGCTGACCATAGCTAGGTATGAATATGGCGCATTCAATCTTGTTGGGGAAATGAGCTTTTCTTTTAGAACAAAAGAAAAGCTAATTTCTTTCATAGCTTTTGTACTTCAGCTCCTTCCACTGAGGATTCGTGCTCGGTGAGAACGAATAATCCCGATGGCTCGGACTTAGATTCTTCTCGCTTAGCAGACTTCTAACACGTCTACAAACGTCATATAAAAGTCTAAAGCAAAGGAAAAAGTGAAATAGAATGATATCACCCCATAAAATTCCTTGTTCCTACCTCTATTTTGTGTGGTGCATGATATTCTTTGGAATAATAACCCAGCATAAGTTTTTCGGCATTTTAAAATCTTTCGAGCTAGCCAGGAGTCGAACCTGGAATCTTCTGATCCGTAATCAGACGCGTTATCCATTGCGCCACTAACCCAACTTTTACAGAACAGCCCTTCATTAAAATTCGTCCAATAAGAACTGACGCTTGCTTTAAAATTCTCATTCCAAGCCCATTTTTCTCATTGTGAAAGTCAAATGGCAGACCATAGCTAGGTATGAATATGGCGCATTCAATCTTGTTGGGGAAATTAGCTTTTCTTTTAGAACAAAAGAAAAGCTAATTTCTTTCGGGAATTTTGTACTTCAGCTGCTTCCACTGAGTAATCGTACTCGGTGAGAACGAATACTCCCGATGGCTCGGACTTAGATTCTTCTCGCTTAGCAGACTTCTAACACGTCTACAAACGTCATATAAAAGTCTAAAGCAAAGGAAAAAGTGAAATAGAATGATATCACCCCATAAAATTCCTTGTTCCTACCTCTATTTTGTGTGGTGCATGATATTCTTCGGAATAATAACCCAGCATAAGTTTTTCGGCATTTTAAAATCTGTCGAGCTAGCCAGGAGTCGAACCTAGAATCTTCTGATCCGTAGTCAGACGCGTTATCCATTGCGCCACTAGCCCACCAGTTTAAGTTCAGACCTTCATTAAAATACGTCCAATAAGAAAGGACGCTTGCTTTAAAATTCTCATTCCAAGCCCATTTTTCTCATTGTGAAAGTCAAATGGCTGACCATAGCTAGGTATGAATATGGCGCATTCAATCTTGTTGGGGAAATGAGCTTTTCTTTTAGAACAAAAGAAAAGCTAATTTCTTTCATGGCTTTTGTACTTCAGCTCCTTCCACTGAGTATTCGTGCTCGGTGAGAACGAATAATCCCGATGGCTCGGACTTAGATTCTTCTCGCTTAGCAGACTTCTAACACGTCTACAAACGTCATATAAAAGTCTAAAGCAAAGGAAAAAGTGAAATAGAATGATATCACCCCATAAAATCCCTTGTTCCTACCTCTATTGTTTATTTTGAAACTCAAATATCTACCCTGACATCAATTTGGTGTGGTGCATGATATTCTTTGGAATAATTACCCAGCATAAGTTTTTAGCCATTATAAAATCTTTCGAGCTAGCCAGGAGTCGAACCTGGAATCTTCTGATCCGTAGTCAGACGCGTTATCCATTGCGCCACTGACCCAACTTTTACAGCACTGACCTTCATTAAAATTCGTCCAATAAGAACGGACGCTTGCTTTAAAATTCTCATTCCAAGCCCATTTTTCTCATTGTGAAAGTCAAATGGCAGACCATAGCTAGGTATGAATATGGCGCATTCAATCTTGTTGGGGAAATGAGCTTTTCTTTTAGAACAAAAGAAAAGCTAATTTCTTTCATGGCTTTTGTACTTCAGCTCCTTCCACTGAGTATTCGTGCTCGGTGAGAACGAATAATCCCGATGGCTCGGACTTAGATTCTTCTCGCTTAGCAGACTTCTAACACGTCTACAAACGTCATATAAAAGTCTAAAGCAAAGGAAAAAGTGAAATAGAATGATATCACCCCATAACATTCCTTGTTCCTACCTCTATTGTTCATTGTGAAACTCAAATGTCTACCCTGAGAGCAATTTGGTGTGGTGCATGTTATTCTTTGGAATAATTACCCAGCATAAGTTTTTAGGCATTATAAAATCTTTCGAGCTAGCCAGGAGTCGAACCTGGAATCTTCTGATCCGTAGTCAGACGCGTTATCCATTGCGCCACTGACCCAACTTTTACAGCACGGACCTTCATTAAAATTCGTCCATTAAGAACGGACGCTTGCTTTAAAATTCTCATTCCAAGCCCATTTTTCTCATTGTGAAAGTCAAATGGCAGACCATAGCTAGGTATGAATATGGCGCATTCAATCTTGTTGGGGAAATTAGCTTTTCTTTTAGAACAAAAGAAAAGCTAATTTCTTTCGTGGCTTTTGTACTTCAGCTCCTTCCACTGAGTATTCGTACTCGGTGAGAACGAATACTCCCGATGGCTCGGACTTAGATTCTTCTCGCTTAGCAGACTTCTAACACGTCTACAAACGTCATATAAAAGTCTAAAGCAAAGGAAAAAGTGAAATAGAATGATATCACCCCATAAAATTCCTTGTTCCTACCTCTATTTTGTGTGGTGCATGATATTCTTTGGAATAATAACCCAGCATAAGTTTTTCGGCATTTTAAAATCTTTCGAGCTAGCCAGGAGTCGAACCTGGAATCTTCTGATCCGTAGTCAGACGCGTTATCCATTGCGCCACTAGCCCACCAGTTTAAGTTCAGACCTTCATTAAAATACGTCCAATAAGAAAGGACGCTTGCTTTAAAATTCTCATTCCAAGCCCATTTTTCTCATTGTGAAAGTCAAATGGCTGACCATAGCTAGGTATGAATATGGCGCATTCAATCTTGTTGGGGAAATGAGCTTTTCTTTTAGAACAAAAGAAAAGCTAATTTCTTTCATGGCTTTTGTACTTCAGCTCCTTCCACTGAGTATTCGTACTCGGTGAGAACGAATACTCCCGATGGCTCGGACTTAGATTCTTCTCGCTTAGCAGACTTCTAACACGTCTACAAACGTCATATAAAAGTCTAAAGCAAAGGAAAAAGTGAAATAGAATGATATCACCCCATAAAATTCCTTGTTCCTACCTCTATTTTGTGTGGTGCATGATAGTTCTTTGGAATAATAACCCAGCATAAGTTTTTCGGTATTTTAAAATCTTTCGAGCTAGCCAGGAGTCGAACCTGGAATCTTCTGATCCGTAGTCAGACGCGTTATCCATTGCGCCACTAACCCAACTTTTATAGAACAGACCTTCATTAAAATTCGTCCAATAAGAACGGACGCTTGCTTTAAAATTCTCATTCCAAGCCCATTTTTCTCATTGTGAAAGTCAAATGGCTGACCATAGCTAGGTATGAATATGGCGCATTCAATCTTGTTGGGGAAATGAGCTTTTCTTTTAGAACAAAAGAAAAGCTAATTTCTTGAATGGCTTTTGTACTTCAGCTCCTTCCACTGAGTATTCGTGCTCGGTGAGAACGAATAATCCCGATGGCTCGGACTTAGATTCTTCTCGCTTAGCAGACTTCTAACACGTCTACAAACGTCATATAAAAGTCTAAAGCAAAGGAAAAAGTGAAATAGAATGATATCACCCCATAAAATCCCTTGTTCCTACCTCTATTGTTTATTTTGAAACTCAAATATCTACCCTGACATCAATTTGGTGTGGTGCATGATATTCTTTGGAATAATTACCCAGCATAAGTTTTTAGCCATTATAAAATCTTTCGAGCTAGCCAGGAGTCGAACCTGGAATCTTCTGATCCGTAGTCAGACGCGTTATCCATTGCGCCACTGACCCAACTTTTACAGCACTGACCTTCATTAAAATTCGTCCAATAAGAACGGACGCTTGCTTTAAAATTCTCATTCCAAGCCCATTTTTCTCATTGTGAAAGTCAAATGGCAGACCATAGCTAGGTATGAATATGGCGCATTCAATCTTGTTGGGGAAATGAGCTTTTCTTTTAGAACAAAAGAAAAGCTAATTTCTTTCATGGCTTTTGTACTTCAGCTCCTTCCACTGAGTATTCGTGCTCGGTGAGAACGAATAATCCCGATGGCTCGGACTTAGATTCTTCTCGCTTAGCAGACTTCTAACACGTCTACAAACTGTCATATAAAAGTCTAAAGCAAAGGAAAAAGTGAAATAGAATGATATCAACCCATAAAATTCCTTGTTCCTACCTCTATTGTTCATTGTGAAACCCAAATGTCTACCCTGAGAGCAATTTGGTGTGGTGCATGTTATTCTTTGGAATAATTACCCAGCATAAGTTTTTAGGCATTATAAAATCTTTCGAGCTAGCCAGGAGTCGAACCTGGAATCTTCTGATCCGTAGTCAGACGCATTATCCATTGCGCCACTAACCCAACTTTTACAGCACGGACCTTCATTAAAATTCGTCCAATAAGAACGGACGCTTGCTTTAAAATTCTCATTCCAAGCCCATTTTTCTCATTGTGAAAGTCAAATGGCAGACCATAGCTAGGTATGAATATGGCGCATTCAATCTTGTTGGGGAAATTAGCTTTTCTTTTAGAACAAAAGAAAAGCTAATTTCTTTCGTGGCTTTTGTACTTCAGCTCCTTCCACTGAGTATTCGTACTCGGTGAGAACGAATACTCCCGATGGCTCGGACTTAGATTCTTCTCGCTTAGCAGACTTCTAACACGTCTACAAACGTCATATAAAAGTCTAAAGCAAAGGAAAAAGTGAAATAGAATGATATCACCCCATAAAATTCCTTGTTCCTACCTCTATTTTGTGTGGTGCATGATATTCTTTGGAATAATAACCCAGCATAAGTTTTTCGGCATTTTAAAATATTTCAAGCTAGCCAGGAGTCGAACCTGGAATCTTCTGATCCGTAGTCAGACGCGTTATCCATTGCGCCACTAGCCCACCAGCTTAGTCCAGACCTTCATTAAAATACGTCCAATAAGAAAGGACGCTTGCTTTAAAATTCTCATTCCAAGCCCATTTTTCTCATTGTGAAAGTCAAATGGCTGACCATAGCTAGGTATGAATATGGCGCATTCAATCTTGTTGGGGAAATGAGCTTTTCTTTTAGAACAAAAGAAAAGCTAATTTCTTTCATGGCTTTTGTACTTCAGCTCCTTCCACTGAGTATTCGTACTCGGTGAGAACGAATACTCCCGATGGCTCGGACTTAGATTCTTCTCGCTTAGCAGACTTCTAACACGTCTACAAACGTCATATAAAAGTCTAAAGCAAAGGAAAAAGTGAAATAGAATGATATCACCCCATAAAATTCCTTGTTCCTACCTCTATTTTGTGTGGTGCATGATATTCTTTGGAATAATAACCCAGCATAAGTTTTTCGGCATTTTAAAATCTTTCGAGCTAGCCAGGAGTCGAACCTGGAATCTTCTGATCCGTAGTCAGACGCGTTATCCATTGCGCCACTAACCCAACTTTTATAGAACAGACCTTCATTAAAATTCGTCCAATAAGAACGGACGCTTGCTTTAAAATTCTCATTCCAAGCCCATTTTTCTCATTGTGAAAGTCAAATGGCTGACCATAGCTAGGTATGAATATGGCGCATTCAATCTTGTTGGGGAAATGAGCTTTTCTTTTAGAACAAAAGAAAAGCTAATTTCTTGAATGGCTTTTGTACTTCAGCTCCTTCCACTGAGTATTCGTGCTCGGTGAGAACGAATAATCCCGATGGCTCGGACTTAGATTCTTCTCGCTTAGCAGACTTCTAACACGTCTACAAACGTCATATAAAAGTCTAAAGCAAAGGAAAAAGTGAAATAGAATGATATCACCCCATAAAATCCCTTGTTCCTACCTCTATTGTTTATTTTGAAACTCAAATATCTACCCTGACATCAATTTGGTGTGGTGCATGATATTCTTTGGAATAATTACCCAGCATAAGTTTTTAGCCATTATAAAATCTTTCGAGCTAGCCAGGAGTCGAACCTGGAATCTTCTGATCCGTAGTCAGACGCGTTATCCATTGCGCCACTGACCCAACTTTTACAGCACTGACCTTCATTAAAATTCGTCCAATAAGAACGGACGCTTGCTTTAAAATTCTCATTCCAAGCCCATTTTTCTCATTGTGAAAGTCAAATGGCAGACCATAGCTTGGTATGAATATGGCGCATTCAATCTTGTTGGGGAAATGAGCTTTTCTTTTAGAACAAAAGAAAAGCTAATTTCTTTCATGGCTTTTGTACTTCAGCTCCTTCCACTGAGTATTCGTGCTCGGTGAGAACGAATAATCCCGATGGCTCGGACTTAGATTCTTCTCGCTTAGCAGACTTCTAACACGTCTACAAATGTCATATAAAAGTCTAAAGCAAAGGAAAAAGTGAAATAGAATGATATCAACCCATAAAATTCCTTGTTCCTACCTCTATTGTTCATTGTGAAACCCAAATGTCTACCCTGAGAGCAATTTGGTGTGGTGCATGTTATTCTTTGGAATAATTACCCAGCATAAATTTTTAGGCATTATAAAATCTTTCGAGCTAGCCAGGAGTCAAACCTGGAATCTTCTGATCCGTCGTCAGACGCATTATCCATTGCGCCACTAACCCAACTTTTACAGCACGGACCTTCATTAAAATTCGTCCAATAAGAACGGACGCTTGCTTTAAAATTCTCATTCCAAGCCCATTTTTCTCATTGTGAAAGTCAAATGGCAGACCATAGCTAGGTATGAATATGGCGCATTCAATCTTGTTGGGGAAATTAGCTTTTCTTTTAGAACAAAAGAAAAGCTAATTTCTTTCGTGGCTTTTGTACTTCAGCTCCTTCCACTGAGTATTCGTACTCGGTGAGAACGAATACTCCCGATGGCTCGGACTTAGATTCTTCTCGCTTAGCAGACTTCTAACACGTCTACAAACGTCATATAAAAGTCTAAAGCAAAGGAAAAAGTGAAATAGAATGATATCACCCCATAAAATTCCTTGTTCCTACCTCTATTTTGTGTGGTGCATGATATTCTTTGGAATAATAACCCAGCATAAGTTTTTCGGCATTTTAAAATATTTCAAGCTAGCCAGGAGTCGAACCTGGAATCTTCTGATCCGTAGTCAGACGCATTATCCATTGCGCCACTAGCCCACCAGTTTAAGTTCAGACCTTCATTAAAATACGTCCAATAAGAAAGGACGCTTGCTTTAAAATTCTCATTCCAAGCCCATTTTTCTCATTGTGAAAGTCAAATGGCTGACCATAGCTAGGTATGAATATGGCGCATTCAATCTTGTTGGGGAAATGAGCTTTTCTTTTAGAACAAAAGAAAAGCTAATTTCTTTCATGGCTTTTGTACTTCAGCTCCTTCCACTGAGTATTCGTAGCTCGGTGAGAACGAATACTCCCGATGGCTCGGACTTAGATTCTTCTCGCTTAGCAGACTTCTAACACGTCTACAAACGTCATATAAAAGTCTAAAGCAAAGGAAAAAGTGAAATAGAATGATATCACCCCATAAAATTCCTTGTTCCTACCTCTATTGTTCATTGTGAAACTCAAATGTCTACCCTGAGAGCAATTTGGTGTGGTGCATGTTATTCTTTGGAATAATTACCCAGCATAAGTTTTTAGGCATTATAAAATCTTTCGAGCTAGCCAGGAGTCGAACCTGGAATCTTCTGATCCGTAGTCAGACGCGTTATCCATTGCGCCACTAACCCAACTTTTATAGAACAGACCTTCATTAAAATTCGTCCAATAAGAACGGACGCTTGCTTTAAAATTCTCATTCCAAGCCCATTTTTCTCATTGTGAAAGTCAAATGGCAGACCATAGCTAGGTATGAATATGGCGCATTCAATCTTGTTGGGGAAATTAGCTTTTCTTTTAGAACAAAAGAAAAGCTAATTTCTTTCGTGGCTTTTGTACTTCAGCTCCTTCCACTGAGTATTCGTACTCGGTGAGAACGAATACTCCCGATGGCTCGGACTTAGATTCTTCTCGCTTAGCAGACTTCTAACACGTCTACAAACGTCATATAAAAGTCTAAAGCAAAGGAAAAAGTGAAATAGAATGATATCACCCCATAAAATTCCTTGTTCCTACCTCTATTTTGTGTGGTGCATGATATTCTTTGGAATAATAACCCAGCATAAGTTTTTCGGCATTTTAAAATCTTTCAAGCTAGCCAGGAGTCGAACCTGGAATCTTCTGATCCGTAGTCAGACGCGTTATCCATTGCGCCACTAGCCCACCAGCTTAAGTTCAGACCTTCATTAAAATACGTCCAATAAGAAAGGACGCTTGCTTTAAAATTCTCATTCCAAGCCCATTTTTCTCATTGTGAAAGTCAAATGGCTGACCATAGCTAGGTATGAATATGGCGCATTCAATCTTGTTGGGGAAATGAGCTTTTCTTTTAGAACAAAAGAAAAGCTAATTTCTTTCATGGCTTTTGTACTTCAGCTCCTTCCACTGAGTATTCGTGCTCGGTGAGAACGAATAATCCCGATGGCTCGGACTTAGATTCTTCTCGCTTAGCAGACTTCTAACACGTCTACAAACGTCATATATATAGAGTCTAAAGCAAAGGAAAAAGTGAAATAGAATGATATCACCCCATAACATTCCTTGTTCCTACCTCTATTGTTCATTGTGAAACTCAAATGTCTACCCTGAGAGCAATTTGGTGTGGTGCATGTTATTCTTTGGAATAATTACCCAGCATAAGTTTTTAGCCATTATAAAATCTTTCGTGCTAGCCAGGAGTCGAACCTGGAATCTTCTGATCCGTAGTCAGACGCATTATCCATTGCGCCACTGACCCAACTTTTACAGCACGGACCTTCATTAAAATTCGTCCATTAAGAACGGACGCTTGCTTTAAAATTCTCATTCCAAGCCCATTTTTCTCATTGTGAAAGTCAAATGGCAGACCATAGCTAGGTATGAATATGGCGCATTCAATCTTGTTGGGGAAATGAGCTTTTCTTTTAGAACAAAAGAAAAGCTAATTTCTTTCGTGGCTTTTGTACTTCAGCTCCTTCCACTGAGTATTCGTGCTCGGTGAGAACGAATAATCCCGATGGCTCGGACTTAGATTCTTCTCGCTTAGCAGACTTCTAACACGTCTACAAACGTCATATAAAAGTCTAAAGCAAAGGAAAAAGTGAAATAGAATGATATCACCCCATAACAATTCCTTGTTCCTACCTCTATTGTTCATTGTGAAACTCAAATGTCTACCCTGAGAGCAATTTGGTGTGGTGCATGTTATTCTTTGGAATAATTACCCAGCATAAGTTTTTAGCCATTATAAAATCTTTCGTGCTAGCCAGGAGTCGAACCTGGAATCTTCTGATCCGTAGTCAGACGCGTTATCCATTGCGCCACTGACCCAACTTTTACAGCACAGACCTTCATTAAAATTACGTCCAATAAGAACGGACGCTTGCTTTAAAATTCTCATTCCAAGCCCATTTTTCTCATTGTGAAAGTCAAATGGCTGACCATAGCTAGGTATGAATATGGCGCATTCAATCTTGTTGGGGAAATTAGCTTTTCTTTTAGAACAAAAGAAAAGCTAATTTCTTTCAGTGGCTTTTGTACTTCAGCTCCTTCCACTGAGTATTCGTACTCGGTGAGAACGAATACTCCCGATGGCTCGGACTTAGATTCTTCTCGCTTAGCAGACTTCTAACACGTCTACAAACGTCATATAAAAGTCTAAAGCAAAGGAAAAAGTGAAATAGAATGATATCACCCCATAAAATTCCTTGTTCCTACCTCTATTTTGTGTGGTGCATGATATTCTTTGGAATAATAACCCAGCATAAGTTTTTCGGCATTTTAAAATATTTCGAGCTAGCCAGGAGTCGAACCTGGAATCTTCTGATCCGTAGTCAGACGCGTTATCCATTGCGCCACTAGCCCACCAGCTTTAAGTCAGACCTTCATTAAAATACGTCCAATAAGAAAGGACGCTTGCTTTAAAATTCTCATTCCAAGCCCATTTTTCTCATTGTGAAAGTCAAATGGCTGACCATAGCTAGGTATGAATATGGCGCATTCAATCTTGTTGGGGAAATGAGCTTTTCTTTTAGAACAAAAGAAAAGCTAATTTCTTTCATGGCTTTTGTACTTCAGCTCCTTCCACTGAGTATTCGTGCTCGGTGAGAACGAATAATCCCGATGGCTCGGACTTAGATTCTTCTCGCTTAGCAGACTTCTAGCACGTCTACAAACGTCATATAAAAGTCTAAAGCAAAGGAAAAAGTGAAATAGAATGATATCACCCCATAACATTCCTTGTTCCTACCTCTATTGTTCATTGTGAAACTCAAATGTCTACCCTGAGAGCAATTTGGTGTGGTGCATGATATTCTTTGGAATAATTACCCAGCATAAGTTTTTAGCCATTATAAAATCTTTCGAGCTAGCCAGGAGTCGAACCTGGAATCTTCTGATCCGTAGTCAGACGCGTTATCCATTGCGCCACTAGACCCAACATTTTACAGCACGGACCTTCATTAAAATTCGTCCAATAAGAACGGACGCTTGCTTTAAAATTCTCATTCCAAGCCCATTTTTCTCATTGTGAAAGTCAAATGGCAGACCATAGCTAGGTATGAATATGGCGCATTCAATCTTGTTGGGGAAATTAGCTTTTCTTTTAGAACAAAAGAAAAGCTAATTTCTTTCGTGGCTTTTGTACTTCAGCTCCTTCCACTGAGTATTCGTACTCGGTGAGAACGAATACTCCCGATGGCTCGGACTTAGATTCTTCTCGCTTAGCAGACTTCTAACACGTCTACAAACGTCATATAAAAGTCTAAAGCAAAGGAAAAAGTGAAATAGAATGATATCACCCCATAAAATTCCTTGTTCCTACCTCTATTTTGTGTGGTGCATGATATTCTTTGGAATAATAACCCAGCATAAGTTTTTCGGCATTTTAAAATCTTTCGAGCTAGCCAGGAGTCGAACCTGGAATCTTCTGATCCGTAGTCAGACGCGTTATCCATTGCGCCACTAGCCCAACTTTTATAGAACAGACCTTCATTAAAATTCGTCCAATAAGAACGGACGCTTGCTTTAAAATTCTCATTCCAAGCCCATTTTTCTCATTGTGAAAGTCAAATGGCTGACCATAGCTAGGTATGAATATGGCGCATTCAATCTTGTTGGGGAAATGAGCTTTTCTTTTAGAACAAAAGAAAAGCTAATTTCTTGCATGGCTTTTGTACTTCAGCTCCTTCCACTGAGTATTCGTACTCGGTGAGAACGAATACTCCCGATGGCTCGGACTTAAATTCTTTTCGCTTAGCAGACTTCTAACACGTCTACAAACGTCATATAAAAGTCTAAAGCAAAGGAAAAAGTGAAATAGAATGATATCACCCCATAAAGTTCCTTGTTCCTACCTCTATTTTGTGTGGTGCATGATATTCTTTGGAATAATAACCCAGCATAAGTTTTTCGGCATTTTAAAATCTTTCAAGCTAGCCAGGAGTCGAACCTGGAATCTTCTAATCCGTAGTCAGACGCGTTATCCATTGCGCCACTAGCCCACCATTTTAATTCAGACCTTCATTAAAATACGTCCAATAAGAACGGACGCTTGCTTTAAAATTCTCATTCCAAGCCCATTTTTCTCATTGTGAAAGTCAAATGGCTGACCATAGCTAGGTATGAATATGGCGCATTCAATCTTGTTGGGGAAATGAGCTTTTCTTTTAGAACAAAAGAAAAGCTAATTTCTTTCATGGCTTTTGTACTTCAGCTCCTTCCACTGAGTATTCGTACTCGGTGAGAACGAATAATCCCGATGGCTCGGACTTAGATTCTTCTCGCTTAGCAGACTTCTAACACGTCTACAAATGTCATATAAAAGTCTAAAGCAAAGGAAAAAGTGAAATAGAATGATATCAACCCATAAAATTCCTTGTTCCTACCTCTATTGTTCATTGTGAAACCCAAATGTCTACCCTGAGAGCAATTTGGTGTGGTGCATGTTATTCTTTGGAATAATTACCCAGCATAAATTTTTAGGCATTATAAAATCTTTCGAGCTAGCCAGGAGTCAAACCTGGAATCTTCTGATCCGTCGTCAGACGCATTATCCATTGCGCCACTAACCCAACTTTTACAGCACGGACCTTCATTAAAATTCGTCCAATAAGAACGGACGCTTGCTTTAAAATTCTCATTCCAAGCCCATTTTTCTCATTGTGAAAGTCAAATGGCAGACCATAGCTAGGTATGAATATGGCGCATTCAATCTTGTTGGGGAAATTAGCTTTTCTTTTAGAACAAAAGAAAAGCTAATTTCTTTCGTGGCTTTTGTACTTCAGCTCCTTCCACTGAGTATTCGTACTCGGTGAGAACGAATACTCCGATGGCTCGGACTTAGATTCTTCTCGCTTAGCAGACTTCTAACACGTCTACAAACGTCATATAAAAGTCTAAAGCAAAGGAAAAAGTGAAATAGAATGATATCACCCCATAAAATTCCTTGTTCCTACCTCTATTTTGTGTGGTGCATGATATTCTTTGGAATAATAACCCAGCATAAGTTTTTCGGCATTTTAAAATATTTCAAGCTAGCCAGGAGTCAAACCTGGAATCTTCTGATCCGTAGTCAGACGCGTTATCCATTGCGCCACTAGCCCAACTGGTACAACACAGACCTTCCTTAAAATACGTCCAATAAGAAAGGACGCTTGCTTTAAAATTCTCATTCCAAGCCCATTTTTCTCATTGTGAAAGTCAAATGGCTGACCATAGCTAGGTATGAATATGGCGCATTCAATCTTGTTGGGGAAATGAGCTTTTCTTTTAGAACAAAAGAAAAGCTAATTTCTTTCATGGCTTTTGTACTTCAGCTCCTTCCACTGAGTATTCGTACTCGGTGAGAACGAATACTCCCGATGGCATCGGACTTAGATTCTTCTCGCTTAGCAGACTTCTAACACGTCTACAAACGTCATATAAAAGTCTAAAGCAAAGGAAAAAGTGAAATAGAATGATATCACCCCATAAAATTCCTTGTTCCTACCTCTATTTTGTGTGGTGCATGATATTCTTTGGAATAATAACCCAGCATAAGTTTTTCGGCATTTTAAAATCTTTCAAGCTAGCCAGGAGTCGAACCTGGAATCTTCTGATCCGTAGTCAGACGCGTTATCCATTGCGCCACTAGCCCAACTTTTAATTCAGACCTTCATTAAAATACGTCCAATAAGAACGGACGCTTGCTTTAAAATTCTCATTCCAAGCCCATTTTTCTCATTGTGAAAGTCAAATGGCTGACCATAGCTAGGTATGAATATGGCGCATTCAATCTTGTTGGGGAAATGAGCTTTTCTTTTAGAACAAAAGAAAAGCTAATTTCTTTCATGGCTTTTGTACTTCAGCTCCTTCCACTGAGTATTCGTACTCGGTGAGAACGAATACTCCCGATGGCACGGACTTAGATTCTTCTCGCTTAGCAGACGTCTAATACGTCTACAAACGTCATATAAAAGTCTAAAGCAAAGGAAAAAGTGAAATAGAATGATATCACCCCATAAAATTCCTTGTTCCTACCTCTATTTTGTGTGGTGCATGATATTCTTTGGAATAATAACCCAGCATAAGTTTTTCGGCATTTTAAAATCTTTCAAGCTAGCCAGGAGTCGAACCGCGAATCTTCTGATCCGTAGTCAGACGCGTTATCCATTGCGCCACTAGCCCACCAATTTAATTCAGACCTTCATTAAAATACGTCCAATAAGAACGGACGCTTGCTTTAAAATTCTCATTCCAAGCCCATTTTTCTCATTGTGAAAGTCAAATGGCAGACCATAGCTAGGTATGAATATGGCGCATTCAATCTTGTTGGGGAAATTGAGCTTTTCTTTTAGAACAAAAGAAAAGCTAATTTCTTTCGTGGCTTTTGTACTTCAGCTCCTTCCACTGAGTATTCGTACTCGGTGAGAACGAATACTCCCGATGGCTCGGACTTAGATTCTTCTCGCTTAGCAGACTTCTAACACGTCTACAAACGTCATATAAAAGTCTAAAGCAAAGGAAAAAGTGAAATAGAATGATATCACCCCATAAAATTCCTTGTTCCTACCTCTATTTGGTGTGGTGCATGATATTCTTTGGAATAATAACCCAGCATAAGTTTTTCGGCATTTTAAAATATTTCAAGCTAGCCAGGAGTCGTACCTGGAATCTTCTAATCCGTAGTCAGACGCGTTATCCATTGCACCACTAGCCCAACTGTCACAACTCAGACCTTCCTTAAAATACGTCCAATAAGAAAGGACGCTTGCTTTAAAATTCTCATTCCAAGCCCATTTTTCTCATTGTGAAATTCAAATGGCTGACCATAGCTAGGTATGAATATGGCGCATTCAATCTTGTTGGGGAAATGAGCTTTTCTTTTAGAACAAAAGAAAAGCTAATTTCTTTCATGGCTTTTGTACTTCAGCTCCTTCCACTGAGTATTCGTACTCGGTGAGAACGAATACTCCCGATGGCACGGACTTAGATTCTTCTCGCTTTGCAGACTTCTAACACGTCTACAAATGTCATATAAAAGTCTAAAGCAAAGGAAAAAGTGAAATTGAATGATATCACCCCATAAAATTCCTTGTTCCTACCTCTATTTGGTGTGGTGCATGATATTCTTTGGAATAATAACCCAGCATGAGTTTTTCGGCATTTTAAAATCTTTCGAGCTAGCCAGGAGTCGAACCTGGAATCTTCTGATCCGTAGTCAGACGCGTTATCCATTGCTCCACTATCCCAACTACTTCAACACTGACCTTCCTTAAAATACGTCCAATAAGAAAGGACGCTTGCTTTAAAATTCTCATTCCAAGCCCATTTTTCTCATTGTGAAAGTCAAATGGCTGACCATAGCTAGGTATGAATATGGCGCATTCAATCTTGTTGGGGAAATGAGCTTTTCTTTTAGAACAAAAGAAAAGCTAATTTCTTTCATGGCTTTTGTACTTCAGCTCCTTCCACTGAGTATTCGTACTCGGTGAGAACGAATACTCCCGATGGCACGGACTTAGATTCTTCTCGCTTAGCAGACTTCTAACACGTCTACAAATGTCATATAAAAGTCTAAAGCAAAGGAAAAAGTGAAATTAGAATGATATCACCCCATAAAATTCCTTGTTCCTACCTCTATTTGGTGTGGTGCATGATATTCTTTGGAATAATAACCCAGCATAAGTTTTTCGGCATTTTAAAATCTTTCGACCTAGCCAGGAGTAAAACCTAGAATCTTCTGATCCGTAGTCAGACGCGTTATCCATTGCGCCACTAGCCCAATATTTTAATTCAGACCTTCATTAAAATACGTCCAATAAGAACGGACGCTTGCTTTAAAATTCTCATTCCAAGCCCATTTTTCTCATTGTGAAAGTCAAATGGCTGACCATAGCTAGGTATGAATATGGCGCATTCAATCTTGTTGGGGAAATGAGCTTTTCTTTTAGAACAAAAGAAAAGCTAATTTCTTTCGTGGCTTTTGTACTTCAGCTCCTTCCACTGAGTATTCGTACTCGGTGAGAACGAATACTCCCGATGGCTCGGACTTAGATTCTTCTCGCTTAGCAGACTTCTAACACGTCTACAAACGTGATATAAAAGTCTAAAGCAAAGGAAAAAGTGAAATAGAATGATATCACCCCATACAATTCCTTGTTCCTACCTCTATTGTTCATTGTGAAACTCAAATGTCTACCCTGAGAGCAATTTGGTGTGGTGCATGTTATTCTTTGGAATAATTACCCAGCATAAGTTTTTAGGCATTATAAAATCTTTCGAGCTAGCCAGGAGTCGAACCTGGAATCTTCTGATCCGTAGTCAGACGCGTTATCCATTGCGCCACTAGCCCAACTGGTACAACACTGACCTTCCTTAAAGTACGTCCAATAAGAAAGGACGCTTGCTTTAAAATTCTCATTCCAAGCCCATTTTTCTCATTGTGAAAGTCAAATGGCTGACCATAGCTAGGTATGAATATGGCGCATTCAATCTTGTTGGGGAAATTAGCTTTTCTTTTAGAACCAAAGAAAAGCTAATTTCTTTCATGGCTTTTGTACTTCAGCTCCTTCCACTGAGTATTCGTACTCGGTGAGAACGAATACTCCCGATGGCACGGACTTAGATTCTTCTCGCTTAGCAGACGTCTAATACGTCTACAAACGTCATATAAAAGTCTAAAGCAAAGGAAAAAGTGAAATAGAATGATATCACCCCATAAAGTTCCTTGTTCCTACCTCTATTTTGTGTGGTGCATGATATTCTTTGGAATAATAACCCAGCATAAGTTTTTCGGCATTTTAAAATCTTTCAAGCTAGCCAGGAGTCGAACCTGGAATCTTCTGATCCGTAGTCAGACGCGTTATCCATTGCGCCACTAGCCCACCATTTTAATTCAGACCTTCATTAAAATACGTCCAATAAGAACGGACGCTTGCTTTAAAATTCTCATTCCAAGCCCATTTTTCTCATTGTGAAAGTCAAATGGCTGACCATAGCTAGGTATGAATATGGCGCATTCAATCTTGTTGGGGAAATGAGCTTTTCTTTTAGAACAAAAGAAAAGCTAATTTCTTTCATGGCTGTTGTACTTCAGCTCCTTCCACTGAGTATTCGTACTCGGTGAGAACGAATACTCCCGATGGCACGGACTTAGATTCTTCTCGCTTTGCAGACTTCTAACACGTCTGCAAATGTCATATAAAAGTCTAAAGCAAAGGAAAAAGTGAAATTGAATGATATCACCCCATAAAATTCCTTGTTCCTACCTCTATTTGGTGTGGTGCATGATATTCTTTGGAATAATAACCCAGCATAAGTTTTTCGGCATTTTAAAATCTTTCGACCTAGCCAGGAGTCGAACCTAGAATCTTCTGATCCGTAGTCAGACGCGTTATCCATTGCGCCACTAGCCCACTATTTTAATTCAGACCTTCATTAAAATACGTCCAATAAGAACGGACGCTTGCTTTAAAATTCTCATTCCAAGCCCATTTTTCTCATTGTGAAAGTCAAATGGCTGACCATAGCTAGGTATGAATATGGCGCATTCAATCTTGTTGGGGAAATGAGCTTTTCTTTTAGAACAAAAGAAAAGCTAATTTCTTTCGTGGCTTTTGTACTTCAGCTCCTTCCACTGAGTATTCGTACTCGGTGAGAACGAATACTCCCGATGGCTCGGACTTAGATTCTTCTCGCTTAGCAGACTTCTAACCCGTCTACAAACGTGATATAAAAGTCTAAAGCAAAGGAAAAAGTGAAATAGAATGATATCACCCCATACAATTCCTTGTTCCTACCTCTATTGTTCATTGTGAAACTCAAATGTCTACCCTGAGAGCAATTTGGTGTGGTGCATGTTATTCTTTGGAATAATTACCCAGCATAAGTTTTTAGGCATTATAAAATCATTCGAGCTAGCCAGGAGTCGAACCTGGAATCTTCTGATCCGTAGTCAGACGCGTTATCCATTGCGCCACTAGCCCAACTGGTACAACACAGACCTTCCTTAAAGTACGTCCAATAAGAAAGGACGCTTGCTTTAAAATTCTCATTCCAAGCCCATTTTTCTCATTGTGAAAGTCAAATGGCTGACCATAGCTAGGTATGAATATGGCGCATTCAATCTTGTTGGGGAAATGAGCTTTTCTTTTAGAACAAAAGAAAAGCTAATTTCTTTCATGGCTTTTGTACTTCAGCTCCTTCCACTGAGTATTCGTACTCGGTGAGAACGAATACTCCCGATGGCACGGACTTAGATTCTTCTCGCTTAGCAGACGTCTAATACGTCTACAAACGTCATATAAAAGTCCAAAGCAAAGGAAAAAGTGAAATAGAATGATATCACCCCATAAAATTCCTTGTTCCTACCTCTATTTTGTGTGTTGCATGATATTCTTTGGAATAATTACCCAGCATAAGTTTTTCGGCATTTTAAAATCTTTCAAGCTAGCCAGGAGTCGAACCGCGAATCTTTTGATCCGCAGTCAGACGCGTTATCCATTGCGCCACTAGCCCACCAATTTAATTCAGACCTTCATTAAAATACGTCCAATAAGAACGGACACTTGCTTTAAAATTCTCATTCCAAGCCCATTTTTCTCATTGTGAAAGTCAAATGGCAGACCATAGCTAGGTATGAATATGGCGCATTCAATCTTGTTGGGGAAATTGGCTTTTCTTTTAGAACAAAAGAAAAGTTAAAATTTCTTTCGTGGCTTTTGTACTTCAGCTCCTTCCACTGAGTATTCGTCCTCGGTGAGAACGAATACTCCCGATGGCTCGGACTTAGATTCTTTTCGCTTAGCAGACTGCTAACACGTCTACAAACGTCATATAAAAGTCTAAAGCAAAGGAAAAAGTGAAATAGAATGATATCACCCCATACAATTCCTTGTTCCTACCTCTATTTGGTGTGGTGCATGATATTCTTTGGAATAATAACCCAGCATAAGTTTTTCGGCTTTTTAAAATATTTCAAGCTAGCCAGGAGTCGTACCTGGAATCTTCTAATCCGTAGTCAGACGCGTTATCCATTGCACCACTAGCCCAACTGTCACAACTCAGACCTTCCTTAAAATACGTCCAATAAGAAAGGACGCTTGCTTTAAAATTCTCATTCCAAGCCCATTTTTCTCATTGTGAAATTCAAATGGCTGACCATAGCTAGGTATGAATATGGCGCATTCAATCTTGTTGGGGAAATGAGCTTTTCTTTTAGAACAAAAGAAAAGCTAATTTCTTTCATGGCTTTTGTACTTCAGCTCCTTCCACTGAGTATTCGTACTCGGTGAGAACGAATACTCCCGATGGCACGGACTTAGATTCTTCTCGCTTTGCAGACTTCTAACACGTCTACAAATGTCATATAAAAGTCTAAAGCAAAGGAAAAAGTGAAATTGAATGATATCACCCCATAAAATTCCTTGTTCCTACCTCTATTTGGTGTGGTGCATGATATTCTTTGGAATAATAACCCAGCATAAGTTTTTCGGCATTTTAAAATCTTTCGACCTAGCCAGGAGTAAAACCTAGAATCTTCTGATCCGTAGTCAGACGCGTTATCCATTGCGCCACTAGCCCAATATTTTAAATCAGACCTTCATTAAAATACGTCCAATAAGAACGGACGCTTGCTTTAAAATTCTCATTCCAAGCCCATTTTTCTCATTGTGAAAGTCAAATGGCTGACCATAGCTAGGTATGAATATGGCGCATTCAATCTTGTTGGGGAAATGAGCTTTTCTTTTAGAACAAAAGAAAAGCTAATTTCTTTCGTGGCTTTTGTACTTCAGCTCCTTCCACTGAGTATTCGTACTCGGTGAGAACGAATACTCCCGATGGCTCGGACTTAGATTCTTCTCGCTTAGCAGACTTCTAACACGTCTACAAACGTGATATAAAAGTCTAAAGCAAAGGAAAAAGTGAAATAGAATGATATCACCCCATACAATTCCTTGTTCCTACCTCTATTGTTCATTGTGAAACTCAAATGTCTACCCTGAGAGCAATTTGGTGTGGTGCATGTTATTCTTTGGAATAATTACCCAGCATAAGTTTTTAGGCATTATAAAATCTTTCTAGCTAGCCAGGAGTCGAACCTGGAATCTTCTGATGCGTAGTCAGACGCGTTATCCATTGCGCCACTAGCCCAACTGGTATAACACAGACCTTCCTTAAAGTACGTCCAATAAGAAAGGTTCTCACCGAGTACGAATACTCAGTGGAAGGAGCTGAAGTACAAAAGCCATGAAAGAAATTAGCTTTTCTTTGGTTCTAAAAGAAAAGCTCATTTCCCCAAGAACGAATACTCCCGATGGCTCGGACTTAGATTCTTCTCGCTTAGCAGACTTCTAACCCGTCTACAAACGTGATATAAAAGTCTAAAGCAAAGGAAAAAGTGAAATAGAATGATATCACCCCATACAATTCCTTGTTCCTACCTCTATTGTTCATTGTGAAACTCAAATGTCTACCCTGAGAGCAATTTGGTGTGGTGCATGTTATTGTTTGGAATAATTACCCAGCATAAGTTTTTAGGCATTATAAAATCTTTCGAGCTAGCCAGGAGTCGAACCTGGAATCTTCTGATCCGTAGTCAGACGCGTTATCCATTGCGCCACTAGCCCAACTGGTACAACACAGACCTTCCTTAAAGAACGTCCAATAAGAAAGGACGCTTGCTTTAAAATTCTCATTCCAAGCCCATTTTTCTCATTGTGAAAGTCAAATGGCTGACCATAGCTAGGTATGAATATGGCGCATTCAATCTTGTTGGGGAAATGAGCTTTTCTTTTAGAACCAAAGAAAAGCTAATTTCTTTCATGGCTTTTGTACTTCAGCTCCTTCCACTGAGTATTCGTACTCGGTGAGAACGAATACTCCCGATGGCACGGACTTAGATTCTTCTCGCTTAGCAGACGTCTAATACGTCTACAAACGTCATATAAAAGTCAAAAGCAAAGGAAAAAGTGAAATAGAATGATATCACCCCATAAAGTTCCTTTTTCCTACCTCTATTTTGTGTGGTGCATGATATTCTTTGGAATAATAACCCAGCATAAGTTTTTCGGCATTTTAAAATCTTTCAAGCTAGCCAGGAGTCGAACCGCGAATCTTCTGATCCGCAGTCAGACGCGTTATCCATTGCGCCACTAGCCCACCATTTTAATTCAGACCTTCATTAAAATACGTCCAATAAGAACGGACGCTTGCTTTAAAATTCTCATTCCAAGCCCATTTTTCTCATTGTGAAAGTCAAATGGCTGACCATAGCTAGGTATGAATATGGCGCATTCAATCTTGTTGGGGAAATGAGCTTTTCTTTTAGAACAAAAGAAAAGCTAATTTCTTTCATGGCTTTTGTACTTCAGCTCCTTCCACTGAGTATTCGTACTCGGTGAGAATGAATACTCCCGATGGCTCGGACTTAGATTCTTTTCGCTTAGCAGACTGCTAACACGTCTACAAACGTCATATAAAAGTCTAAAGCAAAGGAAAAAGTGAAATAGAATGATATCACCCCATACAATTCCTTGTTCCTACCTCTATTTGGTGTGGTGCATGATATTCTTTGGAATAATAACCCAGCATAAGTTTTTCGGCTTTTTAAAATATTTCAAGCTAGCCAGGAGTCGTACCTGGAATCTTCTAATCCGTAGTCAGACGTTTTATCCATTGCACCACTAGCCCAACTGTCACAACTCAGACCTTCCTTAAAATACGTCCAATAAGAAAGGACGCTTGCTTTAAAATTCTCATTCCAAGCCCATTTTTCTCATTGTGAAATTCAAATGGCTGACCATAGCTAGGTATGAATATGGCGCATTCAATCTTGTTGGGGAAATGAGCTTTTCTTTTAGAACAAAAGAAAAGCTAATTTCTTTCATGGCTTTTGTACTTCAGCTCCTTCCACTGAGTATTCGTACTCGGTGAGAACGAATACTCCCGATGGCACGGACTTAGATTCTTCTCGCTTTGCAGACTTCTAACACGTCTACAAATGTCATATAAAAGTCTAAAGCAAAGGAAAAAGTGAAATTGAATGATATCACCCCATAAAATTCCTTGTTCCTACCTCTATTTGGTGTGGTGCATGATATTCTTTGGAATAATAACCCAGCATGAGTTTTTCGGCATTTTAAAATCTTTCGAGCTAGCCAGGAGTCGAACCTGGAATCTTCTGATCCGTAGTCAGACGCGTTATCCATTGCTCCACTAACCCAACTACTTCAACACTGACCTTCCTTAAAATACGTCCAATAAGAAAGGACGCTTGCTTTAAAGTTCTCATTCCAAGCCCATTTTTCTCATTGTGAAATTCAAATGGCTGACCATAGCTAGGTATGAATATGGTGCATTCAATCTTGTTGGGGTAATGAGCTTTTCTTTTAGAACAAAAGACATGCTAATTTCTTTCATGGCTGTTGTACTTCAGCTCCTTCCACTGAGTATTCGTACTCGGTGAGAACGAATACTCCCGATGGCACGGACTTAGAGTCTTCTCGCTTTGCAGACTTCTAACACGTCTGCAAATGTCATATAAAAGTCTAAAGCAAAGGAAAAAGTGAAATTGAATGATATCACCCCATAAAATTCCTTGTTCCTACCTCTATTTGGTGTGGTGCATGATATTCTTTGGAATAATAACCCAGCATAAGTTTTTCGGCATTTTAAAATCTTTCGACCTAGCCAGGAGTAAAACCTAGAATTTTCTGATCCGTAGTCAGACGCGTTATCCATTGCGCCACTAGCCCAATATTTTAATTCGGACCTTCATTAAAATACGTCCAATAAGAACGGACGCTTGCTTTAAAATTCTAATTCCAAGCCCATTTTTCTCATTGTGAAAGTCAAATGGCTGACCATAGCTAGGTATGAATATGGCGCATTCAATCTTGTTGGGGAAATGAGCTTTTCTTTTAGAACAAAAGAAAAGCTAATTTCTTTCGTGGCTTTTGTACTTCAGCTCCTTCCACTGAGTATTCGTACTCGGTGAGAACGAATACTCCCGATGGCTCGGACTTAGATTCTTCTCGCTTAGCAGACTTCTAACACGTCTACAAACGTGATATAAAAGTCTAAAGCAAAGGAAAAAGTGAAATAGAATGATATCACCCCATACAATTCCTTGTTCCTACCTCTATTGTTCATTGTGAAACTCAAATGTCTACCCTGAGAGCAATTTGGTGTGGTGCATGTTATTCTTTGGAATAATTACCCAGCATAAGCTTTTAGGCATTATAAAATCTTTCGAGCTAGCCAGGAGTCGAACCTGGAATCTTCTGATCCGTAGTCAGACGTTTTATCCATTGCGCCACTAGCCAAACTGGTACAACACAGACCTTCCTTAAAGTACGTCCAATAAGAAAGGTTCTCACCGAGTACGAATACTCAGTGGAAGGAGCTGAAGTACAAAAGCCATGAAAGAAATTAGCTTTTCTTTGGTTCTAAAAGAAAAGCTCATTTCCCCAAGAACGAATACTCCCGATGGCTCGGACTTAGATTCTTCTCGCTTAGCAGACTTCTAACACGTCTACAAACGTCATATAAAAGTCTAAAGCAAAGGAAAAAGTGAAATAGAATGATATCACCCCATACAATTCCTTGTTCCTACCTCTATTTGGTGTGGTGCATGATATTCTTTGGAATAATAACCCAGCATAAGTTTTTCGGCTTTTTAAAATATTTCAAGCTAGCCAGGATTCGTACCTGGAATCTTCTAATCCGTAGTCAGACGCGTTATCCATTGCACCACTAGCCCAACTGTCACAAATCAGACCTTCCTTAAAATACGTCCAATAAGAAAGGACGCTTGCTTTAAAATTCTCATTCCAAGCCCATTTTTCTCATTGTGAAATTCAAATGGCTGACCATAGCTAGGTATGAATATGGCGCATTCAATCTTGTTGGGGAAATGAGCTTTTCTTTTAGAACAAAAGAAAAGCTAATTTCTTTCATGGCTTTTGTACTTCAGCTCCTTCCACTGAGTATTCGTACTCGGTGAGAACGAATACTCCCGATGGCACGGACTTAGATTCTTCTCGCTTTGCAGACTTCTAACACGTCTACAAATGTCATATAAAAGTCTAAAGCAAAGGAAAAAGTGAAATTGAATGATATCAACCCATAAAATTCCTTGTTCCTACCTCTATTTGGTGTGGTGCATGATATTCTTTGGAATAATAACCCAGCATGAGTTTTTCGGCATTTTAAAATCTTTCGAGCTAGCCAGGAGTCGAACCTGGAATCTTCTGATCCGTAGTCAGACGCGTTATCCATTGCTCCACTAACCGAACTATTTCAACACTGACCTTCCTTAAAATACGTCCAATAAGAAAGGACGCTTGCTTTAAAATTCTCATTCCAAGCCCATTTTTCTCATTGTGAAATTCAAATGGCTGACCATAGCTAGGTATGAATATGGTGCATTCAATCTTGTTGGGGTAATGAGCTTTTCTTTTAGAACAAAAGAAAAGCTAATTTCTTTCATGGCTTTTGTACTTCAGCTCCTTCCACTGAGTATTCGTACTCGGTGAGAACGAATACTCCCGATGGCACGGACTTAGATTCTTCTCGCTTAGCAGACGTCTAATACGTCTACAAACGTCATATAAAAGTCTAAAGCAAAGGAAAAAGTGAAATAGAATGATATCACCCCATAAAGTTCCTTGTTCCTACCTCTATTTTGTGTGGTGCATGATATTCTTTGGAATAATAACCCAGCATAAGTTTTTCGGCATTTTAAAATCTTTCAAGCTAGCCAGGAGTCGAACCTAGAATCTTCTGATCCGTAGTCAGACGCGTTATCCATTGCGCCACTAGCCCACTAATTTAATTCAGACCTTCATTAAAATACGTCCAATAAGAACGGAGGCTTGCTTTAAAATTCTCATTCCAAGCCCATTTTTCTCATTGTGAAAGTCAAATGGCAGACCATAGCTAGGTATGAATATGGCGCATTCAATCTTGTTGGGGAAATTGGCTTTTCTTTTAGAACAAAAGAAAAGTTAATTTCTTTCGTGGCTTTTGTACTTCAGCTCCTTCCACTGAGTATTCGTACTCGGTGAGAACGAATACTCCCGATGGCACGGACTTAGATTCTTCTCGCTTTGCAGACTTCTAACACGTCTACAAATGTCATATAAAAGTCTAAAGCAAAGGAAAAAGTGAAATTGAATGATATCACCCCATAAAATTCCTTGTTCCTACCTCTATTTGGTGTGGTGCATGATATTCTTTGGAATAATAACCCAGCATAAGTTTTTAGGCATTATAAAATCTTTCGAGCTAGCCAGGAGTCGAACCTGGAATCTTCTGATCCGTAGTCAGACGCGTTATCCATTGCGCCACTAGCCCAACTGGTGCAACACAGACCTTCCTTAAAGTACGTCCAATAAGAAAGGACGCTTGCTTTAAAATTCTCATTCCAAGCCCATTTTTCTCATTGTGAAAGTCAAATGGCTGACCATAGCTAGGTATGAATATGGCGCATTCAATCTTGTTGGGGAAATGAGCTTTTCTTTTAGAACCAAAGAAAAGCTAATTTCTTTCATGGCTTTTGTACTTCAGCTCCTTCCACTGAGTATTCGTACTCGGTGAGAACGAATACTCCCGATGGCACGGACTTAGATTCTTCTCGCTTAGCAGACGTCTAATACGTCTACAAACGTCATATAAAAGTCTAAAGCAAAGGAAAAAGTGAAATAGAATGATATCACCCCATAAAGTTCCTTGTTCCTACCTCTATTTTGTGTGGTGCATGATATTCTTTGGAATAATAACCCAGCATAAGTTTTTCGGCATTTTAAAATCTTTCAAGCTAGCCAGGAGTCGAACCTAGAATCTTCTGATCCGTAGTCAGACGCGTTATCCATTGCGCCACTAGCCCACTAATTTAATTCAGACCTTCATTAAAATACGTCCAATAAGAACGGAGGCTTGCTTTAAAATTCTCATTCCAAGCCCATTTTTCTCATTGTGAAAGTCAAATGGCAGACCATAGCTAGGTATGAATATGGCGCATTCAATCTTGTTGGGGAAATTGGCTTTTCTTTTAGAACAAAAGAAAAGTTAATTTCTTTCGTGGCTTTTGTACTTCAGCTCCTTCCACTGAGTATTCGTACTCGGTGAGAACGAATACTCCCGATGGCACGGACTTAGATTCTTCTCGCTTTGCAGACTTCTAACACGTCTACAAATGTCATATAAAAGTCTAAAGCAAAGGAAAAAGTGAAATTGAATGATATCACCCCATAAAATTCCTTGTTCCTACCTCTATTTGGTGTGGTGCATGATATTCTTTGGAATAATAACCCAGCATGAGTTTTTCGGCATTTTAAAATCTTTCGAGCTAGCCAGGAGCCGAACCTGGAATCTTCTGATCCGTAGTCAGACGCGTTATCCATTGCTCCACTATCCCAACTATTTCAACACTGACCTTCCTTAAAATACGTCCAATAAGAAAGGACGCTTGCTTTAAAATTCTCATTCCAAGCCCATTTTTCTCATTGTGAAATTCAAATGGCTGACCATAGCTAGGTATGAATATGGTGCATTCAATCTTGTTGGGGTAATGAGCTTTTCTTTTAGAACAAAAGAAAAGCTAATTTCTTTCATGGCTTTTGTACTTCAGCTCCTTCCACTGAGTATTCGTACTCGGTGAGAACGAATACTCCCGATGGCACGGACTTAGATTCTTCTCGCTTAGCAGACTTCTAACACGTCTACAAGCGTCATATAAAAGTCTAAAGCAAAGGAAAAAGTGAAATAGAATGATATCACCCCATAAAATTCCTTGTTCCTACCTCTATTTGGTGTGGTGCATGATATTCTTTGGAATAATAACCCAGCGTAAGTTTTTCGGCATTTTAAAATCTTTCAAGCTAGCCAGGAGTCGTACCTGGAATCTTCTAATCCGTAGTCAGACGCGTTATCCATTGCACCACTAGCCCAACTGTCACAACCCAGACCTTCCTTAAAATACGTCCAATAAGAAAGGACGCTTGCTTTAAAATTCTCATTCCAAGCCCATTTTTCTCATTGTGAAAGTCAAATGGCAGACCATAGCTAGGTATGAATATGGCGCATTCAATCTTGTTGGGGAAATGAGCTTTTCTTTTAGAACAAAAGAAAAGCTAATTTCTTTCGTGGCTTTTGTACTTCAGCTCCTTCCACTGAGTATTCGTACTCGGTGAGAACGAATTCTCCCGATGGCTCGGACTTAGATTCTTCTCGCTCAGCAGACTTCTAACACGTCTACAAACGTCATATAAAAGTCTAAAGCAAAGGAAAAAGTGAAATAGAATGATATCACCCCATACAATTCCTTGTTCCTACCTCTATTGTTCATTGTGAAACTCAAATGTCTACCCTGAGAGCAATTTAGTGTGGTGCATGTTATTCTTTGGAATAATTACCCAGCATAAGTTTTTAGGCATTATAAAATCTTTCGAGCTAGCCAGGAGTCGAACCTGGAATCTTCTGATCCGTAGTCAGACGCGTTATCCATTGCGCCACTAGCCCAACTGTTACAACACAGACCTTCCTTAAAATACGTCCAATAAGAAAGGACGCTTGCTTTAAAATTCTCATTCCAAGCCCATTTTTCTCATTGTGAAAGTCAAATGGCTGACCATAGCTAGGTATGAATATGGCGCATTCAATCTTGTTGGGGAAATGAGCTTTTCTTTTAGAACAAAAGAAAAGCTAATTTCTTTCATGGCTTTTGTACTTCAGCTCCTTCCACTGAGTATTCGTACTCGGTGAGAACGAATACTCCCGATGGCACGGACTTAGATTCTTCTCGCTTAGCAGACGTCTAATACGTCTGCAAATGTCATATAAAAGTCTAAAGCAAAGGAAAAAGTGAAATAGAATGATATCACCCCATAAAATTCCTTGTTCCTACCTCTATTTTGTGTGGTGCATGATATTCTTTGGAATAATAACCCAGCATAAGTTTTTCGGCATTTTAAAATCTTTCAAGCTAGCCAGGAGTAGAACCTAGAATCTTCTGATCCGTAGTCAGACGCGTTATCCATTGCGCCACTAGCCCACTATTTTAATTCAGACCTTCACTAAAATACGTCCAATAAGAACGGACGCTTGCTTTAAAATTCTCATTCCAAGCCCATTTTTCTCATTGTGAAAGTCAAATGGCTGACCATAGCTAGGTATGAATATGGCGCATTCAATCTTGTTGGGGAAATTAGCTTTTCTTTTAGAACAAAAGAAAAGCTAATTTCTTTCATGGCTTTTGTACTTCAGCTCCTTCCACTGAGTATTCGTACTCGGTGAGAACGAATACTCCCGATGGCTCGGACTTAGATTCTTCTCGCTTAGCAGACTTCTAACCCGTCTACAAACGTCATATAAAAGTCTAAAGCAAAGGAAAAAGTGAAATAGAATGATATCACCCCATAAAATTCCTTTTTCCTACCTCTATTTGGTGTGGTGCATGATATTCTTTGGAATAATAACCCAGCATAAGTTTTTTGGCATTTTAAAATCTTACAAGCTAGCCAGGTGTCGAACCTGGAATCTTCTGATCCATAGTCAGACGCGTTATTCATTGCGCCACTAGCCCAACTGTTACAACACAGACCTTCATTAAAATACGTCCAATAAGAAAGGACGCTTGCTTTAAAATTCTCATTCCAAGCCCATTTTTCTCATTGTGAAAGTCAAATGGCTGACCATAGCTAGGTATGAATATGGCGCATTCAATCTTGTTGGGGAAATGAGCTTTTCTTTTAGAACAAAAGAAAAGCTAATTTCTTTCATGGCTTTTGTACTTCAGCTCCTTCCACTGAGTATTCGTACTCGGTGAGAACGAATACTCCCGATGGCACGGACTAGATTCTTCTCGCTTAGCAGACTTCTAACGCGTCTACAAACGTCATATAAAAGTCTAAAGCAAAGGAAAAAGTGAAATAGAATGATATCACCCCATAAAATTCCTTGTTCCTACCTCTATTTGGTGTGGTGCATGATATTCTTTGGAATAATAACCCAGCATAAGTTTTTCGGCATTTTAAAATCTTTCGAGCTAGCCAGGAGTCGAACCTGGAATCTTCTGATCCGTAGTCAGACGCGTTATCCAAGCTGCGTGTTTGTCGAGGTAAAGTACCATCATATACCAAGAAACATGCTGATTTTCATTGTATCGAATCCCGGTAGATGCTAATTCGTTATGATCATAATATGACTACTGTACATTCATATGGTCAGAAACATGTCCAGATCCTTATGCAAACGAATAATAATGTTGTATCAAATATATATCGTTGGCGGTCGTCGCTGTGTTCACCAATGAAACTAAACCATGCCGGTGTAGCGGTATCGTAATTCACTATGTGTATGATGGATGGTGCGTGCCCCCTTTAAGGGAAGGGGGCGTGAGACCCACCTGGGTGGTGCGACGCATGACTTAAGGAACACACCTCTGGCTGTGCGTGGTTCTGTGTTTGGGGAAATAAATCCTTCTCGTGGTATTTTCACCGGCAATCAAGTCTCCGGGCCCTATCTTGCATCCGGCGCAAGTGACTTAGTCACTGGCGCATGTGTCGTTGCTAGTTTACAACGGGCGCAGAGCGTTCTTTTCCCACCACCGCCATTCGCCGGTAAATTAGGGATTGATCATGCGCCCCAAGGGGCGGTTCGGCGGAAGGAGGAGGCGTGTTCTGGCGCAAACGGTATTTTGCCGTCTCTGAATACCATTGCGCTACTGACCAGGAAATACCTGGTTTAAAGTCAGTGGCGCGTTATTCAGATGCTATTTTAAGAGCGCATGCATACATGCGCATGCGATGCATACGGATTGCTTGTGCACCTCGCGCATACACTTTGCTTCTCTCATCTACCTAGCCGCACATTCTTGGTAAATTATTTGGGAAAGAACAGCTGATGCAGCGGTAATAAGTTGTACTTTTAAATCAATGCATCTGCAAACACCGTACAGCAAACACATATTTTCTTGACACAGACATCGTTCAGGCCTACATGCCCATAACTTTTAGGATTGATGAGTAGGCCTATTTGATCGTGAAAAACATTGTTTTACCGCGAGTGAGTGTTAAAAATAACGAATGAATGCGGACGCGCGTGTGTGCTCTGTTTAAACACACGCAAACTAAACACTCTCATCATCATCTCATCTTCGTCCGCTTATCCGGGGTCGGGTCGCGGGGGGAGCAGCTCAAGCAGGGGGCCCCAGACTTCCCTTTCCCGGGCTACATTTACCAGCTCTGACGGGGGGATCCCGAGGCGTTTCCAGGCCAGTGTTGAGATATAATCTCTCCACCTAGTCCTGGGTCTTCCCCGAGGTCTCCTCCCCACTGGACGTGCCTGAAACACCTCCCAAGGAAGGCGCCCAGTGGGCATCGTTACCAGATGCCCGAACCACCTCAGCTGACCCCTTTCTAAGTAAAGGAGCAGCGGCTCTAATCCGAGTTCCTCACGGATGGCTGAGCTTCTCACCCTATCCCTAAGGGAGACGCCAGCCACCCTTCTGAGAAAACTCATCTCGGCCGCTTGTACCCGCGATCTCGTCCTTTCGGTCATCACCCAACCCTCATCATGACCATAGGTGAGGATAGGAACGAAGATCGACCGGTAGATCGAGAGCTTTGCCTTGCGGCTCAGCTCTCTTTTCGTAACAACGGTGCGGTAAAGCGAACGCAATACCGCCCCCGCTGCTCCGATTCTCCGGCCAATCTCACGCTCCATAGTTCCCTCACTCGCGAACAAGACCCCGAGGTACTTGAACTCCTTCACTTGGGCAAACTAAACACGTAATGCATAATACAATCAATGGCAATGTCTATTACCGCGGGGACACATGCATATTAGGATAGCATACAATACTGATAAGAAACAATGTTTATAATGTATTGCGTATATCATTAAATAGAACCACAGTTACCGCATATCATATGTTACAGCCTATCATACGTTTTCTTTGCCGAAATTTATTTGAGGACTCAGTATTTCTGAAGTTGTGGAAGAAACCCCCTTATTCCATGTGTGAATTAGGCCATATTATTTGGCAATAAACTAAGCCATTTGCAGTTTGAAATTCATGTGCATCTGTCTCATCGGAGACTGCAGACGCGCTGTCAAAATATCAACTCGTCCGATTCAAATGCGCTCATGGCTCTTAAAGGTTGGGTAGGTGATTTGCGAAACGCCAGCAGATTTTGAAAATACACAACTCAAATGGTCCTACCCCCTCTCCTTCAACGCTGACTCTGACTCCACCCATTCCAAGTACCTGGACGCGCAATCATGCACGAGCGCGAACAGAGATGCGCGAGAGCGAGCCAGGCTAGCGTAGGTTTTCGTTTAACAACATGGCACTACATTCAGCTGTAAGTTGCACCCAGTACCGCGGGAAGTAGGAGTGCTGGGGGTGCTGCAACACCCCTGTCCGAGGCCCTGTCTTATCACAGAAAACGATCATTTCTAAAAACTCCGGCCAAAGTGGAGATTTCTGAAAACGCCGGTTATGTGTTGTCGTGTCAACGAGGAGAAACGGGATTTTAGGTTCTGAAGCGTCACATTATGCACCAGGAAATGCTTAACGTCATGTGAGCGCCCGCTGTACCGTATTGGTCCGAATATAAACACAAACCCCATTGTAAGACGACCTATATTTGGAAAAAAGATTTGAAGACCAGATCCGTTTTTTATGAATAAATAAATTGTATTCATTGAAATAATATACGAAAATAAAAAGGCATCGAATAAAACACTGCATTGCCACTAAACAGTAGTGCAAATAGGCCGTAGCCTACTGATGTGTACACCAAAGACTATTCCTGACACTCCTCTGCCCCGCTGTGTTCGCTCTGGCTGTGGTCGCTCCGAACTGTTTCGGCCCGTGGCAAAGCGAGTCATCCTCGCTGCTGTCCAAGGCATTTTGAGACGCAGCATTTATTTAATGCTCATATGACCTAGTGCTGAAAAAAGGTTATATGAAAAAGTGTGAGGGTAGCGGTGGTGCGCTAAACTTGTTCTGTGAGCAGCTGGATGTGAACGATCGATTTTCAACTGTGCGCGCATGCATGCACTGGTGTAATTGAGCTGCGCTGCTATACATCTTTTTTTATCAATGTAACGAGTTGCGAGTCTAGTGCAGGCTGAGTTTTTTTTTTTCCCAGCACCCCCTGCTGAGAATACGTTCTCGCTGCTATGGTTGGACCAGATGTTATAAACATTAAACGGTCACATAAATCATTACTATTTTTAGAAAATGTATGTTTGTTTCATATAATTGTATTGGAAGTCCTGGTTTTCACTAGGGTTGCCGCGGTGTGGACATTTTCACACCGAGTAATACACTCGTCTCCACACCGGTATTACCGAGTATAAACGGTATAAACTTTGAAACTAGGTCAACCGCCACACAAGCATCGGTTTTTTAGGATTATTCTTGATTTCAGTTTTTCTCTTTCAGCGTTTTTATTATCAATTACTCTCTGAAAAAGAGTTTTCCTTCTCTTTGCTGGTGGTGGTGGTGGTGGTGGGGATGGTGGCGTCTTGTCTGCCATGGAAATTGTCTTCTACTGCTAGGTCCAAATGTGGATTAACTAGTTCCAGTAGCTACCGCAGGATAACAACAAACAGGAGCTTGCTCTGGGTCACGAGCTCTGGGTCACGAGTACTGCACGAAGGGGTCGCGCGCGGGGCGCGGGGGAGGGGGAGTGCAGTACGACCGTTTGATTGACGTACTTACTGTCCAATGCAACTCGGTGGCAATGGAAATGATTGGCTGGAGTTTTTCGAGCCCTGCCCGTTCCACAGATGATTGACTTGTTTAATTTTCATGTCAGTACTTCTAACTCAGTGGCTGTAAGCGGGTTATGATAAGGATTTCAAGTAATTTTGCAAAAATGGCCAAAAAAGCAAATCACCTATCCAACCTTTAAAGGGGATGGGAGCTGGCACTCTCATTGGTTTGTTGCACGTTACGCCCAAACCACACCTACGGGTAATTAGGCTGCTTCAGACCAACCCTTTTGACACTTGCGCCGCGGCGCAAGCGTCATTTATCCGCCTGTAAAATAGCGATAGCGCCGTAGAACCGCCCACAAAGCTACTTGCGCTTTGCGCTTCCCACTTGCGTTTCAGACCGTTAAAATAGGGCCCTCCGTCTTAACTTCATTACGATCTCCTACGATCTGTTTTGTGCCCGTTTTATTAAAGCATTAAGAGGTTCTTATGCTTTAATAAAAAGATTAACAGGTTCCTTATAAATGCTGTCCAAGCAATAATAATTAATACTGTCTGTTGTGCTTTGTTTGTTATGCATGGTAATATGAACGCATTTTGCGCTCTGCATTTAAATTAAATTAAATCAAAAGCATTGACAATTAATAGGAAGTTATGTAAAATGTATAAGCTAACCATTGTGATTAAGTAGGCTGGCATTATGATAAAGGGTATATAACTTGATTTTTTGTAACTTCAAGCTCCCCAGTGGTATATTGTATTTGAATAAACAACATTTGTATTTTGTCATATTATGCCCGTTTTATTAAAGCATTAAGAGGGAAATTAAATTACACTCACACTCACACTCACAGTAAAACGTTATTGCACAAAAAGTTACAACTAAAAACCTAAATTAAAACTTAAAAAACAACATTAAAAAACATTAAAAACTTTTTGTGCCCGATATACTGCCATTTAAGGTGGAGCTCCCTTTTTCCTCCCATAACCCTGGGCTTCAAGTGCAGCCCTCTACTCAGCCAGGGTCATGGTGGCTGTGGCGTGGCAGTACCAGTTCCCGAATTACTGATTGTGAGTGGCAGGGTCCCGCTCCCTCTGACACTGACGGCAGAGAATGGTGGCACTACTCCTTCTATATTTCCTCTTCTTAAAACCAGTCTTCTCCTCCTCCTCTCTTTTTTTCCGTCGATAGTGGGTGGTGGTATATGGCACATGTACCACAGATGCTCCTGCAGGCTGTAAGGCAGGAAGGTGAGGTTGCGGCACAGACCAGAGGGGTTGAGGCAGGAGAGGTGGGATGAATGGAGGTGTGGGAAACACAGGTGTGGGGGGCTGGATTTGAGGCTCGAGGGCTGCGAGGAATGGTGGCCTCAGAAGATCAGAAGGAGGGTTCACTCTTCTGATCTTCCGTCCCTGCAGTTTTGCCGTCCCTGCAGTGTTAGGTGGCAGAACAAACACGTGGGAATATGCCACGATGCTTTGAGGCATACACGGTTTGCCTTTCCTCTTAACTGCAGGAGGCAGGCTCTCGGGGCTCACGGTTGTTGTCTGAGGCGGACAGATCCCTTGCTCGAGAATCCTCTTCTCCTGTCCTCTTTCCCGTTTGCAGTACCTACAAATATAAAAGTGTTTTTTGTATACCAAAGCAAGATATACCTACACAGAAAACACAGCTACTATGTTAATACTTTGTTAACTCACCAACTCGAGAGTGTTGCCGTGTTCACGACCGGGAGCTGAAGTGAGGTCTTCTCCATCACCGTGGCGTTGTTTAAAACAACCTGACGGATGTGGAGGTACGCTTTCATGACCAGACTCCAGCGCTCGTGGCGGACCCCATCAATCCGCCTCGATCCACGGTACTCCTCGCAAAGTTGGACGAAGAGTGCCTCACAAACCCGATTGCAGTCTGGCCACTGTGCTGGGCTTCTCCCTCCTGCAAAGCATCTGCAAAGGTATTGGTTGCATTAGTGTAGTACAAGACATGATGTTATAGCATGCAGCATGGTCATGCTTGCTCAGAAAAACATACGTACCGCTTTGTACTCTCCACACCAGGCGCAACAGCCTTTTTTGACGCCCTGAATCTGCCATGTGCGAGTGTATCCTGGTGACGTGGGGGGTACACTGTGCGACACTTGTCAAAGTCTGACAAATAATTCCACAGGGAAATTATTTCATTCGATACAGTCAAGTCCTGGACTGCTTGAAAGCCCTCAACATTGTCAGGTCCAACCGAGTCCTAGAATTAACAGAGTGATTAAAATCAGATATGCATTTTAAATTGTAAAATATTATATCCATATTAAGTAAGTAAACATAGAACTTTAAGTTTATGAAGTTTACAATGTTGTCAAAAACATAAACCTACATCATGACTGGTGGAGCCCAGAGCTGATGTTGAAGGCTGTTCGTCTACCAAGCCCTGTGTGTCTTGCTGGGGAGCTAAATTAGAACAAAATAAAATTTAGAGAGAGAAAGAGAACATGTGTGAAGCTGAAGTCAGATGAAATGAACATCATAAGCATCTTATTGTAATGTTTCATATTAATGACAATAATTGTTACTTTTGACATTTCAATAAAAACTTACCACTATGCATAGGGGCAACCGTAAAAGCTGCAGAGAGTGCAGCTGGCAGAGCAGTGGCTGGACGTGCAGCTGGCAGAGCAGTGGCTGGACGGGCAGCTGGCAGAGCAGTGGCTGGACGGGCAGCTGGCAGAGCAGTGGCTGGACGGGCAGCTGGCAGAGCAGTGGCTGGACGGGCAGCTGGCAGAGCAGTGGCTGGACGGGCAGCTGGCAGAGCAGTGGCTGGAGGGGCAGCTGGAGGGGTGAGCTGTTGTGGAGGCCATATTGTCTCCAGGGTTGGGACAGTTGGATCCTCGATGTCACATGGCTCCAAAGAAGACTCTCCCTCTGCAACAGTGATGTCTTCTGTCTCCAGTGTCACCAAGGCCAACTTGTAGTCCTCCATCACTGCATTATTTTGGTCGTATAGGTATTCTATACCTATAATCTCTCCTGCAACAATCCAAAAAAACTGTCATAAGTGATTGAGCTGCCAAATATTTTTTTAATAACAATTTACTACATACACACCAGTGTATTTCCGTGGGGCCGTGTACTCCACCAGTTTTCTCCCAAGCACCTCCTCTGACAACTGGTTGGCAGCATGCTTTAGGAGGCCACTGTATGAACGAGGCCCCTCGGTCCCCTCTGCTGTTATGGTCCTGTCCTCATTCCACCTGAATAGACCATCAACCAGATATGCCTGGAAAAAGGTGTCACTTGCCAGGGTTCCTGAAAAATATAGAATATTTGCATTGTGATATTTGCATTGTGAGTCCTTGCATGCAGTACTTATTATTACATTTCAATTAATATGGAAAGTAACCTAACAGAGTAAACTATTCACCTGGGATGAATCTATTCATGTGCAAGTGGAAACTTTCCAACGAGGTGGACCCTCTGGCACATCGGTATGTCGGAAGCACATGACCAGCCTTCTTCAGTGTCCCAGTCTGGGTGTATAACTGGAAACCTGGAGGGTCCTGGAGGCAGGGAAGGTGTTTTAGCTGGGCCTTCAAGATTTCCGCCATCCTTGCTCTGTTGATCAGAGGCACACCAAGGGTATTGCAACCCTTCTCTCCAGAGTATGCCTCTATCAAGTCCTTCAGCAGGTCACCCATCTCCCCACTTTCCCGGACAGCTCTCCTGCAGTGAAGCATAGTCTCAGCCTTGGAGATATGGCGTGCGACATCTTCAACTGTGGGACGCAGGTGGCTTGCTTCCAGCTCTGCCCGCTTGGCAGCTTTGAGTCGCTGCAGGTCGCTCTGATCCCACGCAAAGATGCAGCGGGAGAGTTGGGCCATGAAGCTGGTGTAGAGGGCATGGGAATCTGTGGTGCAACCGGTGGCAAATCTCCTCATGAAGTGCCAGATGTCCAAACGGATCTTCATGCCTGGCCATGCACCCAAGATTTTTAAAAGGTGAGAGTTCCCGCAGCAGTCCCGGTCCACATAAAGGATCTCTGGAGGTGGCACACCAGCATCCTTGTAACGCCTCACAAGACCCTCTGCCATCTTCATCAGGCCCCAGCCCTCACTTGCTGTGAGAACAGACATGATGACATGTCTCATTCCCAACATTGGTGGCCCAAGAAGCTGTAGACCGTGCCTGACCAGCTAGCTTCCTTACAATTTTCTTTGTAGAGTCCATCTTCAGGACCTGGCCAAAGAGTGAGGTGATGGAAGCCTTAACTTCGTCCAGTCTGCCAAGGACATCTTGGGCGTACACCTGCATCAACCAGCGATGTTTTGGCACTGCAGGCATAACTGGCAAGTCCCCTAGCAGCCCAGAGGATATTGCACGTGCAACTCCTCTGTAAGCAGTGAGGAACTGAATTGTTTTCCCCAGCCAGCTCTCTGCATGCTGCTCCTCCAGCTGTTTTTGGAGCTGGCTGCTGCAGTTCCCCAGTCCCCGCTGACGTATCATGCGCACAACCTGCATGTCGCACCCCAGCTTGTATGTCAGCAGACATGGGAAATGCAGGCAGTGACCAATGTCTAGCTGAGAGACGATGTTGTGGCTCCAGCTGATGACCTTCCTTTTGCAACTCTTACATGCAAGGTATTCGGCTACCAGGTAGTAAGAGCCGCTGACACCAACCACCAGCCTGACCCTCTGATGGAGTCCCGCAGAGGTGAGCTCTGCCTTCCCACAGTCTTGATGTGGACAGAGCAGTCGCACATGCCACAGCTTCCTGGGCATCCACAGGAACAGAGGGTGCCCAAAGAACTGCTCCATTGCTGGGATGGCACTGGATGTCAGCGACTGCTGAGGTGGATACCACCACATTCTGTCCACCTTGTCAATGTCAAACTCTGGTTGACCAGAGGGTGACCACCGGAACAGAGCCTTCGAGATCCAGTGCTGGTCAACCTCTGGCAGGGCGGGGATCCAACCAGCGGGGAGGCAAATTCTGCTCTCTGTTAAGCAGAAATTGTTAGGGTTAGCGGGTGGCATGCAGGCAGGTAGGACCCAATTGCAGACGGTTCAGGTAAAGGATCATATTAGCTCAAAAATGACAAAAAGGCCAAAAGGCAAAAAGTTAATGAATACAGAGAACACAGGGATCACAGAGGACCAGACTCACCACAAACCACAATGATACGCCAAGGCACAAAGGAAAGACTAGGACTTAAATACAAATCAAGGGCACGCAACGAGGATGGGTGGAACATGGGTGGAAACAAGACAGAGATACCAAAGTAAAACAGGAAACACAGGGAACACACCAAAACAAGACAAGGAAACAGACAGACCATGAGAGTTATTATGGAAATAATAATTATATATGATAAACCACACTATCTTCATTTTGATTATATTCAAGTATGCTAAATTCAAATTTGTAATCATGATTGTAATGTCCTCATGTAATGACATACATTTATTTTTTACAGCAAGAGGAGTGAGACAGAGAGAGAGACAGAGAGAGACCGAGACAGAGAGAGACCGAGACAGAGACAGAGAGAGAGACAGAGAGAGACACACAGAGAGAGACAGAGAGAGAGAGAGAGAGAGAGAGAGAGAGAGAGAGAGAGAGAGAGAGAGAGAGAGAGAGACAGAGAGACAGAGAGAGACCGAGACAGAGAGAGAGAGAGAGAGAGAGAGAGAGAGAGAGAGAGAGAGAGAGAGAGAGAGAGAGGGGGGGGCTGTGTGCATAAAATAAAAACACTTACGCGATGTGTCGGGGTCAACTTCTGCGGCAGCCTGCATGAGCTCGCTGTCAGTTGGTTCCGTTTTAATGGATCCAGCGCGTGGCAGGGCAGGAATAGCTAAAAAATAATGAGATCAACATGGTGTACATTAAAAATATGAAAACATGTAAAACTCAGTATAACACAAAAAAATAATTGTATTGTTGCATACTTACATGGCTGAAACCTTGGTTTTGTGGAGAGGCTCTTTATATTTTTGGCGACAGCCTGGGGAGACTGGTCTCTCCTTGACAAGAGGCCGCGTAGGGAGGATACAGGCACTACGGATGATCGTGGAGAGAAGGCGGGTGCTACATTGACAGCAGCCTGCAAGGAGGCTGAAGGCTGTTGGGATGTGGAGGCGGCCTGTGTAGAGGCAGAAGCTGTAGTGGCAGGTTGGGAGCTCAGTGCGTCCTTCTTCACCCGAATGGCATAGCGGCCAGCAGGAAACTGAGAGACGTACTTCTCCAAAAGTTTCTTATTTATCAGATTGTTGTTTGAATCAGAGCGACCTGACTCCACCGACATGGATGCCACCACATAGCCAGCATACCCCAGAGCGTTCTCAGCCAGCCATTCAAATGTTTGATCCCTGAAGGCCCCAAACTGCAATTTATGCTGGCCAAGAACATGCTCCTCGTTGTTTGGGTCCCCACCTTTATGCTCAACAGCTTCCCTTGCAGACTCTTTCACCTCATCTGGTGAAAGAGCTCTGGTCCATGGCCGTTTCTCCGCCTTGACCTTCTTGGCATCCTCCGAGTCAAAAAGGCAGATACAGCCATCCTTCTTCCTAAATTTAGGAACCATTTTGTATTCTGAAAGTGGAGGAAATATCAATAATAAAGTAAGAAATCTCCCATTACAGAGACACAGTCAACAATCAACATCAATCTTCTCAGTTCATAAAAGTGTTATACTTATGACATAATCCAGTAATACTGTGTAAAGTTATATAGCCTACCACTTAATATCTTAAGAACAAAGAAAGAAAATACAACAAATACTTGAAAACATTACTTAAGGCAGCTGTGAATATTATATTAATAACGGTTATATTCAGTCATGATCACCTCGTAATGTTGCTTTAATATTCTGCTCTCTGTATATTTGTCACTATGGGTTAGTTAGGGTGACCACCTCGTTATGGCCCTGTTGCAGGACATCAGACTATTATTAGGCTCTGTGAATAGTGATTTTATATTACATGCCTATTTTGCAGTAGAGTGGATGTTAACCTGCATTAAATCGCGGTGGGCTTTATGAAATGATCATTTTAACGGCACTGGACCTATTCAACCTAATACATATAATGAATGAATTTTATATAATAGGCTAATGTGTTTTAAGAATAGTAAACGAGAGAAACAGATCAATATTACGAATAAAGACTAGGCAGCTCTCCATAGGCCGTGTAACATATATAAGCTGTGTATCATATATAAGCTATGTTACATATATAAGCTGTAACATAGGCCATGTAACGGAAATATAAACTGCGTCATTACTGACGGAAGAGGCAGTGAATGAAGTATTGATTAAACAGCGATTTTTTTGATAGAATTAGATGCCTAACAAACCGTATTGTAATGACCACGGAAGAGGCTTTGAATGAAGTATTGATTACACAGTGATTTATTAGATACCTAACAAGTTACTGCTTATTCACTGTACTAGTTGTGTAGTAACGGGCCTTCTGACTTGTGTTTACTGCGCAGCTATGTTTACCTGTCTTGCGTGTTCCAACGGTAACGGATTTTTTTGAAATTTTAAAACGAATACAACTAACGTTACCTATTCAATAAAATGCATTTCTGAACATACACATTACCTTATACGTCGAATTCATACACGTTACAATGATGAACGACGACCTATCGTCGAAGCAGACTTTTGGCATTTGTCGGATATGTTAACGTGATATTTGCCAATTTATTTGTATTGAAAATAGCTAGAAAAATGTTCATATGAAGTGAAGTGAAGTGAAGAAATCATACGAAAGGTGTGAAGATTTTCGTAAATTTCTAATGTCACTCGCAAGTCAAAATACTGAAGTGAAGTAATTTTTGGTAGCAATACGAGCGCTGATTGGCGCTCGAAAGGCCACGATGTCATTCTTCGTAGTAACAGTGATATACGATCGCTGATTGGCCAATTCTTGGTAGATGATACGAGCGCTGATTGGCCAATTCTTGGTAGATGAAACGAGCGCTGATTGGCCAATTCTTGGTAGATGATACGAGCGCTGATTGGCCAATTCTTGGTAGATTCGACCTCGACCCACAGGCGACAGGGAGCGCCACTAGCCCAACTGTATTAGTACAGACCTTCATTAAAATACGTCCAATAAGAAAGGACGCTTGCTTTAAAAATTCTCATTCCAAGCCCATTTTTCTCATTGTGAAAGTCAAATGGCTGACCATAGCTAGGTATGAATATGGCGCATTCAATCTTGTTGGGGAAATGAGCTTTTCTTTTAGAACAAAAGAAAAGCTAATTTCTTTCGTGGCTTTTGTGGCTTCTGCACTTCAGCTCCTTCCACTGAGTATTCGTACTCGGTGAGAACGAATACTCCCGATGGCACGGACTTAGATTCTTCTCGCTTAGCAGACTTCTAACACGTCTACAAACGTCATATAAAAGTCTAAAGCAAAGGAAAAAGTGAAATAGAATGATATCACCCCATACAATTCCTTGTTCCTACCTCTATTGTTCATTGTGAAACTCAAATGTCTACCCTGAGAGCAATTTGGTGTGGTGCATGTTATTCTTTGGAATAATAACCCAGCATAAGTTTTTAGGCATTTTAAAATCTTTCGAGCTGGCCAGGAGTCTAACCTGGAATCTTCTGATCCGTAGTCAGACGCGTTACCCAGGCGCGTCGTTAGCAATTGAAAACATCCGGGGCTTTAGCCCGGGGGGGGGAGCACCGTCCTGACTCCTGCGTGCTACAGTATCTTAATTAATTAAATAATTAATTAATCAATTAATGTATCGATTAATTAATTAAGGGCGCCCCCAACACATAGGTCGCCTATGCCGAGTGCCAGGGCAAAAATAAGACATTAGAATAGCCTATATAGCCTGCGTGCACCTACCCGATGTCAAGAAGCCATCGCTGCTCCGACGGACCTTTCTCCCCCAGCCAGGCAACGGCAAGTAAGTAGTGGTCTGCTTTTATGTTTCATTTTTAAGTTATTACTTATTTTCAGTGTAGGTTTAATGTTACAGATAAAAACATGCTTTATATTTAGTCAGAATTTCAGAGTTCTAATGTTTTCCCGGAATATGCATTCCTAAACTGTTCACGTCAAGTTCTCTTTAAGATCGCATGAGATGATATGTGCTATCGCGCGACCTGTAACCAGGAAGTAAACACTCGCTTGCATGAAATGATATGCGCTATCGCGCGACGTGTAACCAGGATGTAGATTTAAATAATGAAAAAATAATATGTTACTTTCTGTTACTTGCTTATGCTGTATGCAAGTTGTTTAAGAAGCTTATCTCCATATAAATCTGAGCTGTACATGAATCTGTTAATGAAGTCTCATTTCGACTCCTTCCTCCACTTCACTATTCATGTTCTGTTGCTTGCAGTTAACTACAGCCGCCCTTCCTGGGTAACGCCACCACCAATCCCTGGTCATCCATTGAAGCCATCTCTCTCACTCTGCACAGTCACACTGTTGCCGCTTCATTCTCATTGTCTCATAATCTCATTATTATGGCTGCTGTGGATGCTTTAAAAAATAAAAAAAATTCTCTTAGGTAAAATCAAACCAGTGGGATGTTAGATTGAAAACCTCCAAAGCAATGTATTAAAAATCGAAAGACAGTCCTACGTGAAGTTTCTTTTTTGGGGATTTTCAAAATGAGGTACCAGAATGGATTGTCAACCCACTGTTTCTCAACCCTCTCCGATTATTACTATGAGTAGTAGTATTGCATGCATACAGTACTCACATCAGCGCCTATAGAGGCTGCAACCATTTGCTTCTCAAAAGATTGTAGTGTTTTAGAATGAACAACCAGAGGGACAAGACAAGACTAATTTTGATTGACAAGTTGGCTAGATTTATATATGTATTTATATTATTTTTTTATTTATAAGAATGAAAGAAATTGTGTAATGAAAGAATAAAACAATGATTGATGCATTTTTGTTTGAATAACATCTTGCTCCCGCGGCCAGTGCCAGCGCCGGCATTGCAAGGGGAGGGATATTACGTATATTTGCAGGAGGCGGGATAAGTGCGGCCGCTGTCACTCAGATTTGTTTTGGTTTGACGCAGACAGCATGGAGGCAGAACAGACCGCAGAAGTCAACGCGATCGTCTTCAATGTTGCTGCAACGATGCAGCATATATTCAGAAGAGCAGCCAGTACTTACGTGTATGAAAGCAGCTATATATATATATATATATATATATATATATATATATATATATATATATACACACACTTTCTTTTTTTTTTTTTACGGCAGATATCCGGGGCTGATCCCAAAAGATCCGGGGCTATAGCCCCGAATGCCCAGGTCTAACGACGCGCCTGGCGTTACCCATTGGGCCACTAACCCAACTGTTACAACACAGACCTTCATTAAAATTCGTCCAATAAGAACGGACGCTTGCTTTAAAATTCTCATTCCAAGCCCATTTTTCTCATTGTGAAAGTCAAATGGCAGACCATAGCTAGGTATGAATATGGCGCATTCAATCTTGCTGGGGAAATTAGCTTTTCTTTTAGAACAAAAGAAAAGCTAATTCCTTTCGTGACTTTTGTACTTCAGCTCCTTCCACAGAGTATTCGTACTCGGTGAGAACGAATACTCCCGATGGCACGGACTTAGATTCTTCTCGCTTAGCAGACTTCTAACACGTCTACAAACGTCATATAAAAGTCTAAAGCAAAGGAAAAAGTGAAATAGAATGATATCACCCCATACAATTCCTTATTCCTACCTCTATTGTTCATTGTGAAACTCAAATGTCTACCCTGAGAGCAATTTGGTGTGGTGCATGTTATTCTTTGGAATAATAACCCAGCATAAGTTTTTAGGCATTTTAAAATAATTCGAGCTGGCCAGGAGTCTAACCTGGAATCTTCTGATTCGTAGTCAGACGCGTTACCCATTGGGCCACTAACCCAACTGTTACAACACAGACCTTCATTAAAATTCGTCCAATAAGAACGGACACTTGCTTTAAAATTCTCATTCCAAGCCCATTTTTCTCATTGTGAAAGTCAAATGGCAGACCATAGCTAGGTATGAATATGGCGCATTCAATCTTGCTGGGGAAATTAGCTTTTCTTTTAGAACAAAAGAAAAGCTAATTCCTTTCGTGACTTTTGTACTTCAGCTCCTTCCACTGAGTATTCGTACTCGGTGAGAACGAATACTCCCGATGGCACGGACTTAGATTCTTCTCGCTTAGCAGACTTCTAACACGTCTACAAACGTCATATAAAAGTCTAAAGCAAAGGAAAAAGTGAAATAGAATGATATCACCCCATACAATTCCTTATTCCCACCTCTATTGTTCATTGTGAAACTCAAATGTCTACCCTGAGAGCAATTTGGTGTGGTGCATGTTATTCTTTGGAATAATAACCCAGCATAAGTTTTTAGGCATTTTAAAATAATTCGAGCTAGCCAGGAGTCAAACCTGGAATCTTCTGATCCGTAGTCAGACGCGTTATCCATTGCACCACTAGCCCACCTGTTTAAGTTTAGACCTTCATTAAAATACGTCCAATAAGAAAGGATGCTTGCTTTAAAATTTTCATTCAAAGCCCATTTTTCTCATTGTGAAAGTCAAATGGCTGACCATAGCTAGGTGTGAATATGGCGCATTCAATCTTGTTGGGGAAATGAGCTTTTCTTTTAGAATAAAAGAAAAGCTAATTTATTTCGTGGCTTTTGTGGCTTCTGCCCTTCAGCTCCTTCCACTGAGTATTCGTACTCGGTGAGAACGAATACTCCCGATGGCACGGACTTAGATTCTTCTCGCTTAGCAGACTTCTAACACATCTAAAAACGTCATATAAAAGTCTAAAGCAAAGGAAAAAGTGAAATAGAATGATATCACCCCATACAATTCCTTGTTCCTTCCTCTATTTGGTGTGGTGCATGTTATTCTTTGGAATAATAACCCAGCATAAGCTTTTAGGCATTTTAATATCATTCGAGCTAGCCAGGAGTCGAACCTGGAATCTACTGATCCGTAGTCAGATGCTTTATCCATTGCGCCACTAGCCCACCTGTTCAAGTAACGACCTTCATTAAAATTCGTCCAATAAGAAAGGACGCTTGCTTTAAAATTCTCATTCCGAGCCCATTTTTCTCATTGTGAAAGTCAAATGGCTGACCATAGCTAGGTATGAATATGGCGCATTCAATCTTGTTGGGGTAATTAGCTTTCCTTTTAGAATAAAAGAAATGCTAATTTATTTCATGGCTATTAATTATTTACAGGCCACCCACATACTCTGCAAATTTTTTCGATGACTTCACAGAATTATTGTCTAGCATCTCCACAGACTTTGACTGTCTAGTTATAACTGGTGACTTCAATTTTCATACTGATGATTTGAATGACAAGTGTGCAAAAAACCTTTTTACCATTTTGGACACATTTGAACTGTCCCAACATGTGAAAGAGACTACTCATTGTAAGGGCCACACTCTAGACCTGGTTATCACAAAGGGCCTCAATGTTTCTGATCTCTCTGTGACTGATCCTTCCTTGTCTGACCACTTTTGTGTTTTCTTTAATATATCTTTTATTCCCGACATACAGACAAAATCAAATACTGTCAAAAAACGGTATATCAATGAAGAATCGTATTTACTTTTTAGAAAGGCCATCTCCTTACTACCACCTCTCAACCCATGTTCTGCTGATGATCTTGTAGAAAACTTTAATTTGAAAATTTTGAAAGTCATGGATGTCATTGCACCTTATAAGGTTAAAACGATTTCTGGAAAGCAAAAGGCACCCTGGAGAAAAGCTGCTTCTGTAACAGCACAGAAAAAAGAATGCAGGAAGGTTGAACGCATCTGGCGTAAAACAAAACTTCATATTCACCATGATATCTACAAAGAGAGCCTCCGTTCCTACAATTCAGACTTAAAAAGTGCTAGAGAAACATTTTTCTCCAATATCATTAAATTCAATAATAATAATGCAAAAACCCTATTTGCAACTGTTGACAGACTGACCAACCCCCCAACACAAATTCCACCTGATCTCCATTCCACGCAGAAATGCAATGAGTTTGCAGCTTTTTATACTGATAAAATTGAAGGCATCAGACGCGCCATCAATATCTCCACTTCAAACAAAAATGTTGAACTACCACCCTGTTCAGGCAAAAGTAACGTGGCAGGGATGGCATGCTTTAATGTTATTGAATCTAAAACTCTTGTGGAAACTGTTACACAACTAAAGCCATCCACCTGTTGCCTTGATTCTTTACCTACCAACGTCTTTAAGAATGTTTTTGACTGCCAAGCAATAGACATATTGCAGATAGTTAACAACTCTCTCCAGTCAGGCAACTTCCCAAAAGCCCTGAAAACTGCAGTTATTAAACCCCTTTTAAAAAAGCGGAGCCTAGATACCTCTATTATTAACAACTACAGACCAATATCAAATCTGCCCTTCATAAGTAAAATCATTGAGAAAGTTGTCCTCCAGCAACTTAATCACTTCCTGGCATCAACAGGTTGTTATGACACCTTCCAATCAGGATCTCGACCCCTGCACAGCACTGAGACCGCCCTCATTAAAGTTGTAAACGACATCCGTCTTAACACAGACTCTGGAAAACCTCAATACTAATGCTACTAGACCTCAGTGCTGCATTCGACACTGTAGACCATACAATACTTTTGGACAGGTTAAAAAACTGGGTGGGGCTTTCAGGCACAGTCTTAAATTGGTTCAGATCCTACCTACAAAATAGGAACTACTTTGTTTCCATCGGCGACTTTGTATCAGAATCAACCAACGTGATGTGTGGAGTCCCACAAGGTTCGATCTTAGGACCCTCTTTATTCAACATCTACATGTTCCCACTAGGGCAAATCATGCATAATAACAATATTGACCATCATTGCTATGCTGATGACACGCAAATCTATGCATCGCTATCACCAAATGACTATCGGCCCATAGATCTGCTGTGCCAGTGCATTGAGCAAGTGAAAGACTGGATGTGCCGACATTTCCTTCAGCTAAATGAGGATAAAACAGAGATAATTGTATTCAGTGCTAAAACGGAAAGGCTTAAAGTAACCCAACACCTTCACTCTCTGTCCCTGAAAACCTCAATCAAAGCCAGAAATCTAGGGGTTATCATGGATTCTGATTTACATTTCGAAAGTCACATCAAATCAGTTACAAAATCTGCATATTATCACCTTAAAAATGTAGCAAGACTTAGAGGGCTCATGTCCACCGAAAACTTGTACATGCCTTTATCACTAGTAAGCTTGATTACTGCAATGGTCTCCTTACAGGTCTCCCAAAACAAACTCTAAGGAAGCTTCAGCTTGTTCAGAATGCTGCTGCTAGAGTTTTAACAAAGACCAAAAAATTTGAACATATTACACCGATTCTTAAATCGTTACATTGGCTTCCTGTAGGTCAGAGAATTGATTTTAAAATCATATTGCTAACCTATAAATCCCTACATGGTTTAGGCCCAAAATATTTAACTGATATGCTTCCACTACATAAGCCTTCTAGAACACTAAGATCTTCTGAGACCAATCTGTTAATTATCCCCAGAGTAAACACGAAACATGGGAAAGCAGGATTTAGTTACTATGCAACAAATAGCTGGAATAAACTCCCTGAGGATTTAAGACTTGCCCCAACTCTGAGCACCTTCAAAACAAGATCGAAGACTTTTATGTTTGCTTTAGCTTTCTGCTAAATCTTAAATACTTTACCTTTATTTTACTAAAATGCCTTTTTAACTTTCCCTTTATTTTCTATTTTTACCAGAAAAATACATGATCTGATACCAGAGAGAAAGGTTGCTGGGCTAGAGTCCTAGAAGCTGGGTTAGAGTCCTAGAATATTGTCCTTTAGGTCGGGTTGTAGTCCCGACTTGGGTTCCAGAGAGACTGTTGATCTGATCTTAAATAACTTTCAATTTAATTTTCTCACTTTCTTAAATACATTGCAATTTTACTTACTAAAAAGCCTTTTTAACTTTCAATTAAATTTTCTATTTTTACCAGAAAGATACATGATCTGATACCAGAGAGAAAGGATAAGGGTTACTAGAATCCGGGTTGGAGTCCCAGAGAAAGTACCAAGTTCCTTTTAGGTCGGGTTGGAGTCCCGACGCGGATACCAGAGAGACTGTTGATCTGATCTTAAATACATTGCACTGTCTATTTTACTCATTTCTTTGCATATGTTTTCTTTTACTTATCTATTATTTTATTTTATTGTATAACAATGTTTATATGTGAAGCACTTTGAGTCTGCCTTGTGTATGCAAAGTGCTATATAAATAAAGTTGCCTTGCCTTACCTTGCCTATTGTGGCTTCTGCTCTTCAGCTCCTTCAACTGAGTATTCGTACTCGGTGGGATCGAATACTCCCGATGGCTCGGACTTAGATTCTTCTCGCTTAGCAGACTTCTAACATGTCTACAAACGTCATACAAAAGTCTAAAGCAAAGGAAAAAGTGAAATAGAATGATATCACCCCATTAAATTCCTTCTTTCTACCTCTATTGTTCATTGTGAAACTCAAATGCCTACCCTTAGAGTAATTTGGTGTGGTGCATGCTATTCTTTGGAATAATAACCCAGCATAAGCTTTAAGGCATTTTAAAATCATTCAAGCTAGCCAGGAGTCGAACCTGGAATCTTCTGATCCGTAGTCAGACATTGCCAACGTATACCAAAAAACATGCTGATTTTCATCGTATCGAATCCCGGTAGATCCTGATTCATTATGATCATAATATGACTACTTTACATTCATATTGTCAGAAACATGTCCAGATCCTTATGCAAACGAATAATAATGTTGTATCAAATATATATCGTTGCCGCTCGTCGCTGTATTTTCACCGGCAATCAAGTCTCCGTCTTCATTTCATTACGATCTCCTACACCGGTGTGTTTAGTGCCCGTTTTATTAAAGCATTAAGAGGCCATGTTAACAGTGATTATAGAGACGTTAATATCACTGTAAAACATAGTGTCTAAGTGATCAGGTTCCTTATAAATGCTGTCCAAGCAATAATAATTAATACTGTCTGTTGTGCTTTGTTTGTTATGCATGGTAATATGAACGCATTTTGCGCTCTGCATTTAAATTCCATACCATTTTGATTATCAAAAGCATTGACAATTAATAGGAAGTTATGTAAAATGTATAAGCTAACCATTGTGATTAAGTTGGCTGGCATTATGATAAAGGGTATATAACTTGATTTGATTATTTGTAACTTCAAGCTCCCCAGTGGTATATTGTATTTGAATAAACAACATTTGTATTTTGTCATATTGTGCCCGTTTTATTAAAGCATTAAGAGGGAAATTAAATTAAGATTGTGTCACACACACAGTAAAATGTTATTGCACAAAAAGTTACACATAAAAGCTTAAATTAAAACTTAAAAACAACATTAAAAAAAAAAAACTTTTTGTGCCCGATACACTGTCAATTTAAGGTGGAGCTCCCTTTTTCCTCCCATAACCCTGGGCTTCAAGTGCAGCCCTCCACTCAGCCAGGGTCATGGTGGCTGTGGCGTGGCAGTACCAGTTCCCAAAGTACTGATTGTGGGTGGCAGGGTCCCGCTCCCTCTGACACTGACGGCAGAGAATGGGGGCACTACTCCTTGTATATTTCCTCTTCTTGAAACCAGTCTTCTCCTCCTCCTCTCTTTTTTTCTTTCGATAGTGGGTGGTGGTATATGGTAGGTATGGCACATGTACCACAGATGCTCCTGCAGGCTGTAAGGCAGACAGGTGAGGTTGAGGCACAGACCAGAGGGATTGAGGCATGGTGGCCTCAGAAGATCAGAAGGAGGGTTCACTCTTCTGATCTTCCGTCCCTGCAGTGTTGCCGTCCCTGCAGTGTTAGGTGGCAGAACAAATACGTGGGAATATGCCACGATGCTTTGAGGCATACACGGTTTGCCTTTCCTCTGAACTGCAGGAGGCAGGCTCTCGGGGTTCACAGTTGTTGTCTGAGGTGGACAGATCCCTTGCTCGAGAATCCTCTTCTCCTGTCCTCTTCCCCGTTTGCAGTACCTACAAATATAAAAGTGTTTTGTGTATACCAAAGCAAGATATACCTACACAGAAAACACAGGTACTATGTTAATACTTTGTTAACTCACCAACTCGAGAGTGTTGCCGTGTTCACGACCGGGAGCTGAAGTGAGGTCTTCTCCATCACCGTGGCGTTGTTTAAAACCACCTGACGGATGTGGAGGTACGCTTTCTTAACCAGACTCCAGCGCTCGTGGTGGACCCCATCAATCCGCCTCGATCCACGGTACTCCTCGCAAAGTTGGACGAAGAGTGCCTCACAAACCCGATTGCAGTCTGGCCACTGTGCTGGGCTTCTCCCTCCTGCAAAGCATCTGCAAAGGTATTGGTTGCATTAGTGTAGTACAAGACATGATGTTATAGCATGCAGCATGGTCATGCTTGCTCAGAAAAACATACATACCGCTTTGTACTCTCCACACCAGGCGCAACAGCCTTTTTTGACGTCCTGAATCTGCCATGTGCGAGTGTATCCTGGTGACGTGGGGGGTACACTGTGCGACACTTGTCAAAGTCTGACAAACAATTCCACAGGAAAATTATTTCATCAGCCTCCCCCCTTGACAGGGCAAGACTGTGTTCTTTTAATTTAAATTAAAAAACAGTCAAGTCCTGGACTGCTTGAAAGCACCTCAACATTGTCAGGTCCAACCGAGTCCTAGAATTAACAGAGCGATTAAAATCAGATATGCATTTTAAATTGTAAAATATTAAATCCATATTAAGTAAGTAAACATAGAACTTTATGTTTATGAAGTTTACAATGTTGTCAAAAACATAAACCTACATCATGACTGGTGGAGCCCAGAGCTGATGTTGAAGGCTGTTCATCTACCAAGCCCTGTGTGTCTTGGTGGGGAGCTAAATTAGAACAAAATAAAATTGAGAGAGAGAAAGAGAACATGTGTGAAGATGAAGTCAGATTAAATGAACATCATAAGCATCTTATTGTAATGTTTCATATTAATGACAATAATTGTTACTTTTGACATTTCAATAAAAACTTACCACTATGCATAGGGGCAACCGTAAAAGTTGCAGAGAGTGCAGCTGGCAGAGCAGTGGCTGGACGGGCAGCTGGCAGAGCAGTGGCTGGACGGGCGGCTGGCAGAGCAGTGGCTGGACGGGCGGCTGGCAGAGCAGTGGCTGGACGGGCGGCTGGCAGAGCAGTGGCTGGACGGGCGGCTGGCAGAGCAGTGGCTGGAGGTGCAGCTGGCAGAGCAGTGGCTGGACGGGCAGCTGGCAGAGCAGTGGCTGGACGGGCAGCTGGCAGAGCAGTGGCTGGACGGGCAGCTGGCAGAGCAGTGGCTGGACGGGCAGCTGGCAGAGCAGTGGCTGGATGGGCAGCTGGCAGAGCAGTGGCTGGACGGGCAGCTGGCAGAGCAGTGGCAGGAGGGGCAGCTGGAGGGGTGAGCTGTTGTGGAGGCCATATTGTCTCCAGGGTTGGGACAGTTGGATCCTCGATGTCACATGGCTCCAAAGAAGACTCCCCCTCTGCAACAGTGATGTCTTCTGTCTCCAGTGTCACCAAGGCCAACTTGTAGTCCTCCATCACTGCATTATTTTGGTTGTATAGGTATTCTATACCTATAAGCTCTCCTGCAACAATCCAAAAAAACGGTCATAAGTGATTGAGCTGCCAATTATTTATTTTTTTAATAACAATTTACTACATACACACCAGTGTATTTCCGTGGGGCCGTGTACTCCACCAGTTTTCTCCCAAGCACCTCCTCTGACAGCTGGTTGGCAGCATGCTTTAGGAGGCCACTGTATGAACGAGGCCCCTCGGTCCCCTCTGCTGTTATGGTCCTGTCCTCATTCCACCTGAATAGACCATCAACCAGATATGCCTGGAAAAAGGTGTCACTTGCCAGGGTTCCTGAAAAATATTGAATATTTGCATTGTGATATTTGCATTGTGAGTCCTTGCATGCAGTACTTATTATTACATTTCAATTAATATGGAAAGTAACCTAACAGAGTAAACTATTCACCTGGGATGAATCTATTCATGTGCAAGTGGAAACTTTCCAACGAGGTGGACCCTCTGGCACATCGGTATGTAGGAAGCACATGACCAGCCTTCTTCAGTGTCCAAGTCTGGGTGTATAACTGGAAACCTGGAGGGTCCTGGAGGCAGGGAAGGTGTTTTAGCTGGGCCTTCAAGATTTCCGCCATCCTTGCTCTGTTGATCAGAGGCACACCAAGGGTATTGCAACCCTTCTCTCCAGAGTATGCCTCTATCAAGTCCTTCAGCAGGTCACCCATCTCCCCACTTTCCCGGACAGCTCTCCTGCAGTGAAGCATAGTCTCAGCCTTGATGATATGGCGTGCGACATCTTCTACTGTGGGACGCAGGTGGCTTGCTTCCAGCTCTGCCAGCTTGGCAGCTTTGAGTCGCTGCAGGTCGCTCTGACCCCACGCAAAGATGCAGCGGGAGAGTTGGGCCATGAAGCTGGTGTAGAGGGCATGGGAATCTGTGGTGCAACCGGTGGCAAATCTCCTCATGACGTGCCAGATGTCCAACCGGATCCTCATGCCTGGCCATGCACCAAAGATTTTTAACAGGTGAGAGTTCCCGCAGCAGTCCCGGTCCACATAAAGGATCTCTGGAGGTGGCACACCAGCATCCTTGTAACGCCTCACAAGACCCTCTGCCATCTTCATTAGGCCCCAGCCCTCACTTGCTGTGAGAACAGACATGATGACATGTCCATGCTCATTTCCAACGTTGGTGGCCCAAGAAGCTGTAGACCGTGCCTGACCAGCTAGCTTCCTTACAATTTTCTTTGTAGAGTCCATCTTCAGGACCTGGCCAAAGAGTGAGGTGATGGAAGCCTTAACTTCGTCCAGTCTGCCAAGGACATCCTGGGCGTACACCTGCATCAACCAGCGATGTTTTGGCACTGCAGGCATAACTGGCAAGTCCCCTAGCGGCACTGGCAAAATCAGCCCAGAGGATATTGCACGTGCAACTCCTCTGTAAGCAGTGAATTGTTTTCCCCAGCTAGCTCTCTGCATGCTGCTCCTCCAGCTGTTTTTGGAGCTGGCTGCTGCTGTTCCCCAGTCCCCGCTGATAAATCATGCGCACAACCTGCATGTCGCACCCCAGCTTGTATGTCAGCAGACATGGGAAATGCGTTGACCAATGTCTAGCTGAGAGACGATGTTGTGGCTCCAGCTGATGACCTTCCTTTTGCAACTCTTAGATATTCGGCTACCAGGTAGTAAGAGCCGCTGACACCAACCACCAGCCTGACCCTCTGATGGAGTCCCGCAGAGGTGAGCTCTGCCTTCCCACAGTCTTGATGTGGACAGAGCAGTCGCACACGCCACAGCTTCCTGGGCATCCACAGGAACAGAGGGTGCCCAAAGAACTGCTCCATTGCTGGGATGGCACCTCAGCAACTGCTGAGGTGGATACCACCACATTCTGTCCACCTTGTCAATTTCAAACTCTGGTTGACCAGAGGGTGACCACCGGAACAGAGCCTTCGAGATCCAGTGCTGGTCAACCTCTGGCAGGGCGGGGATCCAACCAGCGGGGAGGCAAATTCTGCTCTCTGTTAAGCAGAAATTGTTAGGGTTAGCGGGTGGCAGGCAGGCAGGTAGGACCCAATTGCAGATGGTTCAGGTAAAGGATCATTTATTAGCTCAAAAATGACAAAAAGGCAAAAGGTAAATGATTACAGAGAACACAGGGATCACAGAGGACCAGACTCACCACAAACCACAATGATACGCCAAGGCACAAAGGAAAGACTAGGACTTAAATACAAATCAAGGGCACGCAACGAGGATGGGTGGAACATGGGTGGAAACAAGACAGAGATAACAAAGTAAAACAGGAAACACACGGAACACACCAAAACAAGACAAGGAAACAGACAGACCATGACAGTAATTATGGAAATAATAATTATATATGATAAACCACACTATCTTCATTTTGATTATATTCAAGTATGCTAAATTCAAATTTGTATTCATGATTGTAATGTCCTCATGTAATGACATACATTTCCTTTTTACAGCAAGAGGAGTGAGACAGAGAGAGAGACAGAGAGAGAGACCGAGACAGAGACAGAGACAGAGACAGAGAGAGAGAGAGAGAGAGAGAGAGAGCGAGAGAGAGAGAGAGAGAGAGAGAGAGAGAGAGGGGGGCTGTGTGCATAAAATAAAACACTTACGCGATGTGTCGGGGTCAACTTCTGCGGCAGCCTGCATGAGCTTGCTGTCAGTTGGTTCCGTTTTTACTGTTACTGCCGATGATGATGATTAAAAATATGAAAACATGTAAAACTCAGTATAACACAAAAAATATATTGTATTGTTGCATACTTACATGGCTGAAACCTTGGTTTTGTGAAGAGGCTCTTTACATTTTTGGAGATAGCCTGGGGAGACTGGTCTCTCCTTGACAACAGGCCGCGTAGGGAGGATGCAGGCACTACGGATGATCGTGGAGAGAAGGCGGGTGCTACATTGACAGCAGCCTGCAAGGAGGTTGAAGGCTGTTGGGGATGTGGAGGCGGCCTGTGTAGAGGCAGAAGCTGTAGTGGCAGGTCGGCTTGGAAGTTTGGAGCTCAGTGCGTCCTTCTTCACCCGAATGGCATAGCGGCCAGCAGGAAACAGAGATTTACTTCTCCAAAAGTGTCTTGTTTATGAGATTGTTGGTTGAATCAGAGCGACCTGACTCCACCGACATGGATGCCACCACATAGCCAGCATACCCCAGAGCGTTCTCAGCCAGCCATTTAAATGTTTTATCCCTGAAGAGCCCAAACTGTAATTTATGCTGGCCAAGAACATGCTCCTCGTTGTTGGGGTCCCCACCTTTATGCTCAACAGCTTCCCTTGCAGACTCTTTCACCTCATCTGATGAAAGAGCTCTGGTCCATGGCCGATCTCCGTCTTGACCTTCTTGGCATCCTCAGAGTCAAAAAGGCAGATACAGCCATCCTTCTTCCTAAATGTAGGATCCAATTTGTATTCTGAAAGTGGAGGAAATATCAATAATAAAGTAAGAAATCTCCCATTACAGAGACACAGTCAACAATCAACATCAATCTTCTCAGTTCATAAAAGTGTTATACTTATGACATAATCCAGTAATACTGTGTAAAGTTATATAGCCTACCACTTAATATCTTAAGAACAAAGAAAGAAAATACAACAAATACTTGAACACATTACTTAAGGCAGCTGTGAATATTATATTAATAACGGTTATATTCAGTCATGATCACCTCGTAATGTTGCTTTAATATTCTGCTCTCTGTATATTTGTCACCATGGGTTAGTTAGGGTGACCACCTCGTTATGGTCCTGTTGCAGGACAGCAGACTATTATTAGGCTCTGTGAATAGTGATTTTATATTACATGCCTATTTTGCAGTAGAGTTGGATGTTAACCTGCTTTAAATCGCGGTGGGCTTTCTGAAATGATCATTTTAACGGCACTGGACCTATTCAATCTAATACATATAATGAATGAATTTAATATAATAGGCTAATGTGTTTTAAGAATAGTAAACGAGAGAAACAGATCAATATTACGAGTAAAGACTAGGCAGCTCTCCATAGGCTGTGTAACATATATAAGCTGTGTATCATATATAAGCTATGTAACATATATAAGCTGTAACATATATAGGCCATGTAACGGAAATATGAACTGCGTTATTAGTGACGGAAGAGGCAGTGAATGAAGTATTGATTACAAAGCGATTTTTTTGATAGAATTAGATACCTAACAAACCGTTGGAACACGCAAGACCAGTAAACATAGCAACTCAGTAAGAACCTTAAGTCACTAACAGGTAGGGCTTTGACTCCGAACTTTGTTACTCGAATATAATTCGAACATAAAAAAATAAATCTAAATTTGAACGAATATTAGGCATCCCTTAATATTCAAACCTGTTATGGGCAGGTTCTATTCATATTGTAATGACCACGGAAGAGGCATTGAATGAAGTATTGATTACACAGCGATTTATTAGATACCTTTAGAACCGTTAGAACACGCAAGACCAGTACACATTACCTTATACGTCGAATTCATACACGTTACAATGATGAACGACGACCTATCGTCGAAGCAGACTTTTGGAATTTGTCGGATATGTTAACGTAATATTTGCCAATTTATTTGTATTGAAAATAGCTAGAAAGGACTGACTTACCTCGGAAATGTTCATAAGAAGTGAAGTGAAGTGAAGTAATCAAACGAAAGGTGTGAAGATTTTCGTAATGTCACGCTTGAAAAATGAAATTTTTGGTAGCGATACGTAGGGATGGGAATCGAGAACCGGTTCTTGTTCAGAACCGGTTCCGAGTCAACCGATTCCTTGGAATCATTAAAGGTTGGATAGGTGATTTGCTTTTTTGGCCATTTTTGCAAAATTACTTGAAATCCTTATCATAACCCGCTTACAGCCACTGAGTTAGAAGTACTGACATGAAAATTAAACAAGTCAATCATCTGTGGAACGGGCAGGGCTCGAAAAACTCCAGCCAATCATTTCCATTGCCACCGAGTTGCATTGGACAGTAAGTACGTCAATCAAACGGTCGTACTGCACTCCCCCTCCCCCGCGCCCCGCGCGCGACCCCTTCGTGCAGTACTCGTGACCCAGAGCTCGTGACCCAGAGCAAGCTCCTGTTTGTTGTTATCCTGCGGTAGCTACTGGAACTAGTTAATCCACATTTGGACCTAGCAGTAGAAGACAATTTCCATGGCAGACAAGACGCCACCATCCCCACCACCACCACCACCACCAGCAAAGAGAAGGAAAACTCTTTTTCAGAGAGTAATTGATAATAAAAACGCTGAAAGAGAAAAACTGAAATCAAGAATAATCCTAAAAAACCGATGCTTGTGTGGCGGTTGACCTAGTTTCAAAGTTTATACCGTTTATACTCGGTAATACCGGTGTGGAGACGAGTGTATTACTCGGTGTGAAAATGTCCACACCGCGGCAACCCTAGTGAAAACCAGGACTTCCAATACAATTATATGAAACAAACATACATTTTCTAAAAATAGTAATGATTTATGTGACCGTTTAATGTTTATAACATCTGGTCCAACCATAGCAGCGAGAACGTATTCTCAGCAGGGGGTGCTGGGAAAAAAAAAAACTCAGCCTGCACTAGACTCGCAACTCGTTACATTGATAAAAAAAGATGTATAGCAGCGCAGCTCAATTACACCAGTGCATGCATGCGCGCACAGTTGAAAATCGATCGTTCACATCCAGCTGCTCACAGAACAAGTTTAGCGCACCACCGCTACCCTCACACTTTTTCATATAACCTTTTTTCAGCACTAGGTCATATGAGCATTAAATAAATGCTGCGTCTCAAAATGCCTTGGACAGCAGCGAGGATGACTCGCTTTGCCACGGGCCGAAACAGTTCGGAGCGACCACAGCCAGAGCGAACACAGCGGGGCAGAGGAGTGTCAGGAATAGTCTTTGGTGTACACATCAGTAGGCTACGGCCTATTTGCACTACTGTTTAGTGGCAATGCAGTGTTTTATTCGATGCCTTTTTATTTTCGTATATTATTTCAATGAATACAATTTATTTATTCATAAAAAACGGATCTGGTCTTCAAATCTTTTTTCCAAATATAGGTCGTCTTACAATGGGGTTTGTGTTTATATTCGGACCAATACGGTACAGCGGGCGCTCACATGACGTTAAGCATTTCCTGGTGCATAATGTGACGCTTCAGAACCTAAAATCCCGTTTCTCCTCGTTGACACGACAACACATAACCGGCGTTTTCAGAAATCTCCACTTTGGCCGGAGTTTTTAGAAATGATCGTTTTCTGTGATAAGACAGGGCCTCGGACAGGGGTGTTGCAGCACCCCCAGCACTCCTACTTCCCGCGGTACTGGGTGCAACTTACAGCTGAATGTAGTGCCATGTTGTTAAACGAAAACCTACGCTAGCCTGGCTCGCTCTCGCGCATCTCTGTTCGCGCTCGTGCATGATTGCGCGTCCAGGTACTTGGAATGGGTGGAGTCAGAGTCAGCGTTGAAGGAGAGGGGGTAGGACCATTTGAGTTGTGTATTTTCAAAATCTGCTGGCGTTTCGCAAATCACCTACCCAACCTTTAACAAGCCTGCTTAACGATTCCGCTTATCGGTTCCGGTCGCGGCAAATGCGTCGTGACGTCACACACACGCTGCTTTGATTTGGTTCAGAACGCAGCAAACATGTCGCCGCCGAGGAAGAATCGCATTGTGCGTTCACACCAAACGCGACGGGGCGACAAGATCCCATACAAAGTGAACGTAGAGACGCGTATAAGGGCGAATTTTTCGCGGGAGAAAACCGGCGACAAGTTTTTGTCGTGATGACAGCCAATCAGCGTTCAACAGCGTGATAACTGAGTGACATGTGTAACGTAACAGCCAATCAGCGTTCAGCCGTCAAACTCAGTGCAGTGCAGTCTGGGTGAACTGCGGCATGGAGGAGAAAGTGATTGTTGCAGTTTGCGACTCCCGGAGCTCTATATATATAATAGTATATAATATATTATAATTGTATATATAATATCACGGCCAACAACTCTGTCGCCTCCGGATGGCCGTAGCGTGGGGAGCTCTCATAGGGATTGGGCTTCTCGGGGTTTGTTTACCTGCATTTCTATAGTTTCCGGTCTTGTGTGTTCCAACGGTTCATTAGGTAGGCCCATCTAATAAATCTCTGTCTAATCAATGCTTCATTTTGTTTATGTCAGTTGAATTTTGTTACAAGTTGAATGCAAATGAGCACTGTTAGCATTCCAAAAGGCACACGCTCTTACTTGGCTGTTTTCAGTCTGTGTTTTTAGTTTTATGGCACATAATGATGGCATTTGGGCTTAAAAAGCCAAACATATATTTTTTCGTCTAGACCAATTGATTTTGAAAATGTACAATTTCCTAATACTAGAAGCACTTCTGATCAGATATTAAAGAGATTTAATGCAAACAAACACATTTATACTTATTTTCTCACCCAATGAGAATCGATAAGAGAATCGATAAGGAATCGGATCGATAAGCAGAATCGGAATCGGAATCGTGAAATTCTTATCAATTCCCATCCCTAGCGATACGAGCGCTGATTGGCGCTCGTATAGCCACAAGGTCATTCTTCCTAGTAACAGCGATATACGATCGCTGATTGGCCAATTTTTGGTAGATGATACGAGCGCTGATTGGCCAATTTTTGGTAGATGATACGAGCGCTGATTGGCCAATTCTTGGTAGATGATACGAGCGCTGATTGGCCAATTCTTGGTAGATTCGACCTCGACTCACAGGTGACGGGGAGCGCCACTGGCCCAACTGTTAAGTACGTGCTTCATTCAATTACGTCCAATATGAAAGGACGCTTGCTTTTAAATTCTCATTCCAAGCCCATTTTTCTCATTGTGAAAGTCAAATGGCTGAACATAGGTAGATATAAATATGGCGCATTCATTCTGGTTGGGGAAATTAGCTTTTCTTTTAGAATAACGCATTAGCTTATTTATGACGTGATGATTTATCCGAGTCGGTTCGCAGAGAATACTAATGCTGCTTTTTAGTATTCTCTGCAAACCGACTCGGATCTCGGATCTGACGCCACGCCCACACTTCAAGCGTTTTATTATTTTCGCTCGGTCATTGGAGGAAAACAAGGACGCCACCCGGAAAGCTGTTGTCGCGGTAGCATTGGCAGAGGACCAGGCGCTCCAAAATAAGTAGGCCATAGGCCATAGGCAGAGATACGGACGCAGTAAGGTATTGCAGTAATACGAGTGATTGAAATTGCCATTTAAACCACCAACGCGTTCCAAGCACAATGAAAACAGTTCATGCTTCAAGTCACACTGGGCGCAGCCATCTTCAATTCTGTCTCGGAATTTTGCTCGGTCACCATTGAGTTCAACCGAGATGGCGAGTTCGCCGTCCGAGGAAAAGGGGCGTGTTCGTGCGTGTCGCTAGGCAACGTCCTCGGACATCCGAGACGGATGGATAATAAAACGCAGCATAAAACGCACCTCTCTCCAACCTACCTAAATTGTCGTACGACAACGTCCTTAGGACGTTGCTTGACTGTGACAGATAGCACTAAGTGTAATACATTTCAGTTAAAACGTATCCTTTTTAATTAATCGCAAAATATTATTTACACTGGTAGGAATACATATTTAGTTTGAGTGTCTCTGAAACTTTGCCTGACGAACCCCAAGATGTTAGGTATAGGTAGGTAGGCACTGCCTACCGTACATGTAAATGTTGATACAATTTCAGATTAGCTCCAGGCTACTGTCAGAACATAGTGGCTGGGTGGCTGTCATAGGCTACCAATGCCCATACATTTTGCTATATGGTGTGTTAATCTTTCCCTCTCTTACTGCAGTGTCAGATTGAGTTAATTTGGAAGTAGCAGTTCGGGTTAACTGCTACTGTTCCCAGGAGAAAACAGATGAGCCTCATACCCTGCAGGTTCTCTATCGTATCGAGACCCTCTCTCCCCTCCGTTACATATTCAATATGTATGGGGTATAACCCCCCTGTCTGCTAAGGACCGTGGATAGGCTTCAAGACACACAGGCACGCCCGGTCACGCCTACACCACTATAAATCACCTGTGTAAACGTGCAATCAGTGATTGTTTGATCTCCACTGTGAAAGGTACCGTGTGGGGTTGTGTGTTAGATTAACGTGTGTGGGTTACAGCATTGGTATCCGCTTACCTGTGTAAGTTTTGGAGTCCGTCTGCGGGCAACCTCCTTGGATCGCGTAGCCTTACCCGGAAAAGAAAGATCCTTTTTGGCTTGGTAGTGACACCGACGTATTGTACGTGCAACCCACGACTCACGTGTTGGCTTCAGGACCCTCGCCTGGCAGTGACTTCGGTCCGATAGAGGTGAGGCGACAGCATTTCTGTGGAACCACAGAAGTTCTACCAACGCCGGAGTCCCACTTCTTATCGGTGCGTCGCTGCGGTCCAGGGGGCTGCTGTCGACCTCCGTAGGAGCTCTCGCCTAAGCAGCCGGAGGGTACGATTGTCCGACACCTTTTTCATGGCCATATCATGTTTAGTCCGCTCCCTGGCTGAAAGCAAAGCTGTGAGAGTCTTGACAGTGTATTGTCTGTGAAACCCACGACTCACGCACTCTGAGACGCCCTGCCGAACAGTAGGCTGTGCTTTGATCCATTGTTCCAGCTAGCTACCAATCTTGGATAGCACAGTGCTTTGCTCGGAACTGGGTCGGCAGCAACTAAGAAAGTAAATTAATTAATAAATTAATTAAAAAATATATATATATCTGTGAAACGCTGTTGTTTTTTTTACACCACGTGAGGGAGCTATAGCAGAGCTGCGTGGCCAAGTTGACTCCTCCCAGTAGTATGGAGGGCACTTCAGGCCATCACTGTGTTGGTTGTAACATTGCCATGCCCCTCGAGGATGGCCATGATAATTTGTTTGGTATGTTTAGGCCACCAGCATGCAACGTTGGCCAGGGATACACCCCAGTCATGCATGAACTGTTTCATCATGCCGATGCATACAGGGGAAGCCTGCTGCCGTTTTTTCACATCAAAACGGGGAGGGTTATCTATCTTGGAAGGGCCAGCAAGAAAGATGAGGAGAGCTTCCGGGGCTCGGGGGCTCCGCGAGCCTCCCTGTACTCCCTCAGTGTTCCTAGGGCCCCAGTTTCTCTCTGCGTGGATCCCTCTCCTCCTCCTAGTCTTTTCTCTGATAGAGAGTACGATGGTTCTGAGGAGGAGGACTTGGATGTGGAGACAGCATTCTCTTCAGAGAGTGGGGAGTTTCCCAGTGAACAGCTTCCCTCAGCTAACCCTTCCGGGCGAGAGCTGGCTCACCTGTTTGGGGAGATTGTTGACAGGGCAACCAAGGCCCTGAACAACGTTTTATCCGAAAAGCCGACAGCTGCAGCCTCCAGGTTCGAGGCTGAAGCAGAGGAAGGTCTCAGGTCAGAGATCCCTCTCCCACCAGACTTTAAGGACCTGTTATGTCGCCAGTTTACTTCACCATCATCCTACCATAGATGGTCAAGGCTAGGGATGGGAATCGAGAACCGGTTCTTGTTCAGAACCGGTTCCGAGTCAACCGATTCCTTGGAATCATTAACAAGCCTGCTTAACGATTCTGCTTATCGGTTCCGGTCGCGGCAAATGCGTCGTGACGTCACACACACGCTGCTTTGATTTGGTTCAGAACGCAGCAAACATGTCGCCGCCGAGGAAGAATCGCATTGTGCGTTCACACCAAACGCGACGGGGTGACAAGATCCCATACAAAGTGAAAGTAGAGACGCGTATAAGGGCGAATTTTTCGCAGGAGAAAACCGGCGACAAGTTTTTGTCGTGATGACAGCCAATCAGCATTCAACAGCGTGATAACTGAGTGACATGTGTAACGTAACAGCCAATCAGTGTTCAACCGTCAAGCTCAGTGCAGTGCAGTCTGGGTGAACTGCGGCATGGAGGAGAAAGTTATTGTTGCAGTTTGCGACTCCCGGAGCTCTATATATATAATAGTATATAATATATTATAATTGTATATATAATATCACGGCCAACAGCTCTGTCGCCTCCGGATGGACGCAGCGTGGGGAGCTCTCATAGGGATTGGGCTTCTCGGGGTTTGTTTACCTGCATTGCTATGGTTTCCGGTCTTGTGTGTTCCAACGGTTTATTAGGTAGGCCCATCTAATAAATCTCTGTCTAATCAATGCTTCATTTTGTTTATGTCGGTTGAATTTTGTTACAAGTTGAATGCAAATGAGCACTGTTAGCATTCCAAAAGGCACAAGCTCTTACTTGGCTGTTTTCAGTCTGTGTTTTTAGTTTTATGGCACATAATGATGGCATTTGGGCTTAAAAAGCCAAACATATATTTTTTCGTCTAGACCAATTGATTTTGAAAATGTACAATTTCCTAATACTAGAAGCACTTCTGATCAGATATTAAAGAGATTTAATGCAAACAAACACATTTATACTTATTTTCTCACCCAAAGAGAATCGATAAGAGAATCGATAAGGAATCGGATCGATAAGCAGAATCGGAATCGGAATCGTGAAATTCTTATAAATTCCCATCCCTAGTCAAGGCAGACTAAAGTGTTCTCAAACATGGCCGGCCAAGTGCAGGTTTGCTGTGGGGCACTTCCAGCTGTGGACCAAGACCTGGCGCAACTCTTTCGCTCCCCAGGTTCTTTGTTTGGGGGTCCGGCCTGTCTGAACAAAGACAGTAAGGCGATGGAGAGTCTGTTGGGTAAACTGCACAGGTCCACGGCGATGCAAGCCCGTCTGGCTGATACTGCGGCTATCCTGACTCTGTACACCCACCACCTCTCTGGTCTCATGCAGAACCAGCCGGTGGATGCCTTTCTGGCAAGGGAGTTCCAGTCAGCAACGTTGTGCCTGGCTTCGGTGTCCAAGGAGCAGGCAGTGGCATCAGGCCGCTCGTCGGCTCAGCTCTGGGTGGTGAGACGACATCTGTGGCTGTCCCAGTCTAAGCTACAGCCAGCAGATAGGGACTGTCTCCTCAAGGTGCCAGTGGAGCCCATAGCCATATTTGGGCCACAGGCCTCCTCCCTGCTGCAACAGGCACAGGATCGCCGTCGCTGTGCAGATGAGGTGTCAGAGTCCCTCGGCAGTCGGGGGAAGCGGGCAAGGCACCCAGGAGCACCTGCACCTCGGGTGGCGTCTCAGTCAGTAGCCCAGGCCTGGGGCCCGGGATCTCTGTATCGATCTGAAAGATGCCTATTTTGAGATTCCGATATGGCCAGGGCATTGGCGTTTCCTGAGATTTGCTTTCGAGGGTCGGATCTTCGAGTTTCAGGTCCTCCCGTTCGGACTATCTCTTGCCCCTCTGACCTTTACCAGGTGCATGGACGCAGTCCTCGCACCCTTGAGGCAGCAGGGGCTCAGTATATATAAGCCTGGTGCCTGCAGCCATAGCAGCCTTAAATAAAATGCAGAGATAACTCACTCCTGTCCCACAATATTTACATATTTTGTCAGCATTTTGTCTGCATGCTGTTTTTGTTTTTGTTTTGTTGTGTATGCTGCATATCTGTTACTGTCTGTCGGCGTGCGGCTCACAAATGTACCATGGAGTGAAAAATAATTTTCCCCAGGGGACAATAAAGTAAAAGTCTATACTGAACTATTTGGACGACTGGCTGATCTGTGCAAACTCAGAGGAGCTATGTCGCTAACACGTGGCCCTGCTATTGACTCACATCCAGTGTCTGGGGTTGTGCCTCAATACCAAGAAGAGCAAGCTGCAACCCTGCCGGGTAACGAATTTCCTTAGCATGGTGTTAGACTCCAGGAGGGCTACTGTTACCCTCTCTCCAGTGAGACAGCAGTCATTTGCTGCCTGTCTCAGTCCCTTCACCCTCAGGGCTCAGAGGGACTGGAGGGTTCGCCTCAGACTCATGGGCCTTATGGCAGCAATGGTAAAGATAGTCCCTCTGGCCCTTCTTCACATGCGCCCTGTTCAGAGGTGTCTCCTAAGTGTAGGCCTGTTTCAACAGACCCCCGCCCGTGCCAAGGTGACGGTTTCCCAAAGGCTCTACAGAGCCCTACGAAACTCACCGCCAGATCGTATTTACAGACGCATCCCTAGCAGGCTGGGGAGCCGTACACAAAGGTCAGGGTATCAACGGACTCTGGAGGGGCCGCTGGGAGTCTCAGCATATCAACTTGTAGGAGCTGAGGGGGGTTTGTCTAGCCCTAAAGCACTTTCTGCCGCGGCTCAAGGGACAGCATGTCATAGTCAGAACCAACAGCACAGGGACAGCTGCTTAAATCAACAAGCAGGGGGGTTTAGACTCCCCAACCTTCGGCAAACTGGCAACAGCTCTGTGGCTATGGGCTCATCCACAGTTCAGTTCAGTCAAGGCCGTTCATGTGCCAGGGCCCCTAAACGTGGCGGCGGACATGTTGTCCAGCGGGGGACCAAGTCCAGGAGAGTGGAGACTCCACCCCCAGGTGGTCGAGGGAATCTGGTCCCGATTTGGCAGGGCGGAGGTCGACCTGTTTGCGACCAGAGAATCTTCTCATTGCCCACGTTTCTTCTCCCTGAGGAACGACGATCCTCCTCTGGGATGGGATGCGCTGGCGCACCCTTGGCCGCAGACCCTGCTCTATGCCTTCCCCCCATTAACCCTCCTCCAAGCCCTTCTGCACAGGGTAAAAATGGAGCAGGTGAGGCTAATCCTGGTTGCACCGTTTAGGCCTCACATGCCTTGGTTCTCGATGATTCCTACCCTACTGGAGGGTCAGCCATGGATGCTTCCTCTCAGGGGGGATCTCCTGTCCCAGGCAGGCGGGAAATTGTTCCACACTGTTCTATTTCATGTAGGCTACGCCGTCTAGGCTTCGCCTTATGGGCTTGTCCCGCGCTGAAAATGTCAAACTATGCACCAATCAGCGTGGGCACCTCCCACATTTCCCACGGTATCGTGTCTATATAACGTGGTATATACCGTCGCTCATCCTACCTTTTCTTTCAGCACTTGTGCTTATCAGCGAAAATCGAGAACACTAAAAGAATGACTTCGACACGGATCTCCCAAGCCGGTGGCAGCGGCTCTGGCGAGGCCTCGGACAAACGGACCTTTTCAGGGCCACCTGAGAGCGCTCCTGGAGCTAGGTCCTTTTCAGGACCCCTATGCGCCTCCTGTCCCGCCTCCCTGGCACCGGGTGACGGGCACTTGGCGTGCTTTCGGTGCCTCGGCGCCGACCACGCCGCGGCGGCTATGGCGGCCCCCCGTCTCCTGTGTCGCCTACCGGGAGCTGCCTGAAGAGGAGATCCTCTCCAGGCATCTCTTCTTTTCTCCTGCGGTGGACCTTGCTGACGCCATCGACCTGTTCAGGGCCGGCCCTGTTCTGGACGACGACGACGGCATCATCGACGCCGCCGCCGACGCCTCCATGGACGACGTCTTCGGCGACTCGGCGTCCGGTTTTTCCCGCTCCTGGGTTACAACCGCCACCGTCGTCCAACACGAGAAACCGCGCCAGATGGCCGATCTCTTCGGGGAGATCATGGGTGAGGCGGCGGCCATCAAGGGGTTTCCCATGCCGGCCCCGCCTCTCGCCCCCGTATCTGACGATATGCAGGGCGAGTGCTTTCGCATCCCATCTTCTTCCCGGCGGGTTACCCAGTGCCCCCTGTTCCCGCCTGTGCAGCACTTGTTTACTGCTGCCGGCTGGGACCCTTCGACCCTGAAGGCCGAGGTGAAATCCTACCCGAATTTCACCAACGTGGAGGGGTGGGCCGATACTCAGGTGAGGGGGATCCCTCGCTTGGAGCCTCGCCTGGAGCCTCCCCTGCCGGATGGCGCCCTAATGAAAAGCCGCTGTCCCTCGCTGCTTCTGCCTCCAGAAGCAGATTGTCGGCTTAACGGACAGGGTGTTCGTTTGTGCCTCTCAATCCGCGGCGGCGGTCAACAACATCGCCCTGCTCTCCTCTGCCATGGTCTCCTTGTCGGCTGGCAGGGAGGCCTACGGCCCGGAGGAAGCCGCGAGATGGCTAGCGGTTTCCCGCTTTTCCAGCGGCATCCTCCAGCTATGCCAGCCGATAGCCGTTTCGGCCGGCTGGCATATGGCGTGGGCCACCATGATTCAGAGAGTCATATGGCTCTCCAACACTGCGGTGCCGGAACGAGAGCGGGCCAGCCTCGTCCAGGGTCCATTAGCGCCGGATGGCCTATTTGGTCCCCGGTTCTCCGCGGTGCTCGCGCACCAGCAGTCTGTCCGTGAGAATCGTTCCTGGTTCGGGGCGATTCTCACGGGCTCCTCCCACCAGCAGGCCGGGAGGAAGCGGGGTCCAGGCCAGTCCCAGCGTTCCAAGGGGCTGCCTCCGACTCTAGCCCCGGTGCCGCAGCAGCAGCCGCCGCCGCCGCAGACGGGGAGAAAGAAACGGCGGGAGTGCCATACTGGCAAACAAACCCACCTCACAATTGCAGTAGGGCCGAGCTCTTCGAGTGGCCAACGACGTGCGTCGCGACCTAGGTCGCATTGGTCGCGACCTAGGTCGCAATGTCGCTGTGTTGGTCGCTCGTCTGGCTGCCGTTTTCTCGTCTGGCTCGGTCGCTCAAAGTCTATGGGCGGTCCTTAATCAGTTAATTTGCATGTTATTAACTGTTTTTTTGCGACAGTTGAAGTACCAGAAGGCCATGCTCTCTGGCGAAAGCTACCTACAGCTCTTTATTGCTAATATTGTTTTAATATTTTTATATTGAAGTACAGTTTAAAATGATGAAATCGTTGGTCTATCAGTATCAATAAAATACATAAGTTGTAATTTGGGGCGTATTCAAATAATTTATTTAATTGTATTTTATATCTTATATAGCCTATATATTTGTTTTGTTAAATGTCATTGAGCCTAATAAGGTATATTATGCACAAAGTTCTTCGTTATAGAGCGATAGGCTATACTTTAATATAAGAGGAATAGTTTGAAATCAATGCTACAGTGGCGCAAGCTGTGGTACAAGTGGTAGTGAGGCTAAGTTATTGATCCTGAAGGCCGGTGTTCTATTCTCTCCACGGACTGATTCATTTTTGCTATTTTAGTCAAACTTATTGACGCAATCGGCCTCTTTCATTTAACATTTTTGTATGATTTAGTACGATGGTATGGCATGATAATTATATGACGGGCTGCGACGCTGGCTGGTATCGGCTGGCTAGCTGCGACGACAGGCGAGCCGCGCTGGCTGCCACTGTCCGCGCTGGCTGCCACTTGCCGGCCGCGCTGGCTGCCACTTGCCGGCCGCGCTGGCTGCCACTGGCTCTGGCAGGCTGACCGACTAGGTCGCGACCATAAAAGCGTCGCGACCCTTTTGGCGGCAAATAGGTCGCAACCAACCAGAGGTATGGCTGAATGAGCGACCTGTGGCAGCCAGCCATTGTCACCATGGCTGCTACCACAACCAAAAGCCTATGTTATCAGTTAACATCTCATTGAACAGAATAAATATGGGCTACGTGCGTCAGTGTAATAAAAACGTACATGCAATAATATATAGCCTAGCTTAGATATTGATAGACCAATATGCCTTTTTATAATATAAAAATAAATAGGCCTTTTGGTCTATCCATCTATAATTAATTTTAAATTAACTTTGTAATACAGTGATGCGTATGAATTTGTATTGATTATATTGTATAGCCTTTTCTTTTTTAAATGTCAAAGACTAATAAAATATCCTATGAAGCAAATTATAGTGGGGGTTGGCGCAGGGGATTCTGGGGGTGATAGTTTGGGAGTTCCCATGGGCACATTTGATGGCAATAACTTGGTGTTGACACTGCTGTTCTTGAGTTTTGGTGAAATCTCCATTCGAAACGATGACGAACGATAGTTTAGGCAAATGTCACAAAATAATAGGTATAGCTTTCAGTTTATTTACACCTGGCACTCTATTTATATCGAGTATTTTGACTGAAATGTTTCTAAGGTTAGGTCCATCTGCAGTACAAGGTATTAATAACACATTTTCCTTTTGAAACTGATTTGTACAACAGTTTTGCTTCAGAAAAAACTCTCAATCTGGTATGCATCGTGACACTTGGAATAGATCCAGGTTTGTAATAACGACAACATATTATCTGAAGTTGGTTACCTTTTAAATTATTGTGAATATCCCCTAGGTCCTGAATGTTACTAAGTGTAACGTGTCTATCATAGAAGTCACAGTGGTGTACCTGATGAGAAGTGTAACAATGTTCATCATGTTAGCCACAGTGGTGTAAGTGGTAGAGATGCTAGGTTAGTAACCAATGGGTTGTGGGTACGAATTTATTCACAGTCTGATACATTTTTGCTCTTTTAGTCAAACTTATTGACGCAATCGGCCTCTTTCATTTTAACATTTTAGCAGGATTTAGTACAATGTTATGATAATTATACGACGTAATGACGGGCTGCGACGCTGGCTGGGTCGGTTGGCTGGCTGCGACGACAGGCCAGCCGCTGGTTGCCGCTGGCAACTGCCGCTGGTCGCTGGCACTAGCTCTGGCAGGCTGACCGACCAGGTCGCGACCATAAAAGCGTCGCGACCCTTTTGGCGTCAAATAGGTCACAACCAACCAGAGGTATGGCTGAATGAGCGACCTGTGGCAGCCAGCCATAGCCAGCGTCAATAAGTTTGACTAAAAGAGCAGACATCTATCTGATTGTGAATAAATTCGAACCCACGAACCCTTGATTACCAACCTAGCATCGCTACCACTTACACCACTGTGGCTAACAAGTGCAACATCGTTAAACTTATAATCAATGACACCACTGTGGTACCAGTGTGCACATATTAAGCACACTGGTAAAGCAATAGGAGCCTGCATTGGCTAAAGTTGTTGGGATGCACCTTATTTTATAACAGGGAGGGGCAAAGTTGTGCATTACAATGCAAACACGACAATAATTGGCACCGTTCTTGCGCACTCAGAAGAACATGAACTGAATAAATGCCAGGTATATAGCATATCGGAGACGGGTACACAATCAGTGCATTTGCAAATGAGAGCCTGCAGTAGGTCCGATCTTGTGACATTATTTAACCATCCATCTACAGCTAATACGATCAGACAGATACATCATTGATCACATAAAAGCCCACAACGCACATTCACACAATCACTCCAACTTCTCCAACTCCAAGGCAAGGCTGTTACACTAAGACCACAAACAACCACAACTAACCAGCCTACATATCCACAATAATGCACAACAATCAGTTCTATACATTGCGTCTATCTTCTGTTTGGTGCACGTGGCTAATTTGCATAGTTTGCACCGGACTGTCGGCTCCGCTTGTCAAAAAAATAGAACGTATTTGTGAATAAATGCTTTGAATTCGCTAAAATGGTCCCTGCCAGTGTTTTTCTATTCTGATGTTTGTGGATGAATCTTTCAGCTACAGCTTTGTTACATTTCCTTGCGATGGTTTGCTAGTTTAACTATACAGCAATAAATCAAATGATGTAAGATGATGTGATTTTAAAAACATCAGCGTGAGTCACGCTGATTACAGGTGTTTTTAAAATGCGTATACGGCTCTCACATGACAGCCACGCAACGGACACATCATCTTACATCATTTGATTTATTGCTGTAGGCCTATAGTTAAACTAGCAAACCATAGCAAGGAAATGTAACAAAGCTGTAGCTGAAAGATTCATCCACAAACATCAGAATAGAAAAACACTGGCAGGGACCATTTTAGCGAATTCAAAGCATTTATTCACAAATACGTTCTATTTTTTTGACAAGCGGAGCCGACAGTCCGGTGCAAACTATGCAAATTAGCCATGTGCACCAAACAGAAGATAGACGCAATGTATAGAACTGATTGTTGTGCATTATTGTGGATATGTAGGCTGGTTAGTTGTGGTTGTTTGTGGTCTTAGTGTAACAGCCTTGCCTTGGAGTTGGAGAAGTTGGAGTGATTGTGTGAATGTGCGTTGTGGGCTTTTATGTGATCAATGATGTATCTGTCTGATCGTATTAGCTGTAGATGGATGGTTAAATAATGTCACAAGATCGGACCTACTGCAGGCTCTCATTTGCAAATGCACTGATTGTGTACTCGTCTCCGATATGCTATATACCTGGCATTTATTCAGTTCATGTTCTTCTGAGTGCGCAAGAACGGTGCCAATTATTGTTGTGTTTGCATTGTAATGCACAACTTTGCCCCTCCCTGTTATAAAATAAGGTGCATCCCAACAACTTTAGCCAATGCAGGCTCCTATTGCTTTACCAGTTTGCTTAATATGTGTGTGTGTGTGTGTGTGTGTGTGTGTGTGTGTGTGTGTGTGTGTGTGTGTGTGTGTGTGTGTGTGTGTGTGTGTGTGTGTGTGTGTGTGTGCGTGTTGTCATGTAGGCTATAGATAGATCGATTGTCTTGGCTTGCTTGCATCCATGAAATTGTAATGTTATGGCCGAGCTGGCTACTGCATATCGCGAACAATCTGGGGATGAGGGACTGCCATCTCAATATATAGCCTAACAAATATATCACTGTACTAGACACAAATATATTTTCCACTAGCTAGTGGTGGTCATTACATTGTAGTGAAACTAGTAAAGACAACACAGCCTTATGTTACGGCGAAACATGGAGGCACTGCAGCTCTAGTTTCGACAATGCGTTACTTTAGTCTGGTCTTTCTCTTCACTGACTGGTTAGACAGCCTTCAAACTTAGTGGTCAAGCAAAGAAGGGGAGGGGCTCGTTCTGCATACCTAATAGCCGGAGTGAATAACTAATAGCCGGAGTGAATGACTAATAGCCGCGGCTATTAGTCATTCAAAACCGTACGGAATCCGTACGGAATTCTTGCCAAACCGTACGGAAACCGTACGGATTCCGTACGGTTTTGCACTTTTACCGCGCCAATCTAGGTCCGGATTGTGGCCTTCTTGGCTTTCCATAGGCAAGTGGCAGCCAGCGCGGCCAGTGGCAGCCAGCGCGGCCAGTGGCAGCCAGCGCGGCCAGTGGCAGCCAGCGCGGCCAGTGGCAGCCAGCGCGGCCAGTGGCAGCCAGCGCGGCTGGCCTGTCGTCGCAGCTAGCCAGCCGATACCAGCCAGGCGTTGCTGCCCGTCATTACGTCGTATGATTATCATACCATCGTACTAAATCATACAAAAATGTTCAAATGAAAGAGACCGATTACGATTACGAGTTTGAGTAAAATGGTAAATATATACCTGATCGTGATGAGTATCGAACAGCCATTGTGATGATTACCAACCTAGGGCCACTACCACTTGTACCTCTGTGCCATTGACGTTTTGTCGTTGTACTTTTATTAAACAATATAACTCTATAACGAAGAACTTAGTACCTATACTTTATCAGGCTTAATGATATTTAACAAAACAAATAGGCTATGTATAATTTCGAAAATACATTATTTCAATATGCCCCAAATTACAACTAATATATCACTCTATAACGAAGTGCTTTGTGCATAATATACCTTATTAGGCTTAATGACATTTAACAAAACAAATATATAGGCTATATATAAGATATAAAATTCATTATTTGACTGATAGACTGATAGCCCAACGATTTTATCATTTTAAACTGTACTTCAATATAGAAATATTAAAACAATATTAGCAATAAAGAGCTGTAGGTAGCTTTCGCCCTTTCTGGTACTTCAACTGTCGCAAAAAACCCGTTAATCACATGCAAATTAACTGATTAAGGACCGCCCATAGACTTTGAGCGACCGAGCCAGCCAGCGACCAAAACGGCAGCCAGACGAGAAAACGGCAGCCAGACGTGCGACCAACACAGCGACCAAAGCGACCTACGTCGCGACCAATGCGACCTAGGTCGCGACGCACGTTGTTGGCCACTCAGAGAGCTCGGCCCTACTCCACAATTGGCGGGCCAATAGAAAAACCCCCCTAGCCTGTTTTTCATTTGAAAAAAGGTGGGAGAGTAAGACTGGTAGTCAAGTCCAACTCGCCAGCCGGCGAGAGGAAAGCCGGCGGGGAGCAGCTCCACGGACCGGGAAGTTCCGGAAGCTTGCTCCCACTTTTTCCTTCCCTAATAAAGAAAAAAGTAAAGACCGTTCGGCCGAGCGGCAGTACATGGTATCTAAAGAGCGATATTCCTTAGGCCACCTGCGTCCTACGCTTGTCGTGCGTTCCTCCATGTTGCCTCTTTCCCCCCCTCAACCCGGTGGCTGTAGGGTGGCGGTCGGACGGCGTGTTCACATGGCCTCTGGTTCACCTGCATCTAAGAAGCGGCGTCCCATGGAGCCTCGTGGACGGACCAGTGACTCGTTGCACGAGCCCGTGGATACGGCCGCTTGTACCGGTCTCCTGGTTCCCCACAATATCCCCTCTACCTCCCTTCAACAGTTTGTGGATGGTGAGGAGATGGGTCCGCGCGCTGTGGCTACAGCCTGCGGACAGCGCACGTACACAGGTGCGGCGACCGGACGGCTCGCTCCCTTCAACGGGCACGAGCGCGACGTCTAGACAGCTCGTTTTTTTTACAGCGGCTGGTTCTGGTACGTCTCTTACGCTCGCTGAGCCTCCTCCCTTTCATGAGAAGCCCCGCTTGGTTCACACACAGTGTGAAGGCGGTAGGGGCCGAGGAATACGGGTTATTCCTGGACGGTCTTCCTCAGCTGTCGGCTCGCCCTCTCTCCGACCGCTATGCGTGTTGGCAAGAGCGGTGGGTTCTACCATCATGGTTGGACAACACGTTGAGATGGGGCCATCCCATACAGTTCAAGCGCCGTCCCCCACCCTTTTTGGGGCTGCTGGAGACCACGCTACGGGACCCGGCTGCGAGCACGGCTCTGGCAGCAGAGGTGGCCCGTCTCTTGGTGGTCGTTCCCGCCCACGAGTCTCACCTAGGGTTTTATTCCCGCTACTTCCTGGTTTCCAAGAAGTCAGGGGAAAAGAGAACTATGCTGGATCTTCGCGTGTTCAACAGATTCGTTGCCACGAGGAAATTCAGAATTGTTGTTCCGGTGTGTGAGAGAGGGTGATTGGTTCACATCCCTGGATCTCAAGGATGCTTACTTCCACGTCCCTGTTCGGCAGGCGCACAGGAAGTTTCTCTGCTTTGCCTTTATGGGGATGGCGTACGAGCACCAGTGTCTGCCGTTCGGCTACTCCCTGGCTCCGCGCACCTTCTCAAAGTGTGTGGAGACGGTGTTGGAACCGCTCAGGCGTCAGGGAAAGAGGATTCTCTTCTACCTAGACGACCTGCTTATTCTGAGCAACTCAGAGGAGACCACGAGAAGGGACACCATGTTGGTGATAAACCATCTCTCCTTCCTGGGTTTTGCCATCAACTGGGAGAAGAGCTCCCCGCTCCCCAGCCGGCAGACAGTCTACTTGGGGCTTTGCCTAGACTCAGCCACCATGACTGCGATGCTTTCGCCTCCTCGGAGAGACACCATCCTGTCGGCGCTCCCCCGTTTTCGCGTTCGCAGAAACGTGACCGCACTGTCCACCATGCGCCTGATAGGACTGATGGCAGCTGCCCACCCCGTGGTCCCGCTGGGTCTGCTTTTTATGCGCAGACTCCAACGGTGGTTTGCTCGCCAACGGTTGGACCCCAGGCGACACAAGCTCAGGGTGCTCCTCGTTCTCCGTTCGGTGTCGCCAGACCTGGAATATTGGAAAAATCCCCCCGCCCTACTCAGGGGTGTTCCCCTGGGCAGGGTGGCGTCCTACGTAGTGGTCTTCACGGACGCCTCGTTGACGTGTTTCGGAGGAACGTGCCTCTCTATCTCGGTCGGAGACGAGTGGCGCACGCCCCCTGCAGCACACATAAATGTTGGAGCTCGACGCTGTGAGGAAGTGCTGTTGCATTTCTTTCACCTGGTGCGCGGCCGCCACGTTCTGATCAGGACAGACAGCGTGTCGGCGGCGGCGTACATCAACAGACAGGGGGGAGTCCGCTCCCCTGCTCTCCACCGAAAGGCGGTCAAGCTCTGGCTTTGGGCTCACCAGTATCTCCTCAGTCTGAGAGCCCTGCATATCGCGGGCGCCCAGAACTTTGGGGCGGACCTCATGTCTCGCGGCGGTCCCCATCGAGACGAGTGGCGGTTACATCCCGACATTGTCAGACTGATCTGGCAGAGGTTCGGGACGGCGCAGGTGGACCTCTTCGCGTCCAGGGAGAACACGCACTGCAGGTGGTGGTTCTCCCTCAGCCCTCGGGATCTTCCCCCGTTGGGGGTAGATGCGTTGGCACACACACCTTGGCCGCGGGCTCTCTTGTTTGCGTTTCCCCCGCTCCAGCTGATCCTTCCTCTTCTGGAACGGGTCAGACAGGAGAGACTGTCCCTAATAATAGTGGCCCCGGAGAACCGTTCAGCTCTGTGGTTTCCAGAGCTGGCTGCGCTCTCGCGGTCGGCGCCGTGGCCGGTACCGTTCAGGCCGGATGCGCTTTCACAGGCCCACGGGACGGTGCACCATCCGCCCGATGTCTCGGTACGGCTGTTGGTTTGGCTCCTGAGAGGTTGATCCTCCAGGGCAAAGGTTTGCCTGAGATGGTTATAAACACTATTCAGAGTGCTCGTCCGCCTTTTATTTCTTCCCTCTATGCGGCGAAGTGGTGCGCCTTCTCTAATTGGTGTGAGAGGAACCACGCTGTCCCATCTCAATGCGAGGTGGGGAGCGTGCTTTTGTTTCTGCAAAACTTATTGGAGAAAGGTTTGGCCTTCTCCACTATCAAGGTCTATGCGGCAGCCGTTTCGGCTGGCCATGCAGGCTGTGATGGTGGACCGATCTTCAGCCATCCACTGGTCAAGAGATTCTTGCGTGGGGCTAGACGGGTTAGGCCTGTTTCTCGCGTGCTTACACCACGCTGGGATCTCCCCACCGTGTTGCGCGGATTGTCCAGGGATCCTCTTTCTCAGGCCCCTTTGGATGCCCTGTCCTTTAAGACAGCGCTCTTGTTGGCCTTGGTTTCTGCCAAGCGGGACGGTGAGCTAACCGCTCTTTCTGTCAGCCCGAGTTGCTTGTTGCTAAACGAGGACAGCTCCTTTGCGTTGCTCAGACCTAATCCTGCGTTCCTCGAAGAACATTAATACTTCTTTTCGGTCGAGGGATATTGTGCTTAAGGCTTTTTACCCCCCGCCTCATTCTAGTGAGGCGGAGGCGGAGTTGCATCACCTGTGCCCGGTTCGGGCATTGGCTATGTACGTGAGTCGCTCGGCCGCGTTCCGCTCCACACAACAGTTTTTTGTGTGTTATAGCGACGCTAACAGGGGCTGCACCCTCTCTAAGCAGCGGTTTTCTCGCTGGGTATGTGAGGGTGTTTCCTTAGCCTACTCTCGGCAGGGCTTGGCACCACCGTTGGGCGTTAAAGCTCACTCCACACGGAGCTTGGCCGCTTCAACGGCTCTACCCAAAGGCGATTCAGTGGAAGACATCTGCGCGGGTGCGTCTTGGTCTTCCCCCGGCCCCTTTGTCCGTTTTTACATGTTAGACATGTCCAGGGGTTCACTCGGCAACTCTGTGCTGGAGTCCGGGACCCCTTTTACGGCTTAAGAATATAGACATGTTCTTTAAAGCGGCGTGGTTGGATTTCCTCTCGCCGGCTGGCGAGTTGGACTTGACTACCAGTCTTACTCTCCCACCTTTTTTCAAATGAAAAACAGGCTAGGGGGGTTTTTCTATTGGCCCGCCAATTGTGAGGTGGGTTGTTTGCCAGTATGGCACTCCCGCCGTTTCTTTCAAATAGAAACGGCCGAGAGAGACCCCTTATTGGAGAGCCGGATTCTGTGGCTCCGCCCCCGGTAGTAGCGGACCTAATGGAAACCGTGTTGCTCTGGTTTTTCTTTTCCTCTTCATGGGTTCCATGAAGCACGGATTGGAGCCGGAGTCTTTACAGACTCACTTTTTTCTCTCTTGATCATTGCCTTGCTTGATCTAGGAGGAATTGTTTTTTTATTACGCTGTTGTGTTTTACACTTCCTTGGCTTTTTGAGTCTTAATGTGCTCTGGTGACTTAAAGGGACTCTCACCTTTGTTGCATTTGAGAATTACAGCACATTCAAATCATCCCGCCTTCCTCCAATGCCCCACCCCCTAAGCGTTATTTTTTAGAGTACAAAACTAAGCGTTATTTTTTAGAATACTGTAACGACCTCGCCGGTGACATAATGATGTCGAGTCATTAGTAGTTGAAGGTAGTTTTAATGAACCAAAACCAGGTCACTGAAACCCGTAACATTGTAACCAACGGCAGAAAACCGACACAAAACAAACCACGGTTACCCCGGCAACCCCCAACACGGTCTCACTCGCGTGCAGGCCCCCACCCTCCTGTCCTTCCAAGGCCCTCCCCCAGCTGACCTAATGATTCGCCCCCACGCTGATTGACAAGAAGAACATTACAATACATGCACATAGAACAACTGGCATAGCGGACAACGAAATATAATGTAACACATAACACACAAACTATTTAACTGTCCCAGGGTCGCTACAGTACAAAAGTTCTAGACTCCCATGGGTTATGTTTAGACTCCCATGGGTTATGTTTAGACTCCCAGGGGTCATAATATCTACCAGGGGTCTAGTAAACAAGAAATTTAGCAGGTGGCTCACTGTAATTTTATGGGCTTCGTGTGATACCGTTTTGAGGCCCCATGTTGAAGGACAGTGGTCCCACTGAGTATAAGAAAGGTGTATGAGCATTACAAACAGAGTAGCGGGACAACGTAACGTCTGAGGCCGAAATGGGTCCCCTAATCGGACTGAATGGTGCGGTTGGGTGCCAACGGTCTGGAGGTCTTCCTGTAGCTCCAGAGTAGCGGGACAACGTCACGTCTGAGTCCGAAATGGGTCCCGTAATCGGACTGAGTGGTGCGGTTGGGTGCCAACGGTCTGGAGGTCTTCCTGTAGCTCCAGAGTAGCGGGACAACGTCGCGTCTGAGTCCGAAATGGGTCCCGTAATCGGACTGAGTGGTGCGGTTGGGTGCCAACGGTCTGGAGGTCTTCCCGGAGCTCCAGAGTAGCGGGACAACTTCGCGTCTGAGTCCGAAACGGGTCCCCTAATCGGACTGAGTGGTGCGGTTGGTTGCCAACGGTCTGGAGGTCCTGAGAATCATCCAGGGGAGCGGGACCACTTGGCTTCTGAGGCCGAATCGGGTCCCCTTGTCGGACTGAATGGTGCAGTTGGTGGCCAACAGTCTGGAGGTCTTCCTGAGGCTCCAGAGGAGGGTAACTCTGTGAGTCTGAGTCCGAGATGAGTCCCCTAATCGGACTGAATGGTGCAGTTTCAGTACGCCGTGGACCACTTTGGTCTGCCATCGTCAGTCGCTACGGCCGCTACTCGCTACTGTCTGCCGTGGAATCAAAACAAACCCTCTAGTTGAGGACGCGCCTTGATGACGCGGGCCCGAATGCGCCACAAGAAGCAGACGGAAAACCTTATATATCCATGCAGCAAACAGACAGGTCTGTCGGCCAATAAGGTCATTCGGTCCGAAGAATTTTATTGGTTGAAGTTTTCACTAAATATTATGAGAGTAAAATAATTGTTTGTTTTTACTCCTGGTTGGTCTGTCTTGCATATTAGAGTGTTATTACCTTATTAATACCAATTTAACCTTATCCAAAAAAAGTGTAAAAATGCAACAAAGGTAAGAGTCCCTTTAAGTCGTTCTGACTGGGGTCCAGCAGGAGTACGTTGATCGGGCTCCGCTCGCAGCTTCACCTTAGCCCATAAGCCGAAGCCTAGACGGCGTAGCCTACATGAAATAGAATGATAGTTATGTTATTATAACTCTAGTTCTATGATTGTAGGCGTAGCCGTCTAGTTTCCCACCTGCTGTACCCTCCAAATGCTGAAAGAAAAGCGTGGAGGATGAGCCACGGTATACACCGCGTTATATAGACACGATACCGTGGGAAATGTGGGCGCTGCCCACGCTGATTGGTGCATAGTTTGACATTTTCAGCGGGACAAGCCCAAAAGGCGAAGCCTATACGGCTACGCCTACAATCATAGAACTAGAGTTATAATAACATAACTATCGTTACGTATTTTAAGCACATAAGCTGCCCCCACATAGCCATTAGGAAGCAGGATCGAACACACAAGCTGCATTACCCTCACATAGCCACTAGGAAGCAGGATCGAACACATAAGCTGCAATAATTACTCTAGCCACAGATGGCAGCACCGTTAGACAGGTGAGGATGGCGGAGCCATTACGTCACCCCGGTCACGCCCACTTCACAGAGGCCACGCCCACTTGACGGGCAAAAGCGAGTGATTCAGATGGAGAGGACAGAGATCAATAGGTACACCAGCGGAGAGACACGGGCCTAAGCCCGTGGCTTGAAGCCATCGCGGTATTTCTCTCACACGCGTTAGATACAATTCCCTCCCTTATGCCTCGTGCCCACTACCTCCGTCCGTTGACTGATCCCCATTGACTTTGAATGGGGACGGACGTGCAATGCATTGTGGATCCGTCCGTTCCGTTGGAGCCTTTAACTCCGTCAAAAAGTTGAAAAAGGTTCAACTTTTTCGGCAGCAACGGATCCGTCATCCAATCAGATCACGTATGCAAATTTAAGCACTGTGACGCCACTCGGGCTCTGACGATACTGGAAAGCGGGTAAGCAGCGGGGAAGTTAATTAAAAAATGAAGGACAAACTCATAATTGCCGTTGGTTCTCGCCCCATTTTATACGACCAGTCCATGTACACCTACAGGGACACCATACTCAAAGATCGGGCATGGCAAGATGTGTCATTGGAGGTGGGGGAAACGGGTAATATGTATTTCTTTTCTGATTATTTTCGATGTATGTACTACTTTTCAAAGGAATCAGTGTTGAATGACTGCTAGCAATACAGCATGCATGGTCCTGCATTAGCATCGTCCAAATATCTAATTAACTGCTACCTAAAATGTATAGTTGCAATTGCTGACACATGTTTAAACATGCACTTTCTGTATACATATGCGTTTTGGAAACAATATCCCTGAATTTATTAATTCGATTTGGACCGTGCATGCAGAATCCAAAAACGTAACATAGCAGCTACAGCATAGCTACTGCTACATAGATTATAAAGAGTACCTAGACATAAATGTTCTTTACAGTCAGTTAAGTCTTTACAGAAAATAATAATGAAAAGAATGAAGTAGATTGTAATGTGATCAATAATTTTATTTCATATATATATTTATTTACAGTGCCTGAATGTGTGAAGAGGTGGATATCCCTCAGGGACAGATATCGGAGGGGGAGGATGAAGGAGAAGGAAGCCCATAGGAGTGGGGAAGGGGCCAGTGAGAAGCAGCCTGTATGGAGGTACATGGGGGTGATGGGCTTCCTAGCGCCATTCCTCCAAGATAGAGGGACCACCTCCAACCTCCAGCATCGGAACCCATCCCCGGTGTCGGTGGTGGCGGTGACAGAGGAGCATGGACGTGGTTCACATGAAGAGGCAGGTGCGCTGTAACCCCCAGCACTAGCAGCAGCAATGGTAGATGGGCAGCCACAGCCCCAGCCACGGCCCCAGCATCGGACAGTGGATCTGTGGGTAGGAGCCAGTGGCGTGTGCAGCCCCCAGAAGAGGGCAGGGGTAGAAAGAGACCTAGGCCTGAGATGTCCTCTTTTGAGCAGGGCATGCTTGCATTAATGGAGCCACTGACTACACTTGCCTCGCAGCCGCAGCCACAGCCACAGCCCCCCTCTGAGGACGAGATTTTTTTTAGGTCACTCCTCCCCACTATGAGAAGGCTCTCCAGTCCCAGTAGAGCAATGGTGCGGTACGAGGTGTACCAAATAGTTTCCAGGGCGGATGTGGCGGCGCTACAGGTTAGGGAGGTTAGGGAGGTTCGGGAGAATGACAGTGAGTGAGTGACTGACTGACTGACTGCGTGAGGTTATATTTGTGATGGTGTTAAGTTATGGTGTTTCTGTCGTTTTGTTGTTCTGTTGTTCTGCGTGTTCTTAATTAAAAAAAATTACTTTGATTGTGCTGTGTTCCTTAAATAATACATTTATAATACATTATAATGGAACTGGAATGTGGAACAATTTGGAACTGGAACATGTTATATTCATATTAGCATATTAATAATTATTCAGTACACTGGCAGAAAGACAATAGGGATTCTTGAAAGCTGGCTCGGGTCATCTGTGAAAAAACAAAACCAAATCATTATCAATCATTATTACATTTACTTTGAAAACTTAACCTTGAGCAAATGTACAACGCCGGAGATGACACGGGCGGGAGGGAGGTCAAGGGTGCCATCACGAAGAGCTTCCCCAAACGCGGAGTTACGGACGCTGTCACTCGTCCTGCCGTAGCCTACAACATCCACAAACCGGAACAGGTAGTCGGCGTCCACTACGGCAAGGAGGACCAGGGAGAAGGTGCCCTTGTAATTGTGATGCAAGGAGCCAGAGTTAACTGGAGCTTGTATAACAACATGCTTCCCATCAATCGCTCCGATGCAGTTGGGGAAGTTCCAGCGCCACTCAAACTGCACTGCCATGGTGCTCCAGTCCGCCCTCGTGGGAACAGACATCTCCTCCTCCACCAAAGCAGTCCAGATGGCACTGGCTACCTCCAGGACTATCCTACACACTGACGAAGTGCCCACACGATAGCTGAAGCCAATCTTGTGAAAGGAATCGCCAGTGGCAAGATACCAGTGACAAAGAAAGCATTAAAGAATATACTTCAAATATACTTTAAAATATACAGGGCATGAGTCATGACAGCTTAGTTATATTTATTATTCATACATGGTTGCATGCATACCACGTTCATAGAAAAGCTTTATGATGGAACTAGAGGTTTCAGTTAAACGCGTTATTAACGGTGTTAACGCAAACCAATTTTAACGGCGTTAAATTTTCTATCGCGCGATTAACGCAATTATATTTAAAAAAAATAAATAAAAAAAAACAAAGAAGCAGTAGCCTGACTGCTATGTTCAAATTACATTTGTTCAAGGCAGTCGTTTAATTGCACTATAGGCTCTTTTTTTGTATCGTCCTGTTTTGATCAGTATATGCCAATGTTGTTATCAATAAAAAATCATTTGCACAAGGCAAGCCGATGCACTTCACCATGTTGATAAGAGAATTAAAATGAGAAGAATTATGGGACAAAAAAATCAAGGGATATTTAGCATCGAAAAATAATTGGTGATTAATTGCGATTAATCGTGAGTTAACTATGACATGAATGCGATTAATCACGATTAAATATTTTAATCGCTTGACAGCTCTAGATGGAACACATTTATCTGAAACACTCTTCATTGATACATAAATAATCCCATGTGACATCCACAACTAATGACTAGATTGTTTACATATAGCTCTACCACAAAACCTGAGATTTACCAGGAACACTCTGCACACTACTATGGCTATAGATGGGTAGATGTCTTCCCTAATTAGGAAATTTTATGCAAACACCACCGTGGATAGAAATGGGCACCTTTTCTATAGCCTAGCAGTATGTGCACACCAATGAGCTGTATGGAAACGCTAGTTGTATGATCATTAAAAAAAAAAGTATCCTTACCGTAGGCAAATGGCGAGTCGCTCGGCAGGGCCAATTCGACCCGCAGCGTGTAGACTTCTTGGGCTTTGTGGCGGGGTGCCTCTCTCGCCACCATATGCGCAGCAGTCACTTGGTCCTCCCACTCCACGTTCACCAGATTCTACCGCCTGAATGTGGCAGCGGGACGCTCCTTCGAAGAGCAGGTACTCGGAGTGGCTCGGACTCAGAGGTAACCCTGAGCCCTCAATTGGTCAGCCTTGCGTCTTGCGGGCTGACCTGGGCTGTTTATCTGCATAGAGTTGGCCCTTGCACCTGACGGGGCTATACCTGTGTTCCGGCGTCGGATCTTACGTCTTGCAGACCCACCGGAACAGCCATCTGCCTTTCGGGCTTGGCCTTTGCGCCTTACGGGGCATCGTCCCAATTGGCATGTAAATAGTGTACATTTGTAAATATTTCACATCCTTCGGGATGAATAAAGTATCTATCTATCTATCCATCTATTAGGTGGCACAGTCTCCTGGCTGGGTGTCTTAAAGAGTTACCCCGTACATATGTAATATGTAACGGAGTGGAGAGATGGTCTCGATACGATAGAGAACGTTCGGGTTACATGGTAACCCTGGTTCTCTGAGTGAAGAGACCATGGGCCTCATGTACTAAGACTTGCGTGGATTTCATACTGAAACTTGGCGTACGCCAAAACCCAGAAACTGTCTTACGCACAAATAAATTCAAATGTATCAAAGTGTGCGAACGCATGGATCCAAGCACGTTTCTTTTGTACATCTCGATCAACGTGGAATTGAGCGCACATGCCGAGGTGCCAAACTCCTCCCTGTCCACGCCCTCATTTAAATATGCAATTTCATTTAAATAGGCCTCTGGACCTGAGATTCACCTCTTAATCCGATCACCTGGCACCATGAACAGAGGCAGAAAACGAAACTTCACGGAGTCTGAGCTCGAGATTTTGCTCCACGAGGTAGAAATGCGCAAGCATATGCTATTGGAACCCTGTCAACAGGGATAAATGCAAAACAAAAGAGAAGTGAGTGGGAGCGTGTTTGCGAGGCCGTCAATGCAGTGGGGTCTCAGCAGCGCACACACTCTGAAATTAAAAAAAAGTGGTCAGACCTCAAGGTGGAGGTGAAGCGGAGGGTTTCTGCCCACCGCCGAAGCGTGACCGCAACAGGTGGGGGGACGGGAGTGGGGGAACTCTCCCCCTTCGATTTGAGAGTGGCCGCTTTGATCGGTGACACGGCTCTCACCGGAGTGGTGGGAGCCCATGAAGGGGACACCGATCATCCAAGGTAAATATGCTGAAGTCATAAATGCTGTAATTATACTGGTCATACAATTGGCTGCTTGCAATACACATAAGTCGTGCGTAAAGATGCCAGGATATTAAAGACTTTGACTCGTGTTTATTAACTTACATTTTTTATTTTTGAATAGACAAGCAAGGAGAGGGCACGGATTGCTCCGTCGGCCCCGGCGTCTCCTCCGTCGGCCCCGGCGTCTCCTCCGTCGGCCCCGGCGTCTCCTCCGTCGGCCCCGGCGTCTCCAGCGCCCTTCGGATTTGACCATTTGCGATGTCCTCTAACAACGCTAACGCAGCCATTTTTAAAACAATTTTCTTCATCCATTGCGCATGCTTTTATAGCCACCCATATAATTGCAAGGTGTGTTAATTGTTCATTAGTATGTCTCTGATGTGCAAATCACTCTGAGTCATTGTTTTCACCTTTTTTCCCAGTTTCCCAGCGTCACCTCTAAGTGTCGCCAAAGGAACAATAGCTGTAGAAACGTGCGTACGACAGCTCTGGAGCTGGCGTGGGGACCGCACATTTTTACGGTCATTTCACGTTTTGTACATCTGAATGTGAGCGTGGAAAAGGACGTACGCCACGTTTTTGTGCGTACGCAACCTTAGTACATGAGGCCCCATCTCTACAATCCAGAGGCCTCCCGGAGACAAGTTCCGATCAAACCATCCCTGATTGCACGTCTACACAGGTGTTTTATAGTGGTGTAGGCGTGACCGGGCATGCCGGTGTGTCTTAAAGCCTATCCACGGCCCTTAGCAGACATGGGGGTGATACCCTGTACACATGGAATATGTAACAGAGTGGAGAGATGGTCTCTTCACTCAGAGAACCAGGGTTACCACGTAACCCGAACGTTACAGTGCTAGGAAGTCAGGCCTGAGTCTACTCTATTTCGCTTTTCATAGTCTTTTGTGAATCAATGGGACTGTTACTAAGGCCTACCTTTCTGACCACGTTAATTAGATTTACATTTTTGGATTCCAACAACAGGCCCACCTCGTAATATGTAGCCTAATGGATAGCCTAGAGCATGGTTTCAGACCTTCACAGATTCAGGTGCATGTTCAGTCTGTGTGTTTTTATTATTATTGTTTCTTGTTGCTGTTCCAAAATGCTCTCTCTTTCTCCAGATCTGCTGTTGCAGATGATGTTTTGTTTCATGCCTGCTGTTGCAGATTGTAACGTTTTGTTTTATATCTGCTGTTGCAGATTCTCTGTTCTCATATTTTGTTCCTTAATCCACTGATGCTAATTCAGTAAACTCTGTTGTCTCACGATTTACCTTGTGTAAAGCAAGGCGTGTGTGTATATATTGTGGCAACCCGGCCCAGGCCAATTAAGGAGATTCAGAGCACCTGAGGAACAGGTGGAGAAGCAGGGCTTAAATAGCCCGCTTCTCCACTCATTCGGGTCTCTCCCAGTCCTGGAGCTCCTGCGCGGAGATTCCTCCCAGGTTTTACGTTATTTGTGTTTTGAGAGACTTTGCCATGTTCTGGATTAAACATGCCTTTTTTGGCTTTTCCCCACGAAATGGTGACCTGTTTGGGAGGAGGTGGTTCGCTCACCGTGCCGAGTTGCCACAATATATATATATATTCCCTGAAGTATGTTCTCCATGTCCAGATTGTGCTGCGTGCTGCTACACCTGTGTGGCGTCTCCGTCTCCCGCTGCGGCGGCCTCGACTCCCGCTGCGGCGGCCTCGTCTCCCGCTGCGGCGGCCTCGTCTCCCGCTGCGGCGGCCTCCGTCTCCCGCTGCGGCGGCCTCCGTCTCCCGCTGCGGCGGCCTCCGACTCCCGCTGCGGCGTCCTCCGACTCCCGCTGCGGCGTCCTCCGACTCCCGCTGCGGCGTCCTCCGACTCCCGCTGCGGCGTCCTCCGACTCCCGCTGCGGCGTCCTCCGACTCCCGCTGCGGCGTCTCCGACTCCCGCTGCGGCGTCTCCGACTCCCGCTGCGGCGTCTCCGACTCCCGCTGCGGCGTCTCCGTCTCCCGCTGCGGCGTCTCCGGCTCCCGCTGCGGCGTCTCCGGCTCCCGCTGCGGCGTCTCCGGCTCCCGCTGCGGCGTCTCCGGCTGCGGCCTCGTCTCTGGCGGCGGCGGCTTCCCTTTCTGCGGCTGTGTCTCTTGCGGCGGTGGCGGCTGCGTCTTTTGAGGCGGCGGCATCTCTTGCGGCGGCGGCTGCGTCTCTTGTGGCGGCGGCGGCTGCGTCTCTTGCGGCGGCGGCGGCATCATCTCTTGCGGCGGCTGCGTCTCTTGTGGCGGCGGCGGCGACTGCGTCTCTTGCGGCCGCGAGACAAACCTGCTGGGGCCCAGGACAGGGCACTGCTGCACCTGCAGCCCTGCCGACATGACCGGCTGTTAGCACTCCCAGCAGCTCCCGGCTACTGGCTAGCTGTGCCCTGTTCGCCTCCAACAGTTTTCTCAACAGTGCTTCCATGGTTTCCCTGTGTGTTGGTCTATCCATTCAACTTGGGATTACTAGCACGCATTCTCCACCATACGTAGCGGGCCAGTGGGTGTGGGGTTTCCACGCTAACAAGTCGGATAGATAAATGTCACAACACACAGAGTAGTTCAAACGCAGAACGGTTTATTTACCGAGTAAACCAAACCAGGGTCGGAAAAGGGTCATCCACCTCCTTTATGCTCCAGTTCAATGTCCGTCCAACACCTTCCACCTGTGTCTCTCTCTCTCAGGGCGTACCACACTGCCAGGCGATCACACAGATCCTGCCTGTCCTCTGCTAGCCCTAGCTTCTCTTCTAACTCCAACCTTCCCACATGTCTGTTTGCTAGCCCTCTTAAGCCCAAGCACCCTTGCCTAACGATCCCCAGGCTTGCCTCGTTAGAGGGAGTAAGTCCATATATGGCTTGGGGGTGGAGCCAGCAGGTTGCCAGACCTACCACTCCCCTCACTCCTCCCTGGCGTCTGCCACAATATGTAAATGTATATTTTTAAAAAAGAACAGGAAAAGGACGGACACACACTTTCGTTTTAATTAATTTCTGTTAAATGTAAACAAAGAACATTAATAAACGTTTAAAAATAGTCATGTCATATGTGTGTTTTAATGTGTCACACTGGGACATCACCCTTCACATCTAAAGGACCTTGATAGTTAGACATCAAGCAACAATTTACCCACAGCTGATTGACAGAGCCTGAAAGAGTCAGAGGAATGGTTGTGTCCCAGATATGATATTCTTTGACCCTTCTGATGGCCCTCTCAACCAAGATTCTAAATCGGGCGATACTCTGGGTTTTTTCGGTGTCCTCTCTGGTGAACCTGCCGCCTCTTTTAAAGGCGCCATGGCGTGAAAATCTCACTTTATGAGGTTTTCTAACATAAATATGAGTTCCCTATGGTCCCCAAGTGGCTAAAACTTGCGTTCGGTGTAAAACGAGAACTAGGTGTTCTGCTCGTCTTTGAAAAAAACGGAGGCTCAAGCGCGTTGATTTTGAATGTGGTTTCCTATGTCGTCACAGTGCAGTAAGCTCCTCCCCTTACTCTGCCTGGCCCGCCCAGAGACCTGGCCCGCCAATGAGACACGACCGTTCTAGCGCCACATCTGTGTGTGTGTGTGTGTGTGAATACACACACTGTAACGGAAGTGTTTCTTGTCCGTTCTTTGACGTCTCCTGTATTTCCACAACGAGACTGTAGTGGGGGTTATCTCAGCCATGGTTGAGAAGGAATTGGGGGAAAGGAATTTTGGCTTTGACTCCCTGAAGTAAATGAACTGCGACATGCCGCCGGTTGCCGCGAGGCACCACCGCCGCGGAGCACCACCGCCCGGCAGCAGGCAGTGCGCGGTTCAGTCTACTTCAGATTGATGTGAAAGTGGAAGAACCAGAGATGTCGCAGAACCCGACAAAGTCGTTTGTGATTCATAATATCGTCTGGAGGCCACACAGCTTTTGGCCGTGATAATATGTATTATATGATATAGATATCTATGTATTATATGATATCATTTAGATATAGATCTCCAGGACTGTAACCCAAGTGTTATACACTTCCTTGTTCTTTGGCTAACCATTCTGCTTTTGGTGTTATGGCGCATAACACGTCGGACTCTCGACTCTGGTATTTCTACAACGAGATTCGTAGTGGGGGTTATCTCAGCCATGGTTGAGAATGAATTGGGGGAAAGGAACTCTGGCTTTGACTCCCTCAAGAACATGAACCACGACATGGAGGAGAAAGGGATTGTTGGCGGCAAATGTCTCCCGCTTGAGCCCCGCTACCCGCTGCCGAGGGACCACCACCTCGGCGCTGCAGGAGGCGGAGGTGCCTAAGCGCTGCCCGGCAACAATCCCTTTCTCCTACTTGTCGTGGTTCAATCTACTTCATATTGATGTGGGAGTGGAAGAAGCAGGAACGTCAGAGAACCCATGCGCGGTCGTTTGAGATTCATAATATCAGCTCACACAGCTTTTGGCCGTGATTATATATATTATATGATATAGATATCTATGTATAATATGATATTATTTAGATATAAAGCTCCAGGACTCCCGTGTGTTTTACAATATTTACAGAACACGGCTAAAGCCTGTGTGCGCCTCGCAATTGCGATACATCCACTGTAAACAGAGCGCATGGTACCCTGAGCAAGCTGCTCAGGGCCACACCCCCACCCTCCTCCTTGACCCACCTCGCTCCTCCTCATTTGCATTTTAGCAACGGACACCATTTGGGGGAAGCTGAATTTCGGTTGGCTTGGAGTGGCTGTAACTCTGCACCGTGGCTGAATTTCGGGAACGTCTTTGAATAGTGTGTTAGTGGCAAACTAAAACCTATATTAAAGAATACATAAAATAGCATGTCATGGCACCTTTAAATGGCGGCATTATGAGGGTGGCCCCAACTTCAGAAGCATCTTTTCGATGACAAAGACCTTTGTCAGCCATGCATGCATCTCCTGGCTGAAGTAGACTAAGGATTCCTGACTGCTGTGTGATTTCTCTGTCTGATATGGAACCAGTGTACAGCTTTGAAATGAAGGTGATAACTCCACATGGAGCAATGCCAATCAGACCTTTGAAGGTGTTGGTATTCTTGTAGTGGGAGAATGTTTCATACCTGTCTACTGGACGTAGACAGGTATGTCTGTCTACGTCCTGATGTAGAGCAACACGGTACACTACAAGAACAACTGCGAAAGGAGGCTGCCATTGTTGTTGCTGCTAGACGCGACCGGAAGTTGGATTACCCTACTACGCGTTCCGGAAGCAGGAAGTGTGACATAGACCTGATTGGATAACATGTTTCCGTACAGTAACCCTTTCATTGCTGATGTGAACTTGACAGTAAACTTAACTTTAGAACATACGATGAGAGAAAATATATTTAATGTATTGTATTAAATTAAATTAGTTAGATTTTTATTTTATATATGTACATATATTATTTAATACTAATTAATAATTATTTTTTGGTTCAGAATTTTTTAAGGCCTTCTCTGAAGGCATAGAAGGCCCTGAGGGTTCCCCTCTAGTGTGTGTGTGTGTGTGTGTGTGTGTGTGTGTGTGTGTGTGTGTGTGTGTGTGTGTGTGTGTGTGTGTGTGTGTGTGTGTGTGTGTGTGTGTGTGTGTGTGACCCTCAAGGTCGGCTTAGCTCAGGAGGTAGAGCAGTTGTCTTGTAGGTTGCTAGTTCGATCCCAAGCTCCTCCTAGCTGAGTGTTGATGTGTCCCTGAGCAAGACACTTAACCCTAACTGCTCCTGACGAGCTGGCTGTCCACTTGCATGGTTGACTCTGCCGTCGGTGTGTCAATGTGTGTATTAAAGGCCCACTATGCAACTTCAGGCATTTCTTCGCTGTTTTCTTGGTTTGGCACGCACATTTCTCTACACTGCGCCCCCTACAGCTTCGTAGTAGATATTTTAACACTGTTGTAACAACTCGTTGACGACCCTTCCCCATGCACTTCTACGCGAGCCATGTGCATTTGTTTTCAAAGAAGCCGGCGAATGCGTGGAGCCATGTACGAAGTAGATGTTCATAAAGTGTAGGCAAGGTTATGCATTTTTAAAATGGTGTATTTGTATTGCAATAAACATAAATCCATCCGAGAATTTATATCCTAGATTATAATTGTTTTATCTTAGGTTGAACAGAACAATCAGTGTAAGAGTGTTGGCCAACATAATAATCTAAATAAACAAGAACCTGGATTCGGTCTGTATCTGGGGGACGAGACAGACGAACAGCAAAACACCCATGGAAACAAAGGTGTTTATATGGTTGCAACCAAGCAAGCTAGAAACATACAGGGCTCACAACAAAACGGTCGAGAAAACAATTTTTACAGGGCTCACAACAAAATGGTTGAGCAAACACATTTGTACGGAGACTATCAACATCAAGAATACCACGAAGACAAAGTTCACTTTTCTGGTCCATTCTTCTTTTGCTCCACCGACAGTCGCCTCTTGGGTCCCTTATCAGTCGATTGATCCAGGATGAATGCAACAATTGCCTCGCAACTGGCTGTTTATATCTAGCCGGTGCCATGTTTGGGTGTGTGTCTGTGCCGTAAACCATTTTCGAAACTACAATCTGACTACATTTTCGAGGCGCGATTGGATACTTCCGCTGCGTCACATCCGGATTGTGTCGGTCCGAAAAGAGCAAGTTGCATATGCGCTTTGTCCTTGGAGAGGCGACATGGGGCAATGACACACCCACCAAACGACCCAGAAATGGTTGCAGAACCATCAGAATAACTCTCAACCAGCATAATTAATGTAATTTTGGCTAAAAAAGTTGCATAGTGGGCCTTTAACTGATGTAAGTCACATTGAATAAAAGCGTCTGCTAAATGCCCTAAATGTAAATGTAGGGCAGTAGAGTACTCAGATATGGACTAGTGATTAGGTTTGTATGGAGGAAAATAATAAAGTGACGGACAATGATTAGCTGGAGGCACAGTTTTCTTTTAAATTGACTGTATTCAACTTTGTAGGAAAAAAATAAATAGATTCTGCGGTCAATTCAGCATACATTTTCAAAAAGGGGAATGTCAAGTCAGAGTCAGAAGTGAAAAATTCAAGGGGTCGTTTGTGGCGCTTCAGAGTGCTTTCACCGTCTATCAAATTCATCAAGTGATGAAGGTAAAGGAAGAATGATCTCTTCCTCGGCACATCTCGGTCCACTCCTTTGGATAAGGAGGTATGTTAACTAGCTCGCAATCCTTTCATCAAGGGGAATTCCATCAAGATTCTTGAGTTTCCAAAAAACCTAGCCTACATGGGTCTTGAAATAACACTCTTCATGGCCATAATGGATGTCATCAAAATCCTCAACATATTGGTGTAAGGTGGCTTGAAAGGACTGATAACTCAGTGTCTCTGTGGCAGTTATAGTATCTATTTTTCTCGCTCTCTTTGTCTCCTCTGTCTGTCTCTCTCTCGCTGTGTGTCACTCTCACAAACGGCATCAGAACATATTCAGTTATTAAAGATACGCGTTTATAATTTGTAATGCCTGCTTCTTCTATGATTTTAGTCCTTGGATTCATTGTGTACATGTAAGGGACTATTTCTCTGTTATATTTGTTAATGAAGCATAATTGTACAAAAACAACAACCGTCACATAGAAAGGTGTTTAATTAAACTATAAATGTACACAGCATACACTGAATAGGGATGGCGTGACCTCAGCCCGTACAGCAGGGGCCGAAGCACAGGTCCCGGTAGGAGAAAGGATCCAAAGCAAACACGTTTTCTAAAGTAAATATTAATATTTATTGACTGGAAAGGGATAAGGAAAAGGGAGAACAAAACAGGAACAACAGTAAGACAAACAAACACTAAACAATAACCCACTCAGCTTGGTAAGACAAACTAATACAACACAAGCAAACGACTATCGCCAGGGAAATGTAACTTGCCTGGCAAGACCAGCAAAACAACAAAATGATGGCTAAAGAGCCTACAAACAATGGCATGAAAGCCTACAAATGCGAGAGGTAGTGTCCACATCAATGGCGTAGCGCCCAAACACGATACAACCAGTATCAGCCGTGGCATAGAGCCAACTGGTGTGGGAGCGCACAGGCTTTATCCACCCGCCCTTTTTGATTGTAATTGCCCTCAGCTGTTGTCACCACTGGGCCTGCAGGATACTCTACAGGAAGGGGCGGGGGTACCTGAGCAAAGGGGGGGGGGGGAAAGAAAAGGGATTAAATTCCTCATACAAAATAAATACCTATACCAACCTGATGTTTACATTGAACGGAATACGATAATAATGATGCGCCAACCCACCTACGTAAAACCTCCCCCCATAAGAGCGAACCCAGGGGGTTAGCACACATTACTACATACAAAGCATAAACATCAGCTTGTATACCAAAAAAAAAACTATCCTCTGGATAAGGCATCGGCCACAACGTTGTCCACCCCCTTCTTGTGACGTATCACAATGTTGTAGCCTTGTACCAGAAGAGCCCATCGCATCAACCGTTGGTTGCTGTTATACATTCGGGCCAAAAAAACAAGAGGATTGTGGTCTGTATAGACCACAACAGGAGAGGCACTGGATCGCACATACACCTCGAAGTGCTGGAGGGCGAGGAGCATAGCCAGGGTTTCCTTCTCGATGGTAGAGTAGTTAAGCTGGTGGTTTTTAAACTTAACTGAGAAGTAACACGCTGGATGCTGCACAACGCCCTCACCCTCCTGTAGCAAGGATGCGCCAACAGCGCTTGCGTCAACCTCCAGCTGAAAGGGACGCAAAAGGTCTGGGGCTGCCAAAACCGGGGCGCTGCACAGAAGGGACTTTGCAGCCTCAAAGGCACACTGACATGCAGTACTCCAGACATAGGGAACAGCAGGACTATACAACGAGGTGAGGGGAGCTACCACCACCGAAAAATTCCTGCTGAAACAATGATAATACCCCGCCATTCCCAAAAACCGACGCAACTCACGTCGAGTGGAAGGAACAGGATATTTTAGGACAGCTTTGACCTTGGCGTCAACAGGGCGGACCTGTCCGTGTCCAACTTACTTGCCTAAATAGGTCACGGTGGCCTTACCAAACTCGCATTTAGCGAGATTGAGCTTCAACGATGCCGCAGCTAACTGTTGGAATACCACCCTCAAACTGGCGATGTGGTCCTCCCACGTGTCAGAATATACCACCACATCATCCAAATACACATTACAATGAGGCACATCTCCCAAAACGAACTGCATCAGCCGTTGGAACGTGGCTGGTGCATTCCTCATTCCAAACGCCATGACGGTGTACTGCAAGAAGTGGTCAGGTGTAACAAAGGCCGAAATATCAGAAGCTCGCTCCATCAGAGGCACCTGCCAGTACCCCTTCAAGAGGTCAAGCTTTGATATAAATACAGCAGGACCAATGCTATCAATACAGTCATCCATCCTGGGCAACGGAAAAGAGTCAGGCACAGTCACCGCATTCACTTTTCTATAGTCAGTACAGAAACGTGGAGAGCTAAAAGGCACGGAGAGCTCCATGGACTACAGCTAGGCTTAGCTAGTCCATTCTCCAATAAATACTCAGCCTCTTTTTTCATCACCTCTCTCTTTGCCATCGGGCATCGGTACGCATGCTGCTTAATAGGAACCGGGGTACCGAAATTAATGTCATGCTCCAGAATGGTTGTACTGGAGGGCACATCCGAAGACAACCTGGGATACGACAATAGAAGTTGGATCACTTCCTGACTTTGAACCTGAAGACAGGTGGGAAGAGATGTCACCAAGAACCTCAGAATTAGACTGAGGTTTACCAGTCTGAGGTCTACCAGTCTGCTGACCCTCAGATAGCTTGGTTAGGCCATCATCAGGCATGGCACCTACACAAATCAAAGTCACAGAGGGGTTATTGTTGGAATCGACAGGCCGCGGACCTTGCTCCCCCCACATCACCCCAGATATGGTAAGACTTCAACATGTTAATGTGACATAAACGTGTCCTCTCCGCCACTCTGGCATACATATTACATAATTGGTGTCAGACACCTTCTTCTCCACCACATAAGGTCCTGAAAAACTGACAGTGAGAGCAGAACCAGGTGTGGGAAGCAAAACCAATACCTCATCACCAGGCTCAAACTGTCGCTCAACTGCTTTTTTGTCAAACATCCTCTTCATGGCATCCTGGGCAGAAGAGAGGCTTCCTTCGCCAATGACGTCGCACAGCGAAGGCGCTCCCTACACTGGGAGACAAAGTCTGGAACACTAGACTTGGGAGAAGAACCAGGCAAAAGCTTTTCTTTAAGCATTTTCAACGGGCCACGCACTCTGTGACCAAACACCAGTTCAGCCGGACTTAACCCAAGTGATTCCTGTTTGGCATCACGAATAGCAAACAGAACAACAGGCACTCCCTCATCCCAACCATGACCAGTATCGAAACAATACTTCTTCCGCATAGACTTGAGTGTCTGGTGCCAACGCTCTAGCGCTCCCTGTGACTCATGGTGGTAAGCACTAGACACGGCATGAGAGACACCCAATGTCTGCAAAGCCTGCTTGAAGGTTTTAGAAAGAAAATTTGAACCTTGGTCAGACTGCACCACTCTAGGAAGCCCAAAAGTGGTGAAGAACTTTGTCAACGCCCTGGTATTGGCCGGGGCAGTAATTTTCCTCAGCGGAATCGCCTCTGGGAAACGGGCGGAAACACACCGTCAACATCACCGTCAACATATACTGATTTCCGTTTTTAGTTCTGGGCAATGGACCCACACAATCAATAATAACATGCTCAAAGGGCTCCCCCATCGCAGGAATGGGATGCAAAGGAAAGGGAGGGACGACCTGATTAGGTATCCCCACTATCTGACAAGTCGTACAGGTCCTGCAAAAACGATCAGTTTTTAAACCGGGCCAAAAAAATTCTGTAGAATCCGGTCATACGTCTTCGCAATCCCCAGATGACCAGACCACAAATGCTCATGCGCCAACTCCAACACATGATGCCTACAGACTACCGGTAACACAATCTGGTGGACTGTATTCCAATCCTCACTGGTTTTCAATTTCCCACTACCTGGCCTTGCAACCCAGGTGCGCATTAACACTCCTTCCTCCATCTAGAAGGACTGTTGTCTACCAGACACACTAGCATCACTGCTCACAGCAGCAAAACCACTAGCTAACAAGGAATCACTCTGCTGAGCAGTAATCAGGGACTGACGTGTCAATGGGAGCGGCACGTCAGCGAACTCGGGAATTACGAGCTTCCTCTGAACACACTTTTTGGTAGAATCACCCAACTCGCCACTAGATGGCCACACATCCTCCGCTAAGGCCTCACCGAACACAGTCACCCAGCTCCAGGTCCTTCTTCTTCTAACCCTGAGCCCTGGTCACAGCACACACAGGAAAAACATCTGGGTGACTTTTAACCAATTCCTCACAGACAGATACAGGCACAGGTGTGTTGACAACCTCTAGGACGGGGTACACTCTGCCACCAGCAATATCATTCCCCATAATGAAATCAACCCCGTCAACAGGGAAACATGGACGAACAGCCACAGATAAGAAACCAGTCACTAGACCTGATTTTACATGCACCTTATGCAAAGGCACGGGCACAAATCCCATTTCGATACCCCTCACAATAGCACTCAAGTTATCGTTCAACGGCAATATATCAGACAGGATAAAGGATTGAGAACCCCCTGTGTCACGAAGTATTTTGACGTTGATCAGACACCTCTCCAGAGAGGGACACAAAGCCGTCATATATGAAGGGCTTAAAGCACTTATCCGCTCTCCTCAGAGAGTCATTTTGGTCATGACAAGACACAGGGCCCTATTTTAACGGTCTGAAACGCAAGTGGGAAGCGCAAAGCGCAAGTAGCTTTGTGGGCGGTTCTACGGCTCTATCGCTATTTTACAGGCGGATAAATGACACTTGCGCCGCGGCGCAAGTGTCAAAAGGGTTGGTCTGAAGCAGCCTAATTACCCGTAGGTGTGGTTTGGGCGTAACGTGCAATGAACCATTCAGAGCGTTTTCTCGCATCCCCTTTAAGAGCGATCGGCGCTTGTTCCATGGCGGATTGCTATTATGATGGCGGATTTGCCAGGCGCACGCCAAGAAAGGTTCACAACAGATGATGTCCAGAGGATGGAGAAAATAATTAATTTTTCGGCTAAATCTCCTTCAAATCTTTGCAACTTTTCATTTTTCGTTTTGTATTATTTTTTTTCATTTACGCCTACGAACATTTGGACAAGTCGAATAAAAAATGTCTCAAGGACATACTATACTTTCCGATGTTTTGGGCTCACTTTCTCTGAATCACAAGGTTATGAATGCATGGTAATAATTGTACAATGTAGCTAAACAATAGAGCGGAGATGTCATTAGTTTGCTTACCTCACTATATACGATGCAGCTCCTCTGACAGATGAGCTCTCCTCTCCCGTGCTGCTGCTGGGGCATTTCAACCCGGTATCACGCGATTGCGTGCTCATGCGCACGAACGTTAATCTATTGAAGTGTGTTCCAGAGTACGATAGTCCGACTTTTTGCGTGCCTCACAGAACGAAATGTAAACCAATGCTTTCTGAATGGGAGTGTTGTCAGACAATGAACGTGCTCCACAAAACGGTACGAGATAGAGAGAAAGAGAGAGAGGGAGGGACAGAGAGAGAGAGAGAGAGAGAGAGCGAGAGAGAGGCTTCAGAAAGGGTGTGCGCAGATAGTACAGTGCACCCTAGTTATGTTTATGCCAAAACCACAAATGCTATATGTGTATATATATATATTGCCTAATTATATATATTGCCTATATATATGTATAGGCTATATATATAATTAGGCTATAATTATATTATTTAGCGTGTAATGAGACAATCTATAGCCAAATTGTCGAAGATGCCCGAGAATCTCCGGGGATATCAGCATGGGAAATCGGCGAATCAGACCCATGAACCTATAAAGAAAGACGTCATCTCAAGCGGGAGAGAACGTTTGCGGTGCTGGTTTGTGTCACGTTAGTACAGTGCCGTGTTCCAATACCCGTACTGTCCGTACTTACTAGCCAAAATTTGAGTACGCAGTACGTTCCAATTCAGATCCGGCGAAAATAAGTATACTTCAAGTACCCGGATGCCGTACTCAAAGCGGGCTAATCGTGAAGTGTGGATCGAAGGACACTCCCGTACTCAACGGCAGCCATCTTAGCTACGTAGCGAAAGAGGCGGAGCCAGGCTGAGCCAAAGTCGGCGCATTTCCCACATAGTCTGCATTAATAGAGTCATTTTGTAGTTTTTATAGCTTTTAATAGCTGCTAAGCGTAAAGAGTTCACCGTTCAAAGCGGGATGTTTATTGCGGGGGAGGAGCCACGGCGGCAAACGTGATCGTAATTTCCGGTTGGTGCACCACGGAGTACTCGATTTGGAACAGCACTCGCATCTGAAAAATGAACGTAGTAGACATTGCGGATAGCAGCGACGGCGCTACACCGGGGCTAAGGGGTGCTATAGCCCCGGCAAAAAAAATGTGTAGCCCCAGTTAAGCCCCTCTAGCATTTTAGCACTGTTTTGCAAATGTCGAGGATGATTTGAGAAATGTACCAAAGCGACTGAGAAAAACTGTAAAGGTTCATATGTATGCATTCTGTTCCAAATCCACGCTTGCGTGTTTGTACTGCGCCCGCCCCGTACCCTGTTTACCCTATGGTGCGCCTGCGTGTGTGTGTGTGTTTGTTTATATATACTCGCGCGTTAAATAAAGGTTAATAAGGTTAGCTGCAAATGGATGTTTAAATAAGGCTAGCTGAAAATGAATCGTTGGTTGATCAAGAAAAGAGTGCAGGTAGAAAATGAAGAACCAATGAATGAAGTCTCCCAGACGGCCAACGAAGAAGAGGGAGATTCGAAAAATGAATCTGAGAGAGGAACTCCTGAGCCAGGACCAGAAGGAGCACCAGGGCAGTCCATCGCTGCTATCAGCTCTACATCCCCCGTTAGCTGCACTGCTGACACAGACACCAGCCCCTCTGATTTAAGCCAGTCACCTGCTAATGAACCGAGACGGCCTCTTCTTCTGCGTTATCCGGCCACCAAAGTTGGACAGCAGGATCGCTATTTTAATCGTAGATGGTATGAGGATTACAAATGGCTTGAATATTCCATTTCAAAGGACCGTGTTTTCTGCTTTGCATGCCGCCACTTTCAACGTCCAGGAAATCATGGTGAGAAGGCAGCATTTACCCACAACGGCTACCAGAACTGGAAGAAGGCGACAAGTTCCTTCAAGACACACAATGTTAGTGTGGAGCATAAATATGCTATGGCAGTGTGGAATGAGTGGACTATTCAGAAAGAGTCTGGCTCAACAATTTGCAATGCTCTGAGTGATGGACATGCAAAAATAGTAAACGAGAACAGAGAGTATATGAGAGCAGTTGTGGAGTCATTGCGTTTCACCGCATACCAGGGACTTTCACAGAGAGGAGACACAGAGAATGACACAGCTGTCAACCAGGGAAACTTTCTTGAACTTTTACAGATGATAGGCAAATTTGACAAAACAGTTGCACAGAAAATATCTGACAATCCAAGAAATGCGAAGTACACACATCATGACATACAGAACGAAATACTGGACATTATGGCAAATATGATAAGGGATCAGATAAGTAGTGAAGTACAAGATGCTGAAATGTTTGCTTTGATGGTAGATGAGAGTAAGGACCTGAGTAAAACGGAACAAGTGTCTGTTGTGTTGCGCTACGTGAAAAATGATAAAGCTGTGGAAGAATTTCTCCATTTCACGCCAGCTGACGGTTTGGATGCAGAGTCACTTTTCGCTACAATCAAAGACACTCTGAGCAAATGTAACATTGATCACACTGCCTGTATTGCTCAGTGTTATGACGGCGCTGCAGTGATGTCCGGTGTTCACAACGGGGTCCAAGAGAAATTCCGAGAAGAGGTCCCTCAGGCAATCTACATCCATTGCCATGCACACCGCCTCAATCTAGTTTTGGTGGACTGTGTGAGAAACGTGAAGCCAGCGGGGGATTTTTTTGTTATTGTGCAAGACATGTACAAGTTTTTCTCAGGCTCATTTGTCCATGTCCATTTCGTTAAGAAGCAACGGGAACTTGAGCCCTCTCAGCAGCCCATTGAACTCAAGAAACTGTCCGATACGCGCTGGTCCTGCCAGTATCACTCGCTATGGGCAGTGCAAAAAACCCTACCCGCCATCATTGCATCGTTAAATGACATTAAGGCGCAACCAAATCCACGCAGATCCACTGATGCTCGGTCATTACTCGCACTCATTGATGCTGAATTCATCCTCCACCTTGTTCTGTTTGAGGATTTTTTTTTCGTACAGCAAAGTTCATGTCTGACACTCTACAGTCCCCCGAACTTTTGCTGGAGACTGCCACCGACCTTGCGCACTCAGTCATCACGGGCCTAAAAGAAAAGCGCACAGAGGACTCTTGGAGAGCCATATGGAGCAAGGCAGAGGCGCTCTGCACCAAAGTCGGTGTCGCAAAACCACCGCAGCTCCCACAACAGAAGAGGCAATCTCAACAACCTCACCATCTGCAGGACTATGTAGTTGAAGCTCCAGTTCAAACAGAGCATCCATGCATGTCCTCTCTGGATAAACTCCGAACATCCTCATTCTACCCTGTCATTGACCGACTAGTGAATGAAATGACACGACGGTTTTCAACAGAAGCAGGTGCCGTTCTCATAGGCACGTCAGCCCTCAACCCCGAAAATGCCACATTCCTTGAAAAGGAGAGCCTTGAGCCCATGGCGCAGTTGTATGGGATCAAAAAGGATGACCTGCTGGCCGAGGTGCACCAGATGCGCCGGCTCTTGGAAAGAAAAAAAGAACAAGGTGAAACACTCAGCAGCACACTGGAATTTCTGTCCATGCTTAAACCTTACAAAGACTCCTTTGAGGACATCTATAAACTTTTGCGCAATGCTGTTACACTGCCTGTAACCTCCGCTTCATGCGAGCGCAGTTTTTCGTGCATGCGGCGCGTAAAAACCTACTTGAGGAACAGAATGGCAAACCCTCGACTCAGCAACCTTGCCTGCCTGTCCATACACACAGAAAGAACCAAGGCCCTGGATGTCCAGAAAATTATAGACTCATTTGCACTCAACCACAGCAATAGACGCATCGTCCTTCTGTGAGTTTTTTTTTTTTTTTTATCATTCAAACAAGCTGTTCGCACTTCTCGTTGCGGCTGCACTTTGTAGCCTATGTTATGAGTTTTACTTTTAATATAATGTAAGTTATGATGTTGTCAATGCATAGTTGTTTGTTTTCATTTAATACTTGTTGCAATTTGGATGTTTTGTCTGGTTATGGGCAGGCGCATGGTCGCTGTCCGGATCTGAATGTCACCTTCTCGTTGCGGCTGCACTTTGTAGTTATGAGTTTTACTATTAATGTAATGTAGCCTAAGTTATTATGTTGTGATCCGAGACAAAATTGTCAATGCATAGTTGTTTGTTTTAATTTATTATGCATATGAAATAAATACTTGTTGCATTTTGGATGTATTGTCTGGTTATGGGCAGGCGCATGGTCGCTGTCCGGAGCTGAATGTCACCTTTGCACGCACGTGAAACATTTCCGCCATTGCCCCTTGTATTACATTCTCGTGCTGTGTATCATAGCTTCTTTTATTGAAGAAAAAAACCAAGAACCTCTTTATAAAGTAAGTGACGTCATGAAAATCAATTATTTTCTTAGCTACCCCACGTATCGGTCAAGCCCCCCCTTAGCACCGGGAGAGAAAAAATCCTGCCGCCGTGCATGGCGGATAGTATACTTCCTTTAAGTATACGCATGGAAGTACGGGTATGGTCTCACGAAAATACGTGACACTGTCACGTTATTTAATCTATTGAAACGTGATCAGGGACACGTAGGCCTATTTTCTAAATGTTGTATTTCAATTGGAAGTAGGCTATTTGTCGTGTCACTAAGCATGACTTCCAAACTAAGGTTCTGTCCGGGAGCATTCTCCCTAATGTCCCTTATGGAGCTCCGTACAGATCATTCATTGTTGAAAATTGTCTGTCATAACTAACAAATGACAGCTTTTGGCCACCCGTTTCTACTTAAAATTGTCTGTGATAACTAACAATACGACAGCTTTTGGCCACCCGTTTCTACTTTCACCTTTGATACTGAGAAATTGTGACAATACACGGATATATTAAATGCAGGTGCGCTGCTCTGTAGGCAAACCGCGAAGGAAAAAATGGTAGCTGCTTCATCTGTTCTTTTTAGAATTGTATGTCTTGATGTTTATTTTATCTAGCCATCTATTCTCTTGTTTTTGGCTATGTGAATGAACGTCAGCGTCGATGCCTCGATCGCAAGTCCAGTGTCGCGAGCGGACGTTGCCATGACATCTAGAAATCATACCGTATTTAATGGGTTGTAGTGAGTGTAACATAATTCACCTACAGTATTTTGTTATGTGTTGTTCTTTCAATTGTGTTGGCATGTCGTTTACTATCTTGGTGGTTCAGGGATCGCTGTTCCTTTTAAGGATTACGAGCGTCTCATGACGTCAGAGCCCATGCGGGATTTGTTTACCTTCAGCACGTTTTGATTTCCTGTTTCTCTCTTACTAAATAAACGAGTCACACAACTGTGTGCTCAACGTGCGAAATTGTATCTCTCACTTATGGCAATTTCCACAGGGTACACATATTGATGTGTAGGGGGGTTGTTTATAACTCGTGAATAATATTGTTTAGACTACGGTCTGAGGGAATACTCTGATTCTGATTGGCTGCAGTGCGTGCATTAACTCCTGATATAGCCCTACAGACACCTGCTAAGTAGTTCCAGTCAGTGTTTAGATTCTCTGCCCGAGCCCGAGCCCGACGCGGGCCGGGTCGGCCCGATATTTCCCACCACTATACTCGGGCCAGGCCTTTGATCGAGCGTTTTTATTTTTATTTTACCATTGGTTTATTGGCCAAATCTGAGGAGAAATCTATGCCATAAACAGAAATATTATAGGCCTTTATTACGCGGGTCTTCTCAATTCCGTGGAACGCTCCGTTCATGGTTAGTAGTCCGGTGACTTGTCTATCCCAGCGTCTTCCGTTGCTAAGCGACGTCACCGTCTTTGCGGACAAATTATTTCTCTGCTGATCAACACTACGATTGGCCAAAAGACTTGTATCCCCCCCCCCCCTTAAATAAATACTATGGCAGAATTATTATTATTATTATTATTATTATTATCATTATTATTATTATTCTCATTCAACTTGAACATGTGTTTTTAAAGTAGAGTGGTGGAGGGATGACGTATGTTGGCCAACCCGGAAGTGAGCGTCGCCCTGGATTCCCTCGACAAAAAGCCAACGGGTTTTGCCATTGGATTTTGGATTATTGCTGAAACATTTGCATCTTTGAAGCACCTCCTCAAAAACTGAAAATAAATAAATATATAAAAATAACCGTGCTCCAAAGAACGAAATGTAAACCAATGCATTCTGAATGGGAGTGTTTCTCTGATTTTTCCATGCTACACAAAACGAAATGTAAACCCATGCAAATAAAGACTTCATGGTCATAATAATTTAAATATCATTAATATCCTGAGTGTGTAGGGTGGTATTCAATTTCTTTCAACGGGGCTGCATCCAGTCACTTGACCGTTATGGTTGCTATGTTGGTTCAACCCAGTCGCCAAGAAAAAACGTTGACGGTATACGTTTCCATGAACACTGGATACGTAGCATTTCAACGTAAAAAATAGCGTGTTATACCTACAGTATCCACGTGTGCCGCTGTGGAGGCGGGTTTCGGGGTTTGGGTTTCACGGCTTTCGCAGCAAATTGTGGACACGATTGTTTAGGGGGGGGGGGGGGAGACTGTTGTTGACCGGGGGGGGGGACACACGATTGTAGGGGGGGGGGGGGACACGTTTGTTGAGGGGGGGGGAGACACGTTTGTAGGGGGGGGGGGGCACGCTCGACAACGAGAGTTGGTTTTTATTGAACGCTCGACAACGAAAGTTGGTTTTTATTGAACGAGACTTCAACACGGAACAGCTGCACGAAACGATGGTCACGTCACTCTCGGTGACGGTGTCGACAATAATGAACACACGAACAATGTTAATAGAACAACACACAACCATATAACATCCCGAACCCATTAACCCCACTTAATCCTAACAACAAAACAAGTTAACAAAAGCCCCATTTGTCAACTGAGAACCCCAATTCCCAGAATCCCCCGCGGCTCCGGAACGCGGCGTAGCTTATATTAATCTTTATTATCTGAATGGGAAATGCAATATTTAGGACAGATACACCATTAAACGCGTTTCTAATGACATTTCTAGCGAGAAATTTACATTTTCCTTACATAATCTTCAGTCAGTGAATGTGTATGATCTTTATTAATCTTTATTATCTGAATGGGAAATGCAATATTTTAGGACCGATTCACCGTTAAACGTGTTTCTAATAACATTTCTAGCGAAAAATATACTTTTTACTTGCATAATCTTCAGTCAGTGATTGTGTCTGATCTTTAGTTTTATAGTTATTAGGATTTGATCGGCTCGCTCGCATGTTTCAACGACGTCAGGTTGCTTTCGCTAAACCAGCAGCTCACGTGCTTCCTGCGTTTGTGTTATTAAACTGTTACTTTATGTAACTTTTAATGATATCATCTTGTTAGAAACACGTATATCTGAGAGCCAACCCAGTCGCCAAAAGCATACCTATGTTGACAGTGTACGTTTCGTGAACACTGGATTACGTCGCATTTCAACATAAAATAGTGTGTTATTGTAGCGGTTGTGTACTCTCTCGTTGCGTTGTGATTGAGACCACGATGGAACCATTGGCAGCCAGCCGTTTATTCTGGTGGAATATTTAACATGGGAAATGCTCTTTGAGAACCCTCACAATGGCAGCCTCTCCCAGCCGGGGTATACGTAGACTGAGGAGAGGAGGCAGCAACGTACAATACAACCCCCGCATTCCGCTAGGGGGAGCTCTAGCACTCCAACCAAGGCTCCCACTACCACAGCCAGCGCAAGGATCTCGCTGGCAATGGCAAGTGGGAAGCATTAACCCTGCTACATTCCCCTCTACTGATTTCCACTTGCCCATCCAAAGAACAACTATACAAGTGCTGTGAGAACCCCTGAAACAAACCAAATCAGGCACAGTAAACAACATACAAATACACAGTGAATAACAAAACAAAAATTCAGTACTGTTCATACTAAAGGGTATCAAGCATTCCAGTCAGTGACCATCCCTGAAGAATTAGAATGAGGAAGGCTGCAAAGCCTCCCAACACCCATAGGAAAACATGCCCGTTTACATGTTAGGCTACCTGATACCACATAATTTACACAGTACAGTCGACGACCACCTGAACCCACAACATTCTATGCCACACAGGTCCCTGCACCATTCAGAGATTTACCCCTTCGGAGGAAGAAAGGAAAAACAACCAAAAAAAAAAGAAAATATTAAAAAAAAAAAAAAAAAAAATGGCACTTTAATATACACAAAAATAAATAAATAAAATAAAATAAATAAAATCAGAAAAATCAAAATCCATAAACCTTAGAACCCAGCCAAAACTCTCTGGTGCATATTTTGGGTGAGCCTGACCACAGGTCTAATAATCCTCCCACATCTAGATCTCACACCTAGCATTATATCACTACCAGCAGTATCGGGCTGAGGATGCTGTACCCTATCCACAGTCAGTGAACCTTCAACAGAAGACCGCAAAACAGGTGCTGACACAGGGTCAAGTCGCAAGTCAGTCTGGTCCGAAGGACAGTCAACGTCAGTCGTCAAGTCAGGTGGAACTGTCCAATCGTCTGCATCCCCAGGTAAGTCACAGGAGGTAGTCTGGGCCGGAGGGTCAACATTCTCCTTCAGGTCAAGAGGTGCGTCACAAGAGACAGTCCGAACAGGTCTGTCAGCCAACAAGGCATCCAGCGGATCTCCATTAGAGTCTGGGAGTCGTGAGATCCAAGAAACAGTCCTGTCCTCTGAATCACAATCAGGCAGGACGGTAGAACCCACATCACCATCCGGAAAGGAATCATCTGTAGCAAAGTCACTCACACAGGAACCGTCATTTTCGGACCCAGGTGGGATAGGCAAGAAATTGACAGGCATTATCAAATTTCTATGGACCACCTTCTCTCGATCCGTTGTACATTTCTTGATCCTGAAGGTGTGTGTTTTCGTGTTTCTCCACAACAGTGTGCAGGTGACTGTCCCAGCGATCAGCCAACTTTCTCTTCCCACGCTCTCCTTTGTTGGCTAAAAGAACCCTGTCTCCAACTTCCACAGCCGCGCCCCTGAACTTCCTGTTGTATAAGGCAGCTTGTCTCTGCTGCTGTTTAGTAGAGGAGGTCTGAGCGATTTTTATGGCCTCTGCCAGATCATGCCTGAGACCCTGCACATAGGCGTCATAATCCACCAGCTGATCATCCTGAAGGACAGACCCAAACAACAGGTCGACTGGCAGCCTGGGTGTCCGCCCAAATATCAGCTGAAATGGAGCAAACCCTGTGGTCTCGTGCACTGTAGCATTATAGGCGAAGGTGAGAGATTTCAGATGCTGCGGCCACCTGTGCTTGGCCTTGGGCGGCAAGGCTCTTATCATTCCACCAAGGGTGCGATTGAATCTCTCAACAGCTCCATTGCCCATGGGGTGGTACGGGGTGGTGCGCGATTTCTGGACACCAGCAGCAATGAGCATCTCGGCTATAAGACTGCTTTCGAAGTTGGCCCCCTGGTCCGAATGTATGCGCTCAGGAAAGCCGTATACACAGAAGAAGTTGTTCCAAAGTTGATTTGCAACAGCTTTTGCTGACTGGTTTGGACAGAGGTATGCCTGAGCCAGTTTGGTAAAATGGTCGGTAACCACAAGCACATCAAGTGACTTGTTAGAAGAATCTTCAGCCGACCAAAAGTCAATGCAAACCAACTCGAGAGGCCTAGATGTCACTATGCTCTCGAGTGGCGCCCTGCCCTCCGGCTCTGGAGACTTGCTAAATACACAGCGGCGACAACACCGCACGTATTCCTTCACGTCTCTCTCCATGCCTTGCCAGTAGAATCTCTGTCTAGAGAGGTAGAGCGTTCGTCTTTGGCCTTGATGACCAGCTTCATCATGCACACCTCTGAGGACCTCTTCCCTCAGTACCAAGGGCACAACATACTGGTACGTCTTCCGCTGTGTGACAACATCCTTCGAAACACGATAGAGGACGCCTTGTTTGATGGAAAGTTTCTCCCAATGCCTGAGGAGCCTCAAAGTGTCAGCTGGCTCATGCCCACGCTCACGCCTTGATGGACGTCTCTGCCTCTCCACAAAGTGAAGCACCCGACTCAAGCAAGGGTCTGCACGTTGTGAAGCCATCAACGTCTCCTTAGGCAAGGGACGGATGTCGGAATGCTCACGTGGTTGGATGGATTGCACAAGCTGAGGAAGGAGAAAGGCTTGGGGAGGCACATGCTCCTGGCCCAATGACCGCTCCAAGACAGCAGAGACGGCCTGATTGGAAACGGAAGGGCCCAAGGACACTGCCACAGCACTGCTGAGAGATGGCATGACTCGCGGATTGCAGGATTGACGGAACGCATCCTGCACACTGTCAAGGTTCAAGGCGTTCGCCTCCTCCATGAGTGCATTATACGGGACCCTGGTGAGACGATGAAGCATACTGGGCTGCACAAAAGGCTCCCGGCTGAGGGCGTCTGCCACAACATTCTTAGGACCTGGGATGTATCTTATTTCAAAGTCAAACGGGGCGAGCTTAGCCACCCATCTCTGTTCACAAGCATCGAGTCTGGACTTACTCAGAATATAGGTCAACGGATTATTGTCCGTCCATGCCGTAAACGTGTGGCCTCTCAGCCAGTGGCTGAATTTGTCATAGACAGCCCATTTGAGCGCCAGAAAGTCCAACCTATGTGCTGGGTAGCGAGACTGGGCATAGTTGAGAGATTTGCTGGCGAATGCAATCGGACGTGCTACATTATCCCCCTCAGTCAGTTGAGATAACACCGCACCCAGACCATTGGAGGAGGCATCCATTGAGAGCAAAAAGGGCTTGCTGAAGTCTGGGTGAGCCAGAGCAGCATTATCTAGCAACGCTAGTTTTAGCCTCTTGAAAGCCTCTCCGCATTCCACTGTCCAGTCAGTAGAGGTAAGTTTCCTTGTTACAGGCGTCTTCCTTTTCCCCTTACTGTAACGTGGCCTCTTGACTCCAGAGGTAAGTGCAAAGAGGGGCTTGCTGATCTTCGAGTAGCCCTCAAAGAATTGCTGGTAGAACCCAACCATACCAAGGAATGATCTTATCTTGGTGGGAGATGGGACAATGCCGGACTCATCCATCAAGTCTTTCTCGCTGAGATTTATATGGCCTTGACCTTCTCAGGGTCTGTGGCAATGCCATGTTTGTCAATGATGTGCCCCAAAAACCTCACAGATGGCCGCAGGAGGTGGCACTTTTTGGGGGCTAACTTTAGATTGTGCACCTTCAATCTCTCAAAAACCATTTCTAGTCTTTGCAAAGCTAGCTGTTCGTTAGGAGCAAAAACCAAAATGTCATCCAAATAGCAGAGGAGGCTTAAGAAGTTTTGGTCACCAAAGATAGCCATCATCATCCTCATGAATGTTGCCGGGCTGTTACACAGACCCTGCGGGAGTCTGTTGTACTCATAAAGCCGAAATGGGGAGGTGAACACAGTAAACTTCTTATCCTCCTCGTGTACTTCCACATTGTAGTATCCCGAGGTCAAGTCCATGGTCGAGAAAAATGTATTCCCCCCCAGAGCTGCCAAAGCGTCGGCCTGGTGAGGCAGAGGGTGGGCATCCTTTACGGTACGCGCATTCAGCCAGCGAAAATCCGTGCAGAGACGCAAGTCTCCATTCTTTTTCCAAACGAGGACAAGCGGCGATGCATACTCACTCGCAGATTTCTTTATGATCTCTCGCTCCTCCATCTCATTCAAAGCCGTTCGGAGCTTGTCATAGTGAGATGGAGCCAGCCGACGATACGGCAGCCTGAAGGGTTTGCTGTCACTCAGGCGGATGCGGTGGACAAACCCTTTGGCTGTGCCGCATCTTCTCTCGCTGTGGCGAGAGAAGATGGACTCATACTTTGTCAGCAGATCAACCAGCTTTGCTTTCCAGAATGGAGACAAATCGGCTGAGTCAATGTCAATGTCCTGCAGACCCACGTCGTGAAGGGCTGACCTACAAGGCCTGGGCATAGAGCGCTCAGAGTCAACTGTCAAGCTCTTCTCGCTACCCGTGTCAGTCAGGTCAGTAGTCTTGCCTACATTACATTCAGCACTGTCAGTCTCGTCAGTCCTGTACAAATAGTCATTGTCAAAGTCCTCAAGTGCCACACAGGGGGACGCGTCAGCAATCTTGCAGTTCCGTCTTAGAGTCACAGGTTTATTGGAGGGGTTGATAATTCTCACTGGGACCCAACCATCGCCCCATAGTGGCGTCACCAGTCGCCCTACCATGACGGTCCGTGGCACTGTTCGTGACTGACTTGGTTCCACTACCAGTGTGCTTCCAGCAGAGAGGCACACATGACCAGGCAAGCGCCCCCACACTAAGTGTTCTCGCATAGGCTCTAAAGTCACGGCATGCTTCAGCTTGACTGTGCCCACTTTTTCTGGGATTTCACTGCCTCTCCATTTCTCCACAGTGGCCAACAGCTGCAGAAGACCGTCCTCCTTACCAGACGCCTGAGGTGAAAGAGATGCTGTCTCCCCGAAACTCCCAGGGTGTTTAGCCATTCGAATGAGGTGTTTTATAACGTTGCTGCCCAAAATCAGGTCATCACTCTGACCATCCACAACGAGTGTGGGCACGGAGATCTGGCAGTCATGGACTTTCATCTGCAGCTCGCAAACACCTACAGGACATGTCCTCAACCCTCCACAGCCAATCAGCACAACTGATGTCGGGGCAACAGAGTGAGGGGAAATAACACCTGCGTCCTGCAGCTTTGGAAGTAAGCGTGAGCTCATAGAACAGGCCATTGAACCACTGTCCAACATGGCACGCACCTCCACAGCATCATGAATCATCACACTAGTGTAGAAAAGATTGTCTTTTCGCAGTCAGTCGCTGCGTGTTCTGAAAAATTAAAGTTGAATCACTGTCCGTCGTTGCACAAGCATGTGAAAAAACAGACTGAATATCATCGTCATATGGGGATGCGCCAGCTGACCCTTCACTAGACCCCTCCTCGTGCGGGTCAGCTAGTTTCCCTGCTGCGTGGGTGAACCAGGAGCAGGTGGGGCTGAGCAAGTGGCAGCTTGATGCCCAGCAGCATGGCAGCGGAAGCATAGACGTTCGTTCCGACAGTGGGAAGCAGTGTCATGGTCGACGCAGCCACAAATAGCGCATGGCCCCCAAGCCCGGGTGCGACCGACAGGTCTCTGTCTAGGCTGCCCGTAAAGCTGAGGAGACTCCCGTTGTAACAAACGCTCCAGCAGAGTGACAATATGCCCAAGAACGTGACTCTCACCTGACGCCGGCCCGCCAGTCATGGCAGGTTGGGCAGCAGGAGTCACTGCAGTCTGCACGTGACTATGCACAGCATCAACAGCCTGAGAATATTGCAGGTGGTCTGTTGGACGTGCAGCTGAATGGTGCTGCTGAAGACGTTTTTTGTGATGGTGCTCATCAAGCCGTACCTGCACATCCATGGCAGTCCACTCCTCCAGTGGCCTACAGCTGAAGACAAGAGACAGTTCTCGATCGGGACAGTGAGTGATGAACATGACAGTCACTTCCCTAGAGGAGTCATCAATAGTTTTGCCTTGCCTTTTCAGCCCATCCGTAGCTGTGTCGAGTGCCTTGTTAAGCCGGATCCAATAGTCAACAGCACTTTCATTCTCTAAGGGCTTTGTGTCATAGAAGTCAGCAAGAGGCATGAAAGAAGTCACAGACTCACTAAAGTGTTGCTTGAGTATGTCGAAAATGGGCTGAGGACCTAACCGTAAGACCAAACTAGGCTTGCTACGCACCCCCACTCTCACAACATCACGTGCTCTACCCTGTAGCCTGCCCATCACTTCTTCCGCCTGATCACATAACTGAACATCCCTCTTAGTCAGATACACTTTAACACAGTCTTCCCACTCAGAAACCGAAAGTTTGTCAGTCTTGTCCCCCCTGAAGGGATGCGGTTCACCACTATGCTGGCTAACAGTCAGGCTCATCTTAGAGAGATCAGCAATGGTCGAAGGGGCCAAAGTAACATCACCAGTTGGGGCGGACCTAAGACAAGAGGCAATGTTCTCCCCAATACTAGTCCCTATCTGCTTAACTAAGTCAGTTAATACATGCACAGGGACATGGTCCACATCCCTACCCCCAGAAAATGCAGATGGACCAGCTAACTGATCAGCACTAGAAGAAACGTCACCACCCTCAGCACCATTCACTTTGGCCTGTTGAGGAGTGGATGTCAGGGGCCTCCCCCGAAAACCTCCTTTCTGGAGTGATGGGCTAAACATAAATGTCTGACCCCTGCCTAAAGCAGATAAGTTCAGCTCATCCATCTTTAATGAGTCACAATTTCCCAAAACCCAAAATGTACGTTATGCAGTGACAATAGTAAAGAAATAAAAACACATACATAACTAATGACACGTCACTGTTCAAATGTCACGTTCAACTCAAAAGCAAAAAAAGAAAACAATTTGCATTATGTGCACGAGGAGAAAGAAAAATAAAATAAAACACAAAAAAATTTAAACATATATCTTTACAAGATGGTCGGCAGTAACCATATCCCTTGGTTCGAACTATTCCTCTTTATTTTTATTACTGAACCTGTCTACTAGAAGCAGCACGGGCGACTCACTGCACGGCCACGTCGTCGGTGCTCACGTGCCACGTGTTGAATGGCGATCCTCAATGACGCAGCAGACAGGCAGAGAAGAACGGGTCACGGCACCATTTGTAGCGGTTGTGTACTCTCTCGTTGCGTTGTGATTGAGACCACGATGGAACCATTGGCAGCCAGCCGTTTATTCTGGTGGAATATTTAACATGGGAAATGCTCTTTGAGAACCCTCACAATGGCAGCCTCTCCCAGCCGGGGTATACGTAGACTGAGGAGAGGAGGCAGCAACGTACAATACAACCCCCGCATTCCGCTAGGGGGAGCTCTAGCACTCCAACCAAGGCTCCCACTACCACAGCCAGCGCAAGGATCTCGCTGGCAATGGCAAGTGGGAAGCATTAACCCTGCTACATTATACACACACACACAAGCACACACAAGCACACACACGCACGCACAGACACACAGACACAGACACACACACACACACACACACGGTGCATTTCGCTGCTAAAAGAACAACAAAAAAATATTCCCTCAAATATTATTACTTTCAAAACGTTGGCCAAAATGGCCAATAATATCATTTTTTATTTGGGATGCTTCTAGGACATTTTGGGTGGATTTTGAACGGTATGTGGGGGGCACGTTTTTTGCAGGACCTGGCAACCCTGCGCTGTTGCCCGAGATCTGGATCCACCCCGGCGTGGTGCCGTCTCCTTTTGACCTTTTGACCCCAGACTTCTGGGGGAATAGCTGAATCAATTCATTAGTCAATCAGAAGCATGTAAATATCTTCCCGGTGGCGTAAGAGGACGAACAAGGTGTCCTTCAACATCTACGCTTCCAGGCGATTGCAACGGTGCCACACATGAGCATATTCGAACATGTTTAATGGTAGTAATTAGCTGTCGAAATTGGAGGCCTTAATCAATACTGAGCAGCTATTGATTTGCTTCCCGATAAAGATTTGTCACAAATGACATGTTATTTAGCATCTACACGTTGAGCTGAGTCCAATAACACCAAGAACGACACTCTAGCTAATGGTAACATGTATTTTACATGGTACACCTAGGTCTAGGACATGATCTCGGTGTAGCAAGAGGCCGAGCTTGATCTCATTGGACTCAGCTTAACGTGTAGATGCTAATTAACATGTAATTTGTCAAAAATCTCCATCGGGAAGCAAATCTATAGCTGGTCATTATTGATAAAGGCCTCCAAAATCGAGCTAATTACTACCCCGAAACATATTCAAATATGATGATGTGTGGCACTGTTGCAATCGTCTCAAAACGTAGATGTCAAAGGACACCTTGTTTGCTCTGTTGCACCACCGGGAAGATATTTTCATACTTCTAATGGATTGATTCATATTTTAAGGTTCTCGGAGTGAGACTTTAAGTGGCTGCAGCAGAAGTGTTGAGACGAAAGATGATATCAAGAGATTTATAGAATATTCCCATTCACATTATGATACTTCGTCGTAACATCCGACCAAACATCCTTCACATTCACCAAGCGAAGATTATGAAAGTCCAGGCCCCACCTTCCTGCACTCGGGGTCCGACTGGGCCAAGTTTCAGGCAGGAAGGGCCTCCCCTTCCTACCCTCGGTGTCCGACCGGGCCAAGTTTCGGTGCGGGGGTCCCAGTTAGGCCCTAGAATAAGGTATTCAAATTTCAGGGCGGTAGGACCTTCCTATCTCAAAAACTGTTTTTCCACCACATTCTGAACCATTAGGTCTTGCAGGCAACACTTCTGAGGGGCTTTGTCCAAATGACAGTCCATTTGGGAAAATGGACTGTTTTTTTTTTTCTCTAAGGGCTAGAACTCCAAATCTCGGATATGTCGTTCTCGGGGCCCCGGGAAAAGTGTGTGTAAACATTTAAGTATCCCTGGCTATCTCGAAAAGACCTCCAACAGTACAGTAAATGTAGATAAGACAGAGGTTAGTTTCTAGTCCCCATTTTTTGTGGGATGGAGGTGTACATTTGTGGCTTAAGGTGTGTAGACACAGCTGGCCTGTGGCCACGTTTTTGAAGTCTGGGGTCAAAAGGTCAAAAGGAGCCGGCACCACGCCGCTTATGAGATAACAAAAAGTTCATGTGTATTTCTCTCATAACTTTTTGTCCTTATTAAAGAGAGGCCTGATTCTCAGATATGCATGTTGGATGGCTAGGGTGTAGGTCTGGGAAGAACTTCAGGCCAAAATCTTGCAAGCGAGCCGCTGGGTGCAGGTGCAACGAGATGGAGCACTTGCTGAGTCATTTCCTGTAGGGCTGGAGCCACAAGTTGAAGCGTATGCATCCTTTGAGACCCCCTTTGATAAAAGGGGGTCTCAAATGTTGACCCTCAGTCACCTATTGCATCACTTCCTTTAGGGCTTCGGCCTCCTAATTGATCATTATAGTATAATTGAATGCCCTCTTTCATATACATGACACCTCCACCACTGGGACGTGGCAACAATTCTCCAAATCCATATGGGGAGGGGGGGGGGGGGATGCTTGTGGACAGTAGGGGTGTATTCCAAGGGAGGATTCCCCTTGGAATTGTTTGCCAATATGAAAGAGTCATGGCTTGAGCCAGGGTAATTAGCAAAGACAGGATTTATTCTACAATTAGCATCGGAATGACTTGGATATTAATCTAATGAGTTCCCTTCCGGTTTATGTATATGAGTGCGTTTACTGATGGGGCACGTAGCGGCACATGGGTGCAGTCTATAGCACCAAGGACGCCAGGGAACCCATACTTGGTCCAAAACTCCTGCTTTGTTCTTTCCTGGCTGTCAGGTGTAACAGGGAATTTGATGTATTCCCCAGCATGTCGGACTAGACCTGACGTAACTGCATGTATAGCCAAACTTATTGCGGATTGTGAAATGCATCCAATAGTACTAAGGGGATGCTGGAACGACCCAGATGCATAGAAATGCAGTGCCGCTGTAACTTTCACTGCAATGGGGAGGGCATAGGGACAGCGTGCATCAGTCCCCAGCTCATCTGCCAGGAGATGGCAGATATCTGTGACAGCCTGACGAGTCAGGCGTAGCTTACGCCTGCATTCCTCCTCACTCAGGGAGAGATAGGTGTGTCTGGGCCGGTAGACCCTCTCCCCCCGGCATCTGATCCTCTGTCCCAAGACGTATTCCATTCCACTGTGCAATCGAAAAATTATGAGCAACCTCAACTTAACTGGTAAGTTGCAGAGTAAGGTTTTAAATGGACTTACAGAAGGTGATTTCGCAGTCTTCAGAATTTATTTTGCAGTCTTCAGAATTGTGGTTCCTGATTCTTGACGGACAACCCAGTTTGACAGGTGTCGTTATATACATGTGTCTCTTGTCACTATTGGTCAACCAGGTTAATTTGATCCGTCATTACGCCTGCTACAATTCGTGTGAATAATTTGGGTAAATGTGTACGCTAGATTTATGCCTATTTATTTTATCTTTATGGACACCACAATGATTTTCCCATGTGTGGTAATATTTTATTTTCCTTGTAATTATGTATGGTTTGCAAAAATGGGAACTGCTGTCCGTGTAGATGAGGGAAGAGGTCATTTTCGGTATACTAAATTGGAGATTTTGGCACACTTTGTGTGAAAGGTTACCCCAATTGAATTGGGGCCCCCAAAATGAAGGGCACTTTTGCCCCAAACTGCAGAAAGTGGCCACTGCTGAAATCAGAATCGGTCACCCGGGGTTTGTTTGGGGTCTTCGGACTGCGTCAACGTCATTTTTCCCCCAAAATGAAGGGCACTTTTGGCCCAAACTGCAGAAAGTGGCCGCTGCTGAAATCAGAATCGGTCACCCGGGGTTTGTTTGGGGTCTTTGGACTGCGTCAACGTCATTTTTCCAATGGGGGGCCCTCTAAGACCATTAATGACCAAACATGTACTTTGTACTTCAGGCCAAAGTTTTTCTGGGGGCACTTTGGCCCGAGGTGCCCCTTCACTTAGGGAAACTTTGGAGTAAGTTCGGGGCGCTTTTAACAGAACTTCGCCGGGATTGGCCTGATGTGTACCGGGGCCACGCCCCTTCACTTAGGAGCACTTTGGAGTAAGTTGGGGTTGCTTTTAACAGAACTTTGCCGGGATCGGCCTGAGGTGTACCGGGGCCACGCCCCTTCACTTAGGGGCACTTTGGAGTAAGTTCGGGGCACTTCTAACAGAACTTTGCCGGGATCGGCCTGAGGTGTACCAGGGCCATGCCCCTTCACTTAGGAACACTTTGGAGTAAGTTCGGGGCACTTTTAACAGAACTTTGCCGGGATCGGCCGAATTTTTTAATTTGGCCTGCGGCCCTCCCGTGGGGCCCTCGTCAGTCTCCCAGAGTCCCGGCCCGGTAGACCTTCAGCGAAGCCAAGTAGCTCTGCGGTGGTCGTATCGCAACGTGGCGAAGATATCCTAGCTGAAGGTCCTCTGGCGCATTACATGGTCAAAGATCTGGCAGAAATGAGCCTCAAAAAGCATTCCTGACCCCGTGTGACCTTTTTAGGCCTCACTCCATTCGGGGCCACTTCTCTCAATTCGAAAGTGTCTACAATTTTCTACGGCTGACCTTTGACACTCGAAGGCCGCACGGGTCTGAAACTCTTCGCCGTGGATGAGCCTCAGCTCCTGAGACGCACACCCAGTTTTCAGACTGACGGCTCAAAGCGTTTAGGAATTATGCTGAAATAGAGAGTCAGGAGGTCGGTGCCATCAAAGGTCACGGCTGACCTTTGACACTTGGGAAGGCCGAACGGGTCTGAAACTCTGACCCCGAACTCTCATGCTGTGCCCTATACCACGAAGCTCGCTGAACATACTGTTGGGCAAAATAACCTGCTGAGTACATCACATGTACATTATAAATATAGCTAACTCCTACCCTAGCTTAATGAGCACATCACATGGCAGTCACCTTACAATATAGTCAACTTTTAACACATAACACATACATGAGAATATAGTCAGGTCAAGGCCAGAGCCAAGGCCCCATTTCTCCTCCAGGCAGATGGTAGACACTCAGACAATGCACCAGTCATCCTCAAGAACAGGAGGGCCACAACAGGAGATACTCTGAAGCTCTCCCCCGTAAGGAGGAACACAAGAAGATACACATGCATATACTAGTGCCTGGGAGCCAAGGTCAAGCAATAACACACAAGAACCATACACATCTCAAACGCACACACCTCATCACGAGGAAGATACAGCATAAGACTGTATCACACAGAGACTCTTCACCTTCTTCTGAAGCAGACCTTCCACGGAGGCGAAGCTCCGGACGAACCATCAGCGCTGATTAGGGACTTAGACATATTCGATTTCTCACGCTTATGACTCTGTATAACCGTTGCCACTTTACTTAATAAATCCAAGGTCCTCGTGCCGACAGACTTTATTACCTCTCCGTCTCATTTCATCTGGTCCAGTAACTAGACAGACCGTTTTTCCCTTCAATACCCAGGCTTTCTTGGGAAAACCTGGCTCGACAGAGCCGCAAATCGCAATCAGAGTTAAATGGTACCACAAAGCTCACTTTAGATTGAATTAGTTGAACCAGGTTTTCCGCTTTAGGTTCAGTGCGCGTTCACGTGAAATGGGCGTAATTTTTCTGACCTTTACGATAGATCAAGCAGTCTATATGCGTATAAGTGAAAAGATTCTGCATATTGTTTATAAAATGACTATGCCAAATGCAGAATTGTTTGCCATTAATCCAAATAGAATGATGATGATTTAAAAATGCATAAGCAACGTCCATCCTGCCTTATTCTATCATTTAGGGAATTCACTTTAAAAACACCCTATTGTGGCGAGCAGGGCGGGAAGGACGAGACGGGAGCCCAGGTTAAAATGGCGGCGCAACTCTCGTGCCTCAGTACACCGCACGACCCCGAGAGCTGCCTTTATTCAAAAACCCCCCGCACATACAGAAACACGGCACAACTGACCGACGGACATATGACTCCGGGTAACGGTTGCCGACAACACTACACACAATAAACACACAAACAATAAAGAACCCCAAACCCGTTAACCCCACTTAACCTAATAACAAACAAGTTATCTAAAGACAATAAAACCCCTTTTCCCCAAACAACATTATGATTACCCCATTACCCAGAATCCCCAGGGGGTAGGAGTCGCCACACAGCCCCCACCTTAGGGGTCAGACGTCCCGACGACCCCAACACCCAATGCACAGTCCCGAGTGTTCCGGGGGCCAGCGCCGCCGCCTTGGCCCCTGCCAGTAGTGGCCCCGTTGCGGTGCAGCCTTCCCCTCGGGTTGGGACGCCCGTCTCCAACTGTCCGCAGAGGACCTGGGGGTGTGGTGGTCAGGAACCACCTCTTTCGGGGCCCCCACCAGGTTCTGCTGTAGGGGGGCTCTGGAGCGCCGTTCGGGCACCCCATCCTCCGCCGCCCTCCGACGTCTGGCCTTCCGACGGCCACGCCGGCGGCTGGGACGAGGGTGGGTGGCACGCTTCCCCGTCCACCCGCAGTCCTCGACCAGCCTAAGCTGCCAACACTGCTGCGGCTCAAGGTCAGCCCTGTCGTGCCGCCACAGTGCACGGGAAGCCTCAGCCGCCTCGGTGGCGGGAAGGGTGGCCGTCCGGACCCGGCCCTTCCGCTGCCTGGACCTGACCTCCACGTTCTTTGTGCCGGGGGCGGCCGCTGCCCCAGCCGCGTCCACGGATGCACCATCAGGACGGCGGCAGAGCTCCACCTCAGCCCGTTCCGCCTGGTCCAGAGCCGCATCGAAGGTCTAGGGCGCGGTGAGGCGGACATGCTGCCCGAGACTCTCCGGCTGCAGTCCCCGCAGGAAAGCGTGGAGCGCCAGGGCCTCCCGTGTAGCCGCGTTGAATTCCGGGTAGCTGCGTCGGGTCAAGAGCTGGACGTCAGCAGCGTAGACGCCCAGGCTCTCCTCCTCCCTGCGGCAGTGAGAAGCCAGCAACTGCTTGCTCTCGTTTCGGGAGACCCGTTCACCCAACCGCCTCTCCAGTGCTCGGATCAGGGCCTGAAGGTCTCGCTGGTCCGCTTGGTCCAGGTCAAGCAGCACCCTTGCTGCCGTCCCCTCCAACGCCAGAGCCAGGTGGACAACCGCCTCCTCGGCACCCCAGCCGTTGTGCCACGCCGCCAGCCGGAACTGGGCCAGGTATGGCTCCAGCTGCGTTACCCCGGTGAACTTCGGCAGCCTAACCGCTGTCCTGGGGCGGTTAGGCTGCCGGCTGCCGGTCCTCCGGGCCTTCCGGTCGTGTCCACAGGGGGGCGCTGCGCTCCCATAGCGCAGGGTGCGTTATCCATGGGCTCGACCGCGAAACTCAAATCCCCCCGCGCATGCGCAGGCCAAATCCCACTTCTGACACCAATATGGCGAGCAGCGCGGGAAGGACGAGACGGGAGCCCAAGGTTTAAATGGCGGCGCAACTCTCGTGCCTCAATACACCGCACGACCCCGAGAGCTGCCTTTATTCAAACACACAACAGAAAACACGGCACACCTGACCAACACACACAACACTCTCACTAATGGTCCCGATCACACTACACATCACAATTAAACACACAAACAATAAAGAACCCCAAACCCGTTAACCCCACTTAACCTAATAACATAAACAAGTTATCTAAAGACAATAAAACCCCTTTTCCCCAAACAACATTATGAATACCCCATTACCCAGAATCCCCAGGGGGTAGGAGTCGCCACACTATGTAAGAAATGTATGGCATGTTATCAACCGCTGAGAGGTAGCGGCAGTAGCGTAGTGGATTAGTATCAGAATCAGAATTCTTTTAATGGCCAAGTATATTCACACATACAGGAAATTGACTTGGTGTGGTTGGTGCATAAGACATGAGACATAACATAACAACAAAAAAACATAAACAAGAACAAAGGACAAATGTTTTTTAAGATAATAATAATAAATAATTGGGCATAGAAGGGCAAGTTAGTTTGAGTACGTAAACCCAGAGTCATTGTGATGCAGGGGGCTTGTTTGTGAGCCCAACTGCCGTGGGGAAAAAACTGTTCAAGTGGCGAGAGGTTTTGGTCTTAATAGCCCGGAACCTTCTGCCGGATGGGAGACACAGAAATAGGTGGTGACCGGGATGAGAAGGATCAGCGATGATATTGCCTGCTCTCTTGCTGGTCCTTAAGTGAAACAGGTCTAGAAGAGACGGCAGGTCGCAGCCGATTACCTTCTCGGCTGACCGAATGATCCGCTGCAGTCGGCTTTTATCCTTTGCAGTAGAGGCAGCGAACCAGATGGTTATTGAAGAGGTGGGGATGGATTCAATGATGGCTGTGTAGAATTCCAACATCACTTTCTTCGGCATGTTGAATCTCTTTAGCTGTCGAAGGAAGAACATCCTCTGCTGGGCCTTCTTGATTTTGGAGGTGATGTTCTCCGCCCACCTTAGGTCTTGTGCCATGACTGTTCCCAGGAATCTGAAAGACTCCACCATGTTAACTGGGGAGTCACACATGATGAGGGGGATGGTTGGGGCTGGGCTCCTCCTGAAATCTGCTACCATCTCTAAAGCATTCAGCTCCAGGTGGTTCTGGCTGCACCAGAAAGCCAGGCTGTCGACTTCATTTCTGTAGGCGGCCTCATCCCCATTTGAGATTAATCCAATGAGGGTGGTGTCATCCGCAAATTTTATGAGTTTGACAGAGGGGTGGCTGGAGGTGCAGTTGTTGGTGTAGAGGGAGAAAAGTAAAGGAGAGAGCACACAGCCTTGGGGGGCTCCAGTCCTGATGGTCCGAGGCTCCGAGACAAGCTTGCCCAGCCTCACTCGCTGCTTCCTGTCTGACAGGAAGTCAGTGATCCACCTGCAGGTGGGCTCAGGCAAGTTCAGCTGTGTTAGCTTGTCTTGGAGGAGAGCTGGGGCGATGGTGTTAAATGCCGAGCTGAAATCAACAAACAGGATCCTGGCATAGGTGCCGGGGGAATCAAGGTGCTGGAGGATATAGTGGAGTCCCATGTTGATTGCGTCATCAACAGACCTGTTGGCTCTGTAGGCAAACTGCAGTGGGTCAAGGAGATGGTTGGTGATGGCCTTGAGGTGGGTCAGCACGAGGCGCTCGAAGGTCTTCATTACCACAGAGGTCAGGGCGACTGGTCTGTAGTCATTAAGGCCTGAGATCCTCTGCTTTTTCGGAACGGGGATGATGGTGGATGTTTTAAAGCAGGCAGGTACCACACATTCAGCCAGTGAGGTGTTAAAGATGTTTGTGAACACTGGAGACAGCTGGTCAGCACAGTACCTTATTGTGGAGGGAAAGACAGCATCTGGTCCAGCTGCTTTGCGGGGGTTCTGTCTTTTTAACAGCTTGTTGACATCCCTCTCCTGAATGGAGAGAGGTGTGATGGGGGGGAGAGGGCTGTCTGGGACCATTTTGTTGGAGAGGGTGGTGTCTATGTCCAGGCTGGGAAGAGTAGGTGTGATAGCTGTGGTGGGGACAGGGTTAGGACCAGTCCATTGTCTGTCAAATCTGCAGTAGAAGTCGTTCAGGTCATTTGCCAGTCTAAGATCTTCCATAGAGTGGGGGGATTTGGTTTTGCAGCCTGTGATCACCTGAAGGCCTTTCCAGACTGACGAGGAGTCATTGGCTGCAAATTGATGTTCCAGCTTCTTAGAGTACTGTCGTTTTGCCTCCTTTATCTCCTTGCCAAAAGAGTATTTCGCCAGTCTGAACCTATCCTTGTCCCCACTCTTGAAAGCCTCCTCCTTTTCAAAACGAAGCTGTTTGAGTCTTGCAGTGAACCAGGGCTTGTCGTTGTTGTAGCTCACCCTGGTGCGTGTTGGAATACATACGTCCTCGCAGAAGCTGATGTATGACATCACAGCATCTGTATAATTCATCCAGACTGCTGGAAGAAGTTCTAAAAAGATCCCAGTCTGTGTCATCCAGGCAGTCCCGCAGCTCATACACAGCTTCTCTGTTGTTCCAGTTTTTTGTAGTCCGCACAGCAGGTTTCGAAATTTTAAGTTTTTGTTTATAAGCTGGGATCAGATGAATAAGAGCATGGTCGGATAGCCACAGAGCAGCGTGTGAAACTGCACGATAAGCCCTGCTGATGGTGCTGTAGCAGTGGTCCAAAGTATTCTCCTCCCTGGTCGGGCATTTGACTAACTGTTTGTATTTCGGGAGTTCGTGAGTGAGGTTGCCCTTATTAAAATCTCCAATGACAATAACCGGAGAATATGTATTCTCTCTCCTACTCTCCACTCCTAATATCTGATCAGCGAGTTGACGTTGAGCCTCTCGCACGTCAGCTTGCGGTGGGATGTAAACTCCAGCAAGAATAAAAGAAGTGAATTCACGGGGGGAGTAAAACGGACAATGTATAAGACGTATAAGACCCGAACGCCCGACCGGGGTTCAAATTCGCCGGTCTATAATCATGCATTTTACCCCCATAGATGTGGTGCCAGCACAGCCTTGAAAATATGGGTTCAAGTTCGAAATATAGAAAAATATAATTCCATAAGCTTTAGTGAATAAGTATTCCATACGCATGAGAATTGGGACTTTTTAAGCGTCACATAAATTCTTGTCACTTGGGAGTCGAACCCCCCGCGCAGAAATTCAAGACTGACGCGCTACCTCCACTCTAGCACTCTGTCACGGAGACACAACGCGCAACAGTAAGCGTTGTCTACATAAGGTCCAAAAGGACGATCCAATAACGAACACCCTCTGATGAGAATTTGTATCTCTCATGAAGAACCCCAATTTCGATGTTTGCACAATGACAATAAAGTCTGAAATCTGAATATCGTCAGACAATGCCAAGGGATCGGTTCTGTCCCGTAAAACCCTCTGACTCCGGAGAGACGGCTGTACGAGAAGTGCGCCGAGGTCCACGGGAACACCCACAAATGGTGACGCCATTGTCAGAGGAGGGGCTAGGAAGCTGCGCACGCCGATTTAAGTAGCCGATCTCCGGCTAGACTAAAGCCGAAAAACTGCTCCCGACCAGGTTTGGTTGCGAGCATAAGTCACCATGGTGATACAGCGACGCTAAAAGAGATCGACTTTCGTGGTACAACTAACCCAGGCTTGGAGCTCAACATACCTCGCTAACCCTCTAAGCGAGCTTCGTGGTACAGGGCCCCGGAGCTCCTCCTTCAGCCCCTCCTTCTCCTCGTTACCTGGCACCTGCTGTTGCCTTTAAAGCCTGGGAGGCTTCACTCACTCGGTCTCTAGCCAGGGCCAGCAGCATGGTTCCCATTCACCAGTCTGTTTAACCTTTAGTAACAATAAACCCGGTTTTCTTATATTCAATCCTTGTTTGTCGACTTCATGTTACTTCCCTCGAGCCGGGTCGTAACATATTGGGGGCTCGTCCGGGATCAATCTCGATCAGTTTTGCGGAGTTAATTATTTCAAATTTTCCCCTAGACAGAGTAACTTGGTATGTTTTGGTGGTGTTTGGCAGTGTGGCTATGAGCAGCTTCTTTTCATGGTGAGTATGGTGAGTATTGAATCTGAGTGCTATGATTTTAAGTTGTGAGTGATCCCCCCTGGTTAGTTAGGGAGTGTACCAGCTGGGCAGAGCAGTCTGTCCTTCCATCGGTACACTATTTGTTATTATGCCTTCTTTATTTTCGAGGTAATCCTGGGTGGAGACGTGTTCTCTGGTGGGGGCGAGCATTTCAGGGCCTTGGTCACATGGCTGAGGTTAACTGAGCTTTGTTTTAAAGAAGCCTCGAGCCCGGCACGCCTCAGAAGACCATTAGGGTTAGTTTAAAGTTAGGCAGATACCAGGGGGCTTGCTTAGATGATCATTTGCACTTGGAGGCTTGCTCACTGTGCTCAGCAGTAATTGATTTGTAAAGTTGTGTTAGTGATTGCTTTGTGGGGACAGTTGTGGTAACGTGTCCAGGGTCCTAGCTTCGTTTTGTACAGCTTGTGGATTTGTCAGGTGTGGTGTGTAGCTTGACTTTGTTGGCCATTTCTCCCGGAGGTTGCTGTTGCCTTGGTCTTGATTACCAGCAGGGTCCATTTTTTTTGTAATGAGTTCTGTATGGGTAACATTTTGTGCTACTTAGTAGCTAGATGGGAGTTACTAGGCCCATCCCTCTTATCATGGTTTCAACAATCATTTAGTAGAAGGGATTTGTGATAAGCTGTAGTGTTGGATGAGGTGTGTACTGGTGTAAGTTGAAACCTTGGGTAAAAGTGATTGGTGTATTTTGTTATTTATGTTTGGTTACTGAAGTTATCTAGTATGGCGGCTATTGATGACTTTATTAGTGCACCCTCAGAGGTGTTGCTTTATCAGCTCACTAAAGAACAGCTCCTTAGCCTTGCCAGTCATTATGATATTGAGATTGCCAGTGGTGATAAACGCCTTGAAGATAGTTTAAGAGAAGCACTTAAGGCTAGCCTAGCCGAAGGAGGCGTCCTAAAGACGTCGGCTCTACCAGCATATCAGCATCAACTTGTTCTTCCTCAAATGTCAGATGCTGTGCTGTGTGGAGTTCAGGTTGAAGGAGTTGGCGTTTCGAGAATTAGAACTAGAGGATAAAGAGAAGAGCGTATCCTTAAGGAAAGACGAATGTACCTAGAACATGAGCGTTTCCTGAAAGAGCTTGAATTTAAGCATGCTGCCTTGAGCTCATCCAATTCTGCCCCGGCTCAGTTTAATGTAGCAAGCAACATCAGACTAGTACCTCCATTCGCTGAGAAAAATGTTGAGAGGTACTTTGCTCATTTTGAACGAGTGGCTACTGTTTCAGACTGGCCAATGCATGCCTGGACATCGCTTTTGCAAAGCGTTTTGGTGGGGAAAGCACAAGACGCTTACACTGCTTTGAACATTGAGGATATCAAGGACTACGAAAAAGTTAAAGGCACTATTCTAAGATCTTATGAGCTCGTTCCTGAGGCGTACTGCCAGCGTTTTAGAGGCCTCAGTAAGCTGGATGAACAAACTTATGTTGAGTTTGCAAGAGAAAAGGAGATCAGTTTTAGTTCTTGGTGCAAGTCACAGGAGGCGGAAACTAAGGAAGATCTTAGACAATTAGTTCTGCTGGAGGACTTTAAAAATTGTCTGCCTACTGACGTGTGTACTTATATCAATCAGCAAGAAATGACCACTCTTGATAAGGCTGCTGTCCTAGCAGACAAGTATGTATTGACGCTCAAGGTAAACTTTGATAACGACCAAGGTGAGCGAGAAAGAAGGACTGGTTTTAGTAGACCTCGGTTTCCAACCACTTCCTCCACCTGCTCAGAACCTGCTCGGTGGGAGGAGTCCCACCGTTTCTACAACTTTCGCTAGAAGATCGGCTACTGTGAGTACTCCGTTAGAGAAGACTTGTTTCTATTGCAAGAACAGTGGTCACTTCATTGCCGACTGCCCTGTCTTGAGTAAGAAACATGAGTCTTATAAGCCTGTTGCCTTACTAAAAACTGTGAAAAATTGTGCTGTCATCCAAGACATGGACCAATCCGCTCAAAAGAGTGAGCTGCCTGGTTCTTCGTCTTTCCTTATGGATGGTTGTGTTTCTCTTGTCACTGATCCTTCAATCAAGCAACCGATTAAGATCTGGAGAGATAGTGGAGCTTTTCAGTCTTTGATTCTACAGGACCTCCTACTGTTTACTGACCAGTCCAAGTTGGGTTCCAGTGCCCTCGTCCAAGGGTTTGGGGGGGGGTTATCTGTCTCTGCCTATGCATAAACTTACCCTTGAAACTGGTCTTGTCTCTGGGGATGTAGCTGTAGCTGTGTGTTCAAGCCTTCCCATTAAAGGGGTGTCCTTCATCTTGGGGAATGACCTAGCCTGTGGTAGGGTGCTTACGGCTCCTGAGGTTGTCCCTTTTCCTGTAGTGTCAAAACGCCCAGATGATCTTCAGAAGCCCAACCAGAAGATTCCTTCAGCTCCCTTACCTCCTATCCCTGCCATAGGGGAGCCTTTTGAGCGTATCTTGATCGATTGTGTTGGTCCCCTTCCCCGTACCAAGTCAGGTTACCGGTACTTATTGACAATCATGTGTACAGCTACCCGGTTTCCTGAAGCTATCCCTCTAAGTAGGATCAACGCTTCAGCCATTTCCAAGGCCCTTATTAAGTTCTTTGCAGTGTTTGGCCTGCCGAGAGATATCCAGACCGACCAGGGTTCGAATTTTATGTCCCGTGTGTTCTCGTAGGTTCTCCAGCAGTTGTCTATTGAGCACCAGACTTCATCTGCTTGTCATCCAGAGTCTCAAGGAGCCCTTGAGCGGTTTCTTCAGACCCTAAAGTCCATGTTACGAGGCTACTGTAAGGAGTTTGAGAGAGATTGGGATGAGGGAACCCCTTTGCTCCTCTTTGCAGCTAGAGAGGTCACTCAGGGGTCCCTTGGCTTTAGTCCAGCTGAACTGGTGTTCGGTCATACTGTGAGGGGCCCTATGAAACTTTTGAAAGAGATGGTTGGCAAACCAGTTCCCCTCCACAAATTTGCTAGTCTTTGTTTGCCATTTTCGGTCAAAGCTGAACAAGGCATGTGAGCTGGCGAGGCAGAACTTGGGGGAAGCCCAAGGACGGATGAAGGGGTGTTATGACCAAAGGGCAAAGCATCGGGCGTTCTCTCCTGGTGACAAGGGGTTGCTGCTGCCACTTCCAGGGTCTGCTTTACAAGCTCGATGATGCGGTCCATATAATATCCATATCTGATGCGATGGAGTTTGTTCCTGCAGGGCTCTAACCCGGAAATAAAGCGCATCCGTGGAAGGGACAATGTGCTCGCAGATGCTCTGTCAAGGTCATGAGTGTCATAAGCAAATGTGATATAGCTTTTCATTTATTTTGTTATTTTGATTTGTGTAACTTGGCGGTTGCCTAGAGCAACCGTTTTAAGGGGGGGGGTGTTATGTGCAGATCTGCTCCATGTTTTGCAGTACTCCCGGAGCTCCTCCTTCAGCCCCACCTTCTCCTCGTTACCTGGCACCTGCTGTTGCCTTTAAAGCCTGGGAGGCTTCACTCACTCGGGTCTCTAGCCAGGGCCAGCAGCATGGTTCCTATTCACCAGTCTGTTTAACCTTTAGTAACAATAAACCCGGTTTCCTTATATTTAATCCTTGTTTGTCGACTTCATGTTACTTCCCTCGAGCCGGGTCGTAACAGTGCCCACAAATTATTATTCTGTGGCCACGAATTGTTATTGTGTGGCCATGAATTATTATTCTGTGGCCACGAATTAATAAATATTCACCCATGTCACCAGAGGGGCACCGTAATTTCACCTCACTAGTTGGTGAGGATTAATTAATTATTACAAATATACAAGTTAATCCATTCACGCGATTACGTGTTAGTGGCGGGATCAAACAGCCCCCGGGTGTTTGATCAGACTTTAAAGGGCAGCGGCGGAAGTCAGGTAGAAGGAGCATCGGACAGACGGACAACTATTACCAAGTTATACAAGAGTCAAATGTAAGTGAACAATGCATGACTTGAATTCTTTAGGCATGTCCTCTGCTATGGACAGAATCTCTGTTTATTATTAGGGGTCCAAGCCAACGGGTTGGATCCCTATTGTTTTTATTATTAAAAAGCACGTGCCCAGGCCTCAGCCTGTCCTCCGAGATGTATTGAATCTCCGGTTATTATTATGATTATTGCATTATTAATTATTGAACAATATCGGCGCGTCAGCTTCCTAGTTGGTGAGGTTTAATCCATTATTACAAATACACAAGTTAACCAATTTACGTGATAGTGCCCTCAAATGCCTGTGTGTGATCTGATCTTTAATTCATTATAACAAATATACATTTGTTATCTAGTTTAGTTAAGCCATTACGTATTTAACTAATATCTCATGACTTTTACAGATGACAAAACCGAAGACAATTGGGAAATGTCCCGTTTGCGGGAAAGTTTTATCTTTTGTTGCAAAACATCTCAGGGAGATCCATTCCCTCCAGAACGTCCGGGAGAGGAGCATCCTGAACTTCCTGGCCACAGGCAGGACTTTGATCCCCGGCGGACCCTGCCCCCTTCCCTTTTGTTTGCCCTATCTCCTTAGTGTAGTGAAACACCTGAGAACTCATTTGGAGCTTCCCAAGGTAAACGTGGATCGGGAGATCAAGGCCCTCAAGCGCACTACAGCAATTAACCAGCTGGCGGCCTTGAGGGCCACTGATCCCCATCCACCCATGGTCAGCACACTTGACCAGCCAGAGGACCAGGCGCAGCAGTCTGACCCGGAGGCGGGAGTAAGCATGTGCACGAAGCGCACTTGCGTCAATGCCCGCCTCCGGGTCCGTGAGCTCGAAAGGGAGCTGGCAGACCTCCGTACTGTGAGTGAATGAAAAATACATAGCACTTATACATTCTTTCCATGATCTATTTATTTCAATAAATTACATTACAGTGTCATTAATTTGCTGTCCTTTTTCTCTTGCTGTTTGTTTTTTCTCTCTGCAGAGGCAGCCCCAATACAGGCCCCAATACTAGCCCCGGAGGAGGAGGAGGAGGAAGCCCCCGGCCCCGGCCCCGGCCACGGAGGAGGAGGAGGAGGAGGAAGCCCCCGGCCCCGGCCATGGAGGAGGAGGAGGCGGAGCAGCAAACCCTGAAAGCGGTCAAGCACAAACTACCATTTGGCACTCTTGGGGTGAGAAGATAATTGATTAGTGTAATACATAATCATTTTGCCCAAGGCCAAAGTATGTAACTTAATCATGTCTTGTTATTGTTTTTCTCTCTACCCAGAAAAAGAGCAAGCTGCAAAAAAAATCTGCTGCTGCTAAGGAGGAGGAGGAGGAGGAAGAGAAGGATGGAGGAGGAGGAGGAGGAGGAGGCACCAGGGATGTGGTGAGTGGGATGGATTAGTTCATCAATAATTTTACAAATCTTTACCAAGCGTAGAACCAATGAGGACATGCGGTCATGCAAAAGTGGTGTTAATTATGTTTCTTTTTCGCGCAGTCGGCCTCACGGGTGTTCATGTCCCTCCTCAAAGGGAAGAGCAGGGGCTTAACCTTGAGGAACATAAAGTTTGGGACCTCCATGGTTAGGAAATAACACATTGTGTATTTGTGCAAGTGTGTCAAGTGTTTTCACGCTACATTCCTCATCATGTGTTGAATCTTTACAGACACTTACCTTGAGGAGTATGGCAAATACCTCTTCTGCCCGAAAGGGACAAAGAAGATGAAAGAGAATAGCGTGTCGAAGGCCAGCCGAGCAAAGGTGTTCCTCAAATTCTTGACGCTCGGCTGGCCTTCCATCAAATATTGGACTTGGGAATTCCTTTCCCAAGTTTTTTTTTGCAATGTCCCCCACATAAAGACGTAGGTAGTGAATTTTTGATGATGATAATGATGTAGTACTCAAAACATATGACTAATTACAGCCTGGTCTTTCTACAGCTACCCTGCTGCGCTGAGAGCGGCTGGCCTGGCCCCGACCACACTCGTTTTGTATGTGGGCCAGGCCATCTCCTTCATGGAGTACTTCCGCGATACCCCGGCTAAATACTCCCGAGTGACCAACGGCCAGCTGGTCATGGTCACCCGGGAGTTGAGAAAACTGATGAAAGACCTCAACAGGAACGTCCTTGGCCACCAGTCCCTGGTGAAACAGGGCAAACAGTTGAGACTGGTGGCCAAGGAGGACCTGGCCAAGTGCCAGCTCCTGTCCAAGGAAAAGATCCCCTCTCTACTCTGTGAGAGTCTCTCTGTCTCTGTCTCTGTCTGTGAAGATGTGAATGGCATCTTCACTGTTTTTAAACATGTTTTAAAAGATTCACGTGCTCCTGTCTGGCTGGTTAGCCGTGATAGTCCGCAGCTGTGGCTCATAGGCTAATTGAGCCACACCCATTCTGGTGCTCTTTAAGAGGGCCAGAGTTTTAGACTGGAGGGGCTGGAGTTGTGCAAGTGACTCGACAGTTGTGCTGTGTTTTAAGTAAAGAGATGCTTTTTAACAACAATGTGTGTGAAGAACGCTCTTTTTCACTCTCTCTGTCTCTGTCTCCTCTTCCTGTGAAAAAGAAATGTAAATTGAATTTGTTTATTTATGTGTTTATTTCTTTGTTTTTAATTCCAGCACAACGAGTCTGCCTTCCATCCGGCTGGACACATACGTTGCCTGAAGTGGACCAGAGGTGTATGTCAAAGGCTCTTTTCAGCTGGACCACACAGCGGCATCCAGAGCTGGACTTTAGCAGGGTGGACAAACTTTGGTGGTATCCTCCACAGGTGCCACAGGTGCCACCAGTGATTTTCCTTTGTTGGAAAATTACTTTGGCCATCCCCTGCTGCTCTGGATGCCACGAAAGCTGTGGCAAGTCAAGCTGACCTGTCCGCATCCAGACTGCAACAAAAAAACTTCTGACCTCAGCTGGCCTGCATCAAAAGATACTTTGTTGCATCTGAGTACCTGGCCTGCAGACGATGCAAGCGGAAGGTCAGCTCGACATTGGCCACAGGGTGCAGTTCCCTTGCATCCTCGCATCTAAACTTGCATGTGATGTTGAGGTAGCAAGTTTGATGCGTCAGTGAGGGCTGGGAAACGGCAGCAGCCAGATCCAACGGAAGCTGCAGGAGCGCCATGCTGAGGTCTGGTTGCAGAAAACAGTCCAGTATCTGACAGCTTGCAAGGGAATTGCCAGTACTGTCACGTCGGGCCTGATCCTGCCTGTGACATTTAAACCTGCACCTGTCATGCTTACTGTCCCCAAGCACCGTTGGCTGATGCAGGTTTATGCCCAGGATGTCCTCCAAAGGCTGGAGGAAATCAAGGCAACCATCACGTCACAGTGTGGGCGTGTGTTGAAGATGGACTCACAAAAAAGGTCGCCCGAAAGCTGGCAGGACACAGCTATGGCACCGCTACCTGGGCAACCAATGTTGGCAATGAGCATGGACAGGTGATCATGTCCGTACTCACTGCCAGCGAAGGTTATGGTCTCGGACCAATGATCGAGGGCCTCATTAGGAGATACAGAGTGGCTCGGGTGGCTCCTCCCGAAGTGCTATATGTTGACCGAGACTGCTGTGGCAACACTCTTCTGAGGAGGATGTTTGAAGAGTGGGAGCAGATGATCATCCGGTTGGACATATGGCATTTCATGCGGAGGTTTGCTGTGGGTTGCACTACTGACTCTCATCAGTTATACGCAAGGTTCATGAGTCGCCTCAGCCACTGCATCTTCATGTGGGACCAGGATGACCTGACGGCCCTGAAGGAGGCCGAGCATGAAGAGCTAGTAGCTGACCGGAAGCATCCATCCGAGGCTGATGTGATGCGCTTTATCAGCCGAAGCGAGCTAGCCCTGCATTGCAGGAGAACCACCCGCGGGACCAAGGAGACCCAGGCTCTGCTTGAAAGCCATATCCAGGCCTATGATGGAGACAGGGGTCGTGACACTCTGGGAGTCCCTTTGATCAACTCGGCCCGGATGAGTGCGATCCTGAAGGCCCAGTGGAAGCATGTGGCCTGCATCCAGGATCCTCTGGGTGTGCAGCTGTACACACAGACGGGGACAGTAGGGAAGGGAGGGCACCGCCTGCCTACCGCTGTGCCAGAGGTTCAACATCCCTCGAGTCATTTCACCTGCACCTGAACCGATTCATCCCAGGTAAATATGTTGTAGCTGTCATGTAACCTATCGTATAGGAAATGTTTATATGGTCTCAGACATTTATCTTTTTATTTTTTACAGGTACACTGGCAGGTGACACCTTCTTCCAGGCGTATCTTTTGGATGGACGTGCGAGGTCGAATGAGGACCGGGCTGTGGCAGCGACGACAATAGATGAGCAGCAGCATTCGTACAACCATCTTCCCCGTCACGCTGTTAACAGTCTTGCAGAGGATGTTCTGGGCGAGAAGATCATCCCTTATGTCGGGCCAAGAAAATACACTGGTAGATAACTATTATATTTGTTGTTTCTTTGTGACAATTTCAAGTTAACAAATACCATAAGTTATTATATAAAATCCTGGTATATTATCTAATTGTCAGTGTTTTTATATTTTAAAGGTGAGCTTATCAGAGTGGAATATCTCTATGATCAAACCGGTAAAGTTCTGCAGGACTACAATTTGGCCATTGAGGAGTCGGAGACCTCCGATTTTTCTGTAGAGGGGGATGAACGCCACGCTGAACTTGAGGAGTTTCAGGACATCACTGTCCCCACCTTCGAGACGGAACGAACACCTGCTGCCTCCTCTCAAGCACTGGCCTCTGTGGTCCCTCCATCACCAGTACCAACACGTCCTGCGTCCTGCACCGTGGCAACGACCTCTGTGGTCCCTCCATCACCAGCACCAACACGTCCTGCGTCCTGCACCATAGCAACGGCGGATCTTCCAGCAGTTGAAGAGTCCATTCCACATGATGTAAAAAATCCCTTCTTTAAATGTATATTTACATTTGTAAACAAAATCTGAGTTGTGTTATCTGTGCTCTCATAGAATTAATAGTATTCATTGCTGCTATCAAAAGTTCTACAATTATTTCTCATTTTAGGATTCTGTTGGACCTGACAATATTCAGGGGTATGGAGCTGTGCAGGACTTGGCAGAGGTACTGTTTGGCCTCAGAGACCACCGTCTGGCCTTGACTGGAGAGGAGTGCGCCCAGATCATCACCCTGTGGCAGGCGTTGGGGGAGTTTGACAAGAGGAAGACCGTTTACCCGCCACGTCACCAATATTGCCTGAAACAGGGACGATTCAGGGCCACTAAGATTGTGGCACCCGGTGTGGAGAGCACCAAAAGGTATGTTAAATTAAGCAAACACAAGGTCTTGATTGCCTAAACTTTTAAAATAACTGAAACTGGCTGAAATTTCGCCTCCAGCTTTAGTTTATTAAAGGATCACCATTAGCTGACGCCTTAACGACCAGCTTATCTTCCTGGGGTCCAAAACATATATTACATAAGACAATAGTCATTTAAACAAACAGAAACATTTAAAAAAACAAGACGAGACAACATAATTATGCACAGATATTAAGAAATGTATTTAACAACAAAAATAGCACAGTGAGTAAGGATCACGCATTGAAAACAATCTTATATTAAAGATATGGATTCTGTTGTAATTTGCAGGTGTTTCGTTGGGGCTCACTGTCCTGCAGTGGCCAGACTGCAACAGGGTGGTGGAGGCCATCTTCATCAGGCTGTGTGCGCTCTACCCAAGCGCTGTGCGCTGTGATGACAGGAGGGTGTCGCGCTTCACGGTGGTGACGCGTGCTAACAAGCACATCAGAGAGTGCGTCGTCACCAACGCGAAGGTGCTGAGTGAGACCACCATCCAGCTGCCCGAAGTCAATGCAGCAACAGTGACACAATGGTGAGTAAATGAGCATGCTTAAGGTACATGCTTTGCATGATATTTTATGCAGAGCATGTTTAATGCATTGTTTCCAGTTTTCATAACAAGATGGCTGGCTCAGCAAATGGAATGTAAATCTAAATGAAGTGGCCATCTGATAAAATCAATAATGCATGAGAGGATGTCATCAATTGCTATTTGATCACAGCTGTGTCATGCTGCTGTATCATAGTCATGATCAAATGCCAATCGGCCACACCCTCTTGTGTATTATTGCTAAATGTTTATTCATATTGATTGTTTTCCCAGGTTCAGCAGGCGTTGCCGATCACAGGAGAATGATACTCTGATGCAGGGTGTCCCTTCTCCAGACGCACCCATGGCAGGACCAGAGACGCTTCCTGTGGCTTTGCAGAAAGCCACAACTCTACATTCTGGCAATCTGGCTGAGCCTCACCTGTTCATTCTGCCACCAAACACTGCTGGGCAGGCGAAGCTCAAGGGGAGACCGCAACCTCAGGCCATCCACCAAGCACCACCACTTGGTGTGATAGCACCAGCTCCACCCGTCTCTCTCCCCTTCACTGCACAGCTTCCTACCGTGCCTGGACCCTTGCAGGTGATGGTCTTCAACCCCCCAACTCCGTTGTGTAAGGAGTTGATGCCACCATCAACTCCTTACACAACACAACTGTACAGGAAAAAAAAAAGAGAAATACGTGAGGAAGACAGGCGTGATCCTTTGTAGAAAGTGCCAGCAGGAACGGAAGCCACCGTCACACCCACAGACGTAATTTGGGGGGGGGGGGACACAGGGGACATGTCCCCTGCGCTTTTTCAAAAGGCCGTTCTGGTCCCCTGCAGTTTTCACCGTCCGGAAACCATGTTACGCTATGGTAAACAGAGACTCGTCAGGCACTAGGACCAAGCGGAAACGGCCGCTCGAGCTGAAGCCAGTTTGCTTTCGTTTAGACCTGCCCACAAGCTCCTCCATTGGCTCTGCATTCCTTGTGTGATTGGCCGTCCCCGCTGTCACTCCATCAGGTTATAAACAGCACCAGTACGCACACCGGTCTGCCAGTTGGGGAGGAGGCCGTGTTAATCTTCCGCTGTAAGTTGGGCGTTTGTTCTGCCTGGGCCACGTCAGCTTTCACACCTTAATTGCCACGATCATCCTGTAAGGCTTAACAAGACGAGAAACTACTATAACTGCCTAAAATGACAGTGGTTCTGTGTTACATTCATTTTAAATAAATTTGATCGCTTGACTACTTAAACTGAATTATGGACATTTTATTCAATTTCTCCCCACCTGTGATATTCCTGCCAGTTTGACCTGCCCACCACTGGGTAGTGCTATGTAAATGAGGTCTGTTTACCATATATTCCAAAAATAAGTGTAAAATTGGTGCTACTGAGATGGAGTGAAGTTGACTAACAAGGTGAAACACAGAATTGGGTGATAATGTTTTGCTACATGCTTTACAACCAGACAAACCAAAAAAGGGAACAGTAAACTTAAAAGTAGCAACAGAAAACTAGAACTACTAGAAAACACAGTGAACTGAAGAGTTTTATAAAAAAATATTTGTGTCCCCCCCACCTCTGAACCTGCAATACTTTGGGAACTGGTACTGTGAAGGGTCTGAGAGACAGTCCTAAAGTGAATGGAGGGCTGTGCTGGAATAACGAGGGTACGGGAAAAAGAAGTGATAACTTCCTTTTCCCGGGTGGAGCTGTTGAATTATAAAACATAAAACAATCAAAGAGCAGTTGGTTGGGTGGAGCTGTTATTCCATTCCTGTGTAATGTTAGCACGCTGACATTACATTCCTTTGTAATGTCCCTTATGTAATGTCTTGTTATGTGTTATCACTGTTGTTGTTTGAACTATATTATGTATGTTTTATATTATAAAAATATAAAACTGGTTCGGAGGTTTCTGGGATGTGATTTCTTATTATTTTCTTCTTCCTCTTATTATAATTATTTAGTTAAGTTATTGCACCGATTTCACTGAAATATCTACAACTTTTGATATCTACACAAGGCAGGGTTATCTGAACTCAAACTATAGATAAATAACAATAATCATCAAATGTGTATTCTTTGTCTTCATCATCGCAAATGGCCAAGTTTGGCTAAGGAATTGACAGGCCTAATTCCACTTCCGTGGTTTGATGAGCTTAGCGAGCGCCTTGGCCCCCGACCAGTGGCTCCTACTTGGTCACACTGGGACCCGTCACAGGGTGCAGCAGCAAGACTTTTGACTGGGTCAAAAAAGTGGGAGCATATCACTCCCGTTCTTGCTTCCCATCACTGGCTGCCAGTACAACAAAGGATCATTTTTAACTGTTCTTATGGTGTTCAAAGCCATCAATGGTAAGGCCCCATCTTATATATCGGACCTTTTACACCCCCACTCAGCCACTAGGTCCCTTAGATCCTCTAATAAGGATCTTCTACACATCCCCCGCTCCAGACTGAAACAAAAAGGTGACCGGGGCTTCGGTGTAGGTGCTCCGCGCTTGTGGAACCAGCTGCCAACCGACATACGTGATGCCCCCTCCATTTATAATAATAATAATAATAATGCATTGAATTTATATAGCGCTTTTTCCTAGACACTCAAAGACGCTTTTACATTGAAGGGGGGGACCTCACTCACCACCACCAGTGTGTAGCACCCACTAGGGGTGATGCACGGCAGCCAATCTGCGCCAGAACGCTCACCACACACCAGCTCGAGGTGGAGGGTGATGCCTTTATGCCTTTAAATCAAGGCTCCAAACCCATCTGTACAACCTTGCCTTCCCTTTCCATTAACTATCTGACCTCTGCACTACTGCCTTTGTTGTGTGTGGATGTCCGGTTTCATGTCTTTTATTTGTATTTTATTCTAATGTTATTTTGCCTACTGAATGCACTATGTACAGCACTTTGGTCAGTGCAAACTGTTATAAATGTACTTTTATAAATACATTTTACTTACTAACTACATGGTGCAGAGTATCTGCTAACTACAGAGCAGAGTTCTACATGTACAGTATTGGGACCCGCATGTGGTCGACAGTACAAAATCTGCACAGGTTCTTAAATTGGATAATAGGGACTTTAAGCAGCAACGTTTTATGGGAGGAGTGGTCACTGGGCATCAGTGCCCCTCCCCCCCCCCCCCACCTTCCCGTCCAGAGGAGTGGACACTGGGCATCAGTGCCCCCCCCCTGTATTAAATGGAGTTTTAAGGAATACCTTTGTTATTTGATATAAAGGGACATTTCAAGCAATAATAGCAATAATAAAAGCAATCGGCATATACTTATTTTTTATATGTTTATACTGATTGTTATGTAAGGGATAATGTCGGCCTATAGAACGCCGGTCATTATTGGGAAAATAAGCCCCGACAGGGCGAACCGGACACCGACGCAAAGCGGAGGTTTCTTGCTTCGCCATGAAGGGGCTTAATTTCGATAATGACCGGCGACGTTCTGTACATTATTCCACTTATTACACTGCTACTTGCCAAAACGAAAAAATAACTTCACACGGTGTCTTTTTAAAATGTGTTTGTTACCAGCATTCAAACTGTTGATCAGCAGAGAAATAGTTTGCTAAATACGTTGTCGTCGCTTAGCAACCTAGTACGCTGGGGTTGATAAGTTACCTTACTACTTGCGGAGTGATACGAAAGACGGCAAAGAAATCCACTTCATTTGCCAGTGGTCAATTATAATACCATTGAGTTGCATATCTCTGAAGTCACAAGTTGATGTGAAGTCACAAGTTGATGTCAGTCGTTCATGAGTCAGTTCAATGTTATAAGCATAAAGTCAAAGTCAAGATTTGTAATAAATGTCCTTGTGCAGAATAAATCCTGCGATCGAGACTAATGAAAGCTTGGTTTCTTGGCTCGATTCTTAAAAAGCAGACCACAGGATTTATGGCAACACACTCACTTGGCTAGCAATAATAGAGGACACTTGCGAAAAACTGGTAAAAAATGCATCTGTCTCATCGAACTTGACATCATGAGGTTGCATAAAGTCTCAAACATTTTATTCACGCCACAAAATCACTCGCACACACACACAGTCCCACTTCGGGGGTCATCACTGTATTCCCCGGCTGGACCTTTTTCTTGGTCCAAGTGCAAAATGGGAGAAGAACAACAACAATCCTTAGGCTTCACACATTCATGTATAGCAGGTTAGACTGACAGGCAAGTCGCGCACCACCATTTCATCACGCATGTGTTTTTCATGGGCCAGTTTACGAGCTGAGAAAATGTGAATTAGTATTTGTAAAGTACACAAAAGTATGAAATTTTCTTTTTACAAACAGTGGGATCTTAAACGAGATTTAGCATGATACTCAACTGTATCTTTATTTAATTGTATTAAAGTACTGTACATTCTTACAAATTTGTACTACTGTTAACATTCCCAGTGGTACAAATAATCGGACAACACAAACAAAAATACCCTCAGCTTTTTTTCATAAACAAAATATTGGTTGATATTTGCATAAGGTAATGTACCTTAACATAAATGCTTTGACTACTTTAATAATATGAATATTTTTTTATTACTTGCAGCTAAAGCTTAATCAGATCAAAAGTACTCCAGTGTACATTTCCTGATAGTCCAGTTCATCAGGACATATTGGGTGTGGTTTCATGCGAGTTTCACAGTTCATTTGTAGCACACCCAAAGGAACATTAAGGCCATTGAAAGTTCATCAACAACCTTATTGATAATCTGACCTCTCTTTAGGAATCGGAGCATTCCTAGTTGAACCAGATAACCCACCACATCAAATGACTCAAAACAAAAGAATCGTGTGGAAATGCAGCTTCTTGAATTGGTGCCCAGTGGATTATGTTGGTCATAATCATGAGTTCTCCCTGTGGTTCCGCTGTAGTTTGTAGTTAATGTTATTTGATTGCCGTTAAAACAAAACACTTCACACTCAGTTCTCAGCCTATATGTGTAAATGCATCCCTCTTATAACCTTCTCTATAGCCACCAATACAGTGAAACGACCTAGTGATGTTACGGAGTTCAAAACGGTGTGTGGGGGTTGTCCATCAAGCATTAGTCAAGCCACACATTTCCCAAGATGGTGCTTGACATATGAAGAACGATGTGTTTGTTTGTACTGTAAGGCACCGTGTTATACATAAGGGTAGGGTAAGTGGTATTAGTCAGTGTCGATAGGTCATAAAGATGGAGTACAGACAGACAGTAGAGGGAACATATAAGATTGTAATTAATCTTGTATGTTCCCTCTCCCGCAGTCCTCCGTCTCCCTGCCTCCTCCGTCTTGTCTTCTTCCCCCTTGTTGTATCCCAGTATCCTCCTTCGTTTGTCACCTCTCCCTTTGTATCCCAGTATCCTCCTCCATCTGTCATCTTCCCAATTTTGTACCCAAGTATCCTCCTCTCTCATAACTTCCTGCATATCCCTCTCTCTCTGGCCAGACCCTTTCCATCTTCTAGTTGTGTTATTAGCATCAAACGCACAGGATGAGAAAATGTCATGTCAATTTTTATCCAACTACCCATTAGCGGCCTGACAATGAAAACCTCAAACCAAACTGAACTGCAACCTGCTATGTTGTGTTTTAGAGGTGTTGAGCCAGTGTTACACTGGGATGGAAAATGGTGGTGGTTTTCACAGTGAAACCACCAAACTCTAGTTTGTAAACCAATAACCACATCATTGGTTTTCGCCTTCAGAGGGGAGCTCAAAATTACAAGAGTTTCCTCTAGTTGCATATTTCTTAAAAGTTCCCCCTCCTTTCTGTTCATTAAGATGGCAAATCTTTGGTCGCGAGCACACGTCCACACAGCGTATATAATGGTAGCTTTAGTTCAACTTGGAAAGTAAGGTCAGGATACATCAAGCACTGAGAACAATCAAGCCAGCGCATCCTCTACGGTGGTTTCCTTGTATCTGCTCTCTCCAAAGACGAGAGTGAGTAGGGAATGAAGTCCAGCAGTGGATCGTTGTGGATGGCCGACCGAGCCCAAGAAGTCAGTAGCAAGTATCCAGTTGGAAGTTCACGTCGGCGTTACCAAAACGGACTCCGGTATGCCATTCAGCATTTTAGTAGGCGTATTGTGCCATGTGGAATGAGTCATGTAGGGTCAGAGTGTCTGAAGGAAGGGCCAATATATAATCATCCTTACACCTCCAGGTTCAACAATAGCTGAATGTTGAAGAACTCCAGATATATAATAAAATAATGCATTTTGATGAGCTCATTGAATCTTCAGTACGGTTCGGTACAATGACAATATCCAGGTGCAGTTTTCTGTATGCAGGGGTAAGCTGTTTAAAGAGCCCGTATAAAGCCCAGCCAGTAGGGTTGTAGCAGGGTATTGTTTAAGTAGCCCACACAGAGCCCAGCCAGTAGGGTTGTAGCAGGGTGTTGTTTAAGTAGCCCGTACAGAGCCAAGCCAGTAGGGTTGTAGCAGGGTACCCCCCCAGCTAAAGACAAGAACTCAACAAGATCAGCACACCATCCAAGTTGAGTCCAGGATTTAGACACAGCCGTACTCGTACCAAACGGTCTGGGGGTCGTTGTTGGGGTCCGGGGAGGCTGGTTTGCTATCGAGACGTTCGGCAGAAGCACACCGTGCTATCTCACCGCCTTTATCGTTGTGGGAGGAGTCAGCGGCCCGCCCCTCCCTCAGCCCCTCCCTCTGCTCGGGCTCGTCATCAGAGCGTGGTGCTTGGACCGCCCTCACCGGCGACACCATGGCAACCTCTCCTCGATGGTGATAGGAGAGCGAAGTGGTAGAGATGGAGGTTGGAACTCCTTCTCTCTCCCTCTCTCTCTCTCTTTCTGCGTACCTCTCCGTTTGCAGATTGAAAGAGGATGAGTGGTGGAGAGGAGCCGTCGGACACCCTCCCTCTCCCGGTAAGCTACCTGAACCGGCGACGCATGCAGAAAGTGGACGTTGGCTGCCGTTGGTCGGCCCCCCTGGTCTTCTGAGCAGGACCTCCGGTTGGCCTAGGGGGCTGTCGTCTGCACGGTAGACGTCCGCTCCGTTGGAACGGAGCAGGTCGGCCGAGGCCAGGCTGTAGGCCCTGCTCGGTGATTGGCTGTAGGCCCTGCTCGGTGATTGGCTGGGAGTTTGACCTACAGGGAGGCGGGGAAAAGGCTTAACGTTCTGGCCTGGCCTCTGATTGCCCGGCTGGACGGTGGGTGTGACATAATGGGTGGGAAGGGCCTGTTCCCGCTCAGCCGGGGCCGAGAGGGCGGGACTTCTGGTGAAATAGTCGGCCATCAAATCTTCCTTGCTGCCGGTGGAGACCTGATTCAAATAAGATAGAACCTTGTTCAGTGTTGTTCACATTGGCTCATTCTAGTTCATATTTTTCTTATATTGGTGTGGTTGATTTGCATATAGAGTGAATGGCCCACATTCGGAGGGGAATTGATGCGTCAGTTTTACGGCCAAATAAGGTTAAGTTACCGTCGGAGGGGACTGTATGTTGCTCTCTTGTAGAAACTGTTCCAGGGACACCATCTCACTTCCTGGAGAGGAGGAGCGGGGAGGCTTTGCCCGGAAGCCGGAGGTCCCCCGCTGTGGCTGAGCTCTCTGAGGGGTGTGGTCATAAGGGAGGGTGGAGCTACGCGACAGGGAGGGCTGTGATTTACTCAGAGCCATGACATCGTCGCTAGAGAGGCTGGAAGAGCGACAATGGCGATCTGAGGTCTCTGTCCAGAGAGAGATTATTGATTAGTTGTGATCAAGGGCTATTGTTTTATCATCGACTTTTAAATGTGACAAAAGTATGTACAAAGTTTAGTCCAAAAATAACATCACAATCAATGACATATGGTTGTGTGAGTGAGTGAGTGAGGTACTGTGTATACCCCTATAGTAGACTGGGGAGTTGGAGCCGGAGGTGTTGTGGCTCAAGTCAATCGATCCTGGACGACCATTCAGGTGGCCACGGTGACCCAAAATGGAGTCTGGGGAATTGAGATGCAAGTCCTCATTGAAAACCAAACCTGGAAAATAATCACAAATCCACATGGTAGTTAAGGAATAGCCTACATAAATCCAATGCATTTAACTAGGGACACACGTTTAAAAAGGAAATGCTGCCCCTGCAAGGTTCTGTCGCTTATTGGAACAGATCAGTCAATCTTAATCTTAATATGGCTTTCAGTGTTTGGTTGTTGAACACAACATGAAACTACGAACATTTTTAATGTTGGAGGATTGAGGACAAATAGGGTCATAGAAAAGCTTGATGAATGTTTAATAGTCGACCAATTAAAACACTGTTTAATGCATGCTTTCTTAGAACAGTTATCAGAGGCGCTTCTTACGGAGCATTCAATTAAACTGATAAAGGAAAAAAGTATTAAATTTACCATTCAGAGAGTAAATTTATGGATTTAAAAAACATTATTAACGGCTATTGAAAGAGGTCTTTAAAAATGCTTTTAAAAGAGATAAAGTAGTATAACTATTTCAATACTGAGAATTGCTATACCAGAGGCCCCCACTCTAATTATACCAGTATGATAATAATTACAATTATTGGAATAGGTTGATCTCATGTATCAACAAAGAGGTGTGGCTGGGTAACACATTGTTATTTTTAACAATGTGTGGATTTATTTTCCAAGATATTTTGGTTTTAATTATAAACTTCAATCACGTTGACAGAGTTTTGGAAATCTATTTTTAGAAGGGCGGCAGAGATAGATTAATTGTATTTTTGGTGTTTGGGCTCTCATTTGTTTTTGAGTATGCCTTTGAATGAGTTCAACACTGGTTCAACATGCAAGTACGCTTGAGCTTGGTGGAAAAATATGAAGGAAATGGAGTGTAATCTGTAGACTTTATTCACCTAGCGGCCATATTGGGGAGTTTGGTGGGGGAAACCTTGTATAATTTTTGGAAACCATGAAAACCCAATGCATTATTTTTTCTGTCTTTAATCGATTAACTCAGCTAGCATTTAAAACACATTTCAATTTAGTGTTCTTGATTTATTGGATTTCCCCAAAATTCTAAGTTTCCACATACAACTTTCTGATATGGCCACAAGGTGGCTTTAATGATCCATACAAATGCATTTTTGATAAGTTTAATGCATTATGTATTAAAAGTCTTTAAATGGGTAAGTTATTAGTCCTTCGTTCATTCTTTCTGTGGCACAATTCTTCCTCCATGAATGCAACTCTACAATAGAGAAATGAATACAAGCAGTGTTGCCTTACCTCTGGGCCTGCACCCAGCTCCTTGTGCCAGCCTGGAGCTAGAGTTACCCCCCAGGCCCAGGGCCGGTTGGCTGGGAGTACAACTGAGAGCTTGCTGTCCTGAGAAGATTCAATCCATACAATCAGCTGACTAAACTTTGTCTTCTCCTATTTGTTATAATTTTTGAGTGAACAATGGAAGGCTACGACAGCCATTACTATCGTTAGACGTTAGCAACATTTTCATTACTATTTTTAATAAACTGCCAAGTTTGCAACTCAAGCTATACCAATGTTGAAACGAAGGACAAACAAATATAAAATGATGACCTTGTCCCTCTTCTTCAGTTACATTCTCATTGCTGCCCCCTGGTGTACTATTACGGTATAAGCCTCGTCCCCTGTCACTCAAACCTGTAGAAAGACACAATGTGATTCAGATGTAGCAGTTTTTATCATCCTACTCCAGGCACTATTAGGCCCAAAGCACTGTATGGGTAGAAGCTTAGAACCATGGCAACAAAAATAACTGTGGGTTGAAAATCTATTGGAAAGCGTAAGTCTGCATTTAAACAGTTAACAATTATTTTATGTTAGTCTAGCAGAGACAGAGACAGCTATTAACAGTTGGATACAGGACTTAAGCACTTTCTGCATCCAAGCAGGACTGAAGTGCACAGCTTATGACATGACGGACAGAAGTACAGCAGGTTGGATGATTGAAACCATGTTATCATTAGGTAAAGCAGGCAGAAGGAGATTGAGGAGAGGATCAAAGAAAACACACAGAACCCATTACAAAACGGAAGCTCAGATCACAGAGACCCGAAAGGGAAGCGGCCATGGGAATACAATTCAAAACAACACGTAGGTCCTTGACAGAAATAAAAGGAAGCATTCACCACATGGTTCTTCATGATGCCATGGCAACTAACGCTCAACTCATTCAACAGAAAGATTACCTCTGTTTTCATCAAAACAACAACTGTTTGGAGAAAGCTTCTACTGCCCAGTATATACCACTGACCATTGGGCGATGAAGGAACACATCTGATTGAAAGTGGTTACTGAAGATGTGGGTTTAAGGCAGGTGTGACATGTGTTGGAGGCCAGACATGGCCCTGAAGCATTATTTATAGTCTTGATGCGCCGTTTGTCAAGTGCAGTAGCAGTCCATGCAAGGCCTTGGCCTTCAGGTTGTGTATGCGTACTTCCCGCACTCTGTTCACGGGGCTAAACATTTTCAGAAGTGTGCGACATGCACCATCCGGCGTTTCATATTTGCACGGCAACTTTAAATTAGGGTTAAAGGGTTAGCGCTTCAGAGCAGTTAACATAGCAGAGGATATTATGTTCCGTCCATCAGAGAATATATACAGCAGCACAGGTTCTACAGTGGACCACTGAGCAGCTCTCAGAGGACCAGTGAGCAGCTCTCAGAGGACCAGTGAGCAGCTCTCAGAGGACCAGTGAGCAGCTCTCAGAGGACCAGTGAGCAGCTCTCAGGCCAATGGACCAGTGAGCAGCTCTCAGTGGACCAGTGAGCAGCTCTCAGGTCAATGGACCAGTGAGCAGCTCTCAGAGGACCAGTGAGCAGCTTTCAGTGGACCAGTGAGCAGCTCTCAGTGGACCAGTGAGCAGCTCTCAGTGGACCAGTGAGCAGCTCTCAGAGGACCAGTGAGCAGCTCCCAGGTCAGTGGACCAGTGAGCAGCTCTCAGGTCAGTGGACAGTGAGCAGCTCTCAGAGGACCAGTGAGCAGCTCTCAGAGGACCAGCGAGCAGCTCTCAGAGGACCAGTGAGCAGCTCTCAGAGGACCAGTGAGCAGCTCTCAGAGGACCAGTGAGCAGCTCTCAGGTCAGAGGACCAGTGAGCAGCTCTCAGGTCAGAGGACCAGTGAGCAGCTCTCAGGTCAGAGGACCAGTGAGCAGCTCTCAGAGGACCAGTGAGCAGAGGACCAGTGAGCAGCTCTCAGGTCAGAGGACCAGTGAGCAGCTCTCAGAGGACCAGTGAGCAGAGGACCAGTGAGCAGCTCTCAGAGGACCAGTGAGCAGCTCTCAGAGGACCAGTGAGCAGCTCTCAGAGGACCAGTGAGCAGCTCTCAGAGGACCAGTGAGCAGCTCTCAGAGGACCAGTGAGCAGCTCTCGGAGGTGCCGTTCAGTCTGAATACAGCCGAGCCAATGCATTACATATTTGTTCTCCAAAGCAGCTGATTGACAACATTGATGGAAGGCAATTCTACACCTAACCCAACCCCCCCCCCCCCCCCCTACTTACTGTCCTACGCGCTGGCTGAGGATTTGCACCTGGTTAGGTCCTGAGTGTGCTTTAATTGAAACCGTTCAGTTCAAGTCGGTTGTCGATGTGTACTGTGTGTACATATATCTGTGTCTATTTTTGCAAAAGCTAAAATAAATAAATTCAATAAATAATTGAAGTTAGTGTTCTTGGGTCTGGTGGTTGGAGGTCAACGTGATGAGGAGTATGCGCTGGATATGACATCAGAGCCCTCCCCCTGCAGTGATTGGCTGAGTGATGGGCGTGACGGGAGTGATTGGTTGAGTGATGATGTCGACGTTGGGGAGGTCAGCCGAGGACCACAGTCGGAGTCGTCTAGAAAGAGAGAGGCGTGGCGGGCGCATAGCGGGGTGAGAGGTGGATGAGGGGAGGAGCTTGTCTTGACTTTTGCTGCGCAGGAAATTGAAGCTTTTCAGGTTGGAAGGTACTGAGGGGGAGAGAAACGGAGCGTCGGAATAAAAAGGGGAAAATATAGGAATACAATGAACATGACAGGAGAGGAAGATGACAAAAGGAAGATAAGAAATTACAGATAAGATAGAGAGAGGGAATATAAAGGGAGAAATTCCAGCACGATGGATAGCGGAGTTGCAATTTAGAGGCATAAAGAGAAATGGGAAAATGGGAATGAATTGAGTTAATATTGACAGACTACAGACTATAAGGAAACATGCAATTAGAGTAAAATCAGAATGCAATACGATTCTGTAAAGAGTAAACCCAGAAGAAGAAATTATCTTAAAAAGAGACAAGCAACAAACTGGAGTCAATATTAATGTAATTATCGTGATATGAACTGTTTAGATTATTACCGAACATAAAAGGTGTATGTGTAATGAAAAAAATATATATTCTAGAGAGAAGAAGTGGGCACAGTGCTGTCACTTAAAGGGGTAGATAGGAATTTTGGACATAGGGCCTGATTCCAAAGTTAGCCTTGGTGTTCTTTATCATTGGAGAAGGTTTTCAACACATTTCATTCAGTCCTTCTAGTTGCAGAGTTCGCCCGTGCTAGGCTAGCGCACGGCAACGGGCAATACTAGCCTGCTAATAAAACAGTCTTACCCACTCCACAGTACACCGGAGGTAAATCAAATATAACGCCAGAAAATAGATGTAAAAGTCTGTGTTGATAGAATAATGTTATTAAACTAACCTCGCATCGCATGAATCATTGCATTTTGAGGGACTACTTTCTCAGCAGCAGCGGAATATAACCTAGGTATCAGTCCGCCGCTGCCGTAGACTACTACCAGGAATACAACACTGTTGCTGAGACACAGCAGATACCTCAAAATGCAATGCAATGCAAGGTTGGTTTTATTTTTAACATTATTCTATCAACACAGATATTTTACATCTGCCGTTATAGTTGATTTACCTCGGGTGTACTGTGGAGTGGGTAAGACTGTTTTATTAGCAGGCTAGTATTGCCCGTTGCCGTGCGCTAGCCTAGCACGAGCGAACTCTGCAGTTAGAAGGACTGAATGAAATATGTTGAAAACTGTCTCCAATGATAAAGAACACCAAGGCTAACTTGGGAATCAGGCCCTGTGTCCAAAATTCCGAACTACCCTTTTAAACATAATACTAAAGGGTATAAAGACCTATATTATTGTGTCTCACCTTGGAAGGAACTAATGTTAGATATATACACTAGAATTTGTGCCCATGAAATGTTACAAATTCATTTTATTCTCCTTTGTGATGTTAAACAATTACCACTTTAATTTTTACTTCAAATAAACTCCTAAATGAGTTTTTGTCAGAGAGACCTTTATCTCACAGCAGAAAGGACAACATGGTTTATTATGTCAAGCCCCGTAAGGGCGGACAAACAATAGGCTTGTGCAGATTCAATAAAAGAACAAAACTAATGTTAATCTCCATGTTAATCTCAGTGTAGGAAACTGCTTTAAGACAACCTACTGCATTCAGAGCATGTTCACGTTCATAATTTGGCAAATTAGATCCAACAACTGTTTGGCAACTCAATACCTATATCTAAATAATATAATATAATGTATAGGTATCTATACAATATAATATATAATATCACGGCCAAAAGTTGTGTGGGCCTCCGGATGATATTATGAATTAAAGACTGCGTCGGGTTCTCGGACGTCACGATACTTCCACAACAAGTAAAGACTCATAGTGGAGGTTATCTCGGCCAGAGTCCTGCACGGGTTCGGGTACCCGACGGTTGACCCGCACAATTTCGATGAAGCGGAGAGTACTGTGTCGGACACAGGTGCTGGTCGGATCGGACGCCTTAACAGCGCGGGTCGGTCGCGGGTTTTGCGATTACAGCAAGACTACTCCGGAGATTACAGCGAGACTACTCCACTGGAGATGTTATGCCGGAGCAGAGTAAACTAAAACCGTCCACAGTGGATGATGTGCTTTCACACATCGGCGTCGGTTTCAATTTATAGCGGGTCTGGTTGGGTACGGAATGTAATTCGCGGGAATGGGCGGGTGTTGGTTTGCAAATAAGACCTGTGTATTGATTCTCGTCCATGGTTGAGAAAGAATTGGGGGAAGAAACGTTGGCTTTGACTCTCTGAAGTCCAGATTGAACTGCACCTTCAGATTGATGTGGTGTGCGATTGTCTCCCACTGGAGCCCAGCTGCCCGCTGCCGCAAGGCCCCACCACCTCCTCGGCAGCGGGCAGCGCCGAGGCCCCACCGCCCCGCGGACAGCAGGAGATAATCGCGGGCAACAATGCCTTTCTCCTCCATGTCGGAGTTCAGTCTATCTCAGATTGATGTGGAAGTGGAAGAACCAGAAACGTCGGAGAACCCAACGCAGTCGTTTGAGAGGATATTATGAATTAACGACTGCGTCAGGTTCTCCGACGTCTGGGGCTTCCACATCAATCTGAAGTTGCAATTCAATCTGGACTTCAGAGAATCAAAGCCAACGTTTCTTCCCCCAATTCCTTTTCAAATCTGTTTCTTTCATGGTCGGACGTTTGAGTCGGTCTAGTTCTCTAGCTAAGCGGTGAAGAAACATGGCGGACATTGTGTTTACTTCTCGTACGCGAGCTCCCGCCCCAACTCATTCCTTATTGGTGGGCTTACAAATTTGCGGAACTAGAGGTTTGTAGTCCTCGGCCCTTCTAGAAGGCAAGCAAAGTTCTACTGATATGACGTCAAACGAGTCATTTGACGTCAGGTCAGGAGAAATGTATGTACAGCTCGGCCAAGGGAAGAAAACTTTTCTTAAATATTATAATAGAGATTTTATAATGATAAAACGCCAGTTCTGTATCGGTGAAGTATTCCTTTAAGCAGGAGTACTTGGGGTTAAGAGGGAGAGCAGGCATCACCACATGGGAGGCTCTGGGAGTACTGTACCACTGACGAGAGAGAGTAGCATTGATTACCAACACAGTGTACCGACTACCGATATTTGTATTGTTATGTCTGATTTATAGACATGAATCGCCCCGGATGTATAGGATAATGAATTCAGGCTAAAACATCCCCCTTTGACAATGGTGAAATAAGCACACAGTTATAACTTATCATTTATTTTGGTTCTGCCCTGAGAGCTATAGATCTGACAAACCTACAAGTCATATGATTATCCCCAGTTACTCCCAGGCAGCAGAAGGCCACCACACAGTCTACCCTCTACCTACCATCACTACTTCAAACTACAACCGCTGAAAGGCTGTAGTTTGCTGGGCAATGCTAAAAGTTTTGTTTGGGTGGGGGGGAACGTGTGTGTCTGTGTCTGTCTGAGGGAGAGAAAGAGGGCATGCTGTTACCTCGGCCGCCCGGTGTGAGTGCTGGCGACATGAGAACGGGACTGCTGTGCTGATTGAAGACTTGGCTGCCATTGTCTGGCGTGTCACTTCCCATCCGCGGGGGGAGCGGTGGCGGGTGGTCGTCGTTGGGCAGGAGCAGGGGCGGTGGCGAGGGCAGGGGGATGTCTGGGGCGCTCCTTGCCCTCTCCCAGTCTTCATCCTTGTCCCTGCTGCCGCTCTCCTTCCGTGGTTTGATGAGCTTAGCCAGCGCCTTGGCCCCCGACCAGTGGCTCCTCCTGGTCAAAACGCACACCGGGACCCGTCACACCGGGACCCGTCGCACCGGGACCCGTCGCACCGGGACCCGTCGCACCGGGACCACACTATTTCTACTTCCTTCGCTCTATAAAATGATGAAATGCTGTACGATAGAGACTCGGAAATGGTTGCTTTAAATTAGAGCGATTAAGAGACTTCACACATTCATTATTTGGTGTTTAAACACCAAAAGTCATAGAACACCTCTTCTTTGTGAAACAAAGATAGATCTCTATGCATTTACTTTTTAGGCGTTGGGTCGTGGAACTTGTACTGGTCCATAATCTTCTCCTCCAGCTTCTCCTTGTGGCGCCGCAGAGCATTCAGCTTATCACTGAAGTTAAGGGTTAGAACACACAACATGACTCCAGTAGCTACACGTGATAACAGGATTAAGCTACATGCAGTATCAGTAGATACCATGTTGCTCCATACAGATACTGTAAACCCATCTACATATGATAAGAAGCAGGAGAAGTAATTTGGACAAAGTGGTTATATCTATCCCAACAGATGTCGCGTCGTCGAAGGCTGTGACGATGAAAAACATTCATAAAAGGTAAAGTCATTCAAACTTAAACAGGGCAAAATGCTGAGGAAAAAAAGGGAGGAGGCGCGGTGAACACAACTAGATCCACATCTTCAGGATATAAACCCTGCTTTACATCATACATGGTTAAAAAAAACCAAGACCAGGGTAGTGCATAAAACAGAGGCCTTGAGGCAGAGCAAGGGGACCCAGCAGAACTTACGGGCCCCCAGCCGAGCATAGGGGCCCCCAGCAGAGCATAGGGGCCCCCAGCAGAGCACAGGGGCCTCCAGCAGAGCACAGGGGCCCCCAGCAGAGCACAGGGGCCCCCAGCAGAGCACAGGGGCCCCCAGCAGAGCATAGGGGCCTCCAGCAGAGCAGGGCCCCCAGCAGAGCATAGGGCCCCCCAGCAGAGACCATCCAAAACACAGTTGTAGTTACATGTAGAGCTTCTGCTCGGCGTGGTACAGCTCCTTGCTCTCCATGCTCCTCTCCAGCAGGGCGTGGTTCTGCTGGCTCAGCAGGCTGATCTGGCTCAGTAGGTGGTGATTCTCCTCCTCCAGGTTCCCCTTCAGTCGACTCAGCAGCTACACGCACACACACACCCAACACACCATCAAAAGAGAGAAGCCCAGCAGCACAACAGGACCGAGGTTGTATTGAACCAGACAAGGACCTGTGCATAAGGTTTGATCTCCTTGAAAGAACAACACTAGAACAAATACATTTAATAACAGCTATCACGCAACTGAGCCACATAAACCCCCATAAAATACTCGGAAATGAAGAACCACCAAGTGACGACCCAAACACACGTCATTACCTCACAATGGTTATCCAGCTTGACCTTCGATAGGTCCACAACTCGGTGCTGCTCCATCAGCGAATCATATTGCTTCATACATTGGCTTGTTTCTGTTTTGGCGGAGCTTAGCAAGCTCTTCAGCTCATTGTTTCGGTGCTGCAGCCCCTCAATCTCCGCATTATGCTGTGATTGGCTTTGTGTCATTCTGGTGAGAGGGATTTAAAGTAATGAATGATGGTTAGAGGACTGTCATTCCACACACATATTCAAAACATGATTCAAATCAACATATAGACAGACAAAGAATGGTTAATCCCAGAGTCTCTGAAAATACAAAAGGATAGGAAGCGTTGCTGTTCCTTAAAGGCTGAATTATACTTCTGTGTCTAGCAGCTGTGGGAAGCGTGGCTCTGCGTCAAGACGTGTACACTGAAGTCACAGTTCGGTTTATACCTCGGTTCAGACATCACGGTTCAGTACGAGTGCAGTACAATGAAGGGAAAAGAAAAAAAAAAAAAATGCAAAAGGCAATTCTTTTTTTATTGTCTCAGGTTGTACCAGCTAGTGCATACAGTCTCTCCCCTGAGCTAGCTGCCACAGCCTGAACCGGATCGCGATAGCCACGGCAGCTACGTTAGCATTGTGACCTCATAGCAGCCCGACATAGTTTAGCCTCCTAATAAATCAAAGGAAAAAGGAGAAAGCGAACAATGAGCAAAGATCAAACATGTAGGACGTCCAAGAAGGACGGCAAACTTTTGCTTTGGCCGAGATATCACGCTGGGAGAATGTCTGGTCCGACTGTGTCTTAGTCTGTATGAGTTTTACTGCTCTGTGCTCATCCCTGAGGAGCTCTGAGGGCGCCTCTTTCCTTATTGGTTTGGGAAATCAATCCTTTCTGTCAATCACCGGTGATTCAATGCAACACTGAAATGTAGGAGGGAGGAGCAGAGAGGGAGGGCGGAGGGAGGGAGGAGCAGAGAGGGAGGAGGAGAGAGGGAGGGAGGAGGAGAGAGGGAGGAGGAGAAAGGGAGGGAGGAGGAGAGAGGGAGGGAGGAGGAGAGAGGGAGGATGAAGGATGGAGCAGGGAGGATGGAGCAGAGATGGAGGCTGCAGGAAGGGAGGGTGAGGGAGGAGCAAAGAGGCAGGAGAGAGTGGTCTTATACTCCCACTCTCTCAGAGAGGGAGTATAAGACAACCACTACAGATAGACTGGGGGATTTCTATCTATTAAATATATACTTAGGAGCAGGTCCCAACATACCGGTCTACTTCTGCCTTAAGTTGCAGACTCTCTTGCTGCAGGAGCCGATTATTTTCCACCTCCTGGTTTAGCTCTTCCTTCTCTTTCTGGCCACGCCCCTCTTGTGCCTCCCACTTCTCTTTGTGCTGCAGTAAGGAACAGTACCTTTGGTTGGAGAGATGAGGGGAAAAGGAGAATAAAGGAGAAATCTTGAATACAAGCAAAGCAATTTTTAAATGAATTTAATTAATTAACCTGAATAAAGAGCGCTTAATTTAACTGAACCTAATAAATCAAGTTAATACAGCGGTCGCTAGATCATAGGATTAATGCCTCTGGAATCTAATTTTATCACATAATTACACTTACAGAATATAGTACAGTACAATTACTTGCCAACCGAGGCTCAGAACAATGTAGAAACCAAATTACAACTACAGAATAACTAGCCACGTGAGACCATCCTGATCTCACATTCTGTGTCTCTCTGCAGAGTCTGGCTTTGAGTCCGTTCAAAGCCTTTTCCAAAAATGTGAAAACGAAAGTGGCCACATTGGTTTGGCTCATGACGAACAAGGAGCACTGCATTTCACCCAAAGAAAATACAGAAATGGGAAGTTCAGATCTATGGAACAATCAAAACCGTCAGAAATAAACTCAATAAGGATGTTAAAAGACATACAAAAACTACACAGAAGTTGGTTTTGGGATTATAATCAGTTTCGGATTATAATCAGTTTTTTTAAGTAAAAGGTCTACTCGCGTTACTTGGGCACGCAAACCACAAACTTTTCTCGCACGAGTGATTCAGCATCAAGCGAAATTCTAGGGGGAGTTTAAATGATTAAACTCAAGCGAATTCTGAATTTGCATGCTTCGAGTAGAATGCCCTGTGGACTCACTTGTTGTGCAGCGCCCTGTGCTCGCCCTCCAGTGCCCTCTGCTTGACCTTCAGGGAGGCGTGCTGGCTGATGAGCTGCTCGTACTCGTGTGCCTGCCGCTCGTGGACGTTGAGCAGACGCTCGTGGTCACTCAGCACGTTCTCACGGCCCTGCCACGCTTCGTCGCGCTGACGGTGCCACGACTCCACCTCTGTCTCCAGGGCCACCACCTGCCCCTGAAGCACTGCATTCTGGGCCATGAGGGAGGCACTCTGTGAGGAGAGCGTGGAGTTCTCCACCTGAGAACACATGGGGCATAAACATTTAGCACAACAAATGCAATGACCTATACTAATTAACTATCGGCATTATGATATTAGGGGCATTCGGGCAACCCTGAGTTGCCAAAACGAAATAATAACTTCACAGTGTGTCTTTTTACAATTTATTTGTTACGAGCATTCGTAGTGTTGATCAACGGAGAAATAGTCTGCCAAAGATGTTGACGTCGCTTAGCAGCTGAGATCTCTGGAGTTGATAAGTTACCGGACTACTTGTGATACGAAAGACAGCAAAAAGTCCACTTTCCTTGACAGCGGTCAATTATACTCAGCAAAGGTGAATTATCAAAGATAATTCACTGCTGGAAGTTGTGAAGGGCCCATGCAAGTGAACGGAGCGTTCCACGGCACTGAGAAGAGCCGTGTAATAAACGGTTATATTTGATACGGCTGTGTGACTTTGGGAGTGTGTGTGGATGATGGCTGGTTTAAGCAGCCTCACTTGGCCCGAGTCAGACTGATTGGACTCTTGGGCTGGGTGAAGTAGCACACCTGTTAAAGGGGAAATCCAGTGTTAAATGGATCTGGGATATGTTCAGTATATAACGAGTTTGAACCTTCGTTGGGTAGCAAAAGACGGATGTAGGGCTGTACACGTGAACAAAGGAACTGACTGAGTTCTGTGTTCGTCAATCGACTTACGAGTCTTACAAACAAGATGGTGTTGAAGGGTGGACTACTGAAGGTGTAAAATCTCCTTTTTAATAAACCTGTACACTTTTTTGCTCCTCAACGAACGTTCAAACTTATTTATCACATAGCCTGCATTAATGGAGTCATTTTGTAGCTTTTATAGCTTTTATAGCTGCTAGGCGTAAAGGGTTTAATGTTCAAAGGGGGATTTTTTTGGTTGGGGGATGAGCCGCGGCGGGGGTCGTGATCGTGATTTCCGGTCAGTGCACCATGGAGTATTTGATTTCAATAATCATTCTCTGCAGTATCGATCCACAAATAGCAGCTGCGCTTTCTCACTCTCTTCTCTCAGACAGTGACTTAAAACACACATAGCAACAGCGCCTCATAGCCCCTAGCAGTGAACCAGTCTCAATGCTGTGTGACGGTGTTAGCTAAGAGTTAGCCAACACAGCTAGCATTTCAAGTGCAGCGCCTCCACGACCGGTTTTGGTGGAGAAGGAAAACGGCAGGAGTGCCGTTTAAAAGAACTTTAGATTTGAGGCAAATAACCAAAACGCATGTTTACTCATATGCAACAACAAGTTTTCATTCAAAAAAATAGAGGCCCACGGAGGCCCTAGAGACCGCGATTGGTATAATCTGCCTAAGATCTATGCAATAAATGCAGAGTGCGGCTTAACCCTCACTACCACGTGTGATTCGTACCTGGAACCCGGCTCATTGGGGTAGCGGGTTGCCACAGTATCCTCTACAGACTTTGGGTATGTGATAAAAAAAAAAAGGTATTGTATCGAAGTTAGAAAATCTAGCATTGGGACAGCACTACTCTACAGTAAACACCAGCACTACTACCTGTAGTCTGGCCGTCTGTGTGTGCAGGCTGGTGTTCTGCTCCTGCAGTAAGACGGTGTGTCTCTGCTGGGCGGCCATCTGACTGTTGAGGGAGCTATTCTGGTTGTCCAGCTGCTTCAGCTGCTCCTTCAGGAGGCTGCTCTCCGTCTGCAAGGAGGAGTTCTGGGGGGAGGAGAGAGGTTCAGGTTAAAGCGGGATCAAAGTTATTCAAATGTGACATGGCCCATATAAACTGAGACTGGTTCCAGTGGGTATTTAGCTTTGTTAAAGGGCCCTATAAAGCACCAGGTGTGATCTGCCATTACAACCGTTGGAAAATCTGCCTTCTCCTTTGACTTAGTGACATCACAAGTGAAAGATGCATGATGGATGGATAAGTAACATTAGCTATAGTCCATTTGGTAGGCTGGAAGACTGATCTATCCAGCATACATCTAGACGGACAATCCCAACTGATGTCTCTAAGGAAGAGGGAAGGGGAGATTTTCAAACGGCTTGAAATGGCTAATCACACTCACACTTGGTCAGATAATAGGGGCTCTTTAAGACTAATATATATATAATATATATATCAGTGGAGGCTTCTCCATTAAGGAGGGGGAGGAAGATTCAATTCAATTCAATTCAAATTCAAATTACTTTATTTTTCCGTTAGGAACTTCAGATGTGGAGGAGCAGCAGGGTGTGTCCATACCCAACAGTACATACAATAAACAAAAGAAAAACACGCACACACTCGCAAACATACACCATCAGCCCTGCAGAAAATAAAAAATAAAAATCCTAAACCTAATAAATAAATAGTATTATTACCTCCATAGTGGAGGATGAATAAATAAATAATTTAAAAAGATTCCAGGTATTAAAACAAGAGGATACAGTTCAAGGAGGGGTTAAACCATTCAAGAGTCTTATGGATGCCGGGACAAAACTTGACAGGGCTCCGTTTGTCCTTACTGTAGGGGCTCTGTATCTGCGGCCTGAGGGTAAGAGGGAATACTGGCTGTGTAGAGTGTGTGTGATGTCAAGGGTGATTTGTGTTGATTTCTGCTTAGTCCTTTTGTTGTATACATTGATGAGGGATTCCTGCTGTTGTCCAATTATTTTGCTGCTCAGTTTGATGATTCTGTTTAGTGGGTTCCTATGGATGTTGGACAGTGCTCCGAACCAGGAGGTGATGTTAAAGGTGATTATGGATTCAATGAAACATCTGTAGAATGCTGTCAGAACGGATTGGTGGACCTGGAGTTTGCGGAGTTTACGAAGGAAAAAGAGACGTTGCTGGCACTTGGAGTGGATGATATCAGTATTTGTTTTGAAGTTCAGTTTGTGATCGATTGTTGTCCCAAGGTATCTGTATGTGTCAACCCTCTCTATCGGCTGGTTGTTAACAGTCAGAGTGGGGAAGGTGGAGGGGGCCTTACGGAAGTCTATAATTAGTTATTTTGTTTTGGTGATGTTGAGGTCAAGGCAGTTCCGCCTGCACCAGTCTAAAAAGGTGGCCAGCTTGGACTCTAACTGATCTAATGAGTTGGTGGAGTCCATGATGACAGTGTCGTCAGAATACTTGATGTATGTGATGTCTGGGTTTGTGCTTCTGCAGTCGTTGGTGTAGAGTGTATAAAGAACTGGGGGGATGACAGAGCCCTGTGGAGCACCTGTAGAGATCCTTCTGGATGAGCTAAGGTGGCCGTTAACTCTCACTCTCTGGTGTCTGTCTGTCAGGAATGAGAGGACCCAGAGTATGAGGTAGGGATTGACATCCATCTAGCTTAGTTTTTGTCCCATTAGAAATCCTCCAAGTGTCAAGATCACGTTGGTGCTGCTATCCGACTTTCCTTGCTAGGCACCATGATTATAGATCAGGTTGTTTGAAATAATGTTCTGGTTCTTTTACTAGTTTGTTTGTACTTGAATGTTCTGTTTGATATTGTGGAAAGGGTGTTAGTGAATGGCATCACTTTTGGTCTTGAGTCTTTTCTTAAAACAATTGTAACTGAAAATAAACGTAGCTAAATAACCTCCAATAACTTCAGTCATTGAGGGCAATGACCCAATGATAGGCCCAGATTTTTTTATTTACTTTTACAAATCAAGAGTAGGCCTGATTTGACTAATGGGCTTTGCATCCTTTCCTTCGGCCCTTGTAGTCCAAGTCATGCTGCCCATCAGCTTTCAAAGTACAATGCTGCCACTGGTGGATTTCTATCAATTCACATAATTATCCCTCCCTGCTATTTTGTAGTTCATCAAAACACCCTGAAACAACTTGAGTCTCACATACTTATGCCACCATACGCCACTAGCAGTGTAAGCAGGCCAATGGCAACCAAGAGCGCAGTCCTTCCTCCCTCACTTTAAAAACCACCAGCCGCCACTATATATATATATATATATATATATATATATATATATATATATACACTATACATCAGTGGAGGCTTCTCCAGTGAGGAGAGGGAGGAACATACTCCTTAACATTGTTGAGAATAAAAAATGCAGATTGCCAGGCTACTAATGAATTGATGCCCTTAAAAATGATTACTTTAATGCATATGCAAAGATATGTAATGTTCGTTACATATTTTGGTAGAATCGTTTGAAAACAGCCAACTTAAGAATGCGTATATACGCGCTTTTTTGCTCCCAAACAAACTATCCAACCCGTTATCATACCAAACATATCCGAAATCCATTTAAAAAAAATCTCCTTTAAGCAGCCTCACCCGGCCCGAATGAGACTGATTGGACCCTGGGGATGGGTGAGGCAGCATATTGAGCAATCAATGTGCACAAGTTAAACCAGCCATCCCCACAAACACTCTGTCATGGATGGCAATATGGAGCAACAGGTTATCTATCATTGTCTACTAACTTTTACAATAAACCAGCCTTCCAACACCACCACCATCATTTCTTGTCTTGAGGAGTAGGAGTTAAAGTCCAGTAGAGTGTGGCCGCCACCTAGGTAGTGTCTAGCACTGGCATTGCTACACATAAATATGCTAATTGATTATACATATGAGGATTTTAGCTGATCACTGATAGTTGTTTCAATGCCTAGGCCACTACAGTATAGATCTTGATTGCATTTTTTCTATCCTAGGCTAGGTATTTTGGGCTCATGGTTTTGTTTAGGTGGGATATGTATGCATACATGTGTTGTGTTGTGTGTATGTATGCTGGCTGCTGGAACGCCTAAATTTCTCTGCTGAGATGAATAAAGTATATCTTATCTTATCATAAAGGATAGGATGAGAAAAAGGTGTGGTTTTTGGCGTGGATGAAGACCTGAGCCGTACTGATGGTGCTGGGCTGTGTAGGTCCTGTGAGACCACCCTGATCTTAGGGCAGTCTGGCCTCCATCATGTTGAAACCAACATTTAAAGACAAAAAGTGAACTGACCATTCAGTGCTAGGGGGAGGAATTTAAGTTCATAATGAGTCAGGCCATGGATGGGCAGAAATTGATTTCCACATATTGGTGTGGCCTGTGATGCTCTCTTTCCAAATCTGGACAGAAGTTAAAAACATCATCTCCACTGAGTAAGGCCTTTGCGTCAGTCCTCTTTTAACGTCAGTCTTTGATCTATTTAAATTAAAACAGATAGATTGCTTCCCGTTCTGCGGACTGTGGCACAATGCTCCATGAACCCCCTTTCCCTGGAGCTTATTGGCTCGTCCCCTTTTTGGGTTTTGAAAGTTGTTTTCAACGGGAGCCAGGACAGCTCTTCATGTGTCCTTGGAGATCAGGATGGTCCCACAGGGCTACGGCTTTTGCTGGTGCAGTTTGAAACACTGCTTTCAAGCAAATTGAACTGTGATTAAAGCAGAGGATACAATTGCCTTGACTTTGTCTCAACTTACGTTCTTCTCCAGATCAATAAGGTGGTCTTTCACCCGCAGCAGTTCGGCTGTGGCCGACACCTGAATCTGAGATTGGCCTACGGTCCGCGGCAGTAAGTTCTGGTTGCAGTTCTCTTCTTTCTCTTGCCGAAGAGACGACACCGTCTGGCGAGTCTAAAGCACACAAACAGATTCAGTTATACACTAAATAAACTAAGCGGAAGAGGCCTCTTACTAGGCAGAAGAGGGCAACTATGGGATGTATTAGAGAGAGGGACAGGTACTACCCAGTCTAGGTAGGGCAGCTAATCAGAACCTGGACAGGGACACAGACAGTCAGGTAATCACAAAGTCCATATTCAAAACCATAGCTACAAATGGGTAATATGCAGTAAGTAATATTTATTTCCTTTTAGGTAAAAAATTTTTTCACTAACTTTATTTATACTGTATTCACTATTTCTTTATTGTTATTTATTTAGCAAAAAAAAAGAAAAAGGTAGACCACTTCCCATAATCGAGATCACCAAAAGTAATGGCAACGTCAGTGTTGTGAGTGCTACATGGTTTGCTCATTGCTTACTGTTAGCATTACTAGCAACTACTAGTTATTACTAACTAACTTTATTTATATTCACTATTTCTATATATTATTTATTTAGCAGACTAATTGTAACGGTCACTAGTCTGGTCAGGATTAACGTCCCAATGGGTAATATTGAGCCCCTCCCAGTGAGTGAACTAAATAACAGTGTTCTATGCCACTCGGATTTAACTGGCGTTGCCACTGTGTGGTGTAAACGAATGTTGCTGGGCTGGCTGGTTGGTGTGATTGGGAGAGGGGAGTCCTGATAGAACGATTGTTGTTCAAAAAGAGAGAGCTGAGGGAAGCCAGCATGGACTACAGATATGTCCAGATCATTTGAAGCTAAGAGATAGTAGTTGAAATAAAGCACGTTGTGACCTTCAGTACCCTGAATCTGAGCTTCACATTTGGGTTTTCTAGGTTGATTCTGAACTCAATCAAATGTATAAACAACTAGCAGCCTGTGTGTGTTTGTGTCCTCACAGAGGTAAGCTCGGACCGCAGGGTGGTGTTGAGTGTGTTGCTCTCCTGCAGTTTCTGCTTCAAACTGGAGATCTTCTGCTCTTTGAGCTTCATGGTCTGCTGCACAGTCTCCTCCAGACGGGACTCCAACAGTCTGTACTTACTGGAATACATGATGTATATGATATACACACATTCTATACACATTAAAGGTTGGGTATGCGATTTGCGAAACGCCAGCAGATTTTGAAAATACACAACTCAAATGGTCCTACCCCCTCTCCTTCAACGCTGACTCTGACTCCACCCATTCCAAGTACCTGGACGCGCAATCATGCACGAGCGCGAACAGAGATGCGCGAGAGCGAGCCAGGCTAGCGTAGGTTTTCGTTTAACAACATGGCACTACATTCAGCTGTAAGTTGCACCCAGTACCGCGGGAAGTAGGGGTGCTGGGGGTGCTGCAACACCCCCTGTCCGAGGCCCTGTCTTATCACAGAAAACGATCATTTCTAAAAAACTCCGGCCAAAGTGGAGATTTCTGAAAACGCTGGTTATGTGTTGTCGTGTCAACGGGGAGAAACAGGATTTTAGGTTCTGAAGCGTCACATTATGCACCAGGAAATGCTTAACGTCATGTGAGCGCCCGCTGTACCGTATTGGTCCGAATATAAACACAAACCCCATTGTAAGACGACCTATATTTGGAAAAAAGATTTGAAGACCAGATCTTGTTTTTATGAATAAATAAATTGTATTCATTGAAATAATATACGAAAATAAAAAGCCATAGAATAAAACACTGCATTGCCACTAAACAGTAGTGCAAATAGGCCGTACTGATGTGTACACCAAAGACTATTCCTGACACTCCTCTGCCCCGCTGTGTTCGCTCTGGCTGTGGTCGCTCCGAACTGTTTCGGCCCGTAGCAAAGCGAGTCATCCTCGCTGCTGTCCAAGGCATTTTGAGACGCAGCATTTATTTAATGCTCATATGACCTAGTGCTGAAAAAAGGTTATATGAAAAAGTGCGAGGGTAGCGGTGGTGCGCTAAACTTGTTCTGTGAGCAGCTGGATGTGAACCATGGTGTGAAGGAAGCGGACACAACGATCGATTTTCAACTGTGCGCGCATGCACTGGTGTAATTGAGCTGCGCTGCTATATATCTTTTTTATCAATGTAACGAGTTGCGAGTCTAGTGTAGGCTGAGTTTTTTTTTTCCAGCACCCCCTGCTGAGAATACGTTCTCGCGGCTATGGTTGCACCAGATGTTATAAACATTCAACGGTCACATAAATCATTACTATTTTTAGAAAATGTATGTTTGTTTCATATAATTGTATTGGAAGTCCTGGTTTTCACTAGGGTTGCCGCGGTGTGGACATTTTCACACCGATTAATACACTCGTCTCAACACCGGTATTACCGAGTATAAATGGTATAAACTTTGAAACTAGGTCAACCGCCACACAAGCATCGGTTTTTAGACCCTTCTCGTCCTTCAGTTGCCACCAACGTTCGAAAGCAGCGCTTAGGATTATTCTTGATTTCAGTTTTTCTCTTTCAGCGTTTTTATTATCAATTACTCCCTTGTCTGCCATGGAAATTGTCTTCTACTGCTAGGTCCAAATGTGGATTAACTAGTTCCAGTAGCTACCGCAGGATAACAACAAACAGGAGCTTGCTCTGGGTCACGAGTACTGCACGAAGGGGTCGTGCGCGGGGCGCGGGGGAGGGGGAGTGCAGTACGACCGTTTGATTGACGTACTTACTGCCCAATGCAACTCGGTGGCAATGGAAATGATTGGCTGGAGTTTTTCGAGTCCTGCCCGTTCCACAGATGATTGACTTGTTTAATTTTCATGTCAGTACTTCTAACTCAGTGGCTGTAAGCGGGTTATGATAAGGATTTCAAGTAATCTTGCAAAAATGGCCAAAAAAGCGAATTCCATACCCAACCTTTAATAAGTAACATTCAATGGCTTTCCGTTCATATATTATATCAACAATCACCCTATACAGTTAAATCACATAACGCAAATACCACAACAATCGAAAAGGTCTGTGCCTCCAACCCATGCATCTTCCCACACCCTCCCCTCTCCCCATCACAAAGGTTGTAGTAGGACCGTAAAGAGGTCATGCCTCTATTGAACAAGTTTTCGGGCTCTAGGGTCAATAATGGCGACGCTACTGAAATTTTTGCTAAAAAAATATTTATATTATTATATATTATTTATATTATATTTTTTAAATAAGTATATATATTTTTCAAAACTAAAGGTTGCAGTAAGACCATAAAAGACCCATGGCCTATATGGAAAACGTTTTGGGGCTCTAGAGTCAATTATGGAAACGCTATTGAAATTGTTCCTAAATAAAAAATCCTCAAAAATAAGAAGAGATATATTTTTCCAAACTAAAGGTTGTAGTAGGACCATAAAGACCCCATGCCTCTATAGAACAAGTTTTGGGGCTCTAGAGTCAATAATGGAGACACTATACTTGTCTAGCAACGTACCGCGGCTGCTAGGTGCATATAGACTCATAGGACTCATAGGATTCTCCTGTTTTGTGTGAGTTACCTGTCCTCCAGGCTGTGTTCCTGCTGCAGAAGTCTCTCCCGGTTCAGTCCAACCTTCTCCAGCTCCTGGTTCAGGCTCTCCAACTCCAGGTTCTGCTGCTGACCATTCAGCTTTTCAGAAACCAGCTCCTGTTGTGAGAGAGGAGGACAGATGGAATGCAGCCCCTACGATTCCCTCCTTCAGTCTGCGGCCTCAATAGCCCGTCTCCCCACCCCCAGGAGTAGGCTGGGGGATCAGCGGCCCTGCACTTCTCCCCGATTGGGAGCATGGGCACTACCGTGTGTCGCTCGGTGACCCATGATACATTTTGTTCTTCTTTTTACCAAAGAAGAAATAATATAAAGTTGAAATATAACTCCATTCACACCATTCTAACCAGTAGAGCCATCCAGCTGTCCTTACCTCTCGGAGCGTCGCCAGGGTCCTCAGGTCGATAGTGGCCTGCTTCTGGAGCTCCTTGCTGTCCCTCTCCAGCTCCTTCACCCTGACCGAGGCTTCTTTCAACCGCTCCAGCTCCTTCCCCTGCGCCCCGCTTTCCTTCCTGGCCTTGGTCAGACACGCCTCCTTTTCCTCCAGCTCCGCCTCCTTGGCCTCCAGCTGATTGCGGAGCCGCCATGTCTCCTTCTCCATCCCCTTGCGCTCCTTCTCCGACTGCTCTAGGTCTGTCACGATCCTCCTCCGCTCCTCCTCCGCCTCTTCCCTCCTTCTCCTCTCCTCCCGAAGCTCGCCAGCCTCACGCCGCCTCGCCTCTCTCTCCTCCTGCCGCGTCCTCTCCGCCTCCTCCTTCTCGTCTTGGGTGCGCTCCAGCGCCTCTTCCAGCCGACGCTTCTCTTGCGACAGCGCGGCCGCTGTCTGCTCGGCTTGTCGGCGCTCGACTCGCGACTCCTCGCGAGCCTCCTCCAGCCGCCCCGCCAGCTCCTCATGCTCCTGCTGCACGCGGCTGTGCTCCTCCTGCAGCGCGGCCAGCCGCGCCGCTGCCGAGCGCAAGCCCTCCGAGGAGCGTCGCAGCTCCCTGTTCTCCTGGGCCAGAAGGCGGCTCTCCTCCTCGCGCCGGACAGTGCGCTGAGCCCCCAGCCTCGCCACCTCCTCCGCCTCCCGCTTCAGCCGCCGGGACTCCTGCTCCAGGGAGGCCACCTCCTTCTCCAGGGCCTCGGCACGCTCTTTGGAGGAGAGCAGGGAGGCCAGCTTTAGAAGGGGAGGAGTGAGTGAAGAGCATTAGTGAGTTGGTAAAGGTTTCAATGTCCAAAATGATTTGAGCTGCTTTGGGGCTCATACAGAATACATTTCTTAGTAAGACTCATCAACGTTAGATATTCAGAGTATCTGTGGAGACCTATTGTTATTGTAGGGTTTGGGTATCATTAATCTTCCGGATTGCTAATGCCTTTATCTCAGCGGTTGACTCCTTAAAGGATTGGTTCCAATTGTCCCATAGGGGGGCGCTATGACAACGGTCAAAGTTAAACCATCGGCATGTTCTTTGCCGATGGTTTAGCCGATTTCGCATGCTCAACAGTTTTGCCTCTTGGACCCATATGTCACATGCCACATGTCAGTCAGGATAAGATTTTGCTGTAGGCTAGAGTGAACATTTAGGGACATTTTGTTCTTTAGAGTCATAGCTTTAACACTTTTGATATACATTACCTTTGGGCTTAAAATCAAATTAAATGGTTTTGATGCATGCTAATAACCAAACATTATTCTTCTGTGTGTATGTGTCTTTGTTAATCTGACCTTTACAATTAATCGATACATAATTTTTACCTACCTCATAAATCAAGCCTACATTACGTACTTTGTAAGAATTATCAAATTCAAAATCAGAGGTCTAACCTACTACTAAGTCATACAAGACATGATCATGGCCATTATCATGAACATGAGCAATGGGGGCGAAGGCAATTACCCCTCAGATTGTCATGGCCTGTGACGGTAAATAAAGTGCAAGGACTTGCTAAAAAATTATATTTGTTGGCGGACACGCATAAATCACCTTGAGTTGCGTCCCCAGTCTTGACAGAATGAAAATCGAGGACTCTCACTTTCATCTATGCGGATGCAAAGAATGACGCTAAATTAACTGAAAAGACCACATTCACTCCTCATATGCAGCCGGGGCAACCCCAAGGGAAATTCAGATTGGTTTATCAAAACATTCAAGGTTTAAATTTGAGATCTAGACCTAGAGGCAAACCAGCTCCTTTTAAATTCTGATTGCCTATGTCTAACAGAGGCTACAACCAGACAGTCCTCTTAAAGCCCGGTCACTGAAGGGATTAAAATTGAAACACAATCCCTATTTAAATTGTTACATGCCAAAAAACCTGACCACACAGGCACTTAAGCTACATGCGCAAGAAGGTGTCGCAATTTATTACCATAATGTCAAAGGTATAACAGTCTCAAAGCCACAGTTGACCGATATAGAATGTGTAATTTTCTATATCCCTCACATCAATCTGAGCTCAGCAGTTATATATAGGCCAAACTCCTACCAAATTGGCTTTTTAAGAAAACCTTTGGAACCCCTTTTATGGAGCTGAATATGATGAACAGGGGGCAAAATTTGATATTCACAAATACATCTCCAGAATAACATTTGTAGTTGGTGATTTCATGTTTGATGGTATTTGGTCATTACTGCTTCTAGAGCTGGGCAGTTTCCCTTGGGAGCAGTTGGGTATCGTTAGGGGGAGCTGAAAATGCAGTAACTGCTTAATCAAGATTCTGTGCAGGGGTTTATCTTGCAGTCTCTCCAAAGAGTCCTGTTTGCTGCTGCGGAGGAGCTGAAGACGCAGCACTTCAGTTGCAAACTGTCTTCTTGCTGGATTCCAAGGTGACCGCCATGAATTACAAAAACGTGGGAACTTTAACTGTTTTTTAAGTTTTAACAATACCCTAGGGTTAACTGAGCTTTAGAGGTGACTAGGAGAGAAGACCTGATGCGGATGTCCGGAACAACAGGAGCAATCTTTGCTTCCAGCTCTGTGCAACCTTCCCTACGTACCACAAATTTACCAATTCCATTGGTAAATTGCCCATGTCCACGCATTTGGACATGGGCATGTTCTAAACATTCATCAGATTGTGATTTAGATTTTTTTGCGGTTGCGGTGGTTTCCTGTTCCATTTCGGTCCAAGTTCCTGTTACTTTATATCCGTTTTACATTTTCCCATTAAACCCATTTTTGCACAGGTTTAATAGCAGTTACGTTTGATGTTACACTATATTTTTGCCTTACAGCTAAGTTCCTGTTATACGTTTATAGCGGCAGATTTGGATACTTGTATATGTTTTTCTGCTTTCCCCTTAATCAGCTTTTTCCATGTTAATTGCAGTTACATCTAATGTTTGAAGTTTTTGGGTCACACACACACACACACACACACACACACACACACACACACACACACACACACACACACACACACACACACACACACACACACACACACACACACACACACACACACACACCATCTGTTTTTGTTTGTAGCGCTAACACTTTTTGTCTTTACAGATTGGAGTTCCGAAAGAAGTTACAAAATCATATTTGGTGATCAAGCCAGGAGCTTGCTTGATCGCCTTTTTTATTTATTTTTTTACAAAAGGGCTCAGGGAAGATTGTTCGTCAAAAAAAAGAGGGGTTGCTTTTGCTTCTCTCTGGAATAATTAATCCTGCAACTACAAAAATAAATATTTATATTTATAAATCCTAAATTTGATATGAAATAATAGTAATATGTTACTAGAAAATGAATTACCTGCAGAGAATGCGGTGAGGGCTTTATTGCAAAGTGAGGTTCAAATGTTTTGATAAAGTCATAGTTTAAGACATAAAACATTGTGGAACAGCTTAAATCAATAGAAAAGATTCAAACAGAGTTCAAATGGAGTAAACAATGTAAACATACACACTATTTAAAAAATGTCAAATGGTTTAAAACAAATCAAGATTAAGAGTTAAACAAATAGCTTCAGTGATAAAGTTTGAGATAAAATATAAAGTAGCAGAGCTGTTCTAATAAAGTTCAAGTGTATCAAAATAAAACACATGAAATAGAATGATGTTTACTGTGCAAGGTCGCTGTTAAAGGATGTGAGGGCGACAATTACTATGGAGTTCTGGGTTATAATGACATTATATTATGGACCAGAAGATTTGACCCCTCTCCTACCTCTCTGTTCAGCCCGTCTCGGCACTGCTCCAGTCGCACCGCCTCCCGCTCCACTTCCTCGCAACGTCTGGCCTTCTCCTGCAGACAGACCGCCTCCTCATTGGCCAACTTCAGCTGGCTCTCCAGGCTGGCCAATTGGCTGCCTACGTCGGTCAAGGCCTGATGCAGCTGCCGATTCTCCGCCTCCACCTCACGGACGCATGCCTCACTGTTGGCCTGTGCCCGCTCCCGCAGTGAGGTCACCGCCTCGGACAGGTGCTGCCGCTCGTGCTCCAGCTCGGACATCTGATTGGATGGGGAGAATGAGTTGGGGGTGTTTTAAGAGGTCCCATGGCATGAAAATCTCACTTTATGAGGTTTTCTAACATTAACATGAGTTCCCCTAGCCTGCCTATGGTCCCCCAGTGGCTAAAACTTGCGTTCGATGTAAAACGAGCACTAGGTATCCTGCTCGCCTTTGAAAAGATGGAAGCTTAAGCGCGCTGATTTGGAATGTGGCCCCATATGTCATCATAAGGGGCCAAGCTACCACCCCTTTCTCTGCCTTGCCCGCCCAGAGAATTTGGCCCGCCAATGAGACGATGAGCTAAGACCTTGCCAGCGCCACGTGTGTGTGTGTGTGTGTGATTACACACACTGTAACGCAAGTGTTGTACAATCCTTTGTACAACGAGACTGTAGTGGGGGTTATCTCAGCCATCGTTGATCCCCGTTGCCCACTGCTCGCTGCCTTGAGGCACCACCGCCCGGCAGCGGCAGCTGGCAGTTGGCAGTGGGCAGCTGGCAGCGCGCGGTTCAGTCTACTTCAGATTGATGTGGAAGTGGAAGATCCAGAGACGTCGGAGAACCCAACACAGTCGTTTGTGATCCATAATATCGTCTGGAGGTGCACACAGCTTTTGTCCGTGATAATATGTATTATATGATATGTATTATATGATATTATTTAGATATAGAGCTCCAAGACTGCAACGCTAGTGTTGTACACTTCTTTTTTATCTGGATAACCGTTCTGCTGTTGTTGTTATGGCGCATAACACGTCAGTTCTTTGACGTCTCTGGTATTTCCACAACAAGACTGTAGTTTGGGTTACAGTCTCGGGAAAGGAACTTTTGCTTTGACTCCCTGAAGTACATGAGCCAAGACATGGAGGAGGAAGGGATTGTTGCCAGCGATTGTCTCCCACTTGAGCCCCGCTTCCCGCTGCCGAGGGACCAACGCCTCGGCGTTGCCCGCTGCAGGAGGCGGTGGTGCCTAAGCGATGCCCGCTGCAAAGGTGGCGAGGCTCCGGCAGGAGAAAATCCAGGTCAACAATCGCGGGCAACAATCCCTTTCACCTCCATGTCTTCGTTCAGTCTACATCAGATTGATGAGGACGTGGAAGTACCACAGACGTCGGAGAACCCGCTGCAGTCGTTTGAGATCCATAATATCTTCTATATATCTTCACAACTTTTGGCCTTGATAATATATATGATATAGATATGGATGTATAATATGATATTATTTAGATATAGAGCTCCATGACTCCCGAATATTTACAGAACACTGCCAAAGGCTGTGTGCGCCTCGCCATTGCGATACATCCACTGTAAACAGCGCATGGTTCCGTGGCCGCAAGCCGCTCAGGGCCACACCCTCACCCTCCTCCTTGACCCGCCTCTCTCCTCCTCATTTGCATAAAGCTACAGACACCGAAACAGTGTGTTTGGGGAAAGCTCAATGTGCGACTGGGTAGTGGCTGTAATTCTGCACCACGGAGGAATTTCGGGAACGTCTTCAAATACTGTGTTAGGGGCCCACTATCATCTAAACTTAGCACAAAAAGTAAGGAGATTTGTGTTTGGTCGATTATTTCTCTGTGGTAACGATGCTTTTTGCATTTACTTCCCTTTCAAATGGTGCCCCATTTGTAAGGAACCTGCATTTGTGGGATGAGCAGCAGCGCTGAGTATGTGGGTTGCGCCCATGAAAAATTAGCCAGATCTTTTCTGCCATTGCCAAACAGGTTATTTTGCTGTTGCTATTGACACTTGTTTTGAGCTTCTGGTACCCACCCAGGTGCTGCCAATCAGGTGCCTGATTGGCACCTGATTGGCAGCACCTGTGAGCATGGGCCCTACCCTACTACTGTAAGTACAGCTACAGTCAGTAAGTGTCTGGTCCAAGAACGGCATGCCGCGTTTGACTGATTTGGATAGGGCCCTTGCGATAGGGCAACTTCAAGCTGGTGTTCCGCAAAACCAAATTGCGGCATTATTTGGAGTGAGCCCTAGTACCCTCTCCAAACTGAAGGCCAAGTTCCATATAATGGGGGATGTCAAAGACAGGCAGCAAAGTGGGTTTCCCAAGAAGACGACACCCGAAGGAGACCATTTCATCACCCTGTCAGCACTTAGGTGCCGGAGGCTGTCTTCTACAGATTTGCAATCGAGGTTTGCAGGACGATGTGGCCGACGGCTCTCTGCCCAGACAATCCGGAACGGACTACACGCAGCCAATCTCCGGTCTCATAGGGCCGCCAGGAGTCCTGCCATGACTGCCCTTCACTGTCAGGCCCTGGTGTCGGCATCACGTGCACTGGAACCTGAACATGTGGAGGAACGTCATGTTCAGTGAGGAGTCCAGCTTCTGCCTTCGGCAGTTGGATCGTAGGGTCAAAGTGTGGAGAAGATGCGGAGAACGCTATGCTGATTGCTGCACAGATAGAATAACATATTTTGGTGGAGGCAGTGTGATGGTGTGGGCATCTCCCTCACTGGAAAAACAAGGCTTGTCATCATTGGAGGCAATCTAAATGCAGAGAGATATAGAGATGAGATTCTACAACCAGTGGCAATCCCATATCTCCTCAGTCTGGGACCGAACTCTATCCTCCAAGATGACAACGCTCGCCCCCACAGGGCGGGGTTTATCAGAGACTACTTCCAGAATATGGGAGTGGAGAGGATGGATTGGCCTGCTAGCAGTCCTGACCTCAACCCCATTGAAAACTTGCGGGAACAGCTTGGGCGTGCTGTTCGTGCCAGAGTGACCAACACAACCACGTTGCCTGACTTGTGACAAATGCTGGTTGAAGAATGGGATGCCATCCCACAGCAGTGTGTGACCAGGCTGGGGACCAACCAAACTTCAATCATCCAATCCACCAAACAACAAACGAGTCAATGGCAGAATAAGCTAATGCGCAACCCACATACTCAGCTCTGCTGCTCATCCCTCAAGTGCATGTCCCTTACAAATGGGGCACCATTTGAAAGGGAACTATACAGGCTTTCCAACGGTATAAGATCTATTGCCAAAAAGCATTGTTACCAAAAATAAATAATCAACCAAACAAAAATGTTCTTACTTTTTGTGCTAAGTTTATATTAAAGCATGCATGCATGCCATGGGACCGTTAAGGAGTTTATAGACTTTTTCCCCCCATCATTATTACTACTACTAAAATGTATACTACTTCTATTGTGTATATAGATATTTACCTATTCACCTACTGACCTGAGTCTTTAAGACTTGCTTTCAGCCACCACGCATACTTTTGTTAACTGCTATTGAGTGTAGCTTGATAGTGCTCTTTCTTGTACATCTATTATGTCTTTCTCAATACGGTTTGTTATGGCGCTTTTCCACCGGCGGGTACGCTTCTGACCCAGCACGCCTCAGGCCGGTATTTAGGGTGCGGTATAGCCCAGCTCAGTTACGGCTCGCGTTTCCACCGCCGACAGTACCCTTATCGTAGGGAGGGGTTTAAGCCATAAGGCGATAGCCGGCAGCTAAGTAAGCATCGTGATCTCATAGCAGCCCGACACAGTGTAGCCTGCTAATAAATCCAAGGAAAAAGAATAAGAAGGCACACAATGAACAAAGAGCAACAATGTAGGACGACCCAAGAAGGACTGCAAACTTTTGCCCGACATTTTCTTCAATAAACAAAGCTTTCGACGTTGTCCAGAAATACCTCGCGGGTAGGCTAATGTGTTTGTTTGTTATCATCTCCCTGTCGCACGGAAGTGCGATTCTGCTGACCTATCAACGGACAGCATGTGTAGCTCGAACTTGCCGGTACCCTTTAAGGTGCCTCAGTACCCCAACGGAGGAGTACTGCAAGACGAGTACGGCTCAATACGGCTCACCTTTGCGGACTGAAACGACCCGCACCCTACGTTGGAAACGCGCCATTATTCTGCTTTCTTTGTCTTGACGTGCCAAGGGACAACGACTGTGAGTTAACTTTAAGCTAAACAGAACCAGGCCACTTTTTTCAGGGATCACGACATAAGGTGAAATTGACCTAAAGTGTAATTCCGGCGAAAATGTATCCCAGGGTCTTTTTCGGCATCAAGACCCATAAATAAGACCCATAATGTTTTTGGCTAGGGTTACAGCGAACGCTTCCAAATCTGCATTTTTTAACCACTGATACTGCTCAAAATAGCACCAAACCTGTGCAGTAGCATAATTAGTATCCCTAACAAAGCATCAACAACTTAGTTAGCATACAGGGAGTTTATTAAAAAGACAAGTCTGTGCCTTACCGGTAGTTCCTTGTTTCCAGGAAGTCCCCAATAGTCAATTACCGGCTACCATAAAAAAATATAATAGAGGCGCCAACAAATTTAAAACAGCCAAGTATCAAGATTGTTGATAAATTTTTTGACCTTATCCCTTAAATTAATAAATCGTTTTTATTCTTATTTAAACTTAATATATTTTGCATTTCTACTACTCTCCAGTCCTTCGACTGTACCACCCGAATTTCCAATCTGGGATCAATAAAGTGCTTAAATGTACTATCTTATCTTTTCATACAGCTAGGTTGCAGTCCTATAATAAGAATGAAGAATTGCAATGCTGTATTTTATTAGAAAATAGTGCCCAGGAATTTCAGAGTAATTTCAGGAAAGGCTCACTGCTTAGGAAGAACACATTTTAACAAAATATGTCGCCGCATGTGAATTTTCTAAATAAAATGCTTGTGGTTGCGCCAGCTCGTCATTTGCGCAATGTTTCACGAGCATGCTGACGTGCTAATGCCAGCGAGGCTAATGAGCGAGCACGCCAAGTTTCATGTCGGTGGGCTGCTTTGAAGCTTTGGAGCTTTATGATGATCAAATAAAGAGGCTGAGAGTTATGGCTCCCTCTGTCGCCGAAGAGGTCCTTTGCTTTTCGGAGACCTGCTTACGCACGGTGTCTATAGGTGTACCATGTTTATCAACTCTGAGTTTTTCGCCTTCGGAATGGTTGAGGTCTTTTTTATAAAAGAATTGCTTGATGAGCACCTGCAACAGTGCTAATTTGAAATTGATCCTGTGACACCATTTGGTGAGCAATCAAAACAAATTTTTCCACATTACCTAAGGGGGGGGGGGGGGGGGGGGGGGAGAGGGTCCTTGAGGCCTCTGTTGTTCCTTGAACAACATTTACGTAACATCTCTCGCCTGCGCCCATCTCTCTCCCCCAACAGTGCTGAATTTCTGGTTCACACCCTGGTCGCATCGCGTCTGGACTACTGCAACTCTCTCCTCTTTGGTTTACCTGCTAAGTCCATACATAAATGACAACTGGTACAAAACTCTGCAGCCTGTATCATTACTAAAAAACACTCCATCAGTCACATAACACCTGTCCTGCAGCAACTTCATTGGCTCTCCATCAAATATCGCATCATTTACAAGATCCTGCTTCTCACCTTCAAGGCCATCAACAATCTTGCCCCTCAGTATCTTACCAAGCTTCTCCCTATCAAGACACCCACCCGTTCTCTCAGATCGTCGACCTCCAGCCAGCTCACCCTCCCACCTGCTCGCCTGGTTAGCATGGGGTCAACAGCATTCAGTCGCTCAGCCCCCCAACTCTGGAACTCTGCCTCATGACATCAAATACTCCAGTTCCATTATCACCTTCAAATCTCACCTGAAAACGTATCTATTCACCCATGCCTACTCCCTTTAAGTCAGTTGCATTCTTGGGACTAGAATGAACACACTGTTTTATTATGTTGTTGTTGTTTTTTGTTGTTTGCTACTATGGATGTTTGATTTTGTAAGGTGACCTTGAGTGTCAAGAAAAGCGCCCATAAATAAAATGCATTATTATTATTATGAAGCTGATTTAGGATTGGTTGAAGAATGATGGTTCATTTGCATGACACTATTTCATAAATCGTCCATAACTAAGACATTTCTTTTTTAAACATACTATAAGGTTGTGCATTATTAAGGAGTATGTGTTCCAAATTGGTACAACAAAATCTATCCTGATGGACCTGCAAAAAGATTGAGCATGCCAAAGATGGCCCAGAAAGCAAGTTTTAGATTTTATTATAAAACGGGGTGTGGCTCCCAGTCGTATAAGTTTGACCACTAGTTATGGCGACTCCTGTGGTCATAGTGGTTGGCAGCTTTTTGGAGACCTTCGTACACCCGGTCTACAGATTCTAATTAAAAAATATTTTTATACTTTTTTATTATTATTTATAATGGGGACATATTATGAAGACAACATTTTTCCTCGGATTTGGGGTCTCTGGTGCTCCCATACATTTACATTTACATTTTGGGCATTTAGCAGAAGCTTTTATCCAAAGTGACTTACAATAAGCACATTTGTCATAAGAAGTGCAACAATATATCGCTGTCGGTACAGTAAGGATGTTCATAGAACCAAGTGCAAGTACAACAATCGCTAGGCTAACCAATTCCCCGTGTTACAGCAATGATAGCAGCTACTGCAGTTGCTACACAGTTAAGTTCTATAATACAATACAATACAATGTACAATGGTGGCCAGAAGGGGGAGGCTGGCTATGCAGAGTCGAGGTGGACTCTGAACAGGTGAGTCTTGAGTCTTTTTCGGAAGATGGTGAGCAACTCTGCGGTCCCGAGAACAGCAGGGAGCTTGTTCCACCACTGAGGTCCCAAAACCGAGAAAAGTTGTGCCTTTGCTGATCGACCTTTGCTAGCTCTTAGCGATGGCGGTACCAGATGTCCAGCTGAGGTAGTTGAGGAGAGGGATCGAGCTGGGGTGTGTGGCTTTACCAATGCTTGGAGGTAGGCAGGGGCAGTTCCATCGACTGCCTTGTATGCCAGTACCATTGTCTTACATTTGATGCGAGCTACTACAGGGAGCCAGTGGAGGTCCCGGAAGATGGGGGTCACATGGGAGAACTTTGGTAGGTTGAACACGAGGCGCGCTGCCGCATTTTGGATGCGCTGCAAAGGTTTAATCGCAGAGGCAGGAAGTCCAGCCAGGAGTGAGTTGCAGTAGTCGAGGCGGGAGATGACCAGTGATTGGACTAGAAGCTGAGCTGCTTCCCTTTTGAGGAAAGGCCGGATTCTGCGGATGTTGTAAATTGCAAATCTGCAGGATCGGGCCACCGCAGTGATGTTTGCGGTGCAGCATAACTGATTGTCCAATACCACACCGAGGTTTCTGGCAGTTGGAGAAGGAGACACAGTGATGTTCTCAACGGTGACCAGTACGTCCATGTGTGGGCAATCTTTCCATGGGATTAGGAGGAGCTTGGTTTTGCTGAGGTTAAGCCTCAGGTGATGGGCAGTTGTCCAGGTGCTGACGTCCGCCAGACATTCCGATATGCGTTTTGCAATCAGGGCTTTATCAGATGAGGGGAAAGAGAGAAATAGCTGAGTGTTGTCAGCATAGCAGTGATAGGAAAAGCTGTGTGATGTAATTACAGAGCCCAGAGATCTGGAATAGAGGGAAAACAGAAGAGGCCCCAGTACAGAGCCTTGAGGGACACCTGTTTCAAGAGAGAAAGTTTCAAACTCATGCAAACTTTGAAAAAAGTCTGTACATGAATCTTTGAGTGAGATATGCATTTCTGAATGTACATTTCTGAATGCTCCCCCCCCCGGAGCTTGGCGGCAGTCCGGCAGCTCCGGCGGAGGGAGCTCGGCGGCAGTCCGGCAGCTCAGCTCCCGGAGTACAATCCTTTTCTCCTCCATGTCGCGGTTCAATATGGACTTCAGAGAGTCAAGGCCAAAGTTCCTTTCCCCCAATTCTTCTCAACCATGGCCGAGATAACCCCAACTACGAGTCTTTACTTGTTGTGGAAGTACCAGAGACGTCAGACGCAGTCTTTATGATTCAAAATATTATCCGAGGCGCACATAACTTTTTGCCGGGATATTAGATATATAATATAAATACCTACATATTATATATTATTATTATTATTATTATTATATTATATAGATACAGAGTTCCAGGAGTCAGCAAACGGCAACAATCTATTCTTCTCCAGGTTGTGGTTGAGTCTGACAGCTCATTGGTCAATGGGCAAGAGCTCATTTGCATTAAAGCGAAAGACACCAGAAACAGTGCATTCTGAAGGGACTGAAACAGGGGGGAATGGCGGTAGGCAAGATTCTATTTCCTAAAAGCTATTTCCACCAAACAGCTTCAAAAACATGTTTTGTGGAACTCATATACTATGTTTACTTGTTAGGTAAACACCATAGTATGCCTCCTTTAATAATAATAATTAATAATAAATAATATGAATATTTATTATACAAAGTCTGCATTGGTTGATCTATATATACATAAATAAAAAGACATGTCACCGCATGTGTATTTTTTAAAGGAATGTGTGGTTGCGCCAACTCGTCGTTTGCGCAATGTTTCGCCAGCATGCCGACATTCCACCAAGGCTAATGAACTAGCATGCCGAGTTTCAAGTCCCTTGGCCACTTTGAAGAGGATTTGCAATTGATCATGTGACCGCCCCTTTTTTGAACAACTTAATTTCCTCCATTGACTCTAAAATCTTAATATTAAAGAGTTTTAAGCCTGGAACCAAGCTGATCATCCTTAAGGCTAGTCGTGACCATAAAACATTTGATTCGGGGCCAAAAAAAGGGCGAAAGAAAAGGCAAAGGTACAAGACTGTGTACATTCTTTTTTGTGAACGAGTGAAGGAACTGAGTGAAGTGATCATCCAATAAACCATTGCGAACTTTTTTGAATTGATTACCACCCAATAGTTTAGCATGTCTCTTGCATCTTATAACCTTTTTCATTATTATATTGTTTATACTCTTAATACAATATTTTGTGTTGGTATGTGTATGTATAGTGTTACGTATAGAGTACCTTCCTTCGTTTCTGACTGCATCAACTACCGTTACTCGTTTTTTATGTATATGTAAATTCAGTCTTGTATTCGAGTTACGTATTCAATCAACATTATGTATTCCTAGCTTTTATACTACCAAGACTACAAAAAGCACTGCTAGTGCTATATCATATATTTGTACCTTATTTTTTTCATATTCTATTTCAACATTTTTCAACATGTAGAGCTCATTTCCTCTACAGCTCTAACAACAACTCTAACTTTCCATTAATCTAAGGGAAATCATGGTTGCTGTGGTGAGCGATCGAGTTCAGTAGCGTCATTGACGACTTGATATTCGCGGGTGCGGATAAACGTGTCCATGTAACAGCGAGTACGGTAGTGTAGTGGTTCTGAATGACGCGAATAAAAGGTATTTTTCTAAAAACTAGATCTTTACTTTCATAACTTTAACTACTTCTACAGGAGCATATACCATTGCTTTTCTTGTGAACGCCGGCGTTTCTTTCCGCCAATTCCTTCTCAACCGTGGCCGAGATAACCAACATTGTGAGTCTTTCCTTGTTGTTGAAGCACAAAAGACGTTGGATAACCCAAACGCCGTTGTTTATACGTTCATAATATTATCCGGAGGCGCACACAGACATTTTGGCTGTGTTATTATAAATATCATATAATATATACATAGGTGCATCTCAATGAATTAGAATATCTTGGAAAAGTTCATTAATTTTCATTTAAGATTCATTCCACCACAGGGACGCGGGTAAGGGGGGTGCTGAGGGTGCTGCAGCGCTGTAACTGCAAGTGAAAAACGTTTTCTGAACAAATCAATACTTTTTTTTTTGGGAGTAGAAATTTATCATACGTGTTTTTTCATAACATTATTGACATCCACCCTTTTCATTTTAGAACAATGTCTGTGTAGGTTGACTTATGACGCCAGCACAATGCAGGACATGCTAGGTGCGAAAGATCGATAAAGCTGAAATTTTAAACATTGCGAATTTCCGATCTTTTTTAATACTGGCCCAAAAAAACAGCAAACTCCCTGCAAGCGGTCCCTCCAGCATCCCTGAGGGTAATAGTTCAGAGCAGATAGGTAGCGGAGAAAAAGACTGCACTAATGCTAACCCCCCTCCAGTCTATCCTATGTTGGCTAACGTGCAAGTCCCGCCACCTTCCTCACCTTCACTGTTGGAGCCCTGCCAGCCAAAGGAGTTTGACTTCCCAGCCAGGCGCTCTGTGTGTGTGTGTGTGTGTGTGTGTGTGTGTGTGTGTGTGTGTGTGTGTGTGTGTGTGTGTGTGTGTGTGTGTGTGTGTGTGTGTGTGTGTGTGTGTGTGTGTGTGTGTGTGTGTGTGTGTCTTATAGTTAAGTTCAAGTGCCTTGTTCTGCTCCTACCCATATAGCGTAGTTGTGACTCAATCAATAATAATCGTCTTCTGATTAGAAATAAACCAGCATTCCGTGTGTGATCTGTCCATAGCTGAATATGGTACTATGCTGCTTGAAAATAAAGCATGTTGGTGTCCAACATGTCTGTTGTAGTGTAAAACATTTTAAAGGTCCCATGACATGCTATTTTATGTATTCTTTAATATAGGTATTAGTGGGCAACTAACACAGTATTCAAAGACGTTCCCGAAATTCAGCCGTGGTGCAGAGTTACAGCCACTCCAAGCCAGTCGCACATTGAGCTTCCCCCAAATGCGCTGTTTTGGTGTCTGTAGCTATGATGCAAATGAGGAGGAGCGAGGCGGGTCAAGGAGGAGGGTGGGGGTGTGGCCCTGAGCAGCTTGCAGCCACGGTACCATGCGCTCTGATTACAGTGGATGTATGCAATGGCGAGGCGCACACAGCCTTTAGCCGCGTTCTGTAAATATTCTAGAACACACGGGAGACCTGGTGCTCTATATCTAAATATTATCATATAGCCAACATAGATATCTATATCATATAATATATATTATCACGGCCAAAAGCTGTGTGAGCCAATATTATGAATCTCAAACGACCGCGTTGGGTTCTCCGACGTTCCTGGTTCTTCAACGTCCACAATTCAATGTGAAGTAGACTGAACCGCGACAAGTAGGAGAAAGGGATCGTTGCCGGGCAGCGCTTGGGCACCTCCGCCTCCGGCGGTGGTCCCTCAGCGGGGCTCAAGCGGGAGACATTCGCCGCCAACAATCCCTTCCACCTCCATGTCGTGGTTCATGTACTTCAGGGAGTCAAAGCCAAAATCTCTTTCCCCCAATTTCTTCTCAACCATGGCTGAGATAACCACCACTACGAGTCTCGTTGTGGAAATACCAGAGACGAGAGTCCGACGTGTTATGCGCCATAAAACCAACAGCAAAACGGTTATCCAAGTAACAAAGAAGTGTACAACACTAGTCCTGGAGCTCTATATCTAATATCATATAATATTATCACGGCCAAAAACTGTCGTTTTTGGCCGTGAGTCTGCGACTCCAGACGATATTATGAATCACAAACGACTGCGTCGGGTTCTCCCATGTCTCTGGTTCTTCCACTTCCACTTCAATCTGAAGTAGACTGAATCGCGCGTTGCGCCTGCTGCCGGCTGCCGGTGCTCTGTGGCGGTGGTGCCTCGCGGCAGCGGGCAGCAGGCAACGGGACTCCGGAGGGAGACAACCGCGGGCAACAATCCCTTTCTCCTCCATGTCGCAGTTCATGTACTTCAGGGAGTCAAAGCCAAAGTTCATTTCCCCCAATTCCTTCTCAACCATGGCTGAGATAACCCCAATTACAGTCTCGTTGTGGAAATACCAGAGACGTCAACGAACCGATGTTATGCTACATAACATCAACAGCAGAACGGTTATCCAAATAACAAAGAAGTGTACAACACTTGCGTTACAGTGTGTAATCACACACACACACACACACACACACACACACACACACACACACACACACACACACACACACACACACACACACACACACACACACACACACACACACACACACACACACACACACACACACTTGTTTCCGCTAGAAGAAATTGGTGCCGGTCATGTGACCGGGAAGGTTTCATTTTACCGGTCAAATTGGAAAAGAATCGGTCGGATATTGTCCGTGTTTATTGCACTTAAAAAAATTGATAGGCAGGCTACATAAAGAAGAAGAAGAGGTGTGTGATCATATTTTGATTCGCCATGGTTGTTAAATACCGGTACTCCGCAAAGCTTGCCGCCTGCTTTCACTAGCTTACCGCCGTTTAGTTCATAAACCTACGGTAGTCTATAGCGATCAATTTGAGCGAGTGCACGAAATGTAACGACTTATTTATTTTATCACACAGGCTACGCTACAATCGAAACCCTCATTGTTTCACATGAATTGGCTAAACAAATGACCACTGTAGCATATTTAAACACAATTCAAACAAACACATTCAAAAGTATTTTTGCTCAATTTAAAAGGTTGAATCTCCTCCTCGTGACTGAATGTTTGTCTACAGCGCGCATGCTATATGCGCGCAGGGTTGATGCGCTCCACTTTTTTCTGTTGAGAACCAGCGCCTTGAATATTCTGCATGAAACGAAACCGGATCGCTTCCGCCCGTTTCGGCTCCGTGTGGACGGGGCCTTATTTCCAATCAGTCATCCTGACCGGAGACGTTTAGAATTTTCGGTCCTCCTCATTTTTTTCCAGTCAAAGACCGGTAATTACCGGATAACGGGAACTCTGACACACACACACACACACACACACACACACACACACACACACACAGTATGACGACATGCAGGGAAAATTCCAAAACGGCACGTCGTTTTGAAATTTCGTTTTTTCAAAGGACGGCAGAATGCCTAGTGCTCGTTTCACATCCAAGAAAATTTCTAGCTACTACTTTTTATTACCTACTACATAACAGCAGAGAAAAAAATGATTTTGCAAATCACCTGTCTGTCTTTCTCTGCCCTCAGGACTTGAAGCTCTCTCTCCAGAGTCTGTTTCTCCTTCAGAAGCTCCTCCCCCAAGGACTCCATATCCTGATTGGTCAGCCTCTCCTGGTCCACCATGCCCTGTAGACTCTCCAGCTAACCAATGAAACACCCACAAATACACACACGTCATCATTTATGGTGAGTTGGGCCGAGCTTTCCCCAACTTAAGACCTTTTTTATAGCTTGGATAGGGCTATCAGACGGAACACGTCAGGCAGTACAGCACCTTCCATTGAATATGTGTACCACTTATTGCGCGCCATCGGCCACGGTTCAATGCGATTGGTCGCACATCGCGCACTTCTATAAATGTTAATGTCCATTGGCCTTAAAGGTTGTATCAGCGATTCTGGTTGCGAGATTCCAAACAGAGCCAGCTAGCCCCTCCCTCTCGTGTTTTGAAAATGATCATGGACGCGCATTTTCAACCGGAATTTGTAGCTACCACTTCTCGTGCACTAGTGCGAAACACCACAACACCCACCCCTTGTCTGTGATTGGTTGGAACACTGTATATTTTGCGTATTTTGGCGTTGGTAGTACTATTTGTTTTTTGTGTGCGATCTCGGGGCCTAGGCTGCCTAGAGAGACGCGGTTTTTTGACAGTCTGCTTATGGGACGGGCAGCTAGCGGATGGTGAGGAACAAGCAGATGAATGTGATACTTTATGTTTCAATCAGAATCGCTGATACAACCTTTAACATTGAGTGAGTGCTCACTTAACCAACGGCACATCAACTATAAAGTCCCTTAAGAGTCCAGATTTATTCAGTCGAGGCAGCGGTTCTCCCCTTTCTCAGAGGTCATTAGTGGTGCAACGGACCACGGGTTACCCGTGGTCGTACGGATCAACCCTCACGCCTCGTGCCAACTGCACGGTCCGTCAAAGGACGTCGGAAGGCGTGGCTGACGGATGGGGGAACTTTCCAGGGTCGTCAGAGCCCGAGTAGTCCCAAAGTGCTTAAATTTGCATACGCGATCTGATTGGATGACGGATCCGTCGCTGCCGAAAAAGTTGAACACTTTTAAACTTTGACGGAGCCAAAGGCTCCAACGGAGCGCACGGATCCACAATGCATTGCGCGTCCGTCCCCACTCAAAGTCAATGGGATCAGTCAACGGACGGATGCAGTGGGCACGAGGCGTCACGGTTCGGAACGCAAGTAATGATTGGACTCTGGGGGTATGCAAAAAAGAAAAAGAAAAAAAGTGCGCTCACGTGATCGGCGCATGTTTAAAGGACAATTCTGGTATCTAGCACATTGAGCCCCCTTTCTGGTCTGTCTAGGATGAAAGATAGTGGTTGATAAAGAAATGTTGACCATTGGTCTTGTCTCAGGTATTTGGCTCATTTCGAATCGCCCCTGCCTGCTTCAGAAGGGCTGGCCATGGTCATTCACAAACCCTAAAAACAACCCTAAACGTTCGTTTTCAGAAATGTGCAACTCACTGAGTGGTTAGTGGCGTTTGTTGATGTTCCTAATCAAGTATCGTAGTGAAATACAGTTTCTGTCTTTTTTTATTTTACATTTTATATATCCCATTGAAACGGAAACTGCACCAGAAACCGGACAGGAAACGGAAAGGGGGCCGTTATGTTTGGTTGTAGTCTTTTCGCTCGGTTCTCCGTATCAACACTAGGGCTAGAACCGAGCGAAAAGACTACAACATGCCCCCCTTTCCGTTTCCGGTCAACAAGCAATGAGTCTTCCAATAGAAATCAATGGATTTACAAAATGCCCGAAATTTTGTATAACGTTCTTATAATGATTGATAGTCATGTTTAACCATACTAAAGTGTCAAATAATGACGTACATGCATTTCGACGTATTCCCTGCTGACAGTCTGGGGTGGCTGTGCAGAGCGCTAAACACTCGGGACAACGTTTGCGATTCACTTGTTCCCATTTCCGGGAAATCATCTACGTAGAGGCACTCCTGCCACGCCCCCATATGCCTGGTCAAATCTGCCCGTGCGCGCTTCAAGGAAGGTAACCAATCACAACGGAGTTTGGTTGGCAGGAGGGGGGCGAGGGGGCGGAGAAGGACGAAACCGAGCATTGCCAGAGAATGCTGAAAGCACCCAGATGAGAGGAAGAGTATCCCGAAAATCAACATCGTTTTTTGTGCTGTGATTCGTGTCAGGTTGCGCTATAGGAGTCATTAAGAAGAAATTAAGACCAGAAAAGTAGTATAATAGGTCCTTTTTAAAGGAAGCAGGATTATTACCTAATTTTTCACTTTATTTTGTTTTTACACATTTGAAGATTTTATTTAAAGTCACATTTGTCTTGTTAACTTTTTTGTTGTTGAGCCGAAAATGATCCGACCCGTGACTCAAAAACCGTGACACGATCCGAACCGTGAGTTTTGTGATACGTTGCACCCCTACAAAAGGCACAAGCTCTTACTTGACTGTTTTCAGTCTGTGTTTTTAGTTTTATGGCACATAATGATGGCATTTGGGCTTAAAAAGCCAAACATCTTTTTTTTGTCTAGACCAATTAATGTGAAGACAAGTACAATTTCCTAATACTAGACGCACTTATGATCAAATATTATAGAGAGTTAATACAAACAAACATATTTCTACTTATTTTAACACCCAATGAGAATCGATAAGAGAATCGATAAGGAATCGGATCAATAAGCAGAATTGGAATCGTTAAATTCTTATTAATTCCCATCCCTAATGTTTTGTACATTATCTAAATGGTTGGTTTACGAAAAATTGGTTGGTGGATATTAGGGGTGTGACGAGATCTCGTGCCACGAGATCTCGCGAGATTAAACTCAACGATATTACCCGTCGCGTTAAAAATCGGTCTTGCGAGATTTGTGATTTATCCAAACTTCAATTTGTCGCCTGTGGGGGCAGTAATGCGCCTTTACTACATCTAGCCTACAATGCAATGCGGCCGTGTTTTTCCGGAGGAGAAGAAGAGGCTGAATAACCGCGAAAAGGAATACATTTAATCAAAGTACATTTTGGGTACTTTGATTTGGTTTTGCACATAATATTGTTTGCACTTGAAAAAAAGAGAATTATTTAATTTAATTTATTTTAATTTAACTTTTAGAAATGTTAGTTATATTTTCAATTTCATGCATGTAAAGAGTTATAATAAAACATTTCAAAATGCATGCGCGACTTGGTTAAATAAAAGTCTGTTGGTCCAGTCATATATTTTGTCATTGTATTTTTCTTAAAATCTCGTCTCGTCTCGTTCTCGTGAACCCAATATCGTGTCCCGTCTCGTCTCGTGAGCTGAGTGTATCGTCACACCCCTAGTGGATATGCATTTGCTTGACCATATTCTCTATAGTTGGTCAAATTGCTGGGGTCACTTTCATGAGGAAAGTTTAGTAGTTTCTGTTTTAATAATCGTATGGGGACTGATGTAAATGGAGGTCAAAAGTTTTCGAAACTTTGGACTCGCCCAACCTAAGGAAGACTGCTATTCGTTACTTAACGGATACTACTCAACTCAGTCGTCAATCTGACAGCATTTTTTTATTAAAGGACGGCAAAAAAGTCTTTAAGTAAGTAAAAGTACGTAGGCATTTCATCCAAAAAATTCTATGCAATTAAAACTTTTTTCATGTCTGGGATTCTCTGTCAGCTTTTGAGTTTAACTCTTGACAGGCTTTGAGCGTGAACATATCAGATTGGCACCTTAGCAGGAATCAAAGGGCAATCCATTTGGACTCATTATATTAAACAAAGAACACAACCTCAAATCAAATCATCTGACGTGGGTTGTCTACTACGCAACGCATTGTCTGGTTTGCTACCCGCTTTAAAACCCAATTATATTCATCCCATGTAAACAACCGATTATATTTGCTCTGTTAAGCACATCTGTTTAAATAGAGGTGTGTGTGCGTATGTGTTTGTGTGCATGCGGGAGTGTGTATGTGTGTTGACGTGTGTGTACCTTTTTGCCCAGGCCCTGATTCTCTCTCTCCAGCTCCTGGGTTGAGAGCAGCTGCCCCTGCAGCTGGTTCTTCTCCTCGCGGAGCTTCTCGATGGAGTCCTGCAGCTCACGGTTCTCCTTCTCTAGCTTCAGCAGCCGACTAGACACCCCCTCGTTCAGCTCATGTATCAGAGACTTACGGGCTAGGGAAGGAGAGGGAGAGAACCGATTGGCTGCATTGACAATATCGGATTCTGTCTTTTTTTTTTATTGCTTGATTCACTCAGTGGCCATCTTGAACTTTGAAACAACACTGAGATATTTCAGAGGTTGACTTTCTCGCAGTTTATTTGATCTAACTTTGAATTTAAATGCAGGCTCTGTCCAGATTTTCCAAACCCACTCTGCAAAGTTAATTGAGATTTGACTCCTACCAGAAGAATCCTTCCAGAAGTGAATATGCGTTGTTACGAAATTTGTAACTTTGTAACTGTTAAAAATGAACCGTCATGAAAGCTTGCGGGCCCTTGATTGCCGCCGAGTGACTCAACAGAAAGAGAACCAGTGGGTGGCATACTCTCAGTGTTGTCGTGGTTCTTTGCCAGTTGCTCCAGCTCCCAGCCCAGATGGGCCGACTCATTCATGCTCTGTTTCTGTCCGATCTCCAACAGCATGTTTTCCTCCACCAGCTCCTCCAGCCGGCGCCGCTCACTGTCCCGCTCCTCAACACACAAACACAAAGTAATGAGGAAGCGCTATGGTCATATCAGCCTCTGAGATCTGTTCTACAACTTCCACAACTGAAGCACAACAATTCAGACAGTGCTCCAAAACGTCTTGGTCAGAGCGGTTTAAAGAGACTGTCGCTTGGGCATTTCAGTATCACTAAATCCTGGTCCCTCATACTTTGGAAATCAGATGAAAATTAACAAAATACATAATCAAATGTTTAGATACCGCTGAGCACCTTATTTTTGTATCACTACGATCATTTGAAGAGTTGCGTTTTTTCTAACATGGACATACGGGATTGACACGATGAACATTTTTGCGATTGGTCACTATAATGTCCGTCAAGATAGATTTGCCTATACAGTGAAAACAAATTTAAAAAACGTAAAACATTTACTTCAGAGCCCTAGCTTCAAATTATTAATTATTAACAGTTTTCATATAAATTAACTATGGACTTGTCTGATAATTTTTTTTTGAATTGGTAATGGCTAATTCAACACATTGAATTTTTTTTATTAAATGCAACCGTGCTGCTTATTATGTTTCCGACACGTTTGATCTACACATCCTAAAACGCTGTGTCACCCTTTATGGAACTGTGAATAACTGTAGAGGCTGATTAAATATTAACAGAGTAGAAAAGTTAGACGGATTGGGCCAAAGGTGGCACTATAGTTATCGTCTGTAAATTAAGTAATTTTAATTAATTTCAAATTACCACTGTTGCAGGTGCTCACCAAGTTTTTTTTTTTATAATGGATATAATGTGTGTATAATGAATATGAAAACTGATTTCAACAATTCCGAAGGCGAACAACACTTGGTTGTCAAATTTTGGAGTCCACAAAGTAAAGTACCGCTTCAGCAACAAGGGGGGCCATAACTCGCATTCAAAAAATATATATCCCATTCACTTTCTCCATAGAGGATTTGATTAAAGCCGTAATGTCTTAACCATCCAAAGTATACGCACCCCGTACCGTTGACTACTGCTCCAAAAAAGAACTACTGCTACTGAACTCGATGCTCACGGAACATTGCTCCATGATGAGTTGGACCAACCACATGCATTTTAGTCAGAAATTGCAAATGCGGCAACATGTCTAGTTATACATGGGGTTCCTTATTGTATTTGGAATGTTGTGCTTATTACGATCATATGGTCATCATATTGTTGGTTCTTTGTCGAGTTTTGCAGGGCATTGCTGAAGACTGAGCACACTGCTCAGTCGTTCTCCCCATGGTCAATAAATGTGGTGAACTGAATGCAAAGTGAGGTTCACCATTTCAACGTCATGGATCTTGGCCCGCATCAGCAGGTTGTCCTTCTCTACTGCATGGAGTTTTTCACATCGCCCCCTGGAGGCCGACAGCTGGTCCTCCAGCAACACCTTGGTCTCCATCAGAGTCAGGTTGTCCCCACGAAGCTCCTAATGCACATACGTACGTACACACGCACGCACACGCACACACACACAAGTGAGCAAACGCACACATTTATCACTGAGTTGCCAGTGGCAGCTGCTTCGATCCACTTGTCAAATGGCACATTTCCACTGGAGGGTGCGGGTCGGTTTAGTATGCAAAGGTGCAGCACAGTTGTCAGGCTGCTATGAGGCCACGATGCTTATGTAGCTGCTGCGGCTATCGCCATCCTGCTTAAACCCTGCCCTACCATAACGGTACTGTCTGCCATCGAAATGCGAGCCGTAACTGAGCTGTGCTAATACAACACCCTCACTATTTGACTGAGACGTGCTCGGTCCGAAGCATACCCGCCGGTGGAAAAGGGGCATAATAGGACCTTAACTGTGTTTCGGTGAAGCCCTTTGATAATCTATACTATAAAAAGCATTTTTTTAATATAATTTTGTATACAAAACATAAAACAAACAAAAGTCCATGAAAACACAATAAGTTTTGAAGGGCAAACTACCACGCTTGCCATTTTTCTAATATTGGAGTACTGCTTCATACAAGTGTTGTGGAAAAAGAAGCCTTACCTGCAACAGCAACTCATAAAAAGAGTTTAAAAATACTTTTACAGAAAGTGTTTATGAGCGTGGCAGTTCCTCTGTAACTCATTCCTCAGGTACAGGACTAACAGATGATCACATACTGTCTGCTACGCTCTTCAAGGTCATGAGTACATTGAACAAGTTGCCTTTGTGTGGGAATAGAAACTCAGTCCTTGGTTAATGTTGTATGTATATGGAGCCTCTCAGACCTGGTAACTCAGTCCTTGGTTAATGTTGTATGTATATGGAGCCTCTCAGACCTGGTAACTCAGTCCTTGGTTAATGTTGTATGTATATGGAGCCTCTCAGACCTGGTATCTAGATTCTTGGTTAAATGTTGTATGTATATGGAGCATCTCAGACCTGGTATCTAGATTCTTGGTTAAATGTTGTATGTATATGGAGCCTCTCAGACCTGGTATCTAGATTCTTGGTTAAATGTTGTATGTATATGGAGCCTCTCAGACCTGGTATCTAGATTCTTGGTTAAATGTTGTATGTATATGGAGCCTCTCAGACCTGGTACCTAGATTCTTGGTTAAATGTTGTATGTATATGGAGCCTCTCAGACCTGGTATCTAGATTCTTCCAGCCACGCAAATAAATGAGCTATGATTTGGTGGTCTTTTCCACTCCATCTCATTTTCAGGGTTTGACTGAGGCTGGCCTTTAACAGGCTGCCATGGGCCTTAGTCACAGGGTAGCCATCTTGGTTCCATTCTGTTTCTAAATGCTAGCTGGTTAGGGGAACTTAATGTTGATTTCTGCAGGCCGCAAGGTGAATAAAGCCCATTAATGTGTTCTTCTTTGGGGGATTCACTTTTGTCATTCTTGAACCAACTGTTTTCATGAGCTGCTTCCTTCCTGGAGCAGGTCCCCTGTTGTATGACGGAGGTGTAACCAACGTACCCCCACCCTTGAGGTGTGTCCGACATACCTCCACCCTGGAGGTGTGACCAACGTACCCCCACCCTGGAGATGTTACCAACGTACCCCCACCCTGGAGGTGTGACCGACATACCTCCACCCTGGAGGTGTGACCAACGTACCTCCACCCTGCTCTGTAGTAATGACCAGCCTACCTCCACCCTGTAGTAATGTCCAGCCTACCTCTACCCTGCTCTGTAGTAATGACCAGCCTACCTCCACCCTGTAGTAATGACCAGCCTACCTCCACCCTGCTCTGTAGTAATGACCAGCCTACCTCCACCCTGCTCTGTAGTAATGACCATCGTACCTTCACCCTGTAGTAATGACCAGCCTACCTCCACCCTGTAGTAATGACCACCGTACCTCCACCCTGTAGTAATGACCACCGTACCTACCTCCACCCTGCTCTGTAGTAATGACCAGCCTACCTCCACCCTGGAGGTGTGACAGACATACCTCGACCCTGCTCTGTAGTAATAATAATAATACATTTTATTTATAATGCACTTTATATTCAAGAATCTCAAAGTGCTTCAGAGAAAAAAATACCAAAAAACTATTAAAAAGGGGGAACCTCAAAGAAAGCTTAGCTAAATGCTCTTTTAAAGAGATGGGTTTTGAGGTTCCGTTTAAAAAGAGCTGTAGTCTGTGGAGCCCTCAGGTGGTCAGGGAGGGCGTTCCATAGTCTAGGGGCAGCAGCAGAAAAGGCCCGATCACCCATGGTGCACAGCTTCGTATGTCGGGTTTGGAGGGTGTGAGTGGATCCTGAACGGAGTGTACGTGAGTTTGTCGGGGGGGTGAGGAGTTCCTGAAGGTAGAGGGGGGCAAGTCCGTGAAGGCACTGGTGGGTGAGGAGGGAGACCTTGTACTCAATTCTGAGTGGGACAGGGAGCCAGTGCAGTGATTTCAGGATGGGGGTGATGTGGTCATGCTTGCGCACCCTCATCAGGACCCTGGCAGCACTGTTTTGAATGTATTGGAGCCTCTGGATGCTCTTGCCAGGGATCCCAATGAGGAGTGCATTGCAGTAGTCCAACCTGGAGGAGACAAAGGCATGGACGAGCTTCTCTGCATCAGCCAGGGTGAGTGATTGGCGGAGTTTGGCGATGTTCCTGAGGTGGTATAAAGCTGTCTTACAGAGGTGTTTGATGTGGGTGTCAAAATTAAGTTGTGGGTCCATTTTAACACCGAGGTTGGTGACGGATGTGGAAAGGGGGATGTTTTTGCCAGAGAATGTGATATTGGTGATGGTGGGGGAGCGGAGCTGATGTGGCGTGCCAACAAGGATGGCTTCCGTTTTATGGCTGTTAAGTTGTAGGAAGTTGAGCTTCATCCACGCCTCTATCTCCTCCAGGCAGGTGGTCAGTGTGGATGTTGGCAGAGGGGCAGAAGAAGTGGGGGTTGTCCTGATGTAGAGCTGTGTATCATCAGCATAGCAGTGGTAAGACAAGCCATGCCTGCTAATGACACTACCCAGGGGGAGCATGTACAGTGAGAACAGTGTGGGGCCCAACACCGAGCCCTGGGGGACACCGCAGGTGACGTTGTTGGTGTGTGATTTTGCTTTGCCCAGGGCAACGTGCTCAGTTCTGTCAGTGAGGTACAAGGTGAACCAGTTCTTTACATTTCCTGATAGTCCAATGGTGTATTGCAGGCGGTGAAGGAGAATATTGTGGTCAACCGTATCAAAAGCAGCTGTTAAGTCCAGGAGGATGAGGAGAGATGGGGAGCCGGTGTCTGCTGCCATCAGGAGGTCATTTGTGACCCTGACCAAGGCTGTTTCTGTAAATGACCAGTAGTAATGTAGTAGTAATGTAGTAATGACCAGCCTACCTCCACCCTGTAGTAATGACCACCGTACCTACCTCCACCCTGCTCTGTAGTAATGACCAGCCTACCTCCACCCTGCTCTGTAGTAATGACCAGCCTACCTCCACCCTGTAGTAATGACCACCGTACCTACCTCCACCCTGTAGTAATGACCAGCCTACCTCCACCCTGCTCTTGTAGAAGTGCACGTCGTTGAGTTTCTCCTTGCAGCGGGTCAGCTCCGCCTCCAGCCGGTCAACGCGGGCCGCCCGCTCCTTCATAGAGTCCATCTCATCCTGGTACGCCCGCACGAAGCGCGCCTCCGTGGACAGAGACTGGTTCTGTATGGACCCACACATAACCATTGTATAGAGCCACAGCTTATTGCCACGTATAAAGAGACTGCCCTTTGCCCCTGGAAGGTAATGTGTTGGAGTGGTGGAAAACACATCAGACTGAGTTTCCCCTCCTGGCAAACCATGCCAAAACCTACCCGTGTATTCCTTGCACTTGCACGTGTACCTTCGGAACGTGTTTTCAGCACTACAGGAGACATTGTCCGTTCTGAACGCAGTGTTTTGTCTCCTGAGCATGTTGACCTGTTGTTTTTTTAAGAAAAAACTCCCAAAGGACAAACATTTTCTGTTAAATGCAATGTTGCACTTTATTCTTTGGTTTAAAAAATGTATAGTAGTTTTTGTTTTAAATATCTGGAAGTAAAATTATGAAATTATAATGAAGTCGTTTTTTGTGAGTTAATGTGAATGTAACAGGTTGTGTTAAATGGGCTATGATATCTTCTCATATCGATCGTAGGACCCTGAATCCAAATCGTATCACGACTTTTGATATCGACAAATATTGTATCCTTGTTGTGATTATTTATTTATTTCTAATTTCTTTCACATATTTAATTTAAATATTTTATGAAATAGAACCATGTTACTGTTCTGCCAATTTCAACCATGGCCTGTCTCTTCTTGTTGTGGAAGTACCAGAGACGTCAGAGAAACCAACGCAGTTGTTTAGAATTCATAATATCATCCAGAGGCGCACACAGCTTTTTGCCGTGTTCTATAAAATATTCTCTGGGAGATCCGGCGGGCTTCCTGGAGCTCTAGATCTAAATAATATAAGATATATAATACATAGATATCTATATAATATAATATATAATATAATATATAATATCACGACTCCGAATATTATGAATCGTAACGACTGCGATGGGTTCTCCGACGTCTCTGGTTCTTCCACTTCAACATCAACCTGAACCGCGACATGGAGAACAAAGGGATTGTTGCCGTTTGTGGACTCCCGGACCGGGAGAAGCTCAGCCTGGGGGCCGCTCAGCCCTGGGGGCCTGCGGGTGTCAGGGGGTCCGCACCGGAAACAATCTCTTTCTCCTTCATGTCGCGGTTCAATCTGGACTTCAGGGAGACAAACACAGCGACATCGGTTGACGTGATTTTAATAGAAGGGCCGCGGGTCAGATAAAGGCAGGCTGTTTTTCCTCCAAATTACAAAGCACTATGCGGGCCAGGTCCGGTATGATACCCATCTCTGTTATAGGCCTATTTGGTGCTTGTAAAAGTCGAACAATGCACTCGCAAACACGGGAAACAATTGAATAAGACCAAATCTTTATTACAGAAGAAATAGAAACATAATATAATATGTTATACATATTTTGTGTTTTTGAATGGTTTCCCATGATTAAGAGCGCATTGTTTGGCTTTACAAGAACTGCATAGGCCTATAATTATTTAAAAACTGTTACATACATAACAGTTGTAGGCCTATACGTTAACTGTCTTGTACATCACCCCTACCCGGATGCAGCTCTACTGGCTACCAGTCAAGTTCCGCATTAAATTAAAATTTCTACTCCTCACATACAAGTCCTCCTCCACCCCTACACCCCCCTGTGGTCCCTCAGGTCCTCTGACAAGAACCAGCTGGTAATCCCCGATCTAGACTCAAGACCTTTGGGGATAAGGCCTTTTGCGTGTCCGCCCCCACTCTGTGGAACCAGCTCCCCCCCACATCCGCTGTGCCCCTTCCATGGAGACTTTCAAAAAGTACACGAAAGCACACCTTCTCTCTGAGGCCTAGGGCCTCTAACTCACAACCCCACCCAGCGCCTTGCGCATTTGCACTCTCACTCAGTCACCTACAGACACACCCTACCCCCCACTCTTGTGAAGCGACCTCAGGTATCCTGACAGGCGCTATATACATTTTCTTCATTATTATATTATTGTTGGCCTATAAAAAGAAATATTGAGAAAAACATGCTGTATTTTCTATCAACAGCCAATATTTTATTGCCTTCAGAAAAATAACAATGAAATCGATAATTTATCTTTATGGACCGACACATAACCAGTGTATAGACCCACTCCCAGTATATCCTGGGGGTACAAACATTCATTATTGTCTGGCAATATTATTTCTACTGCAACCTTCCTTCAATAGCAAAGAAATTGTGTATTTTTCTCTTTGTGCATTCCCATGCCTAAGCTGTTCAAAAAGCCCCCCCCCCCCCCCCCACACACACACACACACTCCTGACCTCCTGTCTCAGTCTCTGGAGCTCCTGGTTCAGACGCTCTGCCTCGTGTTTGGAGTCCATCAGCTGCTCCGTCTTCTCCTCACTGTCAACGCACACGCACAAACACAAACACACAGAGGTCAAATCTGTCAATGCAAAATGCATAGTGAGCCATGATAATGTTTAGTTAGCAGTTAACAGGTGGTAATGATCAGCTGATTAAAGACCACCACTAACACTGCTGCAGGTTCAGAGCCACGTCCCGGTGGTCCTTACAGATAGCCTCGAGCGCCTTAGTTCAATACAGAAAAAAGGCTTCTGGAATAACAATGGACTTTTTCCACAGCCCCAGGAAGAGCCAAATGGAAAGTGAGGGAATTCGCTTTGCTTTTTTACTAGTTGTCATCCATCCAGGATGTGTCTGTTATACAGACTCCAGAGAGCAGATTCTAGCCATGAAGAACTCGAAACACTCACAGCTCCTGCCTGAATCTGCGCAGCTTAGCCTTGTTGTCGGCTAACTCCACTGAAAGATGGTGCTTCTCTTCTTTGGTGTGCTCGGGGCCCGACATCACTGGGCCCCCATTGGCCCCCACCAGCCCACCAGAGTGAAGCCTCTGTTCTGGGCTGTGCACACCCAAAGACCTGTACCCGTCCCGGGGCTGCTGGCTACTCAGGAAGTCCCGCTCCTGAGTCAGGTCCAGAATGACCTGGAAACACAAAACAACTCACTCAAGTCACAGGCATGTTTGAGCATGCTCTCATGTACTCAGTACTAGGGATGGGCATTTGAAGGCATATCAATATTGGATTAAAAAAACTTTGAGAAATAATACAGTGTAGCAGACTCATAATGTAGCCTGAAGTTCTTCTGTGATCTGGCCTTCACCAAACAAATGTATTATTATCTATTAGTCAAATAAATAAGGAAATCAAATACAATTTGTTCAATTTATTGAGCATTTAAGGAGGAAATAAATACTCGAAATCAGTATGCTGAATCGAAATCAGAAAAATTATCATTTTTGACAAAAATATGAATGAACAGTATTGCATACTTAAGGCACAAACTAAAATTAGATTAAAGTAATTTTAAGGCACAAACTATAGATTCAAGTAACTGAAGCATAACAGCAAAAAATAAGTACTGGTGGGCTTGGATATCAACAGAACTCCCCTTGCAGCGCCCGCCTCGCATTACGCATGATGATGCGCAAAATATATAATGTGTAAGACAGAAATACAGTAGGTCTAAAACATTTCCAGTTAGCATAACACATAAGCCCACCTACTGCTACAGCTAAAGTCGAATACCCACGTCATTTGGAATAATCAATTGTTTGAATAGCTGTGGCCATCCCTACTTAGTACCTCGTTAGCCTTCTCCCGTTGCTCAATCAGTTGCCGGAGCGAAACAGCCATGTTGCGGGAGAGAGGATCGAGGTCATCCGGGGTCAACTCTGCCCCTTCTTCCAGCCAGGACAAGTCCAGAACATTCAGCTGGTTATGGGTCACCTGTGATACACAAGCATCCCCACAAACACACATTCTGAAACATAGTCACAATTACATAACAGAAATATACTATTATATGCTGTTTTTTTTTGTCAGATATAAATCTGCAGTTTTATTAGGCGAGTGCTGCATGCAGCGCTCAACTCATGTTCTTCATAAGTTTTATTCGTTCTTTCTTTATTATTCTCTACAAACTTTGGGACCTATCTCCAGGCCCGTCTCTCTATGGGCGGGCCATAGGGGGCCGGGCCCGCCCCCCACAATGCTGTGCCCCCCACTTGAGGCACAGATCTCAAAAAAATAATTAATAAAAAAAGAAAATATATACATATATATTTTATATTATTATTTATTTTATTAATGATCCGTTCACTTGCATGGGCTCTTCATAACTTCCGGCGGTGAATTATATTTGATAATTCACCGTTGCCAAGTATAATTGACCGCTGTCAAGGTAACAAAGGATCTTTTGCCTCTAATGGCGTCTTTTTGTACCACTCCGCAAGTAGTCCGGAAACTTGTCAACCCCTGCGTCTTCGGTTGCTAAGCGACGTCTACATCTTTGGCGGACTATTAAATCTGCTGATGTAGGCTACGTAGGCCTATGTAACTACGTCAATGTAGCCGCTAACAGTTACCACGCATTTTTGAAAAGTGAAGCTAGATGACTTTTCGCTAGCTTACATTAATTTCTAGTTCATCATCATGGATATTCGTATGTGGTTGAAAAGCCCAACAACATTCTCCTCTGCCAAATCGGATACAACACCGACGTCTCCTGATGTTATCGTTGGAGTAGACCCTGGACGACAATCTGAGCCTGAGCCCGTTGCTAGTAGCTCCGTCGTGGAGCCCGATCCTGGGCCTGGCAGGACCTGCAGTGGCCACGGTGCGGAGGCTACCAGCACCCGGTCAGGTGCAACCGCGACTGGGGCAGTATTTGGGCAACAACTGCCTGTCGGATTAGTGGGTGTGAGGGACCTCGGCACGGACAAACCCAAACAGGTTGTGTTGAAGAAATATCCAATCAAAATGTTTGATGCAAAAAAACGATAATTTTCCTCTAGCAGGTATTTAAACAGGGACTGGCTTGATTACTCGGTGGAAAAGGACGCCGCATTTTGCTATGCCTGCAGGAAATTCAAATCTGTATCATCGGATGCAACCTTCTCCATTAAGGGATTTAAGGATTGGAAACATGCAATTGAAACAGGCAAGGGCTTAAAAAGCATGCAGCTTCAAAAGAACATTTAGCATGTGAAGCAATTTGGAGATATTCAGAAAAACGTAGAGACAGGGAAAGAGATTTAAACTCTCTTGAATTCAGAGCAACTGGCGCGCAACGGATATTACATGTCAGCCGTAATTGATATGCTGGAGTATTTAGTGGTGAGTCAATTGCCGGTACGTTGAGATAATGCTGGTTTTGCCAGTGTGCTAGATGAAAATAGTTGCATGGGGCTGTTCTTGTCTCTCTTCGAGTACACAATGCTCAAAGATCCAGAAGGATCTGACACGGATAACAAAAACAATCCCACAGAATGCACGCTATACCAGCCTACAAATACAAAACGAGATTATTGAAATGATGAGCAAACTTGTGACAGATGAGATAGTGCGACAAGTCGACGATAGCTGGTATTCAATTAAAGTGGATGGCACACGGGATCCTTAGGGCCAAGAAAATATATCTGTAGTTGTGCACTTTGTTGACGAAAACTATGGCGTGTGTGAACGCCTCTTGGTAACGGCCACATCTGAGAAAGGTGATGCAGAGGCTCTGAGAGGAGTCATCCTTGATGAGCTCACCAGCGCCGGACTCAGCACGGACAAAATTCTGAGTCAGGTTTATGATGGCGCATCAGTCATGTCTGGCAGGCATGGTTTGGAGAAATTGCTCCAAAACAAGCTGGATCATAACATACCATATATTCATTGCTTTAATCACCAACTTCATCTGGTTGTGATTCATGCCATGTCCAGTGAAGCAGCTGTCGAGGATTTTTTCAGACTATGCAACATGCTGTACAACTTCATCAGGAAGCCAACTATGGCTGTTCTGTGCAAAGGCGAGACCCTGAAACGTCTCGTGGACCAGAGATGGACTGGCCACTGGGCAATGGTAAAGTTGTGGTAAAGAGTTTTCACGACATATTCACATTACTGACCGAGGTGGAAAACACATGAGGCCTTGGAGCCGAGGTTCGCGTCAAGGCTACGGGGCTGCTTCGTGCCATTACGCTGCACAGTTTTCTTTTCATTGCGCACCTTGTTAAGAAACTGTTGTCACTTTTTGAGCTGCCTAACAGACTACTACAAGCCGAAGATATGGACTTGTTCACTGCGGTGACACTTGTGAACAGCGCTTCTGACTGCGTGAAGACACTGCGCACAGAAAACGAGATTTCTGCACTGTGGGATCTCTGCGCTCCTCCAGCCACATCCACCGATGGCTGTGCCGGTGTCCGACCCCGGTCCAAGCAAGAGAAGATGCACAATTAACAAGAACCACCGCGGATTTACAGTTGGTCTAATTTCCGGGACCCATCAAAGGTAACCCCTCTCCTGCTATTAGCTGGAGCTGATGTGGCTGAATCTGAATATACTGTGGCTCGTGAGTTTCTGGTTAAGAAAAAATAACTTACACGCCGATTCCCCCCGAAGACGGAAAATTGACAATAGCAAACATCCATAGCACATTCAACTGTGCACTCCAGGCTATGCCGACTGTTCTCACAGCCTACACCCTTGCCCTAACTTTAGGAGCTTGCACAGCAATGTGTGAAAACTCATTTTCTTCGCTGAAAAACGTCTTCACAGAGCATCGGCGTAGTATGCTGCACAGACGTTGAAAAGGACCCGACTCACAACTTTAAGAGTGGAAGGATATGTTAATGAGGAGGTTCAGCTCGGAGAAACGCTGCCTCCCGCTGTACTGACAGGAGGGAGGGAGGACAGCGCTGACTCCACTCAAACTACCGTGTGTGTGTGTTTGTGTGTTGGTGTTGGTGTGTGTGTGTGTTTTTCTGTGTCTAATGGCAATGCATATCCCTCCGTTAACTTCTTTTACACCCAATATGTTGTATAGTCCGGTGTTTTATGGATATATATTCATAGCATTGCTTCTATGTAATGTATTGCTTTAAATTATGAGGAATGATGTGATGTTGTAGGCTATAGGCTACCGGGTCATATTGCTGTTGGTTATGTTTAATGTGATGATTATGTGCTGCGTGAATAGAGTATAGTATTATTCAAAATATACGTACTGTAGGCTAATAATAATTGTGCCCCCCTATGCATTTCATATGCCCCCCTTAAGGCTCAGGTTCAGCTTCTTTTCAGATTTTTTTAATAATTTATACTTTTTAAGATATTCGTATTTTTAAAATATTATCTTTTCTTTTAACATGGGAGTCAATGGGAGTGGTACTTCAAATGTAGAAGCAACGTAACTAAATCAATATTCAACCGTTTATCTTCGTTCAAACCATTTAACAAATCGACACTATATCGGAATTTCGATATCATGGTAACTTTTTTCAGAATCAGTTTTAGTTTCATACCGCTTCGTTTTCAGTTGGTCTCATTGATTTACGTTGACGCTGGAGCGTGATGACGTTCAGCAGTGCTGCCAGATTGGGCAGTTTTTCCAGCCAGATTGGGCTACTTTTGGAGGACGTTCAGGCAGTGTTGCCAGATTGGTTGGTTTTTCCCCACTCTATTGAGCTACTTTAAATCACGCACAGGCTCGCTATTCTCTTACACCAGGGGTGCCCAACCTTTTTTGACCCAAGATCTACTTTTCAAGTAGCCAACCTCCCGAGATCTACCAGCCTAGTGTCAACATTGCAAACCTACCTTTTCATTCCGTCTGCACACGGCGTCTTCTCAACAATAATCAATGTTATCTTCCTCCCACTCAGGGTGAAAATGGTAGGTCTTAACTCATTTCCCCTCAGCCATGCCAACGTTTAGGACTGCGTAACTACTTTTGACGGCGTTCAACTACTGTTGACAGCGCATGCGCTACCGCGCGTATATGTCCCGCGCAATTTTATTTATTTATTTTTTACTTTTTTTTTTTACCCCTCGCGGTCGACGGGATCTATCGGCGGTCTACTGGTAGACCGCGATCGACTGGTTGGGCACCCCCGTCTTACACACACAAGTCAAGTCATACAAAAATCTGATGATCTAACCCAGTTTCCACATTTAAAAATCGGTAAAGAGTGGTTCATAAGTTGAGTTTTATTTCAACATTAACAAAGACAATTTCTTAACAATAACAATAACTCAAACTATTCAAAACATTCCAAAACCATTATGTGAATAGTTTGAAAATGTTTTTATGATCATTACCTCCAACCTATGAACAGAATCAAATAGAACCTCTAGGTGGCTGTATATGAGAACAGTTCAAGTCAATCACAAATCTCCCTACATGTTGTAGAATATTATTTGCAACACATGGCATCAGACATGAAAAAAAAGAATATTTCAAAGTAATATCACACACACATACTGTAGGAAGGGGAACTAGTAATACACAAGCCTGAAAGCTGGTAGCAATCTTGCTCCACGCCTCCTCGCAACGTACATCGACTTACAATCCTTTGCATTTGCACAATAATTAATTTGACAGTACTTTGTCACTGAGTTCTGAATGATGGGGTCACATTATCATCCCACCATGGCTGTACACACGTTCAACAGGTGCACTTGATGCAGGGACTGCCATAACTCTTACCTCCACCTTGAACAAAGAGGGGAGGGTGCGCCTGTTCATGGCCCAAAACTGAAGGCATCTCTGTCCATCACAAATGTCCAGGTAGTGGTTCAACTGAATGTGGGGACTTAAACTTGAACCCTCTTAATTTTTTTGCGGTATGCTGAGAACAGCCCAGTCTGACGCTCTGGCTCTGACGGTGTAATTTTACTTGAAAATTACTTGAAATCCTTATCATAACCCACTTACAGCCAATGAGTTAGAAGTAGCCTACTGACATGAAAATTAAACAAGTTAATCATCCGTGGAACGCGCAGGGCTCGAAAAACTCCAGCCAATGATTTTCAGAACCACCGAGTGGCATTGGACAGTAAGTACGTCAATCAAACGGTCGTACTGCACTCCCCCTACCCCGCTCCCCGCGAGTGTCCCCTTCGTGCGTGTGCATGTACTCAAAGCTCGTGACCCAGAGCATGTACTTGGAATGGGTGGAGTCAGCGTTGAAGGATGGGGTAGGACCATTTGAGTTGCGTGTTTTCAAAATCTGCCTGCGTATCGCAAATCACATATCCAACCTTTAATCTAACTTTAAAAAAGTCTCAAGTCATGAAGACCAAGTCAAAGTCAAGTCGAGTCTTTTATCAGTGTTTGTCAAGCAAGTCTCAAGTCCTCAAATTTGCGACTCGAGTCTAACTCGAGTCAAGTCATGCGACTAGAGTCCCCCATGTCTGCCATTTAGACTTTTGAACTTTTGTTCAAATCCCTTCACTTGATTTAAGCCATTTAACGTTTCTTTATGTCTTAATGTATGCAGCTTTAGTAAAAAATATTTTCAACCTCACTTTGTACCAACTACAGCACTCACTGCATTATCTACTTATTACGGCATTTTTTGTCGTAATAAGTAGTCCAGTTCGGCGGAAAAAAACGCCCAATCTGGCAGCACTGCCTCCGCGCTCTAACATCAGCGTAAATCAATGAGAGCAACTGAAAACGAAGCCGATATGGAACTTAAAATGTGATTCTGAAAAAAGTATAAGGGCAATCGAAATTCGGTTTCAGATTATTGATTATTGATTATTGAAGATACAAGTGTGTTGATTTGTTAAATGGTTTGAACGAAGGTTAACGTTGAAAATTGACTAAGTTACGATGTCTGAAGTAGTTTAAGTGTCAGAGAAGGTAAGTCAATGCAAGACATTGACAATATAAGTCAATGTAAGCCATCAACTTGCATTGTAAAAAAAAAATGCCGAAAAACACAAGAGAGATAGCCATCATGTCGTTAAAGAGCTGTACGTTTTGATAGTTTTATGGCTTCTGTAGCTGAAAGTATGCAGGAGCAGTTAACTGCACAAAAAACAGTCAAACGGAATAAAGAAAACTTAAGGAGAAAAGTAGATGTGCTAAAGGTAGCAACCACACTTACAAGGCAAAAACTATTTACTCAATGCAACAAAGAAGAAATGTTTTATTGCAGCTCATTAAATAAATAAATCATTTATTTGATGAAATAATACCATTGATGAAGTCAACTAATATCTAACCATTATTGGCAACTTTGGTATTAGGGGTTAGGGGTGTGCCAAAATATCGATACTTCGACATATCGCGATATTTCGTCTTGCGGGACGTTATCGATATGCTGACGCCAAATATCGATATTCAAAGGTCCCATGACATGAAAATCTCACTTTATGAGGTTTTCTAACATAAATATGAGTTCCCCTAGCCTGCCTATGGTCCCCCAATTGCTAAAACTTGCGTTTGGTGTAAAACGAGCACTAGCTGTTCTGCTCGCCTTTGAAAAAACGGAGGCTCAAGTGCGCTGATTTGGAATGTCTGTATTCTTGACGTCATCAGGAATCTCAGCTCCTCCCCTTACTCTGCCTGGCCCGCCCAGAGACGTTGGCCCGCCAATGAGACTCGGCCGTGCGAGCGCCACATGTGTGTGTGTTTGTGTGAATACACACACTGTAACGCAAGTGTTTCTTGTCGGTTCTTTGACGTGTCTTGTATTTCCACAACGAGACTGTTGTGGGGGTTATGTTATCTCAGCCATGGTTGAGAAGGAATTGGGAGAAAGGAACTTTGGCTTTGACTGGCTGAAGTACATGAACTGCGTCATGCCGCCGGTTGCCGCGAGGCACCATCGCCCGGCAGCGCGCGGTTCAGTCGACTTCAGGTTGATGTGAAAGTGGAAGAACCAGAGGCGTCGCAGAACCCGACAAAGTCGTTTGTGATTCATTATATCGTCTGGAGGCGCACACCGCTTTTGGCCGTGATAATATGTATTAAATGATATAGATTTCTATGTATTATATGATATTATTTAGATATAGAGCTCCAGGACTGTATCGCAAGTGTTGTACACTTCCTTGTTATTTGGATAACCGTTCTGTCGGACTCTCGTCTCTGGTATTTCTACAACGAGACTCGTATTGGGGGTTATCTCAGCCAAGGTTGAGAATGAATTGGGGGGGAAGGAACTTTGGCTTTGACTCCCTCAAGAACATGAACTACGACATGGAGGAGAAAGGGATTGTTGGCGGCGAATGTCTCCAGCTTGAGACCCGCTGAGGGACCACCGCCGGAGGCGGAGGCGCCTAAGCGCTGCCCGGGAACAATCCCTTTCTCCTCCTTGTCGTGGTTCGGTCTACTTCACATTGATGAGGACGTTGAAGAACCAGGAACGTCGGAGAACCCAACGCGGTCGTTTGAGATTCATAATATCGGATCACACATCTTTTGGCGGATATAATATATATTATATAGATATCTATGTAGGCTATATGATAATATTTTGATATAGAGCTCCAGGACTCCCGTGTGTTTTAGAATATTTACAGAACACGGCTAAAGGCTGTGTGCGCCTCGCCATTGCGATACATCCACTGTAAACAGAGCGAATGAAACTAAGCAATGAAATGTTTTCTGCATTTATTTTGTTTTCTAATTTTCTGTTACCTTGCATAAAATGTTTTTGTAATAAATTCTGAATTTCTTCAGTGACACAGATATCGTGATGTATCGTGGGTGAAATTTCTTGCAATATATCGATAATCGCAGAATCGTGATATTATCGTTATCGTGGGTAAAATATCGTGATAGTATCGTATCGTGGGGTACCTAGTGATACCCAGCCCTATTAGGGGTATAAACCACTCTGGGGTGTCCCCTATGGGAAATAAAGGGGACAATGTTATTTTGTACAGTATTTTCATAATGATGTCGTTCAGCATTTTCCAATAACAGGTCGGAACGTCTTGATACGATTCTTACTCACTGCATTTGTCACAGTTTCTATGGCGATGGACTAGACTGGGTGCCCGCAGCCCATTCTGCCTGCGATTTGAATTCCCCCTTCAGCAGGGTCTGGACAAGAGCAATACATTTCTTTCTGCTTCCTATACGTTTTTTGCAGGAGCCAACCATCAAGCTGGCTAACCCCTTGGCGCGCTATTGGCTACTTTAACGCAATGACGAAAGGGAATCGACGGCAAGCAGCCAATTGCGTACAGAGTCGTTGGAACTAGGCCCGTTGATCACGCCTCTCGTGCTGGAGGAAATGACAGCCGCCTCCCCAGACCAACGTGCACTCTACGATGGAGCTTGGTCTGGCTACAGCCAGGCTAGCACCCATCACCCAGCGAATTGTCCGTCAATTAACCGCCAATTGCATAACTCTCGTGTCTGGGACTGTGACTGACGTTGCATGTGAATGTTTGGTTGACTTGATATTATAGTTTGAGTAAATATATGAAACCAAAAAAATATGGACCACATGCACGCAACACACACACACCGACCTCTTGGATGTGAGAGACGATAGCAGCCTGGGTCTGGATGTCCAACAGCTTTATCTTCTCAATCATCTCCTCCTTGCGCTCGCACTGAACACACACACACACACACAAACACACTTCTGAACATGGATAATATCAATGCACGGTACATCAACAACTGAGGAACACTCATCTCAGAGGCAATCCCTTCTTTTCTGTGTGTGTGTGTGTGTGTGTGTGTGTGTGTGTGTGTTACCTGGACAGCACATCCCAGAATAAGCAGTAGCATTCTCTTCATCTCCTCCATGCTCTTGGCTAAAGGACAACAACAGGTTACAAACTACGTTACATCTTTGAAACAAGTGGAATATATAGCCATTATGAAAACCTATGCAATTTTACTTTTTCATCTCGTTATGTCTTTTTATTCAACAATGTATGCAAGAAAAATCTTTTTTATACAATGAATTTTTATATAAAAGAGTTTTATATAATGAAAGTTAGATTGCTAGCACTAGCACTGGGTAAGAACCTCATCTGGTTAACTGTGCCTGGCTCTGTGTGAGCCGCCTTTTGAACACTTGGGTAATTCATTTTGCCTTTTCATCCCATGTGTCCACACACCATTATCATGGCTTCCACATAGGTGGGTGAAGAACTGAGAGACGGGGCGTTTCTTAAGGTGGTTTATTATCAAGGACTTGCACTCGTGGGCTCTCTGATCGATCTGCAGCCACTTTAAACCCTTAAGATTAAACTCTCTACATCAACCCCCGTTATTTCATCAAGGGCAGCCTCCTACCTCTAAGGGATAGAGTTTCAATTCATTCAATAACACGCAGAATTTCATGACATCTCACTTCATTGACATGAGGTTAGACTATCTGTATATCCGTTTTTCTACATGGTCATGATCCAAAGGTCGCAGACCTTAAACCATCATATGGAGTAAACAGATGAGCAACAATTGCTAAAAATAACTCAGAACAGCGCAGGCTATTGTACTTGAATACATACTCTCCAGAAATGTATAGGCCTATGAAAGTACATTACATGACTGAGTGTGTGTGTGAATAAATAAGTGTGTGAGACTGAGCCCAGTTGAAATAGTTAAGGACATACTTGTCAGGCAGGTGTTTTTCTTGATCATTTTGTAATTTGCTTTATTGCCATGAGAATCATTGGATTGTATTTGCCCAAAGTGCTTTGTAACATCTGTTTAAAAAAGTGTGTTCCTCTGTTCATGCCTGCGTGCATCTATGTGTGTCTGCGTGTGAGTGTGCGTGTTACCTGACAGTCTTGAGTGTGAGTGTGTGCGATACCCGACAGTGTGAGAGTGCGTGTTACCTGAAATTTTGAGAGTGTACTTGTTACCTGACAGTGTGAGAGTGTGAATGTAACCTGACAGTGTTAGGGTGTGTCTCTGTGTTACCTGACAGTGTGAGAGTGTGTGTCTCTGTGTTAGCTGACAGTGTGAGATTGAGAGTGTGTGGTACCTGACAGTGTGTCTCTGTGTTACCTGACAGTGTGAGAGTGAGTGTCTCCGCGTTACCTGACAGTGTGAGAGTGTGTGTCTCTGTGTTACCTGACAGTGTGAGAGTGAGTGTCTCTGCGTTACCCGACAGTGGTAGAGTGAGAGTGTGTGGTATCTGACAGTGTTAGAGTGTGTGTCTCTGTGTTACCTGACAGTGTTAGAGTGTGTGTCTCCGCGTTACCTGACAGTGTGAGAGTGTGTGTCTGTGTTACCTGACAGTGTGAGAGTGTGTGCCTCTGTGTTACCTGACAGTGTGAGAGTGAGAGTGTGATACCTGACAGTGTGAGAATGAGAGTGTGTGTTACCTGACAGAGTGAGAGTGTGTGTTACCTGACAGAGTGAGAGTGTGTGCTACCTGACAGAGTGAGAGTGTGTGTCTCTGCGTTACCTGACAGCGGGTCCTTGGCAATACAGAGGACATCAGGAAGCGTCATGACTATTAACTGCCGTAAAGTCTCCTAAGGCACAGGAGGGGAAAAGACAAACAAGGGATTTAACAGTAATCTATGATTGTTCAAATAGAGAAGGAAGCAGAGTGTAGCTGTAGGTAAAGGGATTCATTGACCTCCAATGGGAAGTGACTCAGTCAGCTGACTCTGGACCAGGTTATGAGGGCCTGTGTTATGGCTGCTAGCCAACAGGAAACATATGTGGTCAGCAGAGTGTGTGTGACACACACACACACACACACACACACACACACACACACACACACACACACACACACACACACACACACACACACACACACACACACACACACACACACACACACACACACACACACACACACACTTTTGATCAATTCTTGGGTGTTCTATTTGAAAAGAGATAATCTGGGCCAGAAGAACAAGTGCGACATGCTACACTTGTGAGTATGCATGTCTGTATGCGTCATCGCTGGACCATAAGGAAGGAATCTTTGCACAAAATCAAACCTATAAGTAAACCAAGGCAACTATACTGGAATAAAATGCAAGCAACCACACACCTCAGAGATATCTCTAAATTGTTGTCTTCAGCACAAAAGATCCACAATTTAACACAGCAATTTGAATACTTACAAAAATACATCTTCCTGTAGAAAGGGTACAGTTGGCAAAATGACCCGCTTACGTGATTAAAACCCTTTGCTCACCATGTCGACGCAAAGCTTTATGTTTAAAAATCGAATAGATAATGCATGCACACATTAACACACACACTTTTCTTTCTACTCAGGTGAGGGACAACGAGCACAGGTGTGTTGTGGAGAACCAGGTAATACCTTCAGATACTGTTACACCAACAGGGAACCTGATCACTAGTCTCCTTTGGTGACCAAGCACTCTCTCACACACACACACACAAACGCAGTGTAAATTAAACATGGAAGCCGGCTCACAGATGTCTTTCAGGAGATGGGAGTTAGAAAAAAAAGATATTGGAGTACTGCAATACTGTCCTGCTCCAACAAAGAACAGGTAATATAATACCTTTTGAATTAAAAATAAGGCAGAGAATGGAAAGTACAGCAGAACATATAAACATTCAAATGTTGGAATGCTGAAGACTAGACAGGTTCTTGGATTTTGCAGACTGTAACATTATGATAAAGCCTGAATCATATATTTTTCATTTCACTTGGAGGAGTCAACATTAACACTCGTTAATGCGTTTACATGAGACAGCTAGATCGGATTAAGCCTTATACCGATTTTGCTACCCGAACGGACCGTGTCAATTAACCGAACGTGCATGACCTTTAAGAGATTGGATAATGGCCGGAGCATGGCTGAATCCCCTACTCTAAGTGGTGATAGAGCCACTTCCGGTTGACCTCTATGTCCCAGCAACAACAAACACAGGCGGCATTCAGTAGAGAGCTGTCAGTTCACTTCGGGTCCATGTGATTTCGCCGACGCTACATTGTTCTTACCTCTCGGTCGTTTGCGGACTCCTCCGGTGATGGAGCAGCTGGAGGAGTCCAGCCGAAAGAGTCCGCAAACGACCAAGAGGTCGGAACAATGGAGCGTTGGAGAAATGACATGAGGGGTATTCCATCTAAGCCGCTAACGAAAGAGGCGCTAAATTGATTAAGCCCGGTTAAAACTAACGCCAAGTTCCACTTGAGGCTAAAGCCATTCCATCAACGTAGTTCAGCTGCGCCTTGCTCAGGCTAGTTCAAGCCAGGCTTACGTTATCGTGGATTACGCACACTCACAAGATATGTAACCAGCCCAGAACCGTGAATTGGAATTATGGATCAAATATCCGAAAAAGGACAGAGCGGGATCTTCTCCAGCTGTTCTCCAGCAGGTGTTCTTTGCCTATGCTTTGGATTTATTCTGGAATAGCAACAGCCAGCCAATAAGCAGTTGAATTTGCCAGAGGATAACCGGCACAATCAATATTGAACCACTTGCATCCATTGGTCGAAAATGCACGATTTTTTTTTTATTAAAGTCTAGTATGGTTTGTTAACTGAAAAAGCAGATTTCTTGCATAACCTGCACATTTGGGTTGTTTCAATCTATCCCCTCCATCACCTCTACATACTAGGGGTGTAACAATACACGTATTTGTACCGAACCGTTACAACCGCGGTGCGTAAATGTGGCGTACATAGCATTAATATGGCAAATGTAAAGGCTTGTTTTGGGATGCGGAATTTAAAACTATAGTCGGAGTTCCCCCCGGACCGTTTAGCCAAAGTATACTGCTCCGACTCCGCATTCCGACTCCGTAACTACCTCGACCCCTCAGCAGCTCTCCGACGGGATGTCGGATACGCAATGCAATTCGCCGCCCGATCTATCTTATATGTTGACTACAAACCATGTAAGCAGTGTTGTAAATAAACTTCCAAAGCTTTTCAAATCTTATTTGGTGTTTTATTGGTCCTTAAGGTGCAAAGTAAACAATGTACAAAGTAATTATGGTGCAAAGTCAAACCGGAGAAGTGATTCCGGACATGATTTTGTTACGAGGACCAATCAAAGCCCTTGCCATCTCCGTTGCGTCGACCAATTGGTCCATGGCGTCGACGGATAGTTAAAAAATATTGGATGCGCACGTAAGCTACGGAGAGGGTCTCCGACAGGCTCTCCGTGTCTATGTACAGCACTTTAACATGCACACGCATTTGAAAAGGCATCAAGGTGTTACTATCACCGTTGCTGTGAAAAAAAAAGAACAAGCTGTGCAAATCCAGCAACAACCCCTGTGTGGTAATTCAGAAATGCAAATGCCATAACCAAGTTATTGGTGTTTTCATTGCTGCTGATCTACGTCCATTCTCCGTTGTTGACAAACAAGCTGTTTTTTTTTATTTTCCTCTTAACTATGAACCGTACCGTCCTGTACCGTACCGTGACTTCAAAACCGAGGTATGTACCGAACCTTGACTTTTGTGTACCCTTACACCCCTACTAGATAACATGTATAGGCAGGTTTTGCATTATAACAATTGGTTGTTATTATTGAAAAGACATGTAATCTGTAAAATGTACATGTATCATGCATGTTTTTTTCTGGAGACAAAATAGATTAGCATAGATTTGTTGGAAGTCCTAGCGTTTATGATCTGACTGTTTCGAAAATGAATCAAAATAAGAGCCCCCTTAGTTCAGTTAATTTGGGCAGTTGAACAGGTATGGATCAAGACAGAGGTACATCAAGGTATATGGATGCGTCACTCAACCCTAACCCTTAAGCAAGGTTTAACTGACCCAGTTAAAAGATTATTCTCCCGGAAATCTTGTTGCAGAGCCACTTTACTCTTGCCTGCCGAGACAGGAGTTGTAATGCAGTCAAAAACTCCCTTCCTACCCAGCAGAATACCAGGGTTGAACCAGCCTCTTCTCTGTTGGAGTCTTGCCTTCTGCAACGCAACAAAACTTAAAAAATAATATTTTATAGTGAAATCCATGTGTACGTTCATCGAAGATATTGAGGTGCACTGATGCACTGAATGTGAATAAACATGGACGCACAAACACACAAACAAGTATGAGCCCAGAGGATGTGAAGTTTCAAACATCCTAGGCAGGCACGGGGGGGCTTTGTTCTCCTGCTCCCATGGTTACCAAGGAGTGGTAATGCAACAGGCCTATAGGGGCCTGGGGGGGGAGCCAGTGACAGAAAGGAGCAGGAACCAAAAGGAAGGGCAAGGCAAGAATAGAGTGAACAAAGGATTGACTAAATCATCCTCAAAAACATTGATAATAGTACCAAAAAAGGTCTCCCAAATAATACATTACAAGTATATCCCTCCTGATTGAATTCTATTTGTTGCAGAGCCATTTCGCTCTTGCCTGCTGTTAGTTCTTAAAATCTAAAACCTTAGCAATTCATATTGGGAGTGTAAACTAAATAAGAAACCTGAAGTCTGTTGGAAGTCAGACTTCTGTGCAGTGTTTCAGCGAGGCACACAGAATCTGCCAGTGTCAGGTTACAATGCATTTACACAATAGAAGAGGGTTAGGGTGCGTTGGGAGGCAGGGCACACACACACACAAGGGAGCGAGCCCTTCTGCTATTGTTTGCCCAGTAGGTCACCCTCCCACACCCCACCCTACAGAGACCAGAGCCCTTTCTGCCAGCCCAATGAGAAGAGACAGCCTGCCCACATGGTAAAACCCCAGCACTTCCACATCTCATTCATATGACCGGATGGGAGGTTCGATTGTTGCAGTTCTTCTAGATCTGTCTGTCATTAACCATCAACAAACAGATTAACTAACCCTTCTGCCAAGCCTGACCCACTTTAAAGAATGTGCAACACACACACACACACACACACACACACACACACACACACACACACACACACACACACACACACACACACACACACACACACACACACACACACACACACACACACACACACACACACACACACACCCACCCCTTGGGTATGTTGTCCATCTTAGTCTGATTTAGACAATGTAAACTGCACAAGAAGCGTGTCTGGCATTTTGCTCATAGACTAGAGAGCACATGACGTTGTTCAAGAAATTTACCAATTATTATAGGCATAATTATTTAGCTCACACAAGAACATCATGCATCCTATTAGAGCACTTAAATAATAATTAAATGAAATTTATATAGGGCTTAATATGGTACTCTAAGTGCGTGTCGGGTTAGTGAGAGCTTAGTCTTAGAGGAGATGTGTGTGTCTATGGAGTATTCTCATCTTCTTATCACCAGGATGTATAACAGAGGTACATGTTACATGTACCTCTGCCATATTAGCTGCCATATTGTTAGAATTGATTATGGATCAGATTCTGTTATTCAGCTATAAATGGTCATTTGTGAATATCAGCGTGTGAACTTGGCCATGGCAGAGTACGATGAGTGGAAAAAGCCAAATACAGCAGGTTTAATGTTTTGTTCAGATTGGTCTTCAATGCTAGTAAGAGGCCTGAGGATAATATCTCCAGTCTGTTGGCTCCTGGTCTTCACTGATAATGAGAGGCCTGAGGATAATATCTCCAGTCTGTTGGCTCCTGGTTTCACTGATAATGAGAGGCCTGAGGATAATATCTCCAGTCTGTTGGCTCCTGGTCTTCACTAATAATGAGAGGCCTGAGGATAATATCTCCAGCCTGTTGGCTCCTGGTCTTAACTGATAATGAGAGGCCTGAGGATAATATCTCCAGTCTGTTGACTCCTGGTCTTCACTGATAATGAGAGGCCTGAGGATAATATCTCCAGTCTGTTGTAGGACTGTAACGATACGCGTATCAAACCGAAAATCGCGATACTCAAAGCCACGATCCTGTCTCGCGGTGTGAGAAGGCAGAAGCGCGATACGCCCTTTCTAACTCTGCGGTCAAATTGTCCGATTGAAATTTGCTAATAATTTGTCTAGATAATAGTCTGCTGACAGCGCCCCCTCCTATCGATGCCGTAAGTATGCGACTGCAATCCTCCGTGGCTACGGAGGATCGCATTTCTCCACAGCAGTCGAAGTGCTCATATGCGATATGAACGACATTTATCCAGAGGGGGCCTGTGTGATCCTGTCTCTAGTGTTTTGTGTGATTTGACTGGCAGTTTGTCTGCTTATAGATCGGAATGAAGCGGCCACCGATTATTGACAGGATGGGTACTTTATTCTACCGGACTCGTTCGCTTCTTCACTAGACACACGCGCTACCGCTCGCTCTCCTCGCTCGTCCACTCACTCGCTGACGTCACTCACACACGCATACGCACATTGCCATTCTGGCGCACACACATATGCTACTCGTAACGCCTCGTTATTGCGACGTTCATGACCTTCAGGTTTTTCTCCATCTATTGAAAGTTAGGCTATTAAACATGTTGCATTCTATACGGCCTGATTATGTCATTATTTAAGCTACATAGCCTAATAAGTAGTGCTAATAAGGATATTTGACTAAACCAACCAAACAGTTGAAAAAAGCATCCTCCCACACGTTATTTCTTTATTCATTTAGCTATACTTCAATAGTATTCTTTCTGTTCAAATCTTTTCAGTGTCCCAAATTATTTGTTATTAAATGTTACATTAAGTTAATTGGTATATAAGTGTTGTTTAAATAAAATACTTTTTAAATTTCAAAAAATCGTGGGATGTATCGAACCGTGGGTCACAAATCGTGATACAAACCGAATCGTGAGTTTGTGTATCGTTACAGCCCTAGTCTGTTGGGTCCTGGTCTTCACTCATATATTGAAAGACACTTTCCTCCGGGGAAAGGGTTGTAGAGAAAAAATATTGGTCGATCTATGCATGAAGACACATTATGTATAGAGACAGAATCAGCAGTCTCTTTTCCAGCAAATGGCTTTTGTGTGGTACGTGCGTTTGTCTAGTTAAAAATAGCATGTCCCCTCAAGAGTCAATGCATAGCCATAAGCATGTGTGTCTATTGACACAAAAGTAGCATATCCTTTACCATTCATGGACATTAACATGGTGTTTTGTTGCTCATGTTTTCAAAGCTATACCCATGACACCTGTGAAACGTCCACAGATACAGCTCCTCATCCCCAAGACCAATCATCTACCAACCTTCGCAAATCCAGACGATATACAAGACAGGGGGAAAATGGAACAATTCAAACTAGAGTTCAATAATGCGATTGTGGAACTGCTCCTCTTGCCCTGAGCACATTGAAGTGCCTGGCTTTAAAGGTGAGGGCCTTGGACGTATTCCAATCCAGAGAAGATGTTCAGGCCGGTGTCATTGCGGTTTTAGGTGTTGATGTTATTTGGTTGTTGTCAGTAAAGTAAAAGTTCTTCTGCTTCAGTAAATAATAGCAGTGCAGCACAGCTCCAGTTTGACTGCTGCCTGCCAACGTGCACTGTGTAGTCAGAGCCGAGGTGCGTTCTTCTCCACAGGCAGCAGGGTGTGCTTACCTGGTAATAACTGCGGATCTGTCTGGTGAGCACCGTCAGGTTGTAGAGACGAAGGGACACATCATTGTTCACGTTCTTATTCAGGCGCTGATTGGTTGGGCTAGGGTCACTACGGAGACACAAATACAGCAGTCTTAATTAACACACACACACACACACACACACACACACACACACACACACACACACACACACACACACACACACACACACACACACACACACACACCCCTATGAAAACAGTTGCACACAGACACACACACACACACCAACAAGGTTGTGTGTGTTTTTCCTAATAACTGATTTGCATAGGAGAGGGAGCAGGGAGGGGCTTTGTCGGCTTGGTTGACATACTAATGCGAGAGGATGGTTGTTTAAGGTCCATTTGAATCTCCTGTCCATAGACACCATGAAGCACCATTTATATGTTGCACAATGTTAAAATGAAGCAGGCCACTTCCAAACAAGGCTGTCATTATTTAATCAATAAGTCTTTAGTTCTTCTTTCCAGATTAAAGCATTGGGTCTGCCTATATTGGTTCAATAGAGTGCATAAAGTACATCAATCGGACACGAAAAGCAGCAAAGCAAATTAAGTTACAGGAGAATACAAATACATAACGCACTGATAACTAAGTATCAAGTCCTGGAGTCCCTATGACTGGAGTGATGTGCTTTGGGCTTTTTTCTATCAGTTAGAAAGGATGTATAACATAATCTTTAGCAAGGATGTGGTCACACACACACACACACACACACACACACACACACACACACACACACACACACACACACACACACACACACACACACACACACACACACACACACACACACACACACACACACACACACACAGGAAACGTTTACTCACTCAACCCTTTCATACTATCTGGACTCCTCAATGCACCTGCACACCAAAGCACAAGCTCTCTTTCGACACTGTGTGCCGCTACCTACATCTGGGTCATGATCTTGTGTAGAAAGACGCCGTCCACCAACTCCATGAACAGGTTGACCCGCTCCTCCGAGCTAACCCCGTCTGGGGAACCCAACGGACCCAACGTCTGGATCTAGCAACCAGAGAGAGAGACAGAGAGAGACAGAGAGAGAGACAGAAACAGAGAGTGAGGGATGAAATTGTAAGCAAACAATAGTATACTACTTTCATCATAGGATGAAATCAAACAATGATTCTAAAAAGTGTTAAATGGAAAACTTTCACTGACACGCTTGGGGAAACTCCCAACACTTTTTAATGTGCGGCTGTGTGCATGATAATCGCTGTGCAAATAATAACAAAGCCAGGAAAATGTGGATGGATGGCTGGCTGTCTGGCCTGTGAGCTAGCCTAACAGGATATGAGGTCACGGGAAAGCAGGAAGTAGGCCTACATCAAGTCCAATGACCTGCGCCGATGGACTTGACGACTTGAAGAAGAAAAAACCTGAAGCAGTGCAAATTAAACCGAAAAAAGGTATTTGTGAAGCAACATGAAAACAACATGGATTCAGGATTAGGGTCACAGTATCTCTCTTTGCATCATGACACCAAGCTCCCAATGCAGACATCAGACCATCTGGGTCAACACTTAATCATTAAACGTATGAGGAGGTCATGAACAACTGGTCTGAGAACGTCAGTAGCGACCACTAGGCACCTACTAGATGAAGTTATGAACTGTAGGTCTGAGAACGTCAGTAGCGACCACCTACTAGATGAAGTTATGAACTGTAGGTCTGAGAACGTCAGTAGCGACCACCTACTAGATGAAGTTATGAACTGTAGGTCTGAGAACGTCAGTAGCGACCACCTACTAGATGAAGTTATGAACTGTAGGTCTAAAAACCTCAATAGTGACCTCCTACTAGATGAAGTTATGAACTGTAGGTCTGAGAACCTCAATAGTGACCTCCTACTAGATGAAGTTATGAACTGTAGGTCTGAGAACCTCAGTATTGACCTACTGTGTTGAACTGAAACGTTGTGGCACAACATCCACTGTCTCCAATACCTCTAAACACGTAGAAGGACAAAAGTTGACACATCCACTGAACTGACTGATGATCGACCGGCCAGGCAGTGCATAAACAGTATATAGTACAAACAGGAGAAGTAAAACACAACCCCATGTTGAAAAGCCCATAGATTATTTAGATGTATTAAATATAATTGGATAAAGTTGAACATGAATACACGATACAGTTAAATGTACTAGTGCTTACAGATACAGTTGAGCTGACCTAGAGCCCTTCAGAGATAAGGTCATTGACCTGACTGAGGGAGAGAGAGTGAAACACCACTCACCCATAAGTGAAGAACCCCTCACCCATAAGAGTGAAGAACCACTCACCCACACCACCAACGGCGACTCCATGAATTGGACCAACAACTCTGATAAAGTCAGATCCATGTTGATTGTCTACAGAACAATGCTTCCACACGTTCCTCACTGGTCCTTACTGGTCCTCACTGCACCGGTCCTCATCGGTCGTCACTGCTTCAGCTCACAAACTGTGGTCTGAAGCGGTTCCCGAAACATCGTAAAAGTAACTGCGGTGAAAGTAACCGTTTGTCCGAACTTCGCACCACACTTCTGTGTTGCCAAGGAGATCCGATTCAGACCGTAAGAAGATCTATTGAAAGTTTTTTTTTGTCATGAAGCTCAATAAAACGCCAGGATTGCCCGATATTGAACCAAATTAAAGCGGCTTGGCGGGTTTTACACGTTATTTTCCTATTCCTATATCCTTTGTTTAGAGTGTCATTGTATAGTCAATTCTACACGAGGAAGAGTGACACTAAGCGAGGTCAGGTTTGACGGACAGGGGTGAGGGCCAATGCAGTGCAGGAAGCTGTAGTCCCGCCTCTCAGATAATATAGCCAATCAGTTACCCTGAGCGAGGTCGGATTTGACGTATATGGGTGAGGGCCAATCTAGGGCAGAGGGATGGTACTCCCGTCTCTCAAATGATATGGAGTGGCGAAGTCACGCCCCTTCCGGTAGAGCTCATGATGGGACCTGTGAGATCGAAAATTATTAACCGGTTTCAATGGAGAGAAAGTAATTATTTTCTGGTCCCGCTCTTTATATGCCCCGGATTACACATGTTGTTTGTGGATTTAAATTATAATTTTTCATGTCAAGAGTTTGACCGTTTATTGTGCAATTGTTCAGTTGAAGACTGTA